>NC_140583.1:349593543-350793543 GCF_964204655.1 Triturus cristatus
AGGGCTTATTATTGCTGCTCATAGCTCCAACCAGGGTTTCACTGAGGTCACCAACTGCCTCTAAGCCTAGTTGGATATCTAAAATTTGGGGCCGTACCCTGAAATATGACAGCAGCGAGGGGGTTATGCGGATCGTACTTTTACGTATCTCTCTTTTGCAATCTCTACCGGCTAACTGGGAGCTGGCGTTAGCCTTGAGGAGTGTAGCCCCTTTACCTCTTTTTTTTCAGATGTCTCTGAAGCCTTTAAAGCCTCTAAAGTAATTTGTTGAGGGGCCTTGAGACCGGCGCTTTGCTTTCCCCCAGGGGCGCTGCTCGTTTGACCCTTCCCCCTCCTTCTACTCTTCTGTCCCCTCTCTGGGAATGTACCACTGGTAGGTTTTTTGGCCTTTGGCGACCCAGCTCCCCCCACCTGTGCCCCCTCCTTACTGCTCAATCCTGTGTCATCCGGGAACAAGCGGCGGTCGCCAGCTGCACTTACAGTCTCTTTCGCCTTTACTGCTCTGTCCTCTGTGTCTTCTTGTGGCCACTTGGGCTTCTTTAGGAGAGCTTCGCCTCGCAGACCCCAAGAACTCCCTCTCAGGAGCCCACGAGTCGCTGCCCTGCGTCCACGCCTAAGCTCCACGGCTGCCTGCTTCCACCGTAAGGTAGAGGCAGGGTGGGGCCTCAGGCTCGAGCTCACACACACCAACGCGCCCGGCTTCAGGCGTCAGGTGATCCGATCCTTGTGCCGTAGAAAAGCCGAAAAGATAAACATAAAAAAAATGAGAGAGAAGGGAACGTTATCGGGGACGTTATCGGGGACGTTATCAGTAGGTACTTCACGCCGAAACGACCTCCGTATCAAGGAAACGCCGTCAA
The DNA here is from genome assembly GCF_964204655.1 of Triturus cristatus. Lineage (NCBI taxonomy): Eukaryota > Metazoa > Chordata > Amphibia > Caudata > Salamandridae > Triturus > Triturus cristatus. Next base: position 349,594,404 of record NC_140583.1, read on the forward strand.
GCCGGTAACTGCCAACATTCTCCACGGAGGTTCAGGGAGGTCAAAATGCTGATGCGCGCACCGCCTAACCTGCGGCCGCCTTGTTTTCCCCTAGTAGGACATGTGTTACCTACATCAAAGGAAATGATAATGTTCTTTCCGGACTTTACGTTAAATTTTCAACAACAGAGTAGATTATTTCTCGACATCAAGACGCGTCTTAGGGAAAAGGGACTCAAGTATGCAATGCTCTTCCCTGCACGACTTTGTGTTGAAGCCGAGGGCAAAGCTTGGTTTTTTGATATTCCGGAAGCAGCAGCAGACTGGCTTGAGGGTTGTAGACCAGCAGGGATTGAGAGCTGATGGATGGGATGGAACAATTGCAGCAGTCGAGTGATCTGGCCACCACCTGTGGAACTAAAACTATTCAACCTTGACCCTGTCCGGAACTGATGTGGTGGCACTGCCTAGTTGATGGACGATGCACAGGAGAAATACGCTAAGTGTCTTACAAATCATTGTGGATACTATGTTGGTCCCCCCGTGGTGCAATGTGCTTACAAATTGGGGTAGCGGTCGGGGTGGCGGAGTTTCACCCCCCATTATATTCTACTTTTAGTCTACAATTAAGGGTGGCGGGCACTCTGCATAGTTTGGAATATGGGCAGTTTAAGGCCCAGAGAGCAGGGGAGCAGGGAGGGAGGTGGTTTGGTTGGGGTCGAGTTGTTTTACGTGTTACTAGTTAGTGCAACTTTGAGTGAAGCAGGGAACGAGAAGGGATTTGCTGGACATGATCACAAGAATAGAAATGCAGTGGGACAAACGTTTTAAGCTCCTAAACTGGAATGTTAATGGTCTGGGGGACAAATTAAAGCGTAGTATCGTATTACAATATATTAAGAGACAAGCCCCAGATGCGGTGCTGCTCCAAGAAACACACCTCATTGGCAACTTATGCAAGGCTTTAAGTAGATGGGGATACCGACTAGCTGTACATTCGGGTTTTACCACCGGCTCCAGGGGAGTGGACATCATGATTAAGAATTCTTTCTCAATGTCAATACACCACACCTGGACAGATGTTATGGGCAGGTACATTGCCAAATCGGGGCAGTGGGAGAGGAAACCACTCACAATAGTAGCGGTGTATGTCCCCCCAGGGCTGCGGGGACAGTTTTCACAGCTCATTAGAGCTAAGCACTCAATGACTGCTACTGGCGAGGTAATGCAAATTTTCTTTGGAGCTTCAAGCAGTGAAAAGGCAGGGAAAAGGTAATTTTCAGAAAGTTACTTTTTCTTAATAGTTATTAAAAATCTGACTTTACCATTGAGTTGAGCATTTCATAAATATTAAAAATAATGGTTTCATCATATTTCTAGCTGGTTCCAATCCAGACGTAGCACATTTATATTTTACTATTGATTCACAGTTTTTCTCTGTGGCCCAGCCTGCATTGATACAGTGGAAATTGTTTTTGGGTGCTAGTCACAGTAAGAAAGTGAATTATTAGCTGGGAAGGATGGTAGTTTACCTCAATTAATGAGGTCACTATTTTTGTTAGGGCCAGTAAAGTAATTTAGACCTGAGCTTCAACCCCTGGTAGCAATGGCACACAGTAGACAGGCTTAACTTAAGAAAATAGGTAAGGCATTTGGAAATAACAAACAAGTGAAAAGTAAAAAACAAAACACAGCAAAAATCCCACTCCAATTGATAAAAATAGAGAATAATTTATTTAACAAATCGACACAAAAACAACAAAATCCAATCAGAAGAACTGGAGATGGGAATTTTTAAATGTTTAAAAAATAATAGCACCAAAAAGCGTTATGCGCAAACAGCGGTCATCTGGTTGCGCTCGACCGTGTCCTGGTCGATGGAGTACAAGATGGATACAGAAACCAGGCTTGTCTTGGCCAGAAATTTTACGTTCTGACTTAGTCTCTGAAGTGGAATTCAAAAATCTTTAGCAGAGCAAGGTAGCAGGCTGTGGCTGAAAAGGGCTCCACAAGGACCGATAGCCAAGCCATGGGACATGGTCTTGGTAAAGCTGTTGACTTTTGACGGGAAAGCTCAGAGCAGGAGAAATTAAAGATTTGAACCCAAAAATTGTCCCTGCCAGCCAGATATTTTTGGTGACCATACCCGGTGAAGATTTCAACATTCTGACATAGTCACTTTTTTGGATCTCTGATTTCTCCAGCGGGGGAAGGCTGCAAGTTATAGCTGAATAGGGTTGCTTGAGTCTGGATACCCTCCCTGTGACGTCCTACTAAAAGGGATTTGCTGCTGCAGAGCCAGCGCACCTTCATCTGTATGACTTGGCATGTTTGTCATGGTCCTTCGGAGGTCTATGGAGCCAAAAAGTGTATAAGTCTCAGTTTTTCCGGATGTTAAGGAGAAGTACACTTTGACATAGCCAATGGTACCAGGACCTTAGGAACAGTACTTGGGGGTCAAGGCTCACTCCAGCAGTAGGTACCGGCAGAATGAAGGGAAGGTGCAGCTGGAACTGGTCAGCTGGGCTCATCAGGAAATGGGGCTTTTTGTATATTTCTCGCTGCAGAGGATTCACAGACACATGGTAGCCAGTGTCCACTTGACTTCCCCCTTTACTTGCTAGCTGGACCAGGAATCTTGAGATCATCCTGAGTGAAAAGTTGCCTTTGAAGCCCCCTAATTCACAATCCCATCTGCTTGTGGATGCAATATCTACCAAATGCTCAATCTGCTCCTACTAACCTGCCACAAAACCATTGTTCAGGATCTCATTTCATATTGCCAGGATTTTGGTAATGCAGAGTATCTTGCTATTCTCTCATTTTCTGCAACAACTACATCTTTTACAAAGCATAGTTGATAGATTAGCCCTTAATCTCTCTAAAACAGAACCTCTCTCTTCACATTTCTTCCCATATTTATGATTCTCACTAGCTCCCAGTATAGGATAGAATTCTATTTAAAACGCTCTGAATTTGTCACAAGGCTTACTAAGGTCATGGCCTTACATGTCTCAGCTCACAGTTTCAGAAAAATGTTTCATCATGTTCTCTTAGATCAAACTCTGTTAACGTGCTTCCTCTAACTCTTATCAAGTTGGTCAGAACTTGAGGTAGTATATATTGGCCTACCTGAAAGTGAAATAATGGCATTGTCTCCATCTGACTATATGATTTACTGAGTTTCTAGAGATTGCTTAAGACATCGCTTTATGACAAGAGCGTACTTATTCATCAGCCCGTTCGCTAAAGTCTATAGAATCAGAAAATATTGGTGAGGTCAGCTTGTGCAGTACAGATTCTTTTTATTCATTTATTCACGTAATTTATAAGCATCTCAATTATAAACCTCCAGATTTACGTCTGGCCTGTAGATAATTGTAGCAAGCATCAGATGTTCTAAAAAATGAAACACCTAATAATCTAAAATCATGCCTAGATAAAATAGGCTTGGGTCAGCCAGTTTTTGCCATTGATTAGTTTGACTGTCAATTAAATGTTGGCTCATTCTATAAATTGTCCATCTCTGTCTGTCTCTGTCTCCTTATGTCTTGCTGTATCTATATGTCTCTCTTGTCTATCTCTATATATTTATCTGTCTCTCTTTCTGTCTCTACCTTCCCATGTGTCGCAAGTAGGCTGCCTGTCTCACCTGTCTGTTTCTCTAGCTGTTTATACCAGATTAATTTATGTTTCTGTTTGCTTCATTTGTCTGTCTGTCTATGTGTGTTTCTGCCTCATCCAGCCACTTTAAAATTTCAGTTACTAACAACACGAGTCTACGTGTCTATGTTTATTAAAGTAATTTAAATACCTAAAACATTTCTGTTGTTTGCACTATTTAAATATTGAAAATCTTCGTTTTATATACACATTTCGGTATGTTAGTAGCTATTAGCAATTTGTAACAATAAACCAGGTTTGGAAACAACCTTACATACAAATTGAAACCCTTACAAAAAAACTAAAGTTCTCCTTATTTCACTACATTTACGAAACAATGTGCAAAATTAAGGCAAGATCTTTTAGTGTAGTCAGTGCTTGTTTTTGAATGATTTCAAATGCATTACATTTATGATTGGTTCTTAACATGACAATACCAGATGTAGTAGAAGCTTGAATACATACCAGCAGCGTGAAATCCAAAACACTAGGGGGGATATTCTCAAGAACGTGTGTTAATTATCGCAAAATTAGCTTAATGGAACTTTGCACATCGCAGTTAAATAGCACTGTGGCTGCAATCCAATCATCATGAATTTGTGCACGCCACGACACTGAGGTGGCTGAATGTGGATCACATCCGGAAATAAGCACGCCACACTCTGACACCTCCACGTGCACAAACCGCCCCTGACATTAACAACACATCTGCAGACAAACCATGCCCAAGAGTCACAACTCTACCAAGAGACCAATATATCCAAGTCCGAAACATACCAGCACTGTCGAAGCACAGAAGTCAAAGCACACCACCTGAAAGGGATAAGGGGCAGTCAAATCAGAGCAGCAGGGGTGACTCACCCACAATGCAGCACACACACATAGCAATAACAGCACATCAACATTGACAACAATATGGTACAAAGTGCAACACTTTCATTACAGAACAGAGGACACAACTGATTCCGCCTGTGCGTGGAAATGGGCCAATCATATCAGGCGTAGCAGGAAACTGTGAGATGAAAATGTACGTCTACAACCTCACATTCGTCATGTAGTACAAATGGCCACTGTCCCTCATCAAACAGTCAGTCCTTCCCAAACAGTCACAATGTACATTGTCATGCAGTCCCGATGCAAACATGAACAATGCGTAAACATACATGTCAACACAATGTTAAAATGTATCTCTCCTTAACATAGCAGAGGCACAATCAACACCTCCTGCACGGCAGAGCAGACAACTCATCAGTGATGATGAAGAGGACCTCCACACCTTCGACACTGACACCCTACAACAGCTCATGGACATCTTAGGCAACCCACCTCCAGGAGCAGGGCAGCCAATCTGCATCCAGGAGACCCCACCCCCTGCACATACCTCACAGCAGGAAGCATCCACCACCATGGCTGTCTCCCAGCACCTCACCAAAGCACACATCTCATTCCACGGCCAGGTGTCAGACTGCCAGAAGGAGGTGGCTGAACAGATGCGGGTGGTGTTCAAAATCATGGCAGCCAAACTCGATTACATACGTGGTTGTCTAATTCCCATCAGGGACCACTTGCACTCACCAACGGACACAGACACTGCAACAGAGACACACGCTTTTGCACATTTCCAGTACTGAACCACGCCCAGAGCCCCCGGACAATCATTCACACCCCTATGCTGGACTTGTGTACGCCGGGCCAGCCCACTCCTCTTACGTATGAAGGGGACGACGACAGAGCTACATGTACAAGGTCTTACCCACTGCCTGTGGTGACATGCTTGCGTACGGTGTACAACGCACAATGTAATGTGGTGGGGCCCGGGGCCATCATGCATACGTAATGAGCACGCGGACACACTTTGATAGTCAGTTGAACTGGCTACGGGCACGTGCGCCCGGCCACTCTTTAATATCAGGGTCACCCGACCAGTGACGCCTTTGCTGGATGGGTGTGGGGTGAGTGTGAGCCAGCCCTCAGGGAGTGGTTGGTGCTGGCAACAACTTGAACAGTGATCACTATTAAAGCGGAACCAGGAAATATCAACATAACACAAACAACTGCGAAGCATCATGTTGGCAGCTGCAGTAGGGTATGTTACACCTGCCACATCTTCCCCATCATCGTCCCAGGTCTTCCTCACTGCCTGAGGTGACATAGTTGCATACGCAGTCCATAGCATGTACCTCAATCATAGCTCCTGGTGTGTAGCTGGACTACCACCACCACTCTGCATTGCTGCCTTCTGCTTGTTGCCTCCTGCCCTCCCATTGTCTGTGCCTTCACACCTCCGCACACCTGCCTCCTCTTCCACATCATCGTCCCAGCTCTTCCCCACTGCCTGAGGTGACATTGTTGCGTGAGCTGTCCACAGCAAAAAAATCTATAGGAAAGGGTCCATGAGTTGTGGTGCACTGAGTTGGTGGCACCTGAAGAGCTGAGCAGGGTACCAAGCTGATGATGGCATCAAAGACATGTGTGATAAACTCTGAGATTCTGGCTGTAAGACTCTTTCGACTCTGGCAGTTGTTGGTTGGAGGTGGTACTGGCGGTGGTGGCGTGTGTGTCCTGCGGTGATGCGTCGTCCGGGCAGGTCAGGATTTGATTTGATGTGTGAGCCCTGGTGGACCGCAGTTGAGGCCGGAGGCAGCGGTCGGCGCAAGGCCACAGACACATGGCATTGATGACACCCAGACCATTGATCAGAGGCCATTGTGAGAGGGATGGGCGGAAAACAAAGCTAGGAGGCTTCAAAGAGGGTTGAATGATGGCGTCATTTATTTTCACCCAGTTACAGGAATGTCAACCTATGCACAGCACAGGAAAAGGCAGGCGGCAACAAGGTCTCCTAATCCGGGTAGGTGTCAGGACTGTCCGGTGGGTACTTGGTTCGGGGTCTTCTTCGAACGTGGTGGTACAGCCCCCGGCCACAGGATCCAAAATAAAGAGAAGAAAACACGGTCACTGCACTTGTCCTGTATGGCTTTAAGTTGAGTCACCACTTTATATAGGTGCCACCACCGTTTACTTAGTGCTCTCTTTTATCTGGTGAAAGGGTTACAGCTGGGTTCTATCCAGAAGTGGTTGTGAGGTTCAGCAGGGTGGTTTATCGTGCCACTAAGCCCTCCCCCCCAAGAGAGTTCTCTTTTAAAGTTGGGAGCTAGGTATACCCAAACTGCTAGCACACTTGAAATGATAGCGTATAAAGGTGAGGGGGTGATAGGGGTGTGACGGGATGGAAAGAAAACAATGGTGAATTTACACTCCCCGTTCCCTCCCGGTTACGGCACAGAAACCCACCCCCTCCCTCTCTCTAAGTTCCGATCCCTGCCCCAACCCACGTACCGCGGGGGCCGCAACTCTCCTGAGCTACGGCGGCATGAAAGCGTTGTCCGGGGGTGTCCACCAGTCCTCGGTCCACTGCTCCCCTTCGCTGGCTTCGTTCTCTGTCCCTTTGTTGGGCGGCGACTCGTCTGCTTCTCGTCCTCGTTCCGGGTCCTCGTCTGCTTCTCGTCCTCGTTCCGAGTCCTCGTCTGCTTCTCGTCCTCGTTCCGGGTCCTCGTCTGTTTCTCGTCCTCGTTCCTCCTTGGTGCCTCTCTCGGTTCGTACGTCCTCCCGTCTCATGAACTCCCACCCCTCGGCGTCTTCCGGGTTCTCCTCTTCTGCAGGAGACCCCGCCTCCGCTCTTGGCGTTCTGTTCTCCCATAGGCTGATGTCTTGACAGGGTGGTTCGTCATCCTGCAGAGGGGAAGGACCGAAGTGTTTTAACCCCTTCCATGCCTTGCCGTGGTTAGCCCCGTCCTCCGTCTCACAGCCATCCAATAGTCAGTCAGACAGGGTCCATGACTTGAGCTGCACAGAGTTAGTGGCCCCGATGCACCGCAGCCGGCACAGGCACACAGCCATGGGACGGTGACTTGCAGTGCCCTGAGACAGGGCCACGAGCGGGTCCTCGTCGATGTCGAAGGTGAATGTCGCGGAGTGTTGCGGGGCACAGTGGAAGGTGTCCTTCCAGGGCATGACGCAGAGGGAAGAAGCAAGCCGAAACAGGCAAATGGAGGAGTAGGATGCTACAGACTCCTTTTTACCACCAAGTCAGTATCAGCTACATGATGATGAAGCCAACCCTCAGGCCATATACTCAGATGCCACCAAAGTTCAACCAGAGAGCGTCCATGATTTTCAGAGCACAGAGTCAGTGGCACCAGCGCTGAATGGGGATGCAGTCTGCGATGAGGCCTGTGCAATGATGTAGATGCCATGAATAAATCAAGGCTCAGATCTGAATGTTTGACCTACTTGACCATAGTGTAGGCTGGAGGCAGCGGTCTACATGGGCCCACAGCCACGTGTCGTTGGCTTGCGATGCACAGAGTTAGTGGCACCAGAGCAGTTGTTGGTAGTGTTCGATCACCTCCGTAACGAGGATAATTTTTTCCTCAGGACTGAACCACGTCTTCCTCTTACTCCTCTCCTTGTGTACAATGATATGAACTCTGCCATACACAAATCAAGACTCAGTTCCAAATGTGTGACCTACTCGACCGCAGTGTAGGCCGAGGGCAGTAGTCAGCAAGGGACCACAGACAGGTGTCGTTCGGATGCTTTGCACAGAGTTGATGGCACCACATCGAAGGGAGTAGTGTTATATACTCTGCCATAAAGTGTGTGCTCTGCCATTGCATAATCAAAACACAGTTCCAAATATGTGACCTACTTGACCGCCGTATAGGCCGGAGGCAGTGGTCAGCGCGGGCCAACCGCTGTTCAGCAAGCTCCTCCTGAAACTCCAACACACGACTTTGAAATGGCATGTGGAGATGACTTGTGGTTGACGGAGGTAGAAACACCAGAGCTGAGCAGATGTTTAGCCTGCGACAATGCCGTATCCTGCCTGGTACGGACTGGATTGAATTGGTGTGAGGCCTGTTGAACCGCAGTGTAGTCCGAAGGCGTAGTCATCAAGAGCCCACACACACGTGTGGTTGGAATGCTATGCACAGACTTGTTGTCACCACATCAAATGGAGTATAGTGATTTAAACTCTGCATTGATATGTGTACTCGGCCATTGTATAATCAAGACTCAGTTCCAAATGCGTGACCTACTTGACTGCTGTGTAGGCTGGTAGAGTACGTCAACGAGAAAGGAGTGCTGCTAGCCTGTCTCTGGGAGGACAGCGATGGTCTGAGGAGGCTGCCAAGGTCGCGGGCCACGTGCTTGCAGCTTGCACAGGCACGTGGTGGGCCCTCTTTGACACACGCCGGTGTCAAAAGGTGAGCTGTGTGGCCTGGTTGCGCAGGGGCGGCCAAGACGGGTCTGCGGACCTGCGGCCTGGGGTTCAGCAGGCGCACATGGTCGCAGGCACCGCCGCTCACGGCGTCGGCCTTGTGGCGTGCTGGGAGGCGCTGCCCTGGCAGACACGTTGGTCATTTTGGAAGAGAACCATGCCCAAAACTATGGGCTTTTTATTCACACCCCTACGCAGGCGTGGCGTAAGCCTTGGCCAGCCCACTCTGCTCACGTTTACAGGGGGGGGCGTAATGAGCTACTTTCCACGCTCTTCCCCACTGCCTGGGGTAACATGGTTGTATCCACTGTTCACTACACTCTAGACACCAGCAGTATATGTCGACATGGGCATGTCTGTGGTCTGCATACTGCAGTCTGTCCAGCACATCCACGCCACACTTGTCATTGTGTACATTCTCATTCGTGTGTCACTTGCCTCCTTCGCACATGCCTGGTTCCCACCTCTCCACACATTCTGCTATTGTGTGGCTGAGGTGCCATGTCATTGATGGCTCGTGTACATGGCTTGCCCAGGTCACCACAGTAAATCGTGCTGTCGTGTCTGGTAGGTGGGCATGTTGTTTGGCATGTTGTGTGTGAGTTTGTAACGTGTGCATTCCCAGAGTTGTGAGTTGCATGATTGTGGAGTTGAGGTGTGTGGTGTGTTCAATTGGTACTTTCCAACGAGCAATGCATTCGCATGGGTGCCAGCCTAAAAGAGCTGATTGATGATGGACTGTCGGAAGATGTAGGAATCATGCGCACTGCATGGGTAGTTGGCGACGACATTGGTGAAGAGTCCACGGTGGTCCACTATTGTCTGCACATTGATGAAATGCGTGTGCTTCCTGTTGCGGTAACTGTATGCAGTGGCGGTAGGGGGCACGAGGAGTACATGTGTGTAGTCGATTGCCCCCAAAACGTGCGGGAAGGCAGCTATGGAGTAGAAGCCTTGCTTAGTTTCCAGCTGTTCCTGCGCAGTGTGTGGGAAGTGAAGGTACTGGGGTACCAAACTGATGATGGCATCAGAGACAGGTGTGAGGAACTTAGATAGGGCTGGCTGTGAGACTCCTCCGACTCTGACAGTTGTTGGTTGGAGGGTCCCAGAGGCCAACATGTGCATCACAGCCAGCAGCTTTGTCTGCGGAGGGAAGTTGGTTGTCCGCTGTGTTGGAACCGTCAGCCTGTGGGCAATGATGGTCAGGATGCGTAGGATGGTTGTCTTTTTGTGCCTGTAGTGGGCAATGACATCCTCTGGTGTTAAGTCTGTGAGGCTGGTGCGTTTTCTGAAGGTCCGCTGTCTTTTTCTGTGCTGCCTCTGTGGTGGTCCGGGGTGGGGTGGCGGGCCTGGGGGTGGTGGCGGTGGGTGTTGTGGCCCTCTTGGGGCTCCGAGCTGCATGATGAGTGGCTCCATGGCATCTGTTGTTCTTCAGATGTGGCTGTGAGCTGGGCTCCCTTATCGTGCAGGGTGTCGTCCGACTTAACACCAGGTTGAAGCAGGTGTTGAATCCCTGCTGCTAACGCGCCTTATTGCATGTTTGTGTTCTTATTGCAGATCTGGCTGGTCGTTGAGAATGTTGCGAAGTGGTTTTCTTGCAGCTTTTTGCACGGGAACGCCTACTCTGCATATAATGTGATATTTTTTGCGGCGGCTATAGCAGGCGAACTGGTGTTATCGGCTGTTAGCACCAGCTTGTGAATGGTGCGATAAATTTATCACCACTTTTGGCTGCGATAAAGTGCTGCTAACTCGGTGATAAGTCCTTGAGAATATCCCCCAAAGACTTTCTGCTTAATCCAGATAAAATACATTTGATTTGTTTGAATGGTGTCAGTTTGAGATTCAATAAAACTTACTCGAAACTTTGCTTTCTTTAACATATATATTCCTTACTGTATTACTGTTCAGCTCCTCCAAACATTATCACCAATTTATTGTTGTCCTTTGTCTACACAGAAAGCAAGGCTTTCAAATAACAGAAAAATAAATATTTACGGATGTCAAATCACGTAATGGATATTACTCGAGCGCTTTGTGCGTTTGATGATAAACTGTGTGGCATGCCGATTTTTCATTTCATTGCAGTTGTAGCCAACGGGATATGCGTTTCTAGGTTAAAACATTCATTTATAGAATAAATGCTTTGCTGGGTGCACTTCCTTTTCAAGTTTCCATCTTGTCTGTCTTTCTTTAATTCTGTAGTAGGATTTAGGGGGTCTCAATGTCTTCTGGGACAGGAAGTTATGTCAGCTACTATATTATTCTTTCTCAGTGGATGGCTAATGGACACAAGCAGCATCCGTCAGTGCAGAAACACTTGTGTTTATTAGTGACACTAAATCAGGTCCCACTGTTTCCATACGAACAGTGGTGATTAAAGGCTGCATTAGCGGTTCTCTAACTACACTTTATTTCCGCTATGGAAATGTGAGACATCTTCACAAACAGTGTTTTACAAATGAGAGCACTTTCCAAAGCACTCACTGTATGCTCTGTGCCGATGAAATGATCGAAAAATTGTAATAACTCTGATCAGACGTCTTGCAATCTATTAGTGGTGGAATCAGCTGCCCCATCCATGTTCTCTCCAGACTGATGTACAAGTATGCCAGATTTAGGAACCCCTGCTTTTTATTATCGTTTTGTTAGGCAGTCGTTTCACGTTTTAAATAGTAATCCTCTTTCATGCATTTAATAATAGTGATTATTTATATTGTACGGCTACACACGAGAGTATTATGGTGTTAAAAAAGTGCTACTGTCACACATCCTCGCTTGGAAGCCCCAGGAAGAAAACATGTGGCTTTCACGCTACGCGATTCAAACCATTGACTCTCCAGTTAAACCCAGATCTGTCTCTACAATGAGAGGATGCCCCTGCTGAACTGTCTTCAAAAACCCACTCTTAAGATTCCAGGATGCCTCAAGCACTCATCCAGCGCATAAGATGGAGTCTGATTTCCATGTAAGTGATTGTGAGATGAGACTAGTCACCTATAGAGCAGAAATAATAGCAGAGGCACATTATGCTGAAGCTCTGGAGGTGAGATATCAGTCATATTCTTTCATACATATGGAGATAAATGTTTGCCATGGATGTGCCTACAATATGTTTTGAAAATAAACATTCGAGCAAAAATGCTAGCACAATATCAGAATGTACAGTGCATCATGAAATACAATATGTCTACTGCAGTATGCTTAATTTAACCTAAAAGAGCATATCTTTCATTCACTTCTTCTTTCATTAATACATTTGTAAGGAACTGTGTTGGTCTCTGCTGGATTTTGCAAGGCGAGTACCCGCACGGAATAATACATTCTGAGGGCCAGATGTGCTAAATCATATTCACAAAAGATTTGACGAAATAAAATTGCTTCATGCTGTAAATCACTATGAGCGTGATTGCAAGTGGCTGATTAAATTCCTAACACCTCGGATTTAACCAGGGGTGATAAACATCACTCATGGGCAGGGCATAAGAGCGTTATTTAGACCCTGGCAAAATTGATTTATCTGCATCTTCTATCTCTCTGTTGTTAGACCTGGCATCCTTGGTGTGGTTGCCCCCTAACATTTTGCCTTCAGACCTACTATTTTGCTGACTTTGTTTGTGCTGGCCTTGGGACTCAGCGCACTTTACCACTGCTAACCAATGCAAAATTGCTTGTGCTCTCTTCTTAACACTTGGTAAGATTGGCTTATACCAAATTGTCACATTTAATTTACTTGTTAGTCCCTTGTTAGTCCCTAGTAAAGTGGCACTACCTGTGCTCAGAGCCTGTAAATTAAATGCTAGTAGTGGGCCTGCAGCACTGATTGCGTCACCCACTTTAGTAGCACTTTAAACATGTCTCAGGCCTGCCATTGCAGCCTGTGTCTCTGCGGTTTTATACTGCCATTTTGACCTGGCAAAATAACCCTTTTTGTCAAGCCCAAATCTTCCTTTTTAATACATGTAAGTCATCCCTAAAGTAGGTCCTGGACAGTCCAGTGGGCAGGGTGCAATGCATTTAAAAAGTAGGACATGTCCTTACTTGTACTGGTAGTGAAAAACTTTTACATTTGTTTTTCTCTACTGCAATGTCCACCTCTCCCATAGGATAGTATTGGAGTAACCTTCTAACATTTAGTAAGTTATAATTTCCAAATTGGCGCAGGTGGACATGTTTGGTGTCTCTGGAATTGTAGTGAGAAATCCTGACTTTTGGTGAAGTCGAATTTTAAATTACAATTTTGAAAATGCGACTTTTAGAAAGTTGGCATTTTTCTGCCTTAGTAATGTGGTGCCTGGGGCCTGTCTCAGGGTCATATGACTGCATGTAGATGACAGCTGGGCTTTGTGTATTTCTCCTAGACAGCCACACACAATAGGGAGGGAGCTAGGTGTGTCTGTATGGGCCATCACTGGCAGGATAGAATGAAGTAGCTGGGCCCAGCCCCAATTACATTTTAATTGTCTGTGTCCTGCCTTCACACAAAGGGCTGCATACCTCCTGCAGTAGTCTGGAGCCAGGGACAGGAAGCACTTCAAAGGCCTGCCTCTAGAAGCATTGTCCCACTTCAAAGACACAACTGGGTATAAAAATTAAGCCTTAGGCTTCAATTCTTCAGTACACATCTGGATCTGTGGATACTCTGCCAGGAAGAAGGACTGCTGTGCTGCTGTAAGGACTGCCACTCAGCTGGAATGATGCTCTGAAGGACTGCTACACTGCTGTGCTGATCTGCTGCCCTCTTGCCTGGGTGAGAAGAACTGGACCTGCATACCTTGAACCCATAACCCCAGTGTGACTCCAAGGGCTAGTTGGCTGGCATCCTGATCTTAAGCCTCAGGGACACAACAGGCTTCCAACAAGCTTTGCACCTGAACTCTGCCATCTGTGAGTATATCCTGCTGAGTGGTGCCACCCTAGTCCTGGACCCTTGGAAATGGGCTTAAGGGGCTCTGCCAGCCTCTGTAAATTCAGCAGAACCAATGCATCGTCTCTGCTGTGAGGCCAACCTCAAGCAGAACAGACACATTGCCACTGCTGCATGGATTAGACCTGTCACAAAGACCCACATTGCCTCTGATGTCTCTTCAGAACAGCCAGTCTGCAACACATCCTCAATTCAGGACCCGCACCCCTCGTCACCGGCAGCCTCAACAAGGATGCCGGGCATCGCATCTAAGTCTCGCAACTCAACTGAACCGACGCATTGCCTCAACTGCGCAACGTGTCCTCGACGCTGGACTTTACATTGGAAGCCCTAGTTGACAGAATCCTGCATGATGATGCAGCACTCGCGTCACTGCCGCGCTGCACCCTGGGACTGATGCATCACTTTGGCTGCACGATGCATCTTCGACACGGATCCTCCCAACTCTCTGCAAAACAGGATTAAAGGCATTCCTGTTCAGCAGTCCAACAGTAGCCGGCTCGTGCTTCTACATGGTTAGCCTGAACTTGTCACTTTGTCCCGGTAAGGCACAACCAGATGTCCACAGTAGCCGCTTTGTGCTTTTTTGGTGCTATTTTAATTAAAAACATTAAATTTATATATCTCTGGTTCTACTGATTGGATTTTTATTGTTTTGGTATTCTTTAAATTATTAATGTTCTATTCTTCTAACTTTGTGTGGGAACCATTTTGTTTGCTGTTTTTTTACTTTATTACTGTTTGAAATGTTGCACATTGCCTCAAAGTTAACCCTGACTGCTCTGTGCCAAGCTACCGGAGGGTTGAGCACAGGTTAATTAAGGGTTGGCTTGTGCCTAACCCTGACAAGGACTGTGGCTGCTGCTTGACCAGGTATCACACCCAAGTCAACCAACAACCCAATTTCGTACAACTGTACAAATGGTCAATTGCTTGTGATGTAATATAGTTGTACACATGGCCAATAGCACATGATGTGACATTGTTAGATGTGTGGGAGATTGGAATTCTTTACTTGTTAAAAGCCATAGCATAACCTGTGGTGGGGTGGATTGAAATAAATGCAGGCTTAAAAACATTGTAGGTACGTAACATTGGAATTTTCCACGGTGAATTTTGGAGAGCAATGTTGTCCGAGCCCCTAAGATGGGAGACCCAGTTTATCCAGCATTTAAAAGACGCTTTTTGTGTGTCCTTCCAGATATTTAAGATAACCTTAACCGCTGCTGTCAGGAGAAGGTCCCCTAGGGCACTATCCTTATCGTTCAATGAATCTACCCTGAGGAAGCCGAATGTCAGCGTGGAAAGTTCCCTTTTAAGGAAGCATGAGAATAGTTTATAAACAAAGTTGAAATCATTGTCCCAAAAAGGTTCCACACATTTGCAAAATAGTATCAGATGTGCGATGTCCCCTGTCTCCTCCTTACAGTTCCAACAGCCAGGGTCCTCACGAATCTTGTGTAGGTGTAGACGGGTTGGTGTCCAATAAGCCTTATGTAGGAGCCAGAATTTTGTCTGTGAATGGGTTGGTAAAATTTTACTCCTGAAGACAGAGTTCCACGTTTCGGCCCAATCAGCTTCGGAAATCAAGGAAGAGGAGTGTGAATCCCAATAGGAGATAAGCTTCTGATTGAGGGCAGATTGTTTTGGGCGTAGTAGTTTGTAAATCCAGGAAACTTGGTGACCCAATTTATTTATCTTCTCTACAAATTGTGGGAGGGAAGGGGTTGAGGGCAGTAATTTAGCTTTCGTTAGTGCTGCCTTTACTTTTAAAAAGTTGTAGAACTCCAGGGAGTCCAGATTATATTTATGCTGAGTCGAACAGTTGGTGTGGAAAAAATATACCTTTATCAATCCAGGAGGTGTTCTCCCTCTATATTGAATCTTATGGTTGACCCATTGTGACTCGAAATTAGATTGTCTTACGCTAATGTCTAATTTTTTATCTAATTTCAGTAGGGCGTACTTTGCGTTCTTAAATATGGATTTTGAGCAGCTGACTTTCGTGAAGTTGGAGGTAAATAGGGCAGCTGGGGCAAGGTTATTAAGCAGGGATTTTTCAATATCTACCCAGACTGGGGTATACTCCACGGGTGGTACGAACCAGTACGAGCCTTGTTTAGCTAAGAACGCTGTTTGGTAAAGTTTAAAGTCTGCTAGGTTTACTCCCCCAAGGGATTAGTCTAATCTGAGTTTTTTCAGTCCAATTCTGGCCTTTTTTCCTTGCCATAAAAAGTTGTAGATAAGGATGTCTATCTTACAATGGAACTCCTCAGTCAGTATGAGAGGTAGCATGGTGATTAGGTAATTCACTAAGGGCGTGATCATCATCTTGATGGTTTCAATTCTGCCCCACCGCATGATGAATCTTGGAGACCAAGCATCTAGGAGGTCTTTAACTTTCCCCAGAATTATGGATTTGTTCTGTTGAAGTGACTCAAGGATAGTACTGCCGGATTCTATCCCTAGATATTTGAAAAATCCCGGCTGCCATGCACGGCCCGAGACAGCCAGTACCTCTTAAGTGCAATGAATGTTGAGGGGTTTAACTTCGGATTTGTCTCTGTTCGGCTTATAACCTGAATGGGATGAATAAACTTCTATGGATCGCATCAGGGCCTTAACGGAAGAGCTCGGGTCCTCCGTAACTATGAGAATGTCATCTGCGTAAGCGGGCAATTTCACCTGAGAATTTTTAAAACGTACTCCTTTTATTTCATGATTACGTTTCATGTCCTGGATTAATGGCTCAAGGGCTAGGAGAAAAAGGGAGGGGTAAAGAGGGCAACCCTGTCAAGTTCCTTGTTCAAGTGGAAAGGCATCCAATAGGGTTCCATTGATTGCAATGCATGGGTTGGGTGCTGAATACATAGCCATAACCATGTTGATGTATGAGCTACCTAGATTAAAAGACAGCATGCAGTGTCTCAAGAAAGACCACGAGACTCTGTCAAATGCCTTTTCTGCGTCCAGGGTGATGGCTATAGATGGGTCAGGTTTCATCTTTGCTTGCTCAAGTATGTGACATAATAAGCGAGTGTTATCATTCGACATTCGATTTTTGAGGAATCCAGATTGGGAATTACTAATTAACTTTGGGATAACCCCATTCAGCCTTATGGCTAGAATCTTTGCATAGATTTTACAATCCACATTAATCAGTGAGATTGGCCTATAATTTTTTGGAAATAGGGGGTCCTTCCCTTCCTTTAGTATGACGATGATATTGGCTTCTGTCATTGAATTGGATGTGCGTCCCTCCCTGGGTATGGTATTAAAAACTTTTAACAAGGTTGGTTGTAGAGACCCTCCGAATGCATTACAGAAGGAAGCTGTCTGGGCTTTTCAGAGATTTGATAGAGTTAGCTAATTTCGTTTTTGAAATGGGTTTACCCAACGCTTCAGCATCTGTCTTCGATAGGTAGGTTTAGTGATACTAAATATCTGGCGCACTCTTCCAAGTTCACTGTTTGTTTGTTTTTATATAGGTCCTCATAGAAGGATTTAAAGGCATTCAGGATCTCTCTTTGTTTAGTTTGGATGTTATTGTTGGAATCTTTCATCGAAGAGATAGTGAACTGTCTCTGCTTGTGTTTGAGGTAGGAGGCTAATAATTTACCCGCTCTGTTTCCTTCGCAGAGTTTGAGGGCCTTAAATTTGTTGATCCACACTCCCGCCCGCTTAGTCATAATTTTATTATATTCATATTTTTTTTTACTAATTGGTTAAATGCATCATTACTATCTAGCGCGTTGGCATGTGAGGTCTCCAAGAGTTTAATTTCCCTTTCCAATGCACTTAGTTCTGAGTTTAGTTTTTTAAATTTTTTGCTTTAATCTCAATGATTACCCCCCCGATGGTTGCCTTAAGCGCATCCCACAAGGTGGAAGTGTCTGTATCTGGGAGATCATTATACTTAATGTAGTCATGAATAGCATTCTCTATCTTTTCTTTGTCTGCTGGATCGGAAAGTACCTCATCGTTAAAGCTCCATCTTTTAGGAGGAAGTGTGGAATGAGTGCCTGCTAATTTGGTATTAATGCAGGAGTGGTCCGACACTAGTTTAGGAGCAATGTCCGTTTGGTCGATAAGTTGTGTAAAGGAGCCTGATATTAAAATATAGTCAATCTTAGTGTAAGAATTGCGCGGGGGTGAGTAAAATGTATAATCCCACATGTCTGGATGCTGAAGACGCCATTAGTCCTTAAGATTAAACTTGGAGCAAATTTTATGGAAAACCTCATGGGATCGGGTG
Source organism: Triturus cristatus (assembly GCF_964204655.1). Lineage (NCBI taxonomy): Eukaryota > Metazoa > Chordata > Amphibia > Caudata > Salamandridae > Triturus > Triturus cristatus. Next base: position 349,612,512 of record NC_140583.1, read on the forward strand.
GGTTGATATCTACATTTGGATTAACAGTCAATTAAGGGGTCTAGATACAAATTGAAGTCACCGCTTACTATTATGATGAGATCATCTTGGGGGAAGCTTCCTATAGTATCTGAGACCTTTCCCCAGAAGTTGGGCTCATCGGAGTTAGGGCCATAAATATTGAGAACATGAATTGTATCATCCCCTTTTTTCATCATGTGTGTGTGAGACAATAGAGATATTGGATTTGGATATTGGAGATATTGGATTTTCTGGCTATAAGGGTAATAACTCCTTATTTATTATGATCTGCTGGTGAGCAGGAAATATGGGAAATCCAGTTGTGTTTGATAAAACCAACATCCTCCTCTGAGAGTTTTGTTTCCTGAAGGAGAATGATGTCGCCCTTGGTTTTGGCCAGGTAGTCACAGAAACGTCATGCACATCACCTAAGACCCACACTTACAACACTATTTAGCACTGTATCTGCAAGCTTTTACAATGGGAAGTAAATAGACATTGTACTTTGCGTTACACCAGTACCTGGGAAAACTTCAGTAAATCTGGGTCCAAAAATGAAACGCTCAATAATGCATCTATTACAAACCTTCAGATCATCAAACTGAACCCCCACATGTTGATATTGGACACCCACTTTTAAAACTAACCTGCATCTACTATTTCTCAATAGAACAAGATTGAACAACAATTTTCAGGTAAACAATGAGATCATGGCTCCTCCGGGTACCCCGTCCTTAAGTATATCATAGAGAAAGAAGATAAAGGGGGAATTGCTTTAATCTATTACAACACACTTGCCTGCAAAATGATGAAAAGCCAATCATAATCTTCTTTTGAAGCTCTAGAAATAGTTTGACATGTCGCACATTGAAACCATCCACCTGCTTGCCATTTATCTCCCCATCTCTCACAAGAGGAACAAAGACTTCATTGAGAAGTTAAACAACTACATCACCTCGCAACAAACCCTCTATCAAAGAAATATATCTGTGAGGAACTTTCATATTAACCAGAAGAACACAACTAAATCGTATTGCCCTTAAGCAGCTTTCTATTCACCCTGCACACAATAAAAGCAGAAACCTCGACCTAGGAACCACCAAACTCATGAACTTTGAACGAGGCAAATGCATTGAAGCAGAATAGTCAGACCACTTTATCATCCAATTCAACGTTCTCCTATAATAAGATTAGAGCTTGATGCGACCAAACAATAAAACCACACTATAAAGAACACAGAGCATTGTTCTGATGACCAACATTTGTAATATGAAGATTTAAATGAGGAGATAACAGCTGGAATCAGTTATTCTAGACACAGTATCTCCTCACTGAAAATCATAATCGAGCCCATAGAGTTCATCTGTCCTTAAGGCAAATTGAAAAGTTTACAAGAATATTATCATCACTGTAAAAGGCACCTATCTACAGTAGATGATTCAACCCATGCTAATGAAACCAAAGGCACTTTTTCAAATCATAAAAATCAACACCCATCACACTTCAACCATCACAGATTCAAAGAAAAATTTCATCAATTCTCAAACTGTCTTTCCATAAAATGTCCTTTAACAAAGAATTGATAATCTCAACAACCAATCATTTCCAAAATTCTAATCTGACCTCCATCACAACATATATGTAACACATTATAAACCCTTTCCTAACAAATATTAACAAAGCCTACTCAAAGAGTAAAAGCTACTCACTTATTGATTCTTTTCCACTTCTTATTCTCCCTTTCTTATTTTTTATTTCGGTTTTTACTGGTCATTTTATGGTCTGCATTTTGTTTTGTTTGGTCTAAGATGTTTGGTTTTATTTTTTTTAAATTTTGTTTATGTCTTTGAAAATCATCATCAATAAAACTTTATTTGGCTTAAATGATAAAACCATAAAATTCATACTGCCTTCGTTATACCATAAATCAGACTACAAGTTGACAAATGTTATAAAATCCAAGTGAGCTATACACATATAAAAAACATGAATTACAATACAGATATTATTTACAACTTGTCCTTTGTCTGCTAGCGAACCATAAAAAGTTGAGAGTGTACAAAACAGTATCACTAGAGAGAAGTTGCAAGAAGTCTTTGAAAACCATTTCTTGGAATGTCAGAGGTTTAAACTCTCCTTTTAAGGGACAGTGGGGGATATTCTCAAGGACGTGCAATAATCATCACCAAAATAGGCTAACGCAATGTTTCATATCGCTGTCTATCACGGGAAAATAACTCTGTGTTAACGTCCTATTCACAACACGGCGATAACATGCGATAGATTCCCGATAACGCATCAAATGTCTGCGATAAAATCACCGGGACGGTGATAAAAATCTAAACCCGAACGTGAAAAAAGCTGCGATGGGCCCAAGAGTAATAAAAATTCAGCGATAAGCAGCGCCACGCCTGCAAGTCCCACAAGTCAGGCGGGAAAAACCACTATAAAAATGGCAGCAAAAAACACAAACAAAACACATACAACTGCAAGGCACCATGGAGGTAGTCGGAGCAAGTACAGAGGACAACCAGAACCCCACAAGCCACACGGAGGACCAGCCTGAGAACATCATATGGGAGACGGTGGCAGGAGTTTGGGGACCAGACACTGCACAACAGGACTTGAGCCAACAGCAACAGGGACTGGGGTACGGGGGGAAAAGGGGACAATGATACACATGACAATTAAGTATAGCACATCTGCGGACAAACCATGTCCAAGAGTCACAACTCCGACCAAGAGCCCAATTTACTCAAGTCTGCAACATCTCAGCACTGTATAAGCACAGAAGTGAAAGGCACACTGCCTGAAAGGGATAAGGGCCCGCAAAATCAGAGCTGAAGGGGCAACACACCCACAAAGCAGAACACACACATAAAAATCCGAGCACCTCAACATTGTCAACCATGTGGTACAAACTGAAGCACTTTCACAACAGAACAGAGGACACAACTGCTGCCGCTTGTGTGCAGAAAATGGCCATTCTAATTTGGCATTGCAGGAAACTGTGAGATGACAATGTACAAGGACAACCTCACATCCGTGATGGTGTAGAAATGTTAACTGTCCCGCATCAAATAGGCATCTCATCACAAACAGTCACAATGCACATTGTCATGCAGTCTGTATGTAAACTTGTCCAATGCGTGAACATACATGTGAGCACAATGCCAATCTGCATCTCCCCTTCTCATTGCAGAGGGAGAATCAACACCTCCTGCAGAGCAGACCCAACAACACAGCACTGATGATGAAGAGGACCTTCCCAACATCTACGCCCTCCAACAGCTCATGGACAGCTCCGGCACCCCACCTCCAGGAGCAGGGCAGCCCAGCCGCATCGAGGAGACCCCACCCCCTGCACAGACCACACAGCAGGTAGCACCCACAACCACAGCTGTCTCCCAGGACCCCCACAACCAGCACATGGCATTCCAATGCCGTGTGTTAGGGTGCCAGGAGAAGATGGCTGATCAGCTGCGTGTGGGGTTCGACGTCATGGCAGCCAAACTAGATGCCATATGTGGGTGTCTAAGTCCCATCAGGGACTACTTACAGTACCTAAGGGACACCCACTGTCCGCTCCATGCTCTACAATAATCCATGGCTGATATCGCTGGAGTCATGACTCTGAGCCAAGAACAACTGTCTATTTAGAGTGGCTCCAGCGATGTCATCCGGGAGTTGGGATGGAGAGCTTGGAGCTGATGCAGCCGGAAAGAATGTTTACCACAGCTGCACACCAGCGAGATGTAGCTGAGATCTTCCATGCCCTGCAGATCCTCTTCATGGCATTGACGCCACAAGGCCTGGTGTGGATGAATGCTGCTGCTACCACTCCATCCACATCTCCACCCCCTGAATTGTCAGTGCCAAACAGTGCGGCAGACATTCCACCTTCGGACCCTGATGTGTCACTGCCACACAGTGATGCTGACAGAACACCACCGCCCACATGTGAGGCACCTGACACATCAGAGGACGAAGATGATGACAAATTCAGCTTTGTGGTCAGAATGTAGTGGTAGCATTCATCTCCGCCATATAGCCGGTTTCAGCTTGGTACTGCCCTCTGCATCATTCCCTGGAATAACACCTTCCACTGTCCCCCGATATTCACGGCGACACTCATCTTTGACACAGTTGAATACAAGTGAAGGTGCGTAGACTTTATTAGCATATGTGTGTCAGTATGGGCAGGATAAGTGCCACAACATGCAGACCAATGCAGCGGTATGTCAGAATGAGGAACGTTGCCAAGCGCCGCTGTCCACTCCGGGGGAGTGACTCACCTTTTACAGGTGTGTGAACCCGCGTTGTTGTACGCTCATGAAGTCGGAGTCCAGGCGAATGCAGCCATGTCCACTGTTGTCATGGGATATATGACCAGATCTTCAAGATGCAACAAGGTGTTAGGACATGTGCAATGGGTTCAAATCAGTTGTGGCTGCAGGTACGTAGTTACTCATTCATGAAAGTGATTGCAGCTTCACAGGCCATCATTTCCAACATGAGGTCGTTGTCAACTTCATCAAACAGAACGCCAAGTCCATCCATTAGCAGGTCCGGACAGATGTGCTGCGTCCACCCCCTTTCACCAATTAGTACAACAGCCCAATAGGGGAGCGGTTCAATGAGGTCACTGCACACGAGGATTTGTGCAATCTCCCATGTCCAGCTGCCAGCATGTATGCCAAGTAGCAAGGCATCCCATAAACAGGTATCACGGTGACACTCCTGGTCGGGTGCACAGACATGTCAAAAACCAGTTCATCTACTGTCCTGTTGGATAGGCAGACATCCATGCACCACTTGAATATGCACGATCGACAATGCAACACAGGCAGAATGCAGGTGATGTTGGCAAGGCGGAAGCCTAGCCGGTAACTGATCTGCAGCACTTCCAATGGCAGTGCCCCAAGTAAATGCAGCATACGTGCACGGTACAGATCCACGTGACAGGGGTTGTGCATGTGTCCAGGATGTCCTGCCATTGCGTCAGGGGCTCTGGTTGAAGCTGCACTGTTCTGACCTGTGCCAGTTCTGTGGATGACATGCCACAGCTCGGATAAATTAGTTGTTTGAGTGTGCAACGGTTGTACGCCTGGGATGGTGTGGGAGTAGGTGTGAAGGACATTCCATGCAAGATAACTACGAGCGAGGACTTCTGTCCGTGGAGTGTGTATACGTTGGTCTTTCGTCGAGCTGTGCATAGTGTGGGAGTCGTCATCAGCTGCTATAGTATCTGTCAGGGGGTGCCGGACACATGCAATTCGAGGTCGGAGGTGCAGGTGTGCTCCCGCCTGATAGTTCAGAAAAAGGAGCTTTAATCCCTAATTTTAGTTTGTCATCTGCTTGTATTCAGGAATTGTGAAGTGGCTTGTTGGGGGTGGGGTGGGATGTGTGCGACTTTGGCATTCATGTTTGACATGTCTAGCATGTGTCAAATGTTCGGCATCACTGTGTGTTACGTTGCCTCACAGCTGCTCCTCCCTCCCCCCGAGCCTATTTACTTGTGTGCGCTGCGCGGTTGCATAATTTCCACCCCTATGGCACACCATTGCCATGCCTGTCTGTTCATTTTCACAAGCCTGACAACGACACAGTGACGTTGGCCGTTGAAGGTGGATGGCCACGTGACTGTAGGCCTATGGTAAGGATAGGGCGGACACAGATGTAGAGTTCATGCCTGGCTGAACTCGCGCTGTGAGTAGGGCTAGGCCTTTGGCTCATGCTTCAGGAATACAGATACACACAACACTTGGCATGTATGAGCCAAGACCCCGAGTGGTCCTGCACTCCTTCATTTCTCCGTTCGTGCCAGCCCGCCCTCCGGGTGCATGCTACATTACAACATTGTTGATTGTGGGCCAGGTGGCGCAGACACTATAACAGAGACACACGCATTAGTTACTCCCTTGTCTAGGCCAGAACTGAACCATGCCCAGAGCCCCTGGCAAATTCTTTACACCCCTACGCTGGACTGCCGTACACCGGTCCAGCCCACTCCTCTTACGCTTACAGGGGGGAGGACGAAGCTACATGTCCAAGGTCTTAGCCACTGCCTAAGGTGACATGGTTGCATCCGCTGTCCACAGCACAATGTAATGTGGTAGGGCCCGGGGCCATCATGCATACATAATGACCACACGGACACACTTAGATAGATAGTGGAACTGGCTAAGGGCACGTGCGCCTGGCTTCTTTTTATTCCCAGGGTCACATGTCCAGTGAAGCCTGTGCTAGATAGTTGTTGGGTGAGTGTAAGCCAGCCCTCAGGGAGTGGGTGATGTTGGCAACAACTAGAACAGTGATCATCGGATCACACACACAGATTCAATTATAAAGGGTCCATGACTTGAGCTGCACTGAGGCAGGGGCACCAGTTCTGGAATCACAGACAAAAGATTCAATCATAAAGGGTCCATGACTTGAGCTGCACTGAGGTAGGGGCACCAGAGCTGAGCGAGCTCATGTGAAGAAATTGTTGTTGGTTCTGTCTCTTCTGGATATTCCTGCTGCAGCTGCAGTGGGGTGTGGTACACCTGCCTCATCTTCATCATCATCGTCCCAGGTCTTCCACACTGCCTGAGTTGACATTGTTGCGTCCGCTGTCCACAGCACGAGACTCAATCATAAAGGGTCCATGAGTTCTGGTGCCCTGAGTTAGTGGCACCTGAAGAGCTGAGCAGGGCATCAGGCTGATGATGGCATCCAAGACAGGTGTGAGCAACTTTGATAGGCTGGCTGTAAGACTCCTCCGACTCTGGCAGCTATTGGTTGGAGGTGGTCCTGGTGGTGGTGGCGTGTGCGCAGCCAGCGATGATGGCATGTCCTTGCAGGTCATGATTGGATTGGATATGTGTGAGCCCTGCTGACCGCAGTGTAGGCCGGAGGCGGTGGTCAGCAAGGGCCCACAGCCATGTGGCGTTGACTTGAGCTACACAGAGTTAGTGGCACCTGAAGAGCTAAGTGGATGCGCAGCCAGAGATGATGGCGTGTCCTTGCAGGTCAGGATTGAATTTGATATGTGTGTGCCCTGCTGACCGCAGTGTAGGCCGGAGGCAGCGGTCAGCAAGGGCCCAGAGCCACGTGGCGTAGACTTGAGCCGCACAGAGTTAGTGGCACCTGAAGAGCTAAGTGGATGCGCAGCCAGAAATGATGGCGTGTCCTTGCAGGTCAGGATTGGATTTGATATGTGTGTGCCCTGCTGACCGCAGTGTAGGCCGGAGGCAGCGGTCAGCAAGGGCCCAGAGCCACGTGGTGTTGACTTGAGCCGCACAGAGTTAGTGGCATCTGCAGCGCTCAGCAGTGTCTGTTGCCTACTGGACTGCTCCATGAATAAATCAAGACTTAATTTGAATTGGGGGACCTGCTGACCGCAGTGTAGGCCGAAGGCAGTAGTCAGCACACACATAACTCCTCGGTGCTGTGCCGCTGGGTGCGCTGGGGGCCTGTTTCACGGAGGCAAGCGATCGGCTGAGGAGGCTGTCGGTCACGGCTGCGGACTCGTGGCAGGCTGAGGGGCGCAAGTGGCCCACGCCCATAGACCCGGCCTATTTATTCACACTCCTAAGCAGAACTGGTGTACTCCGGACCAGCCCACTACGCTTACGCTTACAGGGGGGGACAAAGCTACATGACCGAGGTCTTCCCCACTGCCTGAGGTAACATGGTTGAGTCCACTGTCCACAACACTACATACACCAGCAGTATATGTCCACATGGACATGTCTGTGCTCTGCATACTGAAGTCTTTTCAGCACATCACCACCACACTTGGCATTGTGTGCCTTCTTATTCATGGATGACTTGTCTCTTTCACACATACTTGGTTCCCACCTCTCCCCACATTCTGCAATTGTGTGGCTGGGGGACATACTGTTTTCGGAAGGTCAGCTGCCTAGGTAGTAGTCAGAAGGGGGTGTGCTACGGGGGGGGGGGTAGGTGGTGGCGGTGAGTGTTGTGGCCCTCTTGGGTCCCCGAGCTGCATGATCATTAGCTCCATGACATGTGTTGGTCTTCAGATGTGGCTCTGGGCTGGGCTCCCTTTCATACTGCAGGTTGTCGTCCTACTTAACACCAGATAGAGGCAGGTGTTAAATCCCTGCTGCTAACGCGCATTATCGCTTGTTTTGGGATCGCATTGCGGATCTGGCTGGTCATTGGGAATATCGCAAAGTGGTGTTTTCGTGTGTTTTTGAACGGAAACGCCTACTCTGCATATCATTAGCATTAGTTGTCGCTCTCATCAGTGACGATGTTTTTTGAGGCAGCTATCGCTGGAAAACTGGCGATGTCAGCAGTTTGCACCAGCTTGAAAATAGGGCAATAAATCTATCGCCACTTTTGCGGTGCTAAAGTGCCAATAGATGGGCAATAAGTCCTTGAGATTATGCCCCAGTGTGTCTTATCTCATTTATCTCAGCTTGGTGCCAGTATAGCCTTAATTTAAGAGTCACACTTTACAGAAATAGAGTCCTTAACACTGCTGAGAGGTCGGGTGGGGGAAGTATTTTTTCCCCAGGGGATGGTAGAAGGAATGGGGTTATTACTTTATGTTATAAATCGCTTTGTAATCAGTTGATCTGCCAGGAATTTGATGATGTGGGTAGATGGCTCTTTACAAAGTTGTTGATTGGGAAGGTTCCGGTCTAGTTTAGAGGAATTCGTACAGTTTTATAAACCTTTAAATACGCCAGATTACACAACTTCTGACTCGGATATTTCTCACTATCTCTCTACTATTCTCAAACCTGCTGATAATTGTATTGACCTTTCATTGTTGGAAACTGATATATCACATACTGAGTTACATTCTGCAGAGAACACACCTAAAAGAAATAAAGCTCCTGACCCGGATGGGTTTATTGTTGAATTTTATTGATATTTTGCTCAATTAATTCTCCCGAAATTGCGAGCTCTAATAACTTCCTTATCTCACTCTTGCAACTCTTCTGGATCATTTTTGGATGCTTTTTTGTGCCTTATCCCCAAAGAAGGAAAGGATCCCCATTACTGTAACAATTACATGCCTATTTCACTTGTCAATGTTGATTATAAAATATTTTCAAAAGCTTTAGCTTTGCGACTTGACTCATACCTTCCTCACTTGCTTGGCAAGAAACAGTCAGGTTTTGTTAAGGGACGTTATATTTCTGATATTACTCGTCTATTCTTTGATATTCTTCCCATAAGTCTGAATCTATTGTAGCAATTGCCTTAGATGCAGAAAAAGCGTTTGATCGGGTTTATTGGCCCTTTATCTTTCATACTCTTAAATGGTTTGGATTTGGCCGAAAAATGATCTCCCTTATTTCTCTCCTTTATACATCACTAAAAGCAGCTATTTCTGCTAATGGCCTTATTTCATCTTATTTCACTTTAGGTAGGGGTGTTCGTGAAGGTTGTCCTCTCTCTTTCCTTTTTAATTTAGCTTTGGAACCTTTCCTTTACTAGTTGAGGCAGAAACAGGATATCCATGGTTTTCCCTTCAATAATGTACAGATTAAATTAGCAGATTATGCTGATGATACTTTATTGTCTCTCTCCCAGCCTTTATCTTCACTTCCGGCTTTTCTACTAGAAGTTGCCTCATATAGCAGGGTCTCTGGATATAAATTGAATAATGAGAAATGTGAAATATTCCCCTTGACTAAATTTACTTTTAAAGATGACGTTGCTGTGTCCAACTTTATGTGGAGTCCTCATCATATTAAATATCTAGGTTTATGGTTTATCCCGTCTATTTCAACTTCAATTTCTTCAAACCTGGAAAACTGCACACATAAGTAACTCTGGCTGGTAGATGGCATCCTTTTCACCTCTCCTGGTAAGGTCGACTTTATACTATTAAAATGATGGCTACTCCTGTTCTATTAATATTGTCTCTAATATCCTTTTGTCCATATCCCTTAAATCCTTTAAAAAGATTAATTCTATTCTTACCTCGTTCTAATGGAATCATGAAAAATCCTGCATGTCCTTGCTCAAATTGACTCATTCGAAGTCAGAAGGTAGAGTAAATTTCCCAGATTTAACTAATCATCACAAGGCATTTTTATTGCGTCAAACATCTAGGTGGTTCCCCGCTGCCTGAACTGATTGCCCATTATGGGTTGAAGTTGAAAAATCCTTCCTTTCCCCCTTCTCTTTCCAAGAATACCTATCTTTCACTCGCAAACCACAATCACTCTCTACGCCTATTTTTTAACATTCCTGTAAATTACTGGATTCTGTTCTTCAATACACACCTACAGATATTAATACTTTTCTTAATTTTACTATTTAGTACAACAAGGGCCAGATGTACAACAGTGGAAATAGCGCCTCGCAAATTGCGAGTTTTTTGTGACTCGCAATTTGTGAGACACTATTTCCAATGTACAACAGTGTATTTCACATTGCAAGCGATTCCCAATGGGGTCGCAAATTGAGAGGCTCATGAATATTAATGAGCCTCTCACAATTTGCTACCCCATTGGGATTGGCAGGCCCTCCTTGGTATGGTGGCCTGCTGGGCTCAGCAGACCACCATGTCTGGGACTGCTTTTAAATAAAGCATGTTTTTTTTTAATGCCTGTTTTCCTTTAAGGAAAACGGGATGCATTTAAAAAACAAGCCTTTGCAATGCAATCGGTCTCGCCTTCGGGACCTTATACTATTTAGCTATGCAGCACATTAGCCTGGGTGCTGAAACATGTACTAATCTTTAACGTGGAGGGAAAGTAAGCACCAAATTGCATGACACACCAGGTATGGGAACAAATGGAGAAAAATATTGCCTTTCAACGAGAAATGGTACAGTCCAAAGCTCTGTTTTTAATATAAAATCAGCGCCTTCGGTGGTCATATCACTGAAAATACAAGATTTGAAAAAAATATTATTGTCTACAGGTGCTCATGGAAGACAATTTCTACGGACTGGAATCTAGAGAATGCTAAAGTGATTCTGGAATTTTACTGACCTCTGCTGGTCGTTTTCTATCAAGAAAATTAAATAGAGGCAGTTGCCAGAAAAAGAAAAAAAAAGAAAGTCCCTCAGCAGAAAGCAATTCTGGTATTTTATTGACCTCTGCTAGTCGTTTTCCATCAAGACAGTTGAATAGAGGCAGTTGAACAGAAAAAAAGTCTCTAAGCGGAAGCAGACAAGTCATAGGGCAGATCTCCAAAGCCCACAAAGTATATACACATATAAGTATATTATAAGTATATACTAAAGTATATACAACAGGTCTCGAATGCTCGACCTAAAAAATTTAAACGTTTTTGTTTCATTTTTTAAGGGCAGACAGTAGTCCCTGGGACCACAGCCTGGCCTTAAAAGAGATTTTCCTCTGCATTTGGAAAGGGGAAGGGGTCCCTTAGGGACCCCTTCCCTTTTGTGAGTGCATTACCACCCTCTTGAAGAGGGTGGTAATTAGCAAGTGTTTTGCACCCGCAATTACAGACGCAAAACATCTTACATAGGGCTGCGCTCGCTATTAGGAAGGGAAAGCCCCTTCCTAATAGCAAGTCGCAAAACCCTATTTTACGAGTTGCAAAATAGGGTTTGTACATTCCCCATGCTGTTTTTGCATGCACAAACGGGTTCACAAACCCGTTTGCGCATGCAAAAATGTTCGTACATCTGGCCCTAAGTCTATATTAGTCAATAACAAACCCATTTATTAGAAGACATGGGGAAACAAAAGGTTTACTCTGGTATGTAAACTTTTTGATCATTATACATTTTTGTCCTTCGCACAAGCTCGTTGTCTCTTTAATTTTCCTCCTTCTTTTGAAAGTAAATTTAAAATATTACCTGGAGCACTTTGCATTGCAAATGAACAATACTAATCTTCTGTTTCTCCTATCCCACTCCCTGCCAGTCGCTGGCTCAATCTGTTGCATACTTACCCCAGGGCATCTACTATATACTCCTTTCTACTTTCTTCTACAACTGATAGGAATGAAACACGTGTAGAACTATCATGGGAGTCTGATTTGGGGGTAGACTGGTCAATTCTTCTTTGGACAAAAATATGGATCAAGATCAGGAAATCGTCAAGATCAGCAACCCCACACAATCTCTTTTCTTTATGTATAATAAACTCTTACTAACCCATAAATTCTTGCACAAAATTAATCCTGTTACTCCAGACACATGCTGGACATGCTCTTTAGCACATGTTGATTTAAAACACCTACTTTTTGCCTGCCCTTCTTATGATCATTTTTGGAAACAAATTTGGTCCCAGATTAACTTAATGTTTCATGCTACAGTTCACTTTTACTTTCCTAACTTTTTTTTACGAAGTTTATCTGGTGACTGGGATACTTCTTCACTTAACACACGCAATCTGGATCTATTGGTAGCAGTTGATTTTCAGAAGATCACAAGGAATTAGAAGGAGGTTTCTAAATTATCTTTCCAAGCATGGTGGCATGCAGTTTGTTACAATCACAGATTAGACACATGCTGTGTTTATCCTCTGTCTGTAGCTTTAGAACGTTTAATCTTATAGTCTCCTGTTACACAGTTTATAGATGATAATGCAAAGCGTTCCCATGCACGTTCACCTGCTCAGCAAGAGGTTCTTCAACCTCCCTGACTTTCCTTTTATATTTGTTAGATATAATTAAGCATGTTTCTTGTTCATCCTGCTATATACATGCATATTCTGTATTTGCTCCTTTTCTTTTTAATAACCAAACTTTTCTCATTTCAGACCATGCATGATTTTTTTTCTTTCTTTCAGACAAAATGTTTAGATATGTGTTATTGATTGTATGACTATTTCTTATTACATTATATCCTATGTTTGTGTTTTATTATATTTTCAATAAATCCACTTTTAAACTAAAAGAGTAAACGCCTCCATTCTATTTTGATGTCATTATCACTGCTACATTAATCAAACAAAAACGTAACCTCTTCTACACTATGAATATCCTCCCCGGAGTATTGAAAACTGGTGAGGTAACTTTCATAATAAAAAGGCCCAAATCAGATCCAAATAACCTCCAAACCTATTGAACTGTCAAAGACCACCATTGGCTATGCAAAGTTATCGAAAAACGCAAGAAAGAATACATTCATGCATTCATTGACAACAACAATCTGTAAGCACCATACTGATCAGGATTCCACAAAAGGTGCAGGATTGAAACAGTCTCCTTTAAAATATATGTTTATACATTGCACATTGGACAAGGATGACTCCTCGCTATGATTCTCAGCAACATATGGTGACAGGCTTCCCCATTTTCTGGAAACATGCATGCGATTATCAAGAAGGGTCCTGAGTTGTTCTCCTAATTCTTGACTGTAAAGAGCTGAATGGAAGGTAACTCCTTCTCTGGCCATACTCAGTCGCTTGTGGTGTACCACAGAATTCCACCTTAGCTTCTTCACTGTTCAACTTGTGTAGGGGGCTCTGAGAATCATGATGGTGGAGTCAGGTGTCGCAAATGACTTATATTCAGACAATGCTCAAATTTATTTAAAGAACTCGACCATTGATGAAGTCCAGACATTAAAAATCAGTATTCAAATCCTCCGGACTGATGTCATTGAACTTCCTTTGTCTACATCCCGAAAAGACCAAAATCATTCTACTATTCCAACAGTATAAATCTAGCTTCAAGAAAGAATTGCTCACTGAACTCAAAATTAATGGGCTCACTCCAAATACTTTTCCCCACTCAACAGATTTGGCTTTTGATTTATCAAAAAAAAGACCTTGTCATGAGCGCCCTTATCGATCAGTCACTAAAAATGCAAGGTCTGCACTACACTACACTACGCTACATAAACTATTTCTAAATCATGAAGTTCAACAATTTTTGGAAAATAGTATGAGGAAAGAAATATTTTAGCAGTAGGGACAACCTATCACTCGCATCCAGAAATGTAAATCCCACCAGGCTGCGCCACAATCATTCTGAGGAATGTATGTCACAATATTTGGTTAAAAATCGACCTACCAAAATATCATATTCATGATGGACTACCAACTTATCATCACGATAAGTATTTGTAGGTATTGGAAATTACCATTTTTTGTGTGGTATTCCCTCAGTTTTTGCCTTCACTACTGTTAAATCAGTTTTTGTTAGCTTTAGGACTCTGGACACTTTACTCCTGCTAACCAGTGGTAAAATGCTTATGTGCTCCCTTCCAAATACGGTCAAATTGGTACACACCTAACTGGTATATTTAAATTACTTATAAGTCCATATAAAATGGTAATACCTGTACCACAGGCCTGAGAATTAAATGCTACAAGTGGGTCAAAGCACTCATTGTGCACACTACTAAAGTTCCATTGCAAAATCTGTCTCTGGCCTGCCTGTTTTAAGAAATGACTTTTGGAGCACGCTTATTAAACTGTTTGCCAGTTCTCAACCTTTCTTTTAATACTTGCTAACAGTGGATTGTCTAAGGCAGGTAAAATGTAGGACATGAATATTTCATGTTTTTACATCTCCTGGCAGTGAAAAGAAAACCCTCCAAAGTCATTCTCCACCGCAGCAAGGCTAAGTTCCACTATAGACAAACAAGGGGTTACCTTATTACATTTAGTATGTGGTAACTTCAGTTTTGGAACAGCTAGAGAAATAATTCTTCCATTCATCAGAATAGTTATTTAAAATCCATTTTAATACTACAGTTGGATACTAACTTACTATTTTGAATATGCCATTTTTAGAAATTAGCATTTTCCTCCCTAACCAAATGCTCATTTCTGACAGTGTCCAAGGTCATGCAACTCTCCTGTGGTGTGATATCTATTACTCCCAGACAGGGGACAAAAGGGCCTTGGGTGAGGGAAGGGTGTTCCATTCCTGAGCAGGATGGCCTGGCAAAAAGATGGGTTTGTACCTAGACCCTTCCTGAGCTTCACAGAGTTATCTCAGGTTTGTGCCGAGTCCCTTTCTGACTTTAGAAGATGACAGTCCTGTCACTGGTAAATGCAGCTCAGACCCGGGCCTACCAATCCTTTGCGTTATTTGCCAGACTGGAGCCAGACCCAGGTGAAAGGGAAGAACTGACCAGGACCAGTTAAAGGGTTATACAAAAGGAGTGTCCGTCACCCTCAGGCTGGCAATGAGTATAAAAGTGGCCACCCCAGGACCTCTCATGAGAACACTGCTAGACCTGCGAAGATTTAAAAGAAGAATTTCCTTGCTGTCTGAGGAAAGAAGACTGGACCTGCTTGCTTTGCACCTCAGGGTCCCCAAATGTGAAAGAACCAGATTGTTGACCTCTAGTCTGAGTTACAAGAATACAAAATGTTTCCAGAGGCCTTTCCTGCTTCCCAGGATACCAGACTCAGTTGGACATGACCTGGTCCCCTCTGCTGGCCCCCTTGGAAGTGCGTCTTCACCCCCAAGTGCTCTCCTCATTATCATGGATCCTTAGCTGGAGTTGGAGTGTACTTCTCATGCTTAACTAACGTTTTCAGCTGTGCTGCCCCTCCCTGTAGTTTCCACTGCATCTGACATGACGCATCGCAAACCCCACAGAGCCACACAGATTAATCAAAGGTTTCACCACATCTAAAACTGAGCAATGCAGATCCCCGCAAAGCCACTCAATGCAGACCATGATTGAAAGCTTCGCCAGACTCAACACGAGGAAACGCAAAGCCCCAAAGAGCTGCTCTGCTTCTCATTGAATCCTCCACTGGATCAAAAGTGAAACAACACAAAACCCAGCAGACCCACACTGGGCTGCTGAAAGACTCACCAGATCCAACACCAAGTGATTCAAAGCTCCTCAGAGCCATGTTGTGCAGATCCCCACACCTAAGTCAGAAGGTAAAACCTCCAGTGGGTCGAACCAGGCCCTGTATTCAGCCTGTGCTTCATTGCGGTCGACATGAACTTGTGACTTTGACGTGATCTAGCATGACCACATACCTGCAGTTGGTCCTTCTCACCTTTTGGCGTTATTTTTTACCTAAAGTTTTAAGAATGCATAACGTCTGTACTACTAATTGGATGTGTGTCATTTTGGTGTGATTTTATTGAATAATATTTACTCTGTTTTTCTAAGTTGGTTTGGGATTCTTCTTATGTTGTCTTTTCACTTTATTACTGTTTGAGTACTGCATACATAATTTATTTACTGTTTTTAAGTTAAGGCTTACTGCTTTTATGTCAAGGTACCAGTTGGTTAAGCACAGGTTTATTTGATGACTTTTGTAGTTCACCCTGACAAGGATTGTGGATATTCTTTGAAGTGGGTTCTCACCTCCTTGAACAAATATTCCAATTTCTGACAGTAGGGAGGTATTGATTTACTATTCTAACTCCATACCTTGATGATATGCAGGAAGTGCATATCACTGTTGCAATACTGTGGCAGTGTGACACACACAGCCTGGACAAATATTGTTTGCCACTGTGCGGCGAATGTGCTGGAACAGGAGAGAAAGACAATGTTTTTACAACTGAGCGAGGCATGGACTGCAGACGAGGGGCAGGGTACATAGGAGTAAAACCTACATTTCCCATGATTCCGCTGTTCACCTCGATCCTGGAAGAGGAACCTCTTAGCGGGTTAGAGGAGCAATCAGAAATATTTAACTGGCCCCTGACATCGAGGTGGGGCAGATTATTCTTGCTGGGATGCTCCTGGATGTGCTGCCAAAATCCTTCGAGGATCGTTTCTCAGTACCGTAAGGGTGCTTGCACCACCTTCTGATTCATTTTTGTGTTAGCAGCTCTAAAGAAAGAGGGGAACCTCACGCAGTGCCCTTGTTACCTGTCAGTTACCTGCTGTTCTGTTTACCCGCGTGGTGACTGCCACTATCTCCTTGGGCGCTTTGTTGACAGTGCGATACAACGTGTGTTTATTGTTCTGAGTGTTATTTGGATGAGGCGCTATTGAGCGGAAACCAGCTACGTTGTTCTAAGAATGTTCTGGCTTCTCATGAGAGGATGGGATTTCCTCATTTTGCACAGAGTTTCCAGAGCTATTGGAGACATCGGTCCATACCATGAATTCAGTGCAAATTATTAACTACGAGACATTTATTTGAGTACATATTGTCAGTCCACAAATACTTGGTGACTAACGACTATTAAAGGGGTATGACGGAATACCCATCATCTAATTCTGTTCACAAACACAACTCTAATGCTTAAGCAGTGGTAATTCACTTGTATTTAATTATTATCATTATGAGTCCTATCAAGTAAAGGTTCACTCCCTGTGATGCAAGCCATTTATATGTGTTAGGTGGGTACACCGAATAATATATTCCTCAACTGTTTTCTGAGAGAAAAGAGAAGAGAAAAGTCTTGAAAAATATAATGGACATGTATTACATATCCTGCTCTCTTTTGCTGTTACAGTTGAATAAGGTATTCCTTCCAAGCTATAAACCACACTTTACTGATGGGTGAGCGGTACTATTTAAACATTGTGTTATGTTGATCTACAAGACAAAGGACTCAGTATCAAGTGTGAAACGCAAAGGTTTTTCTTATTGTCAACAGGTACATATCGTTCATGATTTGTTTTGCACAGGTAGAAACAACTACACATATTGACAATGTATTGTTTATATTTCAGGTCTCCTTCCCTGCTGTTCCCTCCCTTTCCTTCCCTCGCTTGATCACCTTAATATTCTGGACCATTAAGGCCAGCAGAATTGAGGCTATCAAGAGGTGGACCTATTGAGCATCGGACTGACCCCAAGGACGAGCCTACACCATTACAGGCAGGTAGATATAAAAGCCACAACACTTTGATAGAAAACCATTGTAAAACACTCGCCCCAAGGACCACAGACATAAAGATGACCTCCTTGCATTGAGAAAAACTGAAAACTCTGTTCATCAATTGTTTTTCCTGTAAGCAGGCCTAGCACTCCCCTATATTGCGGCTCTTTTCAAAACCTCTCCCTCCCTAACATTCTTGAGTCACTCGCATTTAGGGGCCGTTTACTACGCTGTCGGAAAAGTCTCCTATCATAGGTCGGAGCCTTTCCTACAGCATCGTAATTTTCCGGTCAGATTCCTTTCTGCCCGCCTCATCACAATAGAGATGGTCGGAAAGGAATCCGACCGGTCATTCCTACTGGCTTCCGACGGGATCGGATAGCCCAACCGCTAGTCGAAATGCTGTCAGTAGTATCAAGGGCAGCTCTTTCCGTCCTTGGGATTACGATGTTGGGTTTGGCAGCCTTTCTGTGAAGGCCTTCCCAACACAGAAAGGCTGTCAGGTTTCAACTTTAGGGGCTCTCAGCAGGGCCACCATGGGTGCACGGCCTCAGGTTGTAGGCCGAGGGGGCACCTACGGTGCCCACCTGTTGATCCCTGCACCTTTGGCAGACATGTTGAGGTGCCTGCCACGAGATGCAGGGATGAACTGCACCTCCTATTTTACAATGAGAGCATGCATTCCGGCTGGAATACATGCTCCCATTGTAAAGTATAGAAATGGGACCGAGTCCTAATTAGTCGGTCGCGACCGCCGACCGGGAGTCGATCAGTCCCATGACCGAGACAATGTCGGGCAGAGGAACTCTGCCCAACATTGCAATAGTCAAGTAACAAAGAAAGCACCAATGCTGCACCCTTATTCACAACTTATTCACAGTGCATTGAATAAAACAATGACACACTAACCACTTTTTCCGTTGGATTTAATCCAAAGAGCTTTTCACAGTCTACATTAACAAATTATCCAAAACACAAAACAAACATCTTAGACCTCTGATTGTTGTAACATAAATACACATCCTCCCATTTTTCTCGCATACATACATACACCTATATTACTTCAACACTGTTATTATTTATGTGCATTCTCAATGTCCCATTCATTCTATCAATACACCCATTTTCACTATTCTGACATACCACACTTCTCACTACACACTACACTCACTATTCTGACACAACCCTACAAAAACTTTACAAACTATTTACAAAACATATATTTGATACAGAACAAAACAAGACAAAGGCCATCAACATCATGAATTTAGCCAAATTAAAAAAAATACACAATTCGTTTTTGGATTGGCCTAAACAACACGGTCTACGCGTTTCGAATCCCTCCACTTGCGGGGATTCTCATCAGGACCAGAGTAGACATAAAAAAATGACCTTATCTTACTGAATGACCTTAGACACCCCTGTCTCTAAATGCCACCACTGCGCTTGTGCCCTTACCTGAATCCTAGCTTCACAGACAGTACTGTTTGTTCGCAGTGAAAGCTCACCTCTGGACACAATCATCATACCGTCACAATCCTGTCTGAGAAACACTCACTATGTCATAGTCATGTGAATAGAATTGAAGGGTCTTACTTGAAATACACTGTAAGCAGCGTGGGGGCGATTTTTGGTATTAGATGGTTTTTACATCTCTGTGAAAGAGAGATACTCGTTTAGCATGAGCTCATTTTTTTCTATGCATACGCAACAACGAGGAGCGTAAAGGCTATTATACCTGTTTTGATGTTAATCTTCTTCAATAATTCTTAATTTGGGAGCCGGAGGGAGGCACTCGGCAACAGTCTAAGAAGAAACATAACAGCCGGGTTTAATGCATTTCCGCCGTATACTTAAAAAGCGCAGGCTTATGACTGAGCGTATCTCACACTCTCTTTATGATTGATATGCGGCTGGGACAAGAGTTCTTACCTTAAGCAAATGAAGACCGAACTTTTAAAATTTGGACAAAAGGAGTATCGCAGTAGCTGCCCGGATAGTTAGTTTGTCGCAAACACAGCCGGCTCCTTTTTTGAAGCGTCATAGAAGCGACGTTCTGATGACTAAGAATTCTGGGGATTGTAGTAAGCAAACCTCATCGAGGAAGTCAAGTTGTTTCCTGTCCGATGTACAGTCTTTACACCAGCCTCCCGCAAAAGAAGACACTTAACACCTTAGAAAACATTTTATTCTCAGAAACCTGGAATTACACTACACCAAGACACTTCGTATTAGAATGCTGCAGGCTAGCCCTCACAGAAAACTATTTTGAGTACAATGGCACTCTTTTCAAACAACGCCACGGTACATCTATGGGAAGCACATTTGCTCCTAGTGTGGCGGGACTGTATGTGAGTGATTTTGAAGAACAATACATACAGAACCCCATCAATCCTTATCTCACACAGGTAAGATTCTGGAAACGCTACATAGATGATGTCATCATGATCTGGGAAGACACTGAGGAAACCTTACAAGAATTTGTAGGCTGGATCAACTCCAGAGACGAATGCCTGAAATTTACATGTACATCGGACAGGAAACAACTTGACTTCCTCGACGTCACTGTCTACTCGGGGATCAGCAGCCTACATACAAAAACTTACTACAAACCCTCAGCAAAGAAGAGTTTACTATCCTACCAAAGCTTTCATCCCCGTCCCCCTAGAGACAATTTACCGTACAGCCAATTTCTCAGACTGAAGAGAAATTGCAGTAATCTCAGAGATTACAAGACACAAGCAAAAGAACTGGGGGACAAACTTGTAAGAAGAGACTACCCAATAAAAACAATCAACAAATGCCAAAAAAGAGCCCGCAACCAGCCAAGAGAAAACCTTCTACAAATGATCACACGAGAAGAACCAGAAGACCTCCTGACCTGTGTCACTACTTATAACACGATAACGAACACAGTGAAAAAAATTGTCAACAGGAATTGGAGGATTCTAACCTCAGATACATTACAATGGCCTAAACCCAGATTTGCGAACAAAAGAACGAGAAACATCAAAGATTTTCTAGTGCGCACAAGACCAACTCCAAATACAGCAAGAGAGACGATCACTGCAGCATGGAATCTAGAACCAATCACAGGACACTATCCCTGCGGTACATGCTCAGTGTGCAATTTAACAAAAATCACTAAAACCATCCAACTTCTCCCCAACCTAACTTGGACGCTACGTCAACACACAAATTGTAACACTACGCATGTAATCTATATGATTACCTGCCCCTGCGACCTTAGGTACATTGGGATGACATGTCGTAAGATAAAACAACGGATCACTGAACATAAAAGCAACGTGAATTGCAAAAGACTGACCACCAAAATGAGCAGACACTATATAGAGAGCAATCACAGTATCAGCGATCTCAAATGGGTAGTTTTGGAAAGTTTACGATCTGTAAGTAACAACGCCGAACGTGTCCTGTTCGAAAAAGAACAACGTTGGATTTATCGCTTAGGCACAGACAAACGAGGTCTGAACGACAATATTCCCTGGCATACACTGGCATAATGTGACTCTCTGAATATGACCACCCTGAAGAAAAAAAGACTGAGGTCCTGAAACTTTGTGTCGACATATCAAACATATGAGATCGATCTCCTTGGTTAATTCTAACCAAAAGGTATCAACAATAAGTTGCAGACTACTGATCAAAATATGTACCACGTTATCTACATTATAAAAAATGCACGAGATGACGCTATTGCCTATATCTCTATCTCCTGTTTATGCTAACCATCGCTGCCAAACGTGGGCACTCAACAAGTCTTTTTTCTACCTTCATGACTATTCCCTATGTAAATCGGAATACCGAACGGTCCCGCGTCATCGGGGGTACCGCGAACAGAGCCAGAACAAGTTAACGACTTGACGGAACCGGTAAGCACTAATGGCCGCCGCAAGTGGTACGACGCGCTACACAGAAGTAAGACGCCTCTAATCCTTTTTTACCTCTTCCTTTTCATTACTTTAGAATACAGTTTCATATGTGCCTTCGGGTACCTCCAGAAAGCACAAAACACACTTTCATAAGGTAAAGTTGTATTATTAGCTATCTTGTGATGTATGACCCTGTTATGAAACGTGAAATTTCTTAAGAAAGGCGACCCCTTGATAAACACCGCATGGAGACTTTTTGCTATCGGATCACCGTCTGCACTTTACTTTTGTAGAGACACAAGCAATATAGGGCCACAACCGACTTATTTGCTCGCGGTCTTAAGTAATCTCTCACTCAGTGCACCATAAACGCACAACGTTGATGTAAGCACGCTTGAAGTAGATGCGACCATGTAACTACACCTTCTACTAATTTCACCTAACAGTGGTCACAGGAACGTCCTAATTTGTGACAATACACTACTACAGGGCGATTTTTTCACATGAGACAAAATTTCTCTGTCACTATAAAGTCCCTCTATCTTCACATAGCCCCTCCTTTTCGCGCCATTTGCCCAGAATTGGCAAACCAATAGTTCACTAAGCCACTAACCTCACTCCTTTGAACATAACAGTAGCTCCCCAAGTGAACCACTAAGGACATAGAATCATTATCATTTATGTCACCAGGAATACCCAAATGCTATTGTTTTTTCTATTCCAATCAGGTACAGATACCACGGATCTGACCCCATAAAACATGATTAGTGGATATTTTTCACTATACAAGGAACCACAACGCGCCTTCCTTTAGATCGGTCCTGACGAAAGCCTTTAGACTATTACAGAAGGCTGAAACATGTTGACCCTCGACATCTGATTTTATTTTTCTCTTATCAACATTCTTTCTAATAAAGTGTCATCAGAAAAAACGATTAAGAGACTTTTAACCTCACTTGACCTGAGCACTTCCCACACCCTCCCTCATATTTATGTCTGGACGCTACTGTACAACCAGTTGGTCTTCCTCCAGGCGGAGGTCAGCATACATACCAAAAAAGACCCTATGATGATGCTGTACTAGTACACACAAGCGGTGACCCAGTATATACCGCCTTCGCACCTGTGTACAGTTATGAGGGTTCTTTTATGACGGAACCAAGAGCAGAAAGACCCTGGCTACACAGGACAAGTGGTCCACTCTTCATTGATTCTTTGTAGTTTTTCCTATGTACAGTTTCTTACATGGGCAAGAGATCCCATAGACAACATACTTAGACTTGCAAATTGGAGAATGTTTCATGTTTCCAATAGTTTGCATTATGTGTAAGGAGATCGCCCTCTATTGTTGATTCACAGCAGGTGCAAGTTCTGCATTTGTGGTGGCCTTTTATTGGGGGCAAGCCCAAAAAATCCTTAACGGTCAGTCCTTTTTTCTTTGGCAAAGCTGCTCGCACAATTTGATTTGCGATACCTTTGTCTTTCTTAAATGCAAATAGTGGAGCTTCAATCAATGTTTTATCTAAATTTTTTACCAAATGCCAGTTTTGGTGAATTACCTTCTTGAGCCAATTTGATGTAGGACAGAAAGTTGACACGCAGACAATCATTGATTTGACATTTCTCTCAAGTAGGCTTTCACATGGAGTCCACCAGGCTCTCAACATTGCAATAGGGCCCTTCATTTTTTTCATTACAAACGTTTCATCTATAAAACTTTTTTTGTCTTTTCCCTTCCCTATTTTTCTTTCCCTTGACTCTCAGAGCACACCCTATCTAGTTTCATTTGTTGATTTTTCATTTATGTGTTTACAGAAATATCATTTTTTTGTTTGATCAAATGTAAATCACACTATCACTCAGACTGGGTAGAGCAGTGCAGTATAATCATATTCAATAAATAAAAATAAAAAGACAATACTTCTCTGGGTAGTCTTGTCAAATAATATGTGGTCTGATATTGCTATTATGGTCACAAAAATCTATCTGAATACTCACATTTCTTTCATTAAATTACAGTGGGACAAAACTACTCTAATATTTTAAATAGTTCTATAGTCAAGTTTTGCTAACAACAGGTCTGCCTGAACTTCCAGTTGTTCTTACCAAGGTATCTGCTCACTTTATCCACTTTGTCACACACACATTTTTAACACAATTCAAAGTTCAAATCCCTACAATTTATCATTAAGGAGAACACTTTGAATACAGCTCCTTCAGCAACAGTGTGGTAACGCTATCCACCACCAATAAGATCTGCTCATATTTTCCTCTATAGTTCAATATTATGCAGAGTTTGGCCTGCTGTTTCCACTCCAAAGGTAAATGTTCATTTTCAACTACTTATGTTTTTTTAGTCTTAAATTCAATCCCTGCCTTCATTCACAATAAAACATTGATGTAAGATTCAAGATATACTCCTACATTACTATTAACCTCCTCAACATAGCCAGGGTTTCCACGTTGGCCTAAAAAAATGCAATTTTGTATCTGTGTATAGTGTGACTAAATCCAGTAATCTGCAATGGTGAATGCCTGCAGATTAGATAAATTCGAAACATTTATTTTTATAATATTATTATTAGGCCTTTATTTATTGAGAACACCGCTAAGAGGAAGAAGACGAAGCAGGGAAGTATTTCTAAAAGGGGACTACATAGGGTGAGGTTTGACTGCATTCTGGAAGAAATGGACATTAAAGAGAATGATGTGGTTGTCATGCATCCTACGCCAATAGGCGATGCATGCCGCCTATCTGTCGGTGGGTCAATAGCCCCTACTTCATCTATTCCTTTTTCTCCATCCATTGCCCTCTTTCCTAGTCCATCTATCCCGTTGGCCAGATGAGTACCTGGGATGTTAAATCCGCTGGCATAGCTTTACCAGCTTTCTGTGCAAAATGAGCCAGTGAACTGTGAACAAGACTTGAAGAATCCTCTCTAGTGTGATCCTAGTATAGAGGACTAATTGATTTCTGAATCCCCCATATTAAACTTCATTGAGATATTTTTTGAAGATTCTATTAGGTTACCTCTGATCACGTATATTAGATATCCTCAACCAGATTCCGCCCATGTAATTGCCCAATACTGACAATCTAATTTTTGCGAATCCCATAATTCAGGAAAGGATTCACAGCAACTGTTTCACCCATGCCAAATTAAGATCTCCAGAAGTGGCAAGAATGATTTTGGATAATGCAGAGGACTTGCATAAAAGGGAGATTGATGTAATACCATCTCAACTAGTGTCAGGAAACGCCCTTGTTGACGTCTGTCCAACAGGAAACACATTTTACCGCAAGCAATCAGGTGTGATGCTAAGCAGCTGGTGGTTATGATGAATGAGCAGAGTGGTTAGTTTATGATAGATCAAGAATGAGAGAAATGATAGACATCGTGTGCTTAATCTCCCAGGAAATTATAATTGGGCTTGGCTACGAGTCATTTTAACAAGCAGTACGATTGTGCCTAGGTCAACTACTGCCTTGGAGTGTAAAGGGAGGATCTAGCGTGGTATCTCTAGCATAGGGAGACATTATCAACCAAAATAGAGGATTTAGAGTGGCAAGTATTTATTAAGATGAATGGCATCTGTTGTATCCAGGAGACATTGCCACCACTGAAATTTCGACAGTGGGCTATAACACATATTATGCCCCAGTAATTAAACAGAACATTGGATGCCCATGAGGCGACCTAGAGATATGGGTGTCTTCTAAATGATCTAGTCTTGTGAGATCTATTGTTGTCTTAAGTATATCTCGCTATAGAGTGCATATTAGACTGGGTGGGAATCGCCCATTGGAGGTGGTGATGGATATCTTGAATGTGGATTTTTATATTCTTAAATGATTCACTGAAAGGTGTACGCTTTAAACACAAGTCCTCATCCACACCGCTGAGCACCAAATGTTGGAAAGTGGGTTAATGGTAGGGGCAAATGTAGGTCTTCCACTGGCAATAAGGCCAATAACACATGGTAGGACTCAGCATAAGTCTAAGAAAATTATTCCTATGCTCAACCCTTTGTAACGTGGCTGCGAGCAGATAGGCTTATCTTCAAAGACAGGTATGTAAAGCATTTAAAAACACCATTTCAGTAAATAATTAAGACACAACACATAAAAAAATTCCAACACCAAATTATAAAAACAGGAAATATTTTTATCTTTAAAATGACACCAAAACGACAAAAATCCAATGTAGGGAACCGAAGATATGAATTTTCAAAGATTTAATAAAATATAGCACTTAGAAGTTTATAGCACCATATTGTGATACCTGCTCACGATTGACCGGGACAAAGTCAAAGTTTCAGGCTCGGCGCAATGGAGCCCTGAGCGGCAACAGCTCCCGGCAGGTCCCGGTCTCAGTTTCTACTTTCACACTTAGAAACTTTTCTGGAGCTTTTCTTCTCGAGGGTCCTCAAAGCTCACAGCCAGTCTGGATCCAGTGAGGTTAGCTGGCTTGACTTGTGCCGAGGTCCCGGTCAACTTCCCTGGAGCGGACTTAGAAAATATTTCAAGATTGATTCACCGGGACAACCCAGGAATCCAGGCCGACACACGATGGAAGGCAGGCGGCTTGGCTCTCGCGGTTGCTCCAGGTCACCTTTTCTATGGGCGGACTTAGAAACTTTTCTGGAGCTTTTCCTCGCGGGGTCTCTCGATGCTCCTCATGTAGCCAGATCTGGTGAGGGTTCGCCGGCTTCAGATTTCTTCTAGTCCCGGTCAATCTCTGAAAGTTGGACCCATGGAGCTTTTAGCGAGACGAACCTGGATGGCTTGGCCCGCTTGCAGTTGAAGGCTGACCAGGTTGAGCCGGTCCCTGTATGGAGCTTTTTTTTAAAGTTGCTCCAAACTTCTCCAAACTTCTTGTACTTCTTCCTGAAGTTCCTCAAGGGGGCCCAAAGTGTCTCAAACTTACTTCAAGGGTCTGGTTGAACTCTTTTAACCTGTGGCTTTCAGGGAGTCCACACTTTAGTTCCTTTCTCAGCAAAATGATCCACAGGGTTATAGTTTCAGATGATGCAGTTTTCAGAGGTCAGGCCTTAGAAATCTTTGCACAGCAAAACTTCTCAGCAGGGCACTTCTTGCTTCAGTAAGTTTCAAACAGCAGATATGGAGGGCTCTGCCCCTCTCAGATACTTATTCCAAGTTATCTGGGTCATTGCAGATCCTCCCTCTACAGTGTTCCTAGCATCAAAGTCGAATTTGAGTAGTTCTGTACCACAATGTGGGGAGGGAAATGTGAAATTTCACTTTACCCAGGCATATAAAAACTCATTTTATAAGGGCGTACTGTGGCATCTCATGTTGTGGGCTATTAGAGTGTTAGTGTTCCCATGACATCACTAGCTGATGTCATGGACTATTGAGCTTAACAAGGTTCTGAAAACCTCCAGTTAAGGACTGATGGCTGGCGGTTGGATGGGATCTTCCTTGCTGCAATAAATCTTCTATTTTTCATCTACTCAGTATCCTGTTTCTCATTCAAGATACTTCACATACCTTATAAATACCTGACCTCCCCCACCCCCACCCCTGGGATACCTAGGGGAGACCCTGGGGGTCCCTAATATGCCAAGACATTGTAGGTTATCCATTTTTAAGTGCCCCAAACACCAAAGTCGAGTTGGGCACAATTTACTTTTTAAAAGCAGTCCTGGCACCCAGTGCTGCTTTTAAACTGGCCTCAGACTTCAGCAGTGCACACATGCAAGTGCAAAAAGAGCTGCTGGCCTTTAAACTGCCATGCCTCAGGGTACTAGGGACTTCTAGGTAGTTTCAATTCCCCTGCCCTGTTATAACTATGGGCTGATAGGGTAGGGCAAGCCAATTACAGGGGTACCCCGCCATACCATTGTGTACCCTAGTGTATGTAGGTGTTTTCGCTGTATTCTAATGTGTTTCTTTCAGCATAGCACTGGTCCTGGGCCTGGTTAGGCAGAGTGCAGAGCCAGTCAGGGTCAGTTACCACCAGCATCAGTCAGCAGAAAGTTGGGGGGTGCCCAGGGCACAGGATGACTTTGCAACACCCTCAAAGCCTCAGCTTTTCTCGCCTCTACAGCCAGATGGGCTATGTGAAGCCTCATGTACCTCTCAGCCTGTATGTCTTTGAGCTTCTCAGAGGACAGGGTTTGGGATGAGATAATGCTTCCTGCATAGGATCCAGTGGGGGCCTCACCATCTGGGGGTTCTCCTCTCTCTTCTGGAGCCCTTACCAAGTCATGTCGGTGTCCCTCTCCCTCCTTCTTTGGGGGGCTGCATTCTTGGGGCCCTGATTCTGAGGGCATGTACAAACAGGCTTCAGTGTTCTCAAGAGTGCTGCAGTAGTTCTCTTCAGACTCTTCCTGTTGGCAGATTGCATTCTGCGGAAGTCCTCCTAGGCACGAAGGGCAAACTAGTACTCAAACGTTGGTTTGTCCTTAGGGATTTTCAGTCCTCTCTCAATGCAGAACTTCCTCAGCTCAGCAATGCCGTAGCTCTCAATATAGTTGATGTCCAACTCCATATGTGACAGGCCCCTGGTAGATACACTGCAACCTGCCCCATCCTATGTGTCTTGATTCCCTTTCTAGGGACATCAGGAGCGTCCTCCACACAGCTCAGGGGTTTCCTCCTCTGTTGATGCTTGCAGCCTCCTGACTTTCTGATAGGCATGGAGGGCTATCTGTAGGTCTATTTTGGAAGTTTTCCGTCCTACCTTCAGCCCCCTCTCCTTGCAGATCTCCTTCCGCTCCCAGTGTAGTGTGCTAGGGAGTTGAGATCCATGGACATTCTTACATGGTATCACAAGTGGAAAAACACAAAGGCTAGGTCTGGGAGGTAAACTATGGTACGCGGGCAGAGTTCATGGAGTTTTCACCAATTTAAATAAAAGTCAAAGAATCAGTCAACTGCAAATACAGACTCTGCAGTGCCAGGCTTGAGAAATGTTTAAGGGGCTATTTGTATGGGTAGTACAATCAGTTCTGCAGGCCAACTAGTAGCATTTGATTTACAGGCTCTGGGTATATGGTATGCCACTTTTCAAGAGACGTACAAGTAAATTAAATATGCCAATTGTGTATACACCTATGTTACCATGGTTTGAGGAGAAGCAAATGCTCTTTAGAACTAGTAAGCAGTGGAAAAGTACTCAGAGTCCTAAGGTCAACACAAATATTTCAGCAAAAAGAGGAGGAGGAAGTCAAAAAGCTTAGGGTAACCCTTCAGAGAGGGTCATTTCAAACACTTGAGATCATTTATGAAGGTCCTTCTGAAATTAATGGGGAGACATCAACTAAGACCAAGGAGGCTTATTTTGTGACATCACTGGATTTCCCAACATCCACCTGCACATGAAGTGATATCACTGAATTTCCCATCATCCATCTGGACAAGCAGTGACATTATTGGTTTTCCTGCCAAAACCTTCTTTGAAAGAAAAAGCCAAGCAAGAGGACTTTATTTTCCATCACCCATCAGCACAGGAAGTGACATCACTGGATCTCCAATCATCCACATGCACTGGAAGTGACATCACTGAATTTCCCTTCAATGTACCTGACATCCTCTTCATCACAGAGACCTGGCTGAACCCCACATCAGTTCTTGACATTGCTACAGCAATCCTAGCGGGCTACAAGATCGCCAGACAGTACTGCCTTTACAAGCCAGGAGGTGGACTCACTATCATCCACAAGGAATCCATCAAATGCACAACATCCACAGAGAACGCCACCCCATTCATGGAACACCTGCACTTCAAGCTGCGAATCTCTGAAAAATTCACTCTGAAAAGAACCCTCGCCTACCGACCACTCAGACCCCTAGCCACCACTACCAGCCTCATCACTGACTTTGTCGCTCTGCTCACCATCGAAGCAAGAGCCTATATTCTCCTTGGTGACCTCAACTTTCAACTCGAAGACCAAATGACCCCTAATCCACACCACTCCTCGAACGTTTGAGCAACATAACCAAAAAACGAAGCTTGTCATAGAACCATCACACCCCACAGAACACACACTGGACCCCATCTTGAGCACTAGCAACATCATTAAATGCAACTCTACCACACAGCTCACATGGACCGACCACTCCTTCATCCACTTCCAAATCAAGAAACCTAAAGTACACCGAGCCACATCTGGAGCAAAATCACATTAGCAGACTGGCTCAGCTCCCTCAGCACTGACCAGCGTAGCCCCACAGACAATCTCGGCAAGGACTTCAACAACTTCAACAATTGGATCACTAACTGCACAGACTCCCTCTCACCCATCAAACCCAACAAACATAGTAGTGTGAACAAGCAGGCCAGCTGGTACACAGAAAACCTCAGAGACAGCACATGACATTGTAAACAGCTAGAGAGGAAATAGAGAGCCAGCCATGACACCTTGGACAGAAATACCTACAAGTCTGCACTCAGGCGCTATCACCAGCAAATTAGAGACACCAAGAAAAAATCAATGGTGGACCACATTGAATAAGCTCCAACAGCTGCAGGGAGATCTTCTCGATCATCAAGGATTTCACCTCACCGTCAGCCACTGTCAGCAAAATTGTTGCCTCCCAACAACTCTGTGACAACCTATCCAACTTCTTCCACAGCAAAATCACAAACATCTACAACAACTTCGAACACCACCCCAACCCCAGAGAACTCACTGCTAACCTACCCACCACCAACCAAGACGGCCGCCTGACTGAATCAACAACCCTCACTAGAAATTACACAGCGGCAATCATGCAGACCATCCGCCCAGGGTGCCCAATGAACCCATGCCCCCACCACATCCACAAGCTGGGAACATCACCAATCAGCACCACCCTAACCCACACCATTAACACATCCATCACATCTGCCATGTTCCTGGATGAATGGAAACTTGTAGCAATCAATGCCCTCCACAAGAAGCTGACCCAAATCAACTGAGCAACTGCCGACCCATCTCCCTGCTCCTCTATCGACTCAAAGAAATTGATTGGGATACTAGGATCTGCTCTCAAATGGACCTGTCCCTTTACTCACGCCAAAGGGTCAAGTTGCCATCCTTCAGATCAGAGACTAAGAAACTGATTTGCACTGTCCCACAGTCATCGTTCCACAGCCCCACTCTTTTCAACAGATACATGGCACCCCTCACCAACATCATCTGATCACAAGCCATCACAGTCATCTCCAACACCGATCTCATCCAGTCTCTAACAGACAAGACAAACACCACAAGAACCAACTTCACCAACTGCATGACCATGGCAGCAGACTGGATGTGAACCAGCTGCCTTAAGCTTATCCCTGACAAGACTGAAGCACTGGTCTTCAGCAACATGAGATCCACATGGGACTTCACCTGGTGGCCCGAGGAGCTAGGGCCAAATCCCACACCACCAGACCACACAAGAAATCTAG
Organism: Triturus cristatus; assembly: GCF_964204655.1. Lineage (NCBI taxonomy): Eukaryota > Metazoa > Chordata > Amphibia > Caudata > Salamandridae > Triturus > Triturus cristatus. The sequence continues at coordinate 349,643,527 of NC_140583.1, forward strand.
GGCTCATCCTGAACCAAAAGCTCAACATGACAGAACAAGTAACCTCAGTGAGCAACTCCTTCTTCACCATCCTAGGCATGCTGCTAAAAGATCTGCAAATGGTTGCAACAAGATGGACCATCACAAAATCACCAGCAGGGTGAACTATGGTCTGAATCTCCAAACAACTCCAACACAGACTCTCGACCATCCAGAACACAGCTGCAAGACTCACACTCGACCTACCATGCCACACCCACGTCATACTGCATCTCATGAAGCTTCACTGGCTCCCCATTCACAAGCGGAGCCAATTCAAACTTCTCCTGCCTGCATTCAAAGCCCTACATAATACAAGACCGGAATACCTGAACAGCTGCATACACTTTCACCAACACACCAGACACTTATGCTCTGCCTCACTCTCACTCAGACACGAGTCCTGCATCCGCAAAAATAAAACTGGAGGTTGCTTATTCTCCTACATCACACCCAAGACATAGAACAACCTCCCTCAAAACGTTAGAGCCTCCTCCTCCCATATTGAGTTCCCAAAGAAGCTGAAGACCTGGTTCTTCATGTAGGCACCTTGGGACCAAAATATTTACATACCTCTCCTAGGCACCTGGATACTCTCTTGGGTGATCAGTGTGTTATACAAATCAACATAACATAACATTGGCAGTATAAAAATCGAAATGTATATAATTCTAGCAAGAATGGGCCTTAAGTACAATGATTTTTGCAAAACCCATGCTGGTTTTGAGCCCTACCTAGATGATATCTACCCTGAGGCACAACGTTTACTCTATGTTAAATTCTGCCTGGGGACTCTTCTATTCAAGGCATATGTTGCCAGTTGGAGGAACACTGTGCATAATGATGAGTTGTGTGATTTTGCTATGGAGACAAAGGAAATATTATTTTATGCTATTCTACCCTAATGTATTGAGCATTCGTCGGAAATGGCTTACCCTTTGTTGTGGGGCGGACCACCAGTGATTTATCATGCAGTTTACATGCACGTCTGGAGTGCCGGGAATATGAGTGGGAAGTTGAAGAGGAAGGGGTATCCAAACTGATTTAATTTGTACCATTGTAGCTGCTATTATTTAGCTGTTTTATGGCTTCTAAATTATTAAATTGTATGTTAGCTGAAAGTGGCTGGACGCTATGGTTTGTTTTTATATTTAATCCTTATTTTTATGGATGATTTGTAATTATTTTATTGTAGTACTTCACATGGTATTTAGGTAAATTGTTATTTTTAATTATTTTTCAATGTTGTAAGATGTATTTTGTTAAGGCAAAAGCTAAGAAGAACACATAAATTAATATTAAAAATGATTATTCTGCTTAGGAAAAAGGGAAAAAAATCTATATTATGTAGGGCAAGTTTTTTGTGGAATTCGAGTTTCATAAAAATGTGCAAACTTTCTCAGGTATGAAATTTCACACAATTTTTCCGGTAAGAGACTGGTTTGAGTAAAAAATATCATGCGAGAGCAGAAAATATCTTGCAGGAGACCTTTTCTTCTCGAACCAGTTTCTTTGATGAGATCTGATTTGTCTTTTCAATGTGAGATATGACGTCATGCCCATTTTTCATGTGAGGAGGCGCCATGTTAATCTCAAGTAAAGTTGTGTACTTTCATGACATTTTCAAGATTTTTTGCATTTTTTTTACCCCTATTATGGTTGCAAAATTAATTTACAGCTTATGGCCCCTGTCCATCTCTGGGTCCATAACACTTACATTACAGTTAAAGTCTGTCTTATCAGCCCTAAATGTGTAAAATTCATCTTCATCATGGATGGGTCTATATATAATTAAGAGTTATCAGAGCGCTTTACATGAGCACCAGTTGCATTACACAAGGACACATTCATTTTTTGTTAGGGATGGTGAGATTAAGTGATTTGCCCAGAATCACAGGATGTTGAGCATCATTGCCAAGACTCTAACACGGTTCCCCAGATTTACGATTGCCCGCCCTCGCCGTTAGGCTACTTCTTCTCCTTATTATCTCACATACATAATGCTGGGAAATATTCCATCATATAAAGGTTACAAATTTAACTGCTTGTTTCCGTTCCAGGGAAGACATAGCTTGGCAATTCGGGCTGGACTGTTCCCATGAGGCACAGGGTCAAGACTGATTTGCATATAGCTGTGTCTGAACTGGGGTGGCGAAGTGAGCTAAATAACGATGATGGATTCAACCCAGATCTGTGACTGGGGGTGAGTGTCTGAAACATGTCAGCACGCCGTCCATCATCTCCTTGTATTTACAAATTTAACTGCTGTGACCATCAATCAGATTCTCTCCAGATAGGCAAGTTGCATCTTTGGGCATCTAATATCAGATTCCTGTTGTCCAGGGAAAATCTGGGTGGGAGCAGGGTCTGTCTCCCTGGTGTCAATGTTTCTGTGAAGAATCCCCTTACTGTTTAAACCTTTTTAGTGCAAAACCGTGGACCCAATGAGGGCCAAATAGATGCAGGATATGTTTTAGGATGAAGCAGCCAATCTCAGAAGCTGTTACACCCTCTGCCTTTTGCGTTGTTTCTTGTTACTGAGCACCACACCCTACTGCTACATTTTTACATTTAACGTTGACTAATACTCACTGTTACCTAAGGCTTGTTGCAGGAACTTCACAAAGAAAAGCTAACACTCAAGATGATTGATCCCAATGTACAATTCTATATTTTGTTTTTGCAGCTGTTGAACAAAATTGTTATCTTTATTCTTATATTTTTTTCCGAGAGAGGAAGCTTCAGACGCACAAATAAGTATGCAATACTGCTTATTTGGTACAAGGAGCCTGGATGATATGAAAAACGCAGTAACCTGCTCCATGCCACTTTCAGAATACTCATTATACTTTAATTATAGCCTGCATCCATATCAACATGCATCTTTTTCATGCAGGGATATTGGAGGGCAGGAACACACGCTTATCATCTATGTGATTTCAAGCGCTTGCGCCTACTAATAAGGCTGTGAAAGGGTTTGGATCATCATATATACAGAAAGATATCTCTTTGCATGAATATTGTTACAACTCTCACTTCATTGTTTTATTTTTAATCAGGAGAAATTATTAAGCAACCTTTATCTGAATTATGATTTCCGCTGGAATCCTTTGACTATAACACTGCAGTAGATGATGCTTAGGCAAATATGCTAATCGCTTCTGATAATGAATTAAATAGCAATTTGGTACGTATGTTCAATCATCAGTCCAACACAGTATATGTTCAGTATTTTATATTAGCAGAGCTTTGTTCTAGGTAGCAGTCAAGTGCAACTGATCGGTGGCCTAATGAAAACTGATGGGGTCCCCTGCAGAATGTGGTGAGTGGTCCTTCATATTCTTATATCTCATTGAAATTCCTAATCTGTAGGCTGATTGGGAGGGCCCTGACGGCTTCGAGCCCTTTATACCGTGGTAGTGGTAGGGGCCTGCGTTACCCCCGTCAACTGATATAATTATGGTGCATGGTTGCTTTGTCTATATAGATCGATAAAGAGAAATGCACTGTAAATTGATAGCCCCAGGATTAGATTGAGAAAGAATAGCAGGAGCCAGTGACACCGTTGCCAGACCATCAATGTTTTGATTTATTTGGATCAGTTGGCTTACTTGTATTCGTGGAAGTAGAGGAAATGGCTGATCTAAAAATTATGTTCAAGGCATAGTGGCTCAAAAATGCAGTTGTCATCTTGGTACACATTAGAAAAGTGTACAAGCCACAAATTTACGACCCCTATGTACAGGAGTCTCATTATGCATATACGCAAATGCCATTTGTAAATGGCCACATGTGGACACATGCAAATATTCTGAAGTGTAGGTGTCAATGATTCTCTCTTTTCCAGTTTTTTAGTGGATCCGACACAGAATATGTTTGAATGGCCATTGCTACCACCAGTCAGAACACTGAATTACATTTAAACCGTTCATGTAGTCATGTTGTAAGAAACTGGATTATTATTTCAGGTTGGTAAATAGCCCCCTTAAATAATAATCACATTCCTTCTCAGGGTGTACCCTTAAAGTTAGTAAATAAACCTGAGCAATCCCTCCACCCATAGCTAGGGCACAGAGCAGACATGCTTAACTCAAAGGCAATGTGTTAAGTACTTAAGCAGTACTAAACCAATAATAAAGTTGGGATGCAAAACAACAAATATCTTAAAATGAATTAGATTACATGCCCTAGTGGGTGGGTATAACCTCTAAGACACCCTAACCAGTGGGCTAAAAGTTCCCAGGACTAACACTTCCCACTTTGGGTATTTTCAAGATGGACAAACTCTTAGGCCACACTAAACTTAGGCTTTAAGGGCTGGTGGGGTGTGTGGGGAGTGTACTATGGTAATTCTTGTGCCCCCAGCCCCACATCTCACACTAAAACCCAGTTTTAGGCAGCCCCTGTACCCCGAACAAACTCAGAGACAGAAATATAGTAGGGAAGAGGTTGAACTTTTACCAAGCAGACAGTGGATAGTCACAAATAGTTTTATCATTCATTTGCCCTACTTTGAAGTGCACTACAAATGTCCTATGAAAATTCCCAGCAGACGTGTCAAGCAGGTCTTGATACACCAGCAGATTGTGACACTGTGACATCAGCAAGAGGCCCATTGGGATGGAGGCCGGACTGGCAGGGGGCACAATAGAAGGATTCAGGCCTGAGTGTTGGCTACAGGGTAGGCCTCTTTGAAGTTAATCAAGCCCTCAGATGCAGCCCACAGGCCATCTTGTCAAGAGCACAAAACACCTCCCCACACCCAATGCCTTTTCTCCCTGTCCTGGGTGCAGGTTCACATCTCATTCACACCCTTTGAAATGCTAATTACTGGTTGGCTGAAGGGAGAGAGTAAAATGCAGATTTAGCTTCAAGGGACTTCAGCTAGAGCAAAGGTGACTTCCTAAAAGTAATCTCTCCACAATATGCATTACAAATCCAACTACATCAGTGAATTGGGTGTGCAATAAATATTTCAAAAAATCCAAAATTAAAGCAAATTTGTAGCTGTTTCATTGATGGGTATAACATTTATTAAATTTAGTATTGTTTCCTAATGCTTTCCTATGATTACAGTGAAAACTGCTTTGAGTTGCAGGAAAATAGTTTTGAAGGCATTTTCACTTTAAGGGTATATTTAACATCAAACATTTACACGCCCTACTTGTAAATACCATGCATTCGGCCCAATGGGCAATGAGGCCTACTTAGGGTTGACTATTAAAAAGGAAGGTTTAGGCATTTCAAAAGGGATTATTTTGACAGGTTGGATTTGCAGGTAAAACCTGCAATATCAGGCTACTCATGAAAGGCCTGCCCTCGTGTTTACATTGTTAATGTAGCAGATGGCACAATGCATGCTGCTGTCCAGTTGTGTCATTTAACTTACAGGCCCTGTGTACCCCTTGGTAGGGGACACCTAGGGAGCGCTAGAAGCCCATAGGGACTTAGTTAAATATGCCAATCACAAGCATACTAATGTTACCATGGTGAAAGGAGGAGCACACACACATTGCCACTTGTTAGCAGGGGAAAGGTTCAAGGACTTTTCTAGCCAGAAAAAATAGGGTTCGGCAAAATGGCAAAAGAATATTCAGGGTGGCCCTGCAGAAAGTGAACATTTCCAATGTATGTTTTACGCTTTTTTACTAGTATTTAAAGTTCTCAAACATTCCTTAAGACATCTGAAACTGTATTTCATAGACAGTGGCAGTGTTCTTTCCCAGGACGGTCCATGAGTGCACATGCATGGATTGAACTTCCTCCCTCTCTTCTGAGCTCTGCAAATACACCTTAAATTCCAATGGTGCCACTAGGGCCCATGATTCAAATCCCTGATCCCATTAAAATATTTTATTGGGGCATATAGAGGCTATTTTCTTTCTTTGTTCGTATTAGTACCAATGGCACTTACAACTGCGCACATCAACCTATGTCAGCCCAAATACACCATGTGAAAACCTTAGGTTCTTTTGAGGTAATTGAGTTAATACCATGCATCATTCATTTATAGCAAAAACTCATAGCTCATCTTTGTTCATTTTACAGCCAGGGCGCGTTTCATCGCTTGCTTTTTTTTAAGTCACAGCTCCAATGTTCCACATTTTAAAGATGGATCTGCATTTTTATTTGTTTTCATAAGAAGTTTGTGGTTTAATTCTTCTTGTAAATGCACAGCCCTCCACATATCAGCAACAACCCCTTTTTAAGAGATAAAACTGTAAGGGCAGCCTAGTTTTAGCTTAGTGACTTAGTTTACATAACTCTCTTGTCCTTGGGGACGCGCAAAGACCTCGTGTGTTTTTTACTCCGCCTTCTATCACACATAGATGCACAGATAATGTCAGATGTATGAGTGCAGCTGTATGCATAGCATGTTCAAGTCGCCTAGGCGTTTCAACAATTCTTTCCAAGGCTGGGCTAATCCCCTGGAAGTACACCACCTGACGTGTTTTATTGCTTGTATAGATTGATTCATTAGTCTGCCCCAAGTAAAATGTCTGCGCGCGAGATAAGCAGGGATCCGCCGAGGACCATTCAGTCCTGAGCACATGCCCGCTATCGCCTCATCTGTGATCTCAGCAGGGTGTTAAAAAAATATATTGATTTATTCTTCAAATGCTCCAAATCCTTCCATCCCTGAATCAATGTATGGGGCTTTTAAATTGCGCATTTCCTGTGCGAGGCAGAGAGATAAAGTTTGCGTGAGAGACTTGAGAGTCATTAGTTATCGCCTCAGCAGTGTGCAAGACCACAGGCTACCTCCCTGATAAATCACAGGATCTGCCCAGACGTTTGAGTGTTATTAAGAGGATGAAATCAAAGCGCGGGCTCGCAGAGCATGGGAGTACCATCTTTAATTATACCAGTCTGCGCTCGTCTGATTGCTAATGGCATGGAAATATTTGTTTTTTTTTAGCTCACTGAGGGCCTCATGTAGGTAGCCAAATACCGGTCGGTAACGGCCGATTTTCGGTAATTATACCGTTACCGACCGGTGTTTTGGCTTTTGGTATGTAGGGGGATCATTTTTGTATTCGGTAATTTACCGAATCGGTAAAATTACCGAATCGGTAATTTTACCGATTCGGTAAATTCCGAATACAAAAATGAGATGTAGGGGGAGTGTGTGGGTGTTTTCTGGAGTCGGTATTTACCACCAACTAATAGTTGGTGGTAAATGAAGAATGAATGTTGAAAAGCATTTTTAAGCGCTTAGAAGTGTGCAATGTGGCAGACATACATGCCCTTAGGGCATGTATGTGTGCCACATGTGCACACATGGCCGAATCAGGGGTGCAACAGGGTGTCAATGTGACACCCTGCCACCCTTGCATGTGTTCCCCCCATTACCGAATCGGTATTTACCGATTCGGTAATGAGGCATACCTTCCCATCAATGGGAAGGTATGCCTCATTACCGAATCGGTAAATACCGATTCGGTAATTACCGAATTATTCCGAATCGGTAAAATTTACCGACCAATTACCTACATATCATTTACCACTTCATAAATACCGAATCGGTAAGATTCGGTATTTATGAAGTGGTAAATGTGTCCCTACCTACATATGGCCCTTAGTGCATTGGGGTGTCACATCGTAGTTCAACGTGCAGTGCACTGTGGTATTATTTCCATTTTGAAAATGAGCAGTCCTCCATTTGCTATGTGAAGGATTCAGAGGGTGTTTCTCCTACAGTCCCTAATTAGCTGCATTTTTCTCTTTTCTATCCGAAGAGCCCAAATTCTACGTCTTTATTAAGTTGCTATTCCACGTGCAATGTTGGTGCTCATCTGAGGATGGAATTATACAAAAACTGACACCACGAGAAACCTTTCTGTCACTTTACCCACTAGAACCCTTTGAGTAAATGCTACAGTACCGGTAGGGTCTTGCGCGTGGTGGGAGGCAAGGTACCCAGTTCTTGCTGAGTTATAAAGCATGGATAACCTTGGGGCCAGAATGTAACTAAACATCTACAAGAACTCAATGGGCAAGCCATCGGTTCCAGGGGTTTTACCCGGGGCAAAAGACCTAAGGGCTCCCTATATCTCCTGTATCTGAATGTTACTCCCTATCGCTGTCACCTCATTGCGGCTCACCCTGATTACAATGGTGACCAGACAAGTGTCCGACTGCCATCGTTTCTGGATCAGGACCGCCCGTCTAGTAGGTGGGGGTCCCCACCTCCAAATTACGATCCGATCGCCCTGTAGGCGGTCGGAAACATACCTTTTTGCACTTACACTTGTGCTGCGGCCTGTAAAAGGGCTGCATCACAAGCCTCAATGCAAAAAGCAGGTTTAGAAACCTCCATGCACCCTGTGCCAGGCACCATTCGGTGCATGGATGTTTCAGGGGGCACCCCGAGCCCCATAGGAGAGGGCCAAGGAGAACGGGGACCCTGCTAGGGGTTCCCAAAGTCCCTTTCTGTCTGCCTGTACATGGCGGTTGGACCACCATGTACCGGCCGAGGGAAACGGACATCGTAATCCCTACGGCGGTGTCTGAGAAGGCTAATCCCCATTGTCGGGATTACAGTCCCACTGCTGCCTCCACAGGCTTCTTGAGCCTGTCGGAAAAGCAGAGGTCAGTCCCTAGGACGGATGCCTCTGACCGCCAGATCAAAGTATGGCAGTCAGACCACTTGTATGGATGTCGGTGGGCCTGCCACCGACAGGCTGTTGGTATTGGGCCCTCCGACATCAGAATGAGACCCATACTTAAGTAATGCCTAGGGGCTGAAGCCCGGAGCAGGAGCATAGAGGAGGGTATAGTAGTCCAGAAACTCCGCATGAATATTCTCCTGGGTGTACACCCAGGTGTCCTGGGCAGGGACCAGGGATAGGATCTGTCTTAAATCATGGGTGGGATTAGCAAGCCAAGCAAGCAGGTGGCTGGTCTTGTCCCATTCACTGTGGCCTTTAGAAATAAATTAACAATAATTGTAGCCCCTCAACCTCTCGAACAATTTCAGCAACTTTTCCTTCTCTTCTGGTAACTCTTGCAGCTTAAAAGGAACGTGCAAGGCTTCCCTGTACAACCTACCAAGCAGTCGCTCCTGTAGGGTGATCTCATGCAATAGCTCTCCTCAGATCCTATTGTCATAGCATTACAATAGCCTCGAATTACTATCTTAAATGCTTTCCACTCTGCTAGATCAGATGAGGCAGTCCCCTTGTTGTTACTAAATTAGTCTTGGATAGTGATGGCCAAGGACTCCCAGAACACCGGGTACTCCAGTGCATCTATGTTCAGTTTCCAGGATGGGATTGGGGGCCTAGGGGTCTCCCAGCAAAATGCCAGTAGGAAGGGGTTATGATCTCAGAATGATTTTGCACGGGATTCTGAGTGTGTTACCCTACTGTATTGTGAACATCCCGCAGAGCAGCACATCTAATCAAACGTAGTGGTCGTGCATGCCTGAGTAATGGGTGTATTCCCTGCATTGGGATTCATGAATCCTCCACATATCAACCAGGCCCCACTTCTGCCTCCAGCCCGAAAGTCCCTGGCGACAGCTTGCATCGGTGAGGTCAGAAGGTGCAGGCGCAATCTATTTAGGGACATGTCTGCTACGCAGTTGAAGTCCCGCCCCCACCTCCCAACACCATCAAGGAGTAATACAGCACTGTGGTGAAGTGCAGAAATAGGATTTGGGGAAGGTCGGTTGGTCAGTGTTCGGAGCGTAAACATTAATTAACGCTACACCTTTCCCATCCAGTTTACCACCAGTACAACATAATGCCCCTCCAGGTCACTGATTTCCAGTTGAGGTAAGAAGGGTACCCCCTGGTAGCATCCAAAAAAGCACACCAAGCGCAAAAGCATAATAATATTTGAAATGAACTCTCCTCTTTTGGAGCGCCACCCCCTATACCTTGGTGAGATGCATTTCTCGCAATAGGGCAATTTGTACCTTATGCCTCCTAATGTAGGACTAGACCTTGTATCTCTTGCTAGGGGAGTTTCAAACCTCTTACATTCCAGATGAGAGCCTAACTGTGGAATACGTATCAGCCATTACCAATATGGCTACCAACACACGCCACGGTCTAAGGCCCCCCGTCCAGAAGCCATGTTCTTAGATATGGCAAACACTTCAGTAGGCAATTAACAGGGTAAAAAAAGAAAAACTAAAACTAAACAAACAACCCCCAACCATTCCCACCCAGGACTACCAGGTTTGTCTAATCATGCTAACTGAGATTAGAGCTCGGTGTTCCAACAGATGACGGTGTCCCATCCAACTTCTGCAACAACATTGGGAGGTGGCCAGGTATTGAACCAGATCCTGCATGCAGCGTGGACCCCAGGCAGGACAGAGACATATAAAAGACATTATGCAATCTGATGCAATGGCATCTGCAAAAGAGAGATACTACCTGAGATACTAGCAAAGTGAAAACAGTGAGATGATCAGTGTGTACACATTCAAATTATTTAATCAGCAGTGCCAGGTGTAGTGCTAGGTAATTGCTGACTGAGTTCGGAACCTGTATCACTGCTAGTATAAGAATGTGTCATCTTCAGAGCTGGTGGGGCCCTTGACATTGCCCCTGGAGGTGGAAAGAGCTGCTGCCTTCACCACTGCTTCCCTCCTGAACATGCCGGGTGGTGGGACCCACTTTTCTGTACTGAGCGGCGGGCGCTCCAGTACCTCCCGTCCCAGCAGCGGACGGGACTTGGCGGGCAGGTCTCATCCGCTGCAGGTCATATGAGTCAAACCGCTGCCACATTTCCTCCTGTGTGGTGAAAAAGGTGGTATTCCCATCCAATTAGATCCAGAGTGTGGGCGAGAACAACAAAGTATATTTAATACCCAACTTTCTCATCCTCTTTTTCACCACCAAGAAGGAGGTCCTTTGCCGCTGCACAGCTGCTGTAAAGTCTGGGAAGATGGATACTTGTGAGTTCTCCACTATAAACAGCTAAGCCACACATGCCTGCTGAAAGATAGTCACAATCACAAGAGTACAGAAGGCAGGCGACCACATGTCGACGGGTGCTCCCAGAGCATGAGATCTAGTAGGCTCTATGTGTGCCCTCTCAAGCGTACAGTGCTTGGAGTGGCTGTCTGGCGTGACCACCTTCTGTAGTCTGTCCTCCAAGCAGGTGAGCATGGAGGTGCCCTTGATTCATTCTGGCAGCCCAATGACCCTGATGTTGTTTCTCCTGACCCTCACTTATTTATCTGCAATCCGGTCCTCCAAGATTTCTACCCTACCCATCTGCGAGTCCAAGTCAGCTGCCTAGACTTTAGTAACAGGGCCCAGAGTTCTGATGTTAGATTCTAAGTGTCCAAGGCAGTCAGCCATTGTGCAGTGATCATCTCTAAGGAGCCCCATGTCCACCACCTGGGAATTGATTTTCCCCTCAAGGCCATCCTGTGTTGACCCAATAGCGGCCCGGATAACCTCAAATTTGTCCTCTATGGGGAGATAAGATCCCTCAGGAAGCCACACCAGTCCAGGCATCTTCCTTAGTGCATTGAAATCTCCCCATGATGAAGGTAGTGAGAGCAGTCAGGGACGAAGAACGGCGGGCCCTTCTCTACAACACCAGACACCTGCAGGGTGCATGATCATCCCTGAGTTCACAGCGGTCCCAGTCGTTCTCACAGTGTGAGGTTAGTCAGGTGCTCTTCTTGGTGGTGCTGCATTGGGACAGATGGTGTACTCACTACATTCCCTTGCTTGAGACTGAATGAATCAGGAGAGAAGGAAGCATCTCAATTTCCCGGGGCACGCAGCTCCTCCCCACCGTCCGAGTCACTATCAAGTCTCGATTGCAGACGGTCCCCGCTGATAATGCGGGCAGCCTCCAGGTGTCTCACCAGACGATCCCCTAATGGGGCCACAACACTGCGCAGCTGAGAGGGATCCAGGTGCTGGAAGGTACTTAAGCCACATGTATGTAGGCAATCTCCTCCACTAGGACGCATTAACACCATCTGCCGCTATCTTAGGACCAAGGTGGGCAGCGCTGGTGATCAGGGTAATAATGGCTCAATCACATCAGTTCAGTCCTCGAAAGGTGGTCGGGTGGATACTCGGATCGCGAGACAACCCCTCCCAAGCAAAATATGGCAGCCAAAACACCAGTAAGCAGACATATAACTGGGGGTTGGGGAGAGCACTCTCCTAGCAGTGTTCACTTGACATGGCGACATGGCAGCTAGTCCCACCCCCCACTGCGATTAGTAACCTTAATATGTTACTTTAAATTTGCCCTGTTAGGCCAACCCGCTTGTTAATGTTTTAATCAGCATACCTGATCTTGAAGCAGGGAAAAAAGAATCATCCCAACACCTTAAAAACTAAATCTTTCATTTGTTACATAAACAGGTTGGGGGGGGATTCCAACTTCTGGCTGATGATATTATTTTCACAAGGAGAATTCATTGGTTAAGGAATTCTATTTGTAATGGTGACTATGTAATGATGACTATGTGATTATCAATTGTAGGGCTTTGGATGTCACTCAGACGTATCATCAAAGCTATATCCTTGGGCTTTTTTATAGTCCACCCTTTCAATCTTGCACATCTGTGTTGTCATCGTCAATCTTCCATCCCTATTTACAACTGTTTTAGTCCCTTAAAATCTTTGGATACCAATAGTTGACATGTCAGTTTAGATGGGGTTGTATTAAGCTAGCTTTATGATTTTCTGTGTTCTGTTGCATGAGATTTGGATGCAACCATAGGGTTTTCTACCTACACCTGAATTTGCAGATTTGAGGAAATTCTTTTTATTGTTTTGCACTTACAACATAATACAGTAGAACCAAACAGATACGGCCCTGGTAGCATCATTCGTAAGTAGTGCGAGAATCTGCATTGACTCAAAGATGGATACCCAGGTTGTATCCACTCAACCATATTGTGAGTTTAGAAGCTGACGCAATATACAAGATACGGCTCGCTGTCCACCACTGGGTCATAAAATGTCAAAGTGATTTTTCCAGAGTCCCCATATCCCTATGTACTGATTTGAGCAGCCCCTCTATCTCTAGACCACCTCATAAGCTATAGAGCAATAGTCTGTTCCCCTCCTGCAGGGGAGGGGAGTGTTCTGGACCTTTAGTATTTGGCTTTATCTTGCTTTGTCGGTACACACCCGGTGCCCACCAAAACGCATTTTTCCTGAGGCTACCTCAGCCTGGGGTCACTAAAAGAATTGCCATTTTGGAGTAGCGTCCTATGGGAATACCTATAATGTCTTCCAACATAGAGAGAATTCTCTTTCCATAGGTGCATATAACTGGACATTACCCTTTGATGTAGATCTAGGCACCTCCTGGGTCATTACATTTTAGGCATTTGGGACCCGGGGCCCTCCCCATTCTCCATAACCTTCTGGGTGCATATTACACTCTATGGAATTATTTGCCTTGCATCAACTTTAACCATGCAGGAATCATCAGCTGCTTGGTCACAATCTTGGCATCTACCCCGTCCTCCTTTTCCATTTCTCCAAGGATAGCTTCTCAGTATTCCCTCAAGGGTGCCATGGTGTCGGGTGTCTTGTACAATAGTGAGATACACCTCTCCTTAATTTGCCCCATCGTGAGCTTGAGTTCCAGTGGGTTAGATTCAGGGAGCGGGTCTGGCTCTTTCCCTAAGTGTTATAAAGCGTGTCTCAATTGCAAGTGGGTTCAGTGGAGTTCATAATCTATGCTTAGTAGTTTGAACAAAAGCATGTGACAGTGGGCCCAGACGTTCCACAGCTTGAAGAAGCCCAATTTGTCCCCTTTCTGGAATCCCTTTAGCTGCACTGTGTGCCTTAACCAGGTCCCTAGACAAAAAGGTATTTCTCGTGATTCTCACATACCACCCCATCCACCTTGGAGCTCTGTGACAGGATCTGATGGTGATGGCTGTAATCGTAGGCACCCGTAAAGGGACTTTGGTGCCATAGAGTGATGACTATGGGGCTTAGTCCCGTAAGCTAGCCATCTCCAAGTGGATGGTGAAGTCATCCCTGTCCCCTAATTTCCAGTCGTTAATTGGAAGCATTTGGGCTGCCCAATAATATAGTTGCCCATCAATGGCTCCCAGTCCCCAGTAAAGTGGCATCTGGATGTATTTTTTATGTGCGTCTCTCCAGGGAGTCATCTCAGAAATAGTCATTTATGGTGGTTTGCATGTTGGTGAACCATTTTGGTGGTATTCTATAGGGAACATTTTAGAGAGTGTATAGCAGTTGGGGGAGTGTGATCATCTAAAAGAGGGCGACTACCCCATGATGTTCAAGGGAAGTGCCCCCAGTGTGGCATGTGGACTCTGACCCTAGTCTCTGGGTGGTGAGGTTCAGCCTCCAAGTAGTCTCTGTGTCCCCAGACATGAGGACCCCAAAAGAGGTGAAGGGCCTTTCACATACTGGATGTTGAGATAACTGTAGGACTATAGAACATGGAAGGGTGGGACTCCACTACCAGGAGCCCTGGCGCATCCCTGTACACCTTCAGCATTTGGTTAAGTCTAGAAATTGAAACCTCAGATCTCTGTAAGAATATGTATGTACTTTAACCCCATACTAAGTATATGGTACCAGTGGTACCTAGGGCATGGGTGTTAAAGGGGTCACCAGGGCCTGCAGCCCTGTTTGTACCAGCCTGAGTGACCCAGGTAAACTTATCATAGCAGTTCAGCAATTGCATACTGCAGGAGCAAAGCAAATTGTTCGAACTCGACTTTGCCCACAACGTGTGGAAAAATCAATGCACTATTTTTAATATATGCCGGTCACCCCTAAGGAAGGCCTCCTGAGCCCATTAAATTAAAAGTGTGTGTGTATAAGTGCAAGCTTATATGTCCCTATAGCAGCCTTTTCTATTAAAGGCTACTATAAGTGTTCAGCAGTCTATAGGATAACATGGGCTGGCACCCCGGAAAATTTGAGGTTGGCAGCTCCATTACAGTACCTCCAAAATATGTCATGTTCAGTATCAAACAACGTGCCACATCACCTCTGACATGAATCTCGTTTTGAGGACGATGTGGCAAGCACCAATGTGGCTACCTTAGAGGTTTGTCAAGAGAGGGGCGATGTATCAACCCAAACGGACGCACAGCATACATTAAGCATAATTCTGATGCCAAAATATCCATTTTCATCATTTTTATTCAAATTTCTTCCAACTTAAACGTTTTCATCCTTAGTTCTTAGTGTCACAAGAGAGACAACTTATGTTCTTTAAATCCTTATCAACTGCAGACATGCCAATCCTGGCCTTATACTGTAGCGTGGTACATAAGTATTGTCCATTCATTGATCCAAATAACCCAATGCATTTCGGACCCGTTTCCGGTCCTTCGTCAGGGATACTCTACACTTTAAAAACATTGTTGTCAAAACGTGCATTTAAATCAATACAACGTGTTAATCTCTACGCTAAATTGTGCTGCTTTTACCTTGTATACATTAACGTTTTCCCGCTAAAAGTAACCCTGGAGTTACCCCTAAGTTGATGCACAAAACCACCTCCCCAGTTCCCACATTTCAAACCCTTGTAATTGTGTCCCAATTCAGTAACATAACACCCCTTCACAAACGAGTTGTTGCCCAACAATTAAATCGCCCTGAACCTTTGCCTTCTAAATCAACTTCCATAAACGCCTCGCGGTTAAAACACCTCGCAGTTAAAACACAAGCTTCTGCATCCTGCATGTTTTCCTAAATCTGTGGATTTAACACCTGTGCTCTGTTTGCACCCTCCTCCTTTTCGTAACCACCTCCGTTAACCCTATGTCTCCCTCTACACTAGGCAGTCACCTGCTCTTTCATGTTTCTCAAAGGTCTTTCGTGATTGATTTAGAACGTCAACATCTTTTCTCAGCAGAAACCTCCACTTTATCTTGCCCTGGTGATCTTGTTACATTCTAAATGACCCCACTCTTCTAAATCTGTTGCTTGTTATATTTACCAGAAACCTAATATACTACATGTCCCAGAAAAGATGTTGACGTTCTAAATCAATCACGAAAGACCTTTGAGAAACATGAAAGAGCAGGTGACTGCCTAGTGTAGAGGGAGACATAGGGTTAACGGAGGTGGTTACGAAAAGGAGGAGGGTGCAAACAGAGCACAGGTGTTAAATACACAGATTTAGGAAAACATGCAGGATGCGGAAGCTTGTGTTTTAACCGCGAGGTGTTTTAACCGCGAGGCGTTTATGGAAGTTGATTTAGAAGGTAAAGGTTCAGGGCGATTTAATTGTTGGGCAACAACTCGTTTGTGAAGGGGTGTTATGTTACTGAATTGGGACACAATTACAAGGGTATGAAATGTGGGAACTGGGGAGGTGGTTTTGGGCATCAACTTAGGGGTAACTCCAGGGTTACTTTTAGCGGGAAAACGTTAATGTATACAAGGTAAAAGCAGCACAATTTAGCGTAGAGATTAACACGTTGTATTGATTTAAATGCACGTTTTGACAACAATGTTTTTAAATTGTAGAGTACCTCTGACGAAGGACCGGAAACAGGTCCGAAATGCATTGGGTTATTTGGATCAATGAATGGACAATACTTATGTACCGCGCTACAGTATAAGGCCAGGATTGGCATGTCTGCAGTTGATAAGGATTTAAAGAACATAAGTTGTCTCTTTTGTGACACTAAGAACTAAGGATGAAAACGTTTAAGTTGGAAGAAATTTGAATAAAAATGATGAAAATGGATATTTTGGCATCAGAATTATGCTTAATGTATGCTGTGCGTCCGTTTGGGGTGATACATCGCCCCTCTCTTGACAGATTCTATTACCAACGTGGTTTAGGGCAGACCACGTTTTCCGGGCCTGCACGCAATCAAAATCAAAATGGAATAAGAGTTCAGGATAAAAAGAAGATAAAAAGGTGTGCATGCTGTCAAACCCCCCTTTTTTGCAATTTTTACCTTAGAGGTTTCCCACCTGGTTGCCCCAGCCTTTCTTATTCTCTGACCCCCTGCCAGGAGGTGTGAGCTCTCCCAGGAGTCAGAAATAATGGCCGGGACGGGAAGGAGGTCACACCTCCCTCCCTGACAGAATGGTTAGTGAAGTAGCACACCAAGGCGGTGAGCTTCAAAGTCTTCACCCCATTTGATCCCTCCCAAAGGCGGAAACAGCCTGACCCCAAGCACAATTGTACCCTGGCCGGCAGGAAAATTAGGTATGCCAGAGGTGTAGACCCCCAGAAGGCTAGCCACACCTCAAGGGTGGGCTACCTGGTGTGTACAGCTCAGGAAGACTTCTGCCATTTTTAAAAGTGATAGAAAAGAGGGTTCTGAGTAGAAAAGGTGACCAACACCTGCATTGGTTTATGGGCTACCCGTGACACCAGAACCTTAGTTTTAATCTGATTTGAAACAAAGGACAAAGAGGAGACCTGTATCTGTGACAGCAGGATTAAAAAAAGAACAATTGATGAACATAATGCTGAACAATGTCAAACCTTCACCTCCAGTACAACGATCTGGGCCCAAATCCATTGTTTTTTTGCTCACCGCGCCATTTCAGTTTGGACTCAGACATATGCAAATCAGTCTTGACCCTGCTACCCATGGGAACAGTCCATTCGTAACTGCTAGGCCAGGTCCTACCCGGACCAGAACCAAGCTTTGTTGTAACACTTTAAGGGTATCACCCATCATCAGCCAGGCTAGATTAGCTCCAGTAGCCTGGTGAGCATGAGACCCACGCCTGGCCATACCCGTCCTACTCAGGGTGACAGATGCAAAAAGAACAATTGATGGACAGAATGCTAAACAATACAAACATTCACCCCCAGTACAGAGATCTGGGCTTAAATCTATTGTTGTTATGCTCACCATGCCATTCCACTTTGGACCCAGCCATATGCACATTAGTCTTGACCCTGCTCCCCATGGGAACAGTACAGCTCGAACTGCCAGTCCAGAATCCCCCCCAGATCAGGAAGAAGCATCCTGGGATTGGTTTTGGGGTATGGTGAGCACGGTACCAATGTCTGGGCATACCCATCCCACTAAGGGCGACAAATGCAAAAAGAGCAAATGATGTACAGAATGCGGAACAAAGTCAAACACTCATCCCCAGTACAAAGTTCTGGGCAAAAATCCATAGTTTGTTTGCTCACCACGGCATCCAGTTTGGACCCAGCCATATGCAACAGGATCTGCACAAAGCAAATGGTTGATCCTGTGGCAACCATCCTGAAACTGTACGACTGCTATTCATCTTGGACCAAAGCTCAGTTTCCCGGAAAGGCAATTCCAGACTACCCTGGAATAGTGGCACTGGTCCCATGCTCACCGCAGGTAAAACCAACTTACCGAAAGCAAAGAATCGCTGGCCATCGGGCCGTCTGAGGAATCTCCCAAAAGTAGATGGTACAGTGCATTGTGGGAAACATAGTCCTGATCTCCAGTAAGTTTCAGGAATTTGCTATTTTCCCCCAGACCTCCGGACGTAGAAAAAACTTTCTGCTGACCTTACTGCTGCCAAGACTTGTTGGTCACCAGTCCAACAACCACCTCCTTTACTTGACAGAGCACTTCAAGGGAACCACACAAAACCTTCAGCCGGCATCAGCAGTGCCTTAGTTGTTGATGTTTTGCACCCAGAGCCCCACCAGCAGAGTGTCAGCGGTAAAATCAACACCCCATCGCTGGTTCCCGCTTCAGCACCACAGACAGCCAGGACAACTCTGCACCTGGGCTTCTTGATCCAGGTAAAATCAAAATGACTGTTGTGCATTGGTCCTGGGGCCAACATCACCTTCACCATCTTTGGGTTCCACGTAACTGGACCTTCAAGTGACCGATGGTGCTTTTTACTATTGACCGATATGGTAAAGTTTTGCACCACTGTTTTGCAATGATTTAATTTTGCTTCTAAAATCCATAACTCCAGTTATATTTCTTTTGAGTTGTGTCAATTACTTATTGTACATTTTGATACTCAGAAATGCTTAATAGATGTTCCTCTAGTAAAGCATGTCTGCTCTTTGCCACTCCGCCAGGACTGAGCTAAGGATGTATTATTGTGAGTCTAAGGACCACCTTTGTGGTATTGTGACAGTATTGCATGGAGATGCCTAGCTAGCATCAACACATATTACTTCACCTTCCCACAGCCTGTTTCAGGTTGAATCGGTTAGTCATTTGTTTGGGTTGTGAAGTGCTATCATCTTGGCTCTGCATATATCAAGTGGGAACAAACCGGCATAAAGGACATTGTAAAACATAACCAAGATCAGGAAAACTGTGGTAGCATTACATTTCTGAAAGAACTCAACCGAATATCCCTTGTAGCTGGGAGCTTTCCCAGTAAGCATGCTATGTGTGGCCAAAGTAAGCACCTCTATTATAAGCGCCATGTCTATCTCAGTTCTGCCCCCTGTGGACAGTATGGATCTAATCGAGTCTTCTGCAATTGGGAGCTTGGATTCCGGTGTAGAAGGTGGGCATGATTCGTAGAGTGATTTGTAATAATCTCAGTGGTTATGGCTACACCCTAGACATCGTATGCTACTTTGCCGTTGGCAGGCATCAACATTTGCACCAATCTAGATCCAGCTTCTTTAGTAGCCAGCCAATAGATGAGCTTCCCCAACTTATTCCCAAATTCGCATCTACTATATTGCATCATCGCTAGTGCAGCTTGTGTGCCATGGGTCAGTTTATTTTTTAGGGTGAGTCGAACTGGCGACGTCCCTCTTCATTTGCGGATAGTGCTTGTTGGCCCTCCCTGGTGGTCAATCGATGCTCTAGGGAATGGACTTCCTTTTTCCTCTCCCTCCTCTGCCCCATTACTTGAGAAATTATTTTCCCCTGCACTACCACTTTAATGGATTTCCAGGAGGTGACAAGGGAAGTGATAGTGGACGTATTAGGTCTGGTGTATTCTGCTATCCCTCACCATTGTGTGTACAGAACTGGATGTCTTGTTACTTCCTGGGGTGGAGTTGTAATTGCCTGCTCAAGTACCCCCACCCTTAAAAACCGCCTCCACTGAGGATTGGTTCAATATCACCTATGAGGAATTTTTTTTTCATCCACACCAAAGTGTGCCATCAGGCCGAATATGTAGTCCAGCCTGGACTAGGATATGTGGTGGTGGGAAAGTATGTGTAATCTTTAGTTCAGGGTGTAGCTGCCTCCAAACATCTTGTAGTCCCAGTGAGTCTGCCCACGTCCTGAGTGAAGCTGTTTTCCGGGTGCTGGCCATGTCATTGGTCTCCAGTGATGCTTGCACTATATTTGTGGAGTTAACCCCTATGATGCTGCGCCTTTCAGGGGCAGCAGCTAAAATCTATATGAGGTCTTTTAGGGTTTGGCCCCTAAGACCGGAAGGACATAGTTGCTAATAATAGATCAGACTCTCCCCCAATGATATTAGTGACCTGAATGAACTACCCAAGGGGATCTGCTATTGTGTCAGTTACCACCAGCGGGAATGTTTTATGTAATAGAATTTCTTCTCACTTAGATCCTCCATAGAAACCAGGAAAGCACAGTTATTGCCCATTAGGTGGGTTTTTTGGACAAGTACCGCAGGGTGCAGGTTTTTAGCATGGAGCAGCACAATCCTCTTCTTGACTTTGCCATTTAATCCTTTGATATTTCATGTGAGTATTGTGTATGCCTGACCATTGTGTTTTGGGTCGTGGCAGGTTGTGTAGAGATACATTCCTTTTCCCTGCGTCAGTGAAATGCCTGTACCATATCGTAACCAAACAAAAAAACACCTGTAACCCAACTCGACAGGCCCCATGCCTCCAAACGTAAATACCCTGTATTAATAAAGGAAACAGAGGGAAAAGAAATATTGTCAAGTCAACAAGAGCCTCTCCGGGGTGGGGGGTGGCTCCAAGTGTTTGCTCGTTCTGCGGTGCATTAGACAGCTCATCTGCACGTTAAACAAGTGTCTCAGTGTCACACCTTCACAGTGACTGAGGACTCGCCTCATTGAGCCCAGTTGCCAGGTGTTGTGTGGAGATGTATCCTGGCATATAAGGAAGCGTCGTCCCTAGAGCCCGCCAACTCTGGAGTCTCCGTCCTTGGTTGCTGCATGCATTCACGAAACTATGATGTTTTTTGTTGTATCTCCTAGGTTTATTTGCCAGTCAGTGGAAGGCACTCTTGAGCGCCAGCCCCTCTTGGGTTGTCATTGGATCTCCAGTCATGTTGGGGAGCAATCCTCGAGAAGGTCGCACTCGGACTCGGGCTTTAGAAAAAGAAGGCACTTCCTTGGAAAAGAACCTTCAATCTAGCCGCATATAATAGCATATATCGCAGTTAGAGATTGCTTAATTTCTGTTTTACCCCGAGGAACAAAATACGTTGAAGTTTCGATTTATTGATATAGTCATCGAATCACATGATTATTACCATGACACAGAGCAGGTACGTATACTACCTCACATGCCTAAGGATTGCATCCCTATGTGCATAATTAAGCACTGATGATTATGGGGCTCGGAGGATCCACTTGCATAAACCTCAGGTGGTCAGTGCCCTGTAAGCCCTCTCAAGAATAAAGCATGGTGATAGGTCGGTTGACGCAAACCAGAACTTAAATTACCCATCCTTACCCTCTGGTAGACCTACAAGCCAGAGGTTGTTCTAATGAGATCCTCTCTCAAGTTGATCAGTCCCCCCTGCAGCCTTTTAAGCTCTTTGATTACTGGGTTCAATCCATTCTCCAGGATCAAAATCGTTTGACCAGGTTCTGTTATGCATGCAGACACATTCCTCATGCCCTGCTGGAGAGAGAAGCAACAGTTATCATCTCACTCAGGTCTTTGTGGGAATACTTGATTGCTTGTAGTATCCTGGCCAGGGATATCGAGTCAGCCCCCCTCAGCCCAGCCGCAGTGGGAGATGGCTTGGTGAATGTGTCTTTCTTTCCCTGGTTGGAGGCAGCCGCAGCCTTGTTCTTAACCATGGTGAATTGTCAGGTGGGCCCTCTGCAAGGCGAGCACCTCTGTTGGTCTAAGATTCTGATGGGCCCCTCTTCAAATGTCCGGCCACCGGGAGAGTGCCAAAAGTAGGAGGAAGTGTGCACCCACCCACATAAGCAAAGCATACCACCAATTTGCTGTGGACACTTAACCCCCAAGACTAACCAGGAGGGAGATCTCCCAGCCACATCCGTCGGGCCCTTGTTTCTCTCTCAATGTGAGTTCACCCGCACTATGCTCGGGGTCTCTTCTCGGGGATGCAGCAACTCTGCAAGCAGCAGGAGATGCATCACAGGAGGCCTGGTGGCTGCCACCACATAAGCCATTACCTTGACTATCTGCGCCATCACAGTCGGGCCTTCTCCACACTCTTTGGGAGGCCTAGAACTTCTCGAGCGGCACTTGGCACCCTCACAATTGGCACCACCAGCAATGTAGGAGACTTCCAAGTCCTGATGGCAGGATTAGTGCACTGGATTGAACAGGATGGGGCAGAACTAGTAGAGGGTATTTGTGGGAGCACAGAGCTGTCATAAATAATTTTCATGTACTTTCATTTATCATTTTTCTTGGTCTGTGTTAGAACTGGGGGTCTCTAGTTGGCTGAGGTAGGTACCTTAGTCCAAATACGGACCCTTGCTTCTAAGTCAGGGAAAGGAAGACCACCTTCTCAGATAGCCCCTACTCACCCCCTTGGTAGCTTGGCACAAGCAGCCAGGCTTATCTCCAAGGCAAATTTGTCAAGTATTTGCAACCACGCTCTCAGTAACACGGTGATAACATCACAAATGGACACCACATGAGTCTCATAAAAACAATTATATGTTTATAAAGAAAAGATACGATGAGACCAAACGATAAAAATCTAACATATGCGTATTTGTAATATTTCACCTTGCCGGTTATTAGGCTAGCAAGCACTTGTACGTTCTTGCAATATTAATGAGCCATTCTCGATGATCTAAAGCAGTCCTAATGCAATGCTATGCAGTTCGTAATGCAAGAGCCAGACAGTTCGTAATGCAAATATAATGCACTTCGTAATGCAACAATCAGGCAGTTCGTATTGCAAAAATAAGGCACTTCGTAAAGCAACAATCAGGCAGGTCGTAATGCATAAATAATGCACTTCGTAATGCAGCAATCACGCAGTTCGTAATGCAAAAATAATGTACTTCGGCACCAATCACGGTGCTCTGGACGGTCTCTATGCCACTCTTACTGACTCGTGGTCAGCTACTGCCAAAACATGTCTGAAAACATGATTGAAAACAAAGTGCGGTTCCACACTCCGGCCCCGGTACTGCCACTCCTCGGCACGTACGGGCCGCGATACAGACTTGAGCGGAGGCTCGCCCTGCAAATATGGGAAAGGCAGAGAGCATTTCTCTCGGAGCCCGCACCCCGCCCCAGGCGGCAACACACGCACGCTAGCAGAGCGTTACCTGGGGAGTTCGATCTCACTCGCCTCTCCTTGCGGGTTGGGCCTCCGGTACTACTTCGTTGATCTTGGGCAGTGGAACTCGGACCCCCAACGGTAATGGTTCGAGGTCTCTCCCTGGCAAAGGTAGGCTCGTGCCAGCAGTGGTGGCTTCTCACAGCTCCTCTGGGGATGCCGGTCTCTTCAGCTGTTCTTCCTTGGCAGAGGTTCCTCTTGACCACAAAGTCGTTTCAATCCTTTTCAGTCTTGATCAGTTTAAAGTTCAGGGGTTTCAGCTCTTATAGTTATACCCCTAAATGTCTTTGAAGTCTTTCTGTTCAGGGGGCACTGACCCCTGTCCAAACCAGTTCTGGGTGTCTCCCTGCCAGTGCCAACTTCTTCCTTTGATAGTGGGGGTTTGGGTCCTCAATCACTCAGCAGGAGATAAAGCCATTGTTTTATGGCAGCAGCCCAGGCCTCTTCACCTCCAGGGGCTACTCCTCCCCCCTACACTCCAGATGCAGGTCAGCCTTGGTTGTCTCACCTACTCCTCCACTGGGTCAAGACATTCCCCAGATCCTATCACATTCAAATGCAAACAGTCAATCCACAACCAGGCAGAGACACACAGAATTGTTAGAACAAAAAACCAGCCACCTCTAAAAGCGATGTTTCTAAACACACAATTCAAAAACCACCTTCACAAAAAGATGTGTTATTAAATTGTGAGTTCAGGCACACTAAACTTCACCTCTCCATCTCAAGATAGGCTGGAAACATATTACACAGCCTCCCCCATTCTATCCTATGGGCAAGATGGCCTTGCAACAGTGAAAAACAAAATGGAGAGTATTTCGCTGCTAGGACATGGTACACACCTTAGTACATGTCCTACCTTTCACATACACTATACCCTGCCCAGGGGGGTACCTTGGGCCTACCATAGGGGTGTCTGATGTGCATAAAAAGGGAAGGGTAAGTCCTGGAAAGTGGGTGCACTTGTCAGGACAACAAGGCAGTTTAACAAACTGTGCGCAGGCACTGCAGTGGCAGGCCTGAGATCTCTTTTTAGGGGTACTTATGTGGGTGGCACAATTAGTGCTGCAGGCCCACTAGTAGCATTTGTATTACCATCCCTAGCACACATAGTACACTTTACTCGGGACTTTACTAGTAAGACAAGCATGCCAATTATGGACAATCAATTACCATTACACTTTATACAGGGAGCACTTGCACTTTGACACTGATCAGCAGTGGCAAAGTGCCCAAAGCATCTAAGTTGGCAACACCATGTCAGAATAAAAGGTCTAGGTATCTTGGTCTACAATCCCTCATTACTTGAATGGTTATATTGCATTTTTCACATCCGCTGTTCCCTCTGTATCAGATAGAGCCAAAGACGGCTTACTCACTTGTGTTGCAATGTTAAATAAGTGTCAAGGTATTTTATTTTCCATCGAGTCCATTAACATCAAGGGAATAGCTTTAAAAAAGGACAAATGTTTTAAATCAATGGTATTTCATTTAGATAATAAATTTGTGGCTGGCTGGATTCAAGCTAGCTGGGCTGATGAGGGGTGTTACCCCGAAACCGGCCCTAGGATGCTTGTTTCTGGTCCAGAGAAGACATGTCTTGGCAGTTTGGGCTCAATTGTTCCCATGAGGCACAGGGTCAAGACTGATTTGCATATAGCTGTGTCTGAACTGGGGTGGTGAAGGGAGCTAAAGAACGATGATGGATTTAACACAGATCTGTGTTTCAGCGCTCCGTCCATCATTTTCTTGTGTTTACTTGGTTATATGTGAACAACAGGAACACTAAGTGGGTGTGCCCCAACCCCCAGCCCTCATATCATCATTACATGTACTCACTCCATGTTCAGCTTCACATATGTATAAACGTTTAGCAGTGAAATATCACCTGTCTTAAACCAGCGATCTATACCAAGTCTTCGGCTGATTGGAGCGTGATGACTGGACCACCCCCCAGTAATGTTTCAACCAGCGATTCAGTCCGCTTCCGATACTCTAGGAGTGACGCTCTCATTTCTGATCCTGTGGGAGAAGAAGTCACAATTTTGCAGCTAGTTTCTTGTAAAGGTCAATGAAGATGCGCTTGTTGCGAGGCCTGCGACGTCTGTTCTTTACTATCAGTGGAGGGATCTGACCTCTCTGTAGAGGGGGTTATGATGCCTCTGTTTTCCAGCCAAGACCAGGTAGAAGTGGTGTACTCCTATATGATCCTGAGAGTGGCAGGGAACTGAGACTCATATGTAATGCAATGGTTGCGAAGCCAGCTCTTCGTAGCTTGAAGGAGGATCTGCTTCGCTGAACTGCTGTAGTGAAGTCAGGGAAAATGTTGACTTGGGAATTGTCGACTATCCATGGGCCACTAGCCAGAGTCACTTGTAGAATATGATTCCTGTCTCTATAGTTAAAGAGGCGGACAACCACTGGTTTTGGAGGGGTGCCCGGGGAAGGGGTCTGTCTGGTACCTTGTGAGCACGTTCAAAAGAAAAGAATTTCAAATATTTACCTTGTAGGATCATATTTCTGAACCACTCTTTAAGGTACGTTCAATGCTTGGGACTTCTACTTGTTCCCGGGAGGACCACAATCCTCACATTATTATGCCTTGATCTGCCTTCCTGGTAATCCACCCTTTTCCCGAGGTAGGTGACCTCTTCTTGTAAAGCTGAAGGTGTTTCCGGGCATCTGTGACTGTAAGCCCAAGGGTGGCACATGCAGATTACGCACCATTGACCCGCTCCTTCAGTTTCTTATGGTTCTCCTGCATGGGGCCCATATCAATCCTCAGGGCATCAATCTTTGGTTCCGAGGTGGATTTGATGTCCAGCACAGTGTTCAGTAGTTCATCGAATCTACATGAATGCTCTAACAGGGTAGTTGCTAGGGACATGTGTGCAGCACCTGTGTCGCCTTCAGCCCTTCCGTTGCCTAGTTCTTGGGCATTGCTGACTGTACTTTGTCATTCTTCATGCACACCATTGTGAGCAATGAGTCATATTAAATGCTGAAGACACCAGTAGGGCCTGTTCTGATCTCCTCACAGATATGCAAGTAGCGGAAATGACGGAAAGTGGTTCAGCGTGTGGATCAGTTGGGGGGTGAGGAGCCCTCTTCTGTCTCCCAGTGTCCTAAAGTAGGCCTCCTTGCACGTCACCTACTCTTAAACCATCATCTGTGGACTCGTCCCTCTGAGCAGGGTACGGGCATCAGGGCGTCAGAGCAGGCAATGCCAGAAAAACAGTGTGAGCCGGTTCAATGTGACTCCTCAGAGAACTATTGTTGTAGGCAGTGGGGAGGGAGACTTATGGTTGGCAAGAGTGCTTCTGGCAATGTAGATTATGTCACTTAGTGCTGGGGATGGGACCCATATGCCACAGATTGGCTCAATAAGCATGCCACAGTGTCTGCAGGCCTCCCAATATATTCTCACCTTTCAGTGGCAAACTCCTAGGGACTGGCTAAACCCTCATTGTTTCTCTCATTGTCTCGGGGAGAGTGATGTTCCAATAGGCAGGTAAAACTTGTGACTTCACAGGAATAGCGACCAATTGCTGGTGTAGATTAGGACACCAAAGGAGACACCATATGAGTAAGTGACCAACAATCCTGGGGAAATGCCCTCGATGCTGGAGGTCTTCGGAGCTCTTCTCCCCCGCGGCTCTCTTACGATTCACCCAGCAGTCAAGGTGCACGTCAGGCTGGCACTCGGTGTTCCTCTTCGCCATCCGTCAAAGCTCACCTTAGGATGCTGCTGCGGGACCGCAGGTTGTTACATGTGTCGCAGGCCTGGCTACGAGTATCCAAGTGTGGAGACTGTTCCATGAGGCTTAGGGGGGTGGAAGTGCCCATGTGAGTGCTGGCACTCCGGGCTGTGAACCAATCTTCCCAACGGGCACCCGGATGTAAGAGAGCAACCTCCGATCCCCAATGGTGTCATGTATTGCCATTTGAAGTGGACCTCCGATGGTTTGGTGGTCCCCAGGTCCAACTGGGTAGGCGGGCGCAGTCCAGTGTCACAGTCCTGAAGGGGGATGGTAGGCCGTGATGTCAGGCGCACTCATCCGGGAGAGTCAGAGGCCGATTCTAGTGGGGGTGAGGACCCCCATCCATACTTGCAGTCTCCGGGGACCAAGAATGACAATCATAGCGAGAATATACCACACTGTGCAGTGCAGGAAAATATTTACCAGCCAAGGGTCACAGAGCACCATATCCCGCGACTTACTCGCCATCTTGGTGTCATTTCTGCTCTATCTATGATGAAAGTTGTGCCTCTATTCCTGACCACCAAGAGATTGAGAATTCTCAGAAAAGTATGATTGTTTTTCAGAGGTTAGCGAGGCTATTATTAGCTGCTGGTCTTTGTGAGGTCCCGATGAACCTTTTAAAAAAGTAATGTAGATTTATTGCCACTGATTGTTACCAGGGTACTAAATTCTCCAATTACATTTAAGAGTCCAGACTCTTAGACGCAATCAATTATTGTTCCCATGTACAAAAAAGGCAGCAGAGAAGATCCATGCTGTTACTGGCCAATTTCTCTGATAGACTTAGAGGTGAAAATAGCATTGAGATTAATCATGGAAAGGATTTATTGTCATTTTTTCTGACTTACAATATGGCTTCAGGTGGGGTCGGGCACTACTGAACAACGTCTCAACCTCCACCGTCTTACTGAGACATACTCTGTTGTTAGAAAAGACCCATTGTATTTGCCATTCATAGAGTTGAGCTCAGCCTTTGGCTGTGTAAATAGGCAAAAACTCTGGTCCCTTTTAGCTGTTATGGGTGTTGGCCTGGGCATTCTAGCATTTTTGTGTCATCTTCACACTTATTCACTTGAAAAGGTTTGATTTAGCTCAAAGTGCAATTGTACAGAGACTGTTAGTAGGGGAGTTTGGCAAAGGTTGTGTGTTAGCCCCTACTTTGATTGTTATATATATGAGGTCTTCAAATTATGCTTAACAGCTGGATAGAAGGACATCCCGTATACAGGTAATTGGCTAATTCCCAATCTATGATCTATTACAGCAAATGAAGCTGTATTAATGGACAGTACAGTTAATGCCCTAAAATGTTACTTGGTGGTTTCATTTCTTTTATAAATGACAGGTATCTGAGTATTAATTCTACTAAGACTTTTGTGGTGTGCACTGGTTCAAAACATGTCAAAGCAAGCATTTCTTCCATCAAGAACCATCACCTCGAGAAGGTTAAGGCTTTTTGGTACCAAGGTGTGGTGTTTGATGGTACAATGTCCCAAAATGGTCTTCTTAGCTTTGCATTAATTTCTTAGAATATCTAATTTTGTGAATAAGTTGGGCAGTAGGTTTTTTCTACATATAAATTACTTTATATAACACTAAGTCCATCCCTTTACCCAGTTATGGAGCTGGAGTCTGGGGGTATATTAACTCAGGCCTTTTACATGAAGTAGAAAATACATTTTGACAATGTCCTTTATCATTTCCACGGATTTGCCCACATTTTTCGTGTCATGAAGAACTTGGGGTTTTCTTACTTAGCACCTCTTTTGTTATGGATCTTCATTTGGATTAATTCTAGTATCACCCTAAAAAGATCAATCATTAAAAATATTTTATCTTTGGCACACTATAGCAAATCAAGATGGCTATCCTACATTAAATCACTTTGCTTAGAACTTTTTGAAGACTTGGAAAATATATGGAAGAAGTATAAGATATAAGAAAATATTGCTTTTTTATCAATGTAGGAAACAGAAGAGCGAGCTTTTAGAGTGGTCTTAGATGTCTGTTAAGTCATTTATCCTGCTTAAAACTGCATCACGAACAGAACTCTTTATTTTTAATGTGCACCTGCTATTTGATTTTAGGATGGGTCTTATAAAAGAGCAGGAAGCCACAGTACAGTATTACTCTTTGCTCTTGTGGCTTTGTCTCTACGTAATTACTAGGCATTTTGTGTTCCTCTGGAAGTGTTGTATGTGCTACCTCATCTGAAGTTTCTTGTACCCATTCTTAAACAATTGTTTTATAGTTGCTCAATTTTTCATTGATATGTTTTTCTGTTAGTCATTTCTTGTCTGCTGCTTTTAAGATTTGATTGAGGTGTAAAATGTTATGAATGTTTTAATATCTGTTTTTTGTTTTAGCAATGTCTTTGCATTCTTTTAATTGTTTGACTTTAAACCGACTAAAGATAAAGATGATGATGATGATGATGACTCAATAAACTGATTCCCCCTGCCAAACTTGATCTTAACTTAAAAACCATTGCCAGAGAAATAAACACTGGCGGTGGTTTTAGAGTTAATACTTTTCGCTGAGGCAATCCAGGTAACATTTGTTCAAGTACCATGTGTGGCGCTAAGAATGTGATTTGTAGAAGCTGTGGGAAAATAAGTTACCTAGCTAAGATAAGTAGGATGAAAGAGAACTTCCAGGAGAGAAAGAAGGAAGATGACATATACGAAGCTATACAAAGCAACATCTTAAAAAAAAACTGGCAAGAATAAGATCAAAGGGTCAAATGTTATAGAAGAAATCAAAAAGGGTAAAAACAACAAGGTAATAGTACACACCAGGATGATGCAGCAGTGTGGAGTGATTGCTTGTTAAAGGGGAAGAAAACAATCATTGGGATGCTTCAGACTGGCAAGATGCACTGGGCGTAATCAGTTAGCTTGATTTGAGGCACAGTGCTCCTTTGCTGTGGAATTTTAATTAAAAATTCAAATAGCTTTCACAGTTGTAACAATCCTCATACAGTTCAGGGTTTGAAACACGGTGCTCAGCCTTCATGGCAAAGCAGCTGGGACACCAACAAAACACCATGTGTGCTATTTCACTTTAGTGCTGCACATCTTATATCAGGAGTATTGGATTTGTTGTATGATGAAATATCAACTACAAAAATATCTTTGTTAAAAAAAGTATCCCTGTCAAAATAGCAACACTCAAAATATTAACTTTACAAACATATAATGTAAAGGTTAAGAATAAAGAGTCCAAAAATATTTTGGACCAAAATATCGACATTGCCATGGTAAGCATATGTTTTAAGTGCAATGAGCATTATTTGAATTAAAACAAAAAAAACAAAAAAATAATTTTAGGTCACATTAATTTGTTTCTTTGAAATAAATTTTGAAATTAATACAAAACATTCTATTACATTATACAATAGAATTAATTGAGTGTACAAATAAATATGATTTGTAACTAACAAATATATTATAAATATATATTAAATAATAATCATATACAACATATTTATATTATACATAATTTTTCAAAACTCTTTCTATTTATTAAACCATTGAAATACATTTATAAACATTTAACAAAATAAATATTTTTAAATATTAATCTACATACCTAAACATAGGAAATACATTTTAGAAATATATATATATATATACAATAAAAACAATTGAAAGAAATTAAATAATTTTACAAATACATACTTTAGAATTAAATACGCTAAAATTGCTTATAAAAATTTCAGGATTAAATGAAGATGATATAATAAATCTAAAAACATAAAGAATAAACAAATAAAAACCAATTCAAATACAAAACTCTAATTGCAATCCTAATAATATTGGGTAAAATCTTTAAGTTTGGTCAACTGACTGTTGAACCTGCACTAAACAACATTCTTCCCCTCAAAGCAATGGAGTTAAAAATGCTGGGTACCTGGGTGGATAACCAGCTTACAATGTCTTCTCACATGCTGCGCATGGTGTCTGGAGCTAGATCAACAATGTTCTCTCTAAAGTCCTGCCTTTCCTCCTTGGGACTTCAGTTGATCATGCTCTTATATATATATATATATATATATATATATATATATATATATTATCTACTGGCAGTCGCCAGTAGATAGTTATAGTTAGGACCGAGTTCCCATAGAAAATCTGAAAATTCTATTTTGAATAACTTTGGCGCCGGTTGACTTATCTTCGTGAAATTTTCAAAACTAATGGGGCGCTCCACTCAGCTCCTACCCTGAAAGTCTCGGGGTGATTCGTCAAGCGGGGGCTGAGAAAAAAGGGGGTCCCAAAACGCGTTTTCCCCATGCATTTAGTCGAAGGTACAGCCCGAACGGCTGAACAGAATTACTTGAAATTTGGCAAAAGAGGTAGTCCTCAGGTCAGGCATGTGCCTTTTGCTTAAATGGTGTAAATCCGTTCAGTAGTTCCTGAGAAAATCAAAAGTAAAATCACATATATATCTGGGTGGAGCCTAACCACACATCTCATCGTGAGATCTGATTGGCTGTCAGCACTTCATCCAAGAAGTGTTGGCAGCCATCTTGGTACAAATATACATGATAGCACCTCATTAAAAAGCATTGCAGTTAATAGAAGGTTTTAAGACTTTAGTTACATTATAAATCATTTGTTGATGGTACCATACTCATTTTAGGAATTGTGGTGTGTTCTAAGGTGATTTTACCATGTGAAAAAGCCTTCTGCTGTGATATCATGAATCATGTTTGAGAGAAAACTATTTTCTCATGCTTTTCCCACAGAGGTTTGGAAGGTGATCTATAAGCTAACTGAGAGCATATTTTCTGTAAATTCACATTATCTTTCTCAGTCATGTGAGAATGAAGTCTGACATTCTCAGTAAAACATGTACATCCAACAAGGGCAGAGACTGTCAGTTGATTCCTTTGTGTTCTACTGCAGCTTCCCAGTGTGTTCTAAAGAACAACTAGAGCTCTAACAGTCCCACTTATGACAAACGTATGGCACACCTGAAGCCATCTTGGTTGGAATAAAGTGGTAATTCTTAAAACATTTAATTTAAAAAGGAACAAAATGAGGGGGTTCATTTTGCCATAGAAAGTATGATTAGTGCTGCAGAAAGTAAAATTAGGGCACATTTTGAGTGACTTCTCAAATCCTCTTCTATTTCATTAAAACATTCTGACATGCAGACTGAAACATGCACTTTCAATACCAGCAGCAGACTTCCCTGGTGAGCAGTAGCTTTACTACAGTGATCTAATCAGCAACTAGAGTGCTAACATTCTGAATTTATGGCAAATTTGTGACACATCTGAATGCCTTCTTGATGGAATCAAAGTAAAAAACTGAAAGTATTTCCTACTGAGGAGACTGTAGTAAATGAGGAAATTAGGAAACATCATAACAAATAAGTCTCCCAAAATGGCCACCAGAGACAAAAGAGCCCAAATGTAGCCCAAATATCACCCAGATGTAGCCCAAGTATAGCCCAATGACAGAATGTCGCAGAGTGTTCTAACGAACAACTAGAGCGCTAACAGTCTTACTTATGACAAAAGTATGGCACACCTGAAGCCATCTTGAATGGAATAAAGTGGTAACACTTAAAACATTTAATTTACAAAGGAACACAATGAGGGGATTCATTTTGCCATAGAAATTATGATTAGTACTGCAGAAAGAAAAATTAGGGCACATTTTGACTTCTCAAATCCTCTATGTCATAAAAAAATTCTGACATGCAGACTGAAACATGCACTTTGAATACCAGCAGCAGAATTCCCTGGTGAGCAGTAGCTTTACTACAGTGATCTAATGAGCAACTAGAGTGCTAACATTCCGAATTTATGGCAAATGTGTGACACATCTGAATGCCTTCTTGATGGAACCAAGTAAAAAACTGAAAGTATTTCCTACTGAGGAGACTGCAGTAAATGAGGAAATTAGGAAACTTCATAACAAATAAATCTCCCAAGATGGCCACCAGAGACAAAAGAGCCCAAATGTAGATCAAATATCACCCAGATGTAGCCCAAGTATAGCCCAATGACAGAATGTCCCAGAGTGTTCTAACAAACAACTAGAGCGCTAACAGTCTTACTTATGACAAAAGTATGGCACCCCTGAAACCATCTTGATTGGAATAAAGTGGTAACACTTAAAACATTTAATTTACAAAGGAACAAAATGAGGGGGTTCATTTTGCCATAGAAATTATGATTAGTTCTGCAGAAAGAAAAATTAAGGCACATTTTGACTTCTCAAATCCTCTTCTATTTCATAAACAAATTCTGACATGCAGACTGAAACATGCACTTTGAATAACAGCAGCAGACTTCCCTGGTGAGCAGTAGTTTTACTACAGTGATCTAATGAGCAAAAAGAGTGCTAACATTCAGAATTTATGGCAAATGTGTGACACATCTGAATGCCTTCTTGATGGAACCAAAATAAAAAACTGAATGTATTCCCACTGAGGAGACTGCAGTAAATGAGGAAATTAGGAAACTTCATAACAAATAAATCTCCCAAGATGGCCACCAGAGACAAAAGAGCCCAAATGTAGCCCAAATATCACCCAGATGTAGCCCAAGTATAGCCTAATGACAGAATGTCCCAGAGTGTTCTTAAGAACAACTAGAGCGCTTACTGTCTTACTTATGACAAAAGTATGGCACACCTGAAGCCATCTTGATTGGAATAAACTGGTAACACTTAAAACATTTAATTTAAAAAGGAACACAATGAGGGGGTTCATTTTGCCATAGAAATTATGATTAGTGCTGAAGAAAGAAAAATTAGGGCACATTTTGAGTCACTTCTCAAATCCTGTTCTATTTCATCAAAAAATTCTGACATGCAGACTGAAACATGCACTTTGAATACCAGCAGCAGACTTCACTGGTAAGCAGTAGCTTTACTACAGTGATCTAATGAGCAACTAGAGTGCTAACATTCAGAATTTATGGCAAATGTGTGACATATCTGAATACCTTCTTGATGGAATCAAAGTAAAAAACTGAAAGCATTTCCTACTGAGGAGACTGCAGTAAATGAGGAAATTAGGAAACTTCATAACAAATAAATCTCCCAAGATGGCCACCAGACACAAAAGAGCCTAAATGCAGCACAAATATCACCCAGATGTAGCCCACATGTAGCCCAATGACAGAAGTGTGCAAAACACTTATTTTTTGTGTATTTGCAGTTTTATATAGTGCAGACTTGTCAGGTATTGGAATGCTTTACATGAGCATTGGTTACATCACACAAGATCAAATTCATTTTGGTTGTAGACATGGGGAGATTAAGTGATTTGACCACAATCACAGAATGTTGAGCTGAAGCAGAAACTCCAATCTGGTTCCCCAGTTGCAAAGTCTGCAGCTCTGGAAGTAACACCACATCCTCTCGCCAAGGTGCAACATTTAATCAAGTGGTCAACTGGATAAAAAAACATTAAAGATTACAAATAATTTAAAACTCAGAAAATATGTCCTCATTTTAGTTTTTTATAGCACTAACCATAATTTTGATGCAAATAAGACCCTCTCATATATGTAATTTCTAAATACTCTAGGTATTACAGTTTTGATTACATCAAGATGACGTCAGGCGTTCCACACTTTTGTAATAAATAAAGAATGTTAGCAATCTAGTTGTTCATTGGGATACTGTTGAGAGGCAGAGGCCAGGGGCACGGACTCTGAAAATTGAAGGCAGGTAGGATAGTGCAGAGGCAACAATTTGACCACACTGGCCACGCAGGAAGGGCAGTGGCAGCACAACAGACTATGGAGGGCAGTGGAAAGGGGGGCAGGGGCAACAAACCAACAATACAGGACTGGCAAGAGAGGCTGTGGCAATATAATAGACCATTGTGGGCAGAAGGAAGAGGCAGTGGTAGTAAAACCATACATGCCAACAGACCCGTTTCAGCCAGGAAACGTCCAATGTTTTTAAGCTCAAATGGGCTTTATTTTATCTGTCTCCTGTCTACAATCTCCTCTTTTTCAATGTAACTCAAAGGGGAAAATCAATACCCCAGTTATTTTTCAAAATCTCCCTCTTACCAAGTTCAAAATGTTCGCAAGTATGGTACATTGAATCATGGTAGGCAGGAGGAATTGGGGTAGGGACATGGACTCGGATAACAGAGGACAGGAGGGACATGGAGAGGTGCACCAAACTGACCCTACAGGGCAGGCATCAGAGTTTGCAGCAGCACAATACACCACACAGCGCATGCGGGAATGGAGTGCAGCACAACAATCCATAGAAAGCAATAGGGAGGGGACAGGACCATGCACATGGACATCAGAGAACAGATGGGAAAGAGGCAATTGTAGCTAGCTGACCATAATGGACAGACAGGAGAGAAAGCTGCAGCATAACAGACCATAAAGGGCAGGAGGGACGGATCACGGGCATTACAATGGAACAGACAAGCCAGGAGGGAGGGAATAGGGGGTCTGCACATGGAAACAGAGGGCTGGGGGCAAGGTGGCAGGGCAGGAGCAGCAAGATGACCATGGAGGTCAGGCAGGGTGGGCACTAGAAACAAGACACACCATGGAGAGCAACAATGAGACTATGGTGGCATACACACAGACCATGGAGGGAAGGTGGGAGGGGGTCAGGGGCAGCTAGCTGACCACACAGGGAAGGTGGGAGGGGCCATGGCAGCAAAGAAGACCATGCATGGCAAGCGGGAGGGTTAGTGGCAGCATAATGGCTATGATGGGCAAGAAGGAGGGTGCAGGGGCATGCACAAAGGACCATGGAGGATAGAAGGGAGGGTCAGGACCTGGGCACAGACAAGAGAGTTCAGGGGAAGGGGCCTCACAACAGACCGCGCGGGGCAGGCAGGAGGAGCAGTTGCAGCACAACAGATCAGGGAGGGCAGAAGGGTGTGGCATTAAAATGGACCATGGAGGAAAGGAGGAAGGGGATAGGGGCATGGCATGTGGACAGGCAGGGTGGAGGTGGCAGGGACAGGTTACAGTCATCTGACAATGCTAGGCAGGTGGGAGGGGAGTGGCAGCTCAACAGAACACTCAGAGTAGATAGGAGTGGCAGGTCCATGGAACATAGTGGGCAAAAAGGATGGAGCAGGGGCATGCATAAAGACATCGGAGGGCAGGGGGAAGGAGAATAGGGGCAGCAAGCAAAGCACAGAGGCTAAGCAGGAGGTCAATGATGGGCCATAGAATTGGGCAATGGAGGGCAGGAGGAGTGGACTGGTACATCATGCTAAATGGAGGGCAGTGGCAGCACATCAGACCATGCATGGCAGGAGGGAGGAGGCTAGTCCATGGATTCAGACAACAGAGGATAGGGAGGAGGTGGCTGGGGCAGCAAGCTAACTGTTCAGAGAAGGTGGGTATTAGGAACTTTATTGTTTTTAAAATGTGTGTCTGTGCGAACTACTTAAAATATGAACAAGTATGCAGCATAATCTCACTTTTATTCAGGAAGAAGAGGACGTTTGTGACTGTGACTCCGGGCTCACTTGGCAGAAACACCCCCTGACCCTACACCCCCATCGCAAAATGTAATGCCCGTGAAAAGGGTAGGTGGACGCAGTGTTATATAGAACATAGTCCTGAGAGCATGATTGAAAATGAAAACTAGATATAGTATATGGTATAAACTATGCACCAAAAAGTGTGATATAAGATGAACCGGGGCGTGAAATATAATATGCAATACATTGTGCGCAATGACAGATTCATTGGAGAGCGCGAGATAGCACAGGCACTAGCGCGTGCTATGCGATATGCGCCTTGGAGTGTAATATGCACAGGGCAGTGTTGTGTAACATAACTAGTCTCTAAAGTTGTAATATAAAATATGTGCTGGGGAGTGTAACGTTGCATATGCACTGTGACAAAGATATGGATCCCAGATTGTAATATGTATGGCATAGCGCTGTGCGTTATAACATACACATCGAGGAAGGCACGTTAGATGGGGCAATATAACCCGTGCGAAGGCAAGTGTGGCATGACATATTCACGGGGTGGTGTTACAGTGCACATGGGCTAGAGAGTGTCATAGCATACGCACTAGCTGGTGGAATACAACACAGAGGTGTGAGGCAATCGGCGGGCACTGGTGGGTGTAACACAGCATTGGGCTCAGCCAGGAGCACGCTGTGACTCTCAAGTGAGGTTCGTCTCCTTGTGGTAAATATTTCGTTACCGGTACTATTTTTTATGCGGTAAAGTCTGTCTAAGAATAACTCAGTAAAATGAGAGGCAGAATCCGTGGTATTAGAGGGTTTAAAAAGGCTTTATTCCTATACAAAGGAACACAATTCGAATTGTGGGCCTTCTATTCCATCACCACGAAAGTTCAGGAAGGAAGGAACATATATTATTGATAGTTAAGCGGTTTTATAGAAAATGCATTACAGTGAAACAGATGCAAGAGGCGTGACAGCTGATAACTCAGATAAACTGTACATACGTAACTAAACATGGGTGTAACTAAAATACGTCATTTAAACATGATGTTACAATTGGGTGGATCCATAAAAGAATCCTGCAATGTCAGCAGAAATATGTGGCAGAGATGCGCGCGCAGCTGCATGACGTGTGATTGACGTGCAACTAGAGGGTGAAGGAGACTTGACATTTAGCTCTACATGTGGAGACAGAAGTCTGGGGTTATGTCAACCTAATTCCAAATCATATCTAATATCCTATGTTTAAAGAACTGTGTTATCCAAAAGGAAAGGTCTCTTAGGATAGAATCTTATTCTATACTGACTATACTGACTGGTAGTGCGTGTACAAGCGTCTAAGTGTCTACACTAGATGCGAGAGGGTAGGAATATTCCATGGTAACGGGGCTTATGAATTACTGGCATGAGGGCAGCGAAGCCTGGCCCTTTGCACGGAAGCTGGAAGAATGTTTACCTAAACTACTAGACAGGAATGCATCGGATGAGGAGCGAAGGAGATAATCTCGAAGGTGAAATACAGTTTTTGGCAGGCAACAGGCTGGATCAGGCACCGTTAGCCGCGCAGGGAGTAAGACAAAGTTCATGGTCACAGATGCGGGCTCAGACTGGAGCTTTCAGAGGCAGAAAGCAGGAAAAGGCTTGATGACAGAATTCGGGCCTACTCGCCTGAATCTGTAAAATGTGGAAAGTGAACCATATAAAGTCGGTGGCCTTTCATACTTAGGAATGGAATATCTGACCCATTCATGGCTGATCTGAAAGAGGACATGTTGACGGTGGACACACATATATTTGCGTCTTCAAAACTGGAACAGGAGGGAACATACATGTACTTATAGCATGCACATGGAGCCGTTGGGGTCTACGATAGGGGACATAACTGATCACAAAATTCATATTTCCTCATTCCCTCCTTGTCCCCTTCGGACCCTTAGGAGATATCGATCTTCATCAATCCATCGATCTGTTCATATAGTATCATTTGTTCTTCTTTCTTCTTCCGGAATCTCGAACGAATACTTGGATGTGGGATACACGAGGTGGCACACAGACCACAAATCGCTGGCCCACATTGTAGACATAAGCAGCAACTGAATAGTATGAGAAAGCCAATACCTAGAAAGGATAGTATTCTCCATCCCCAGGCTGACAACACGCCCCAGAACCAACCGGACCAAGTCCAGGTGCCTGGACTCTGGTGTATCTGGCTTACAATCTTATGAAGGCGGGTTATGGCTTTATATACTGACGGCGAATTTTCTGGTATGAAAATGCAACAACTTGATCCGATGACCCTACAAGCTCCGCCCCTATCGGCCAGGATGACGTCAAGGACAAGACGGTTTTGAAGCACAACAATCCGCATAGCAGACTGCTCTTCTGTTAAATTGCCTAAGGCGGAAATAGTTTCGTTCACTACTGCTTCAAGGGTTCTGGTTAATCTACGTATCAGCTTACTATTAGTGACTGTACCTATATAGGGAAAGAAACCTTTATTGAAATCTGTGTATTTCTCCCATGCTGTTTCAGTGTAA
This sequence comes from Triturus cristatus, assembly GCF_964204655.1. Lineage (NCBI taxonomy): Eukaryota > Metazoa > Chordata > Amphibia > Caudata > Salamandridae > Triturus > Triturus cristatus. The sequence continues at coordinate 349,682,673 of NC_140583.1, forward strand.
TCGACAATTGGGAGATCTCTCTGCCGTCTATTGTGTACTAAATGGGTATTTCTGTGATAATCAGGAGGAGCTAGGAAAACAGGTGGTAGAAGGAATGCTATGTAACAGGTACCATCCCAATCTAAAGGTAGACGTATATATGCGGTCTGGCCACATATAAAGTAGGAATGACGAGAAGCTCTAAATGTAGATTTGCCTTGATCACTGAATTTTATTACAGTGGTGCATTTACTATGGCCCATGTGTATGGAGCCATTCTTTTTTATACATAATTCCCCCTTTACTGGGAATACTGACATGGCGGGCAAGATTGGTGTAGCTTCAGATTCAACGTTCAGGATCATGAGGTTAAGTGTAAAATTACCTAATCCATATACTTCATTTTCTAGATCAGTTCCTGTTCTTTTGGGAAGTCCCTCCTTGTTAGGGTAGCAGACTTTAAGTAAAACTAGGTTCAGGTTTCCCCATACCCAGTTGTCTTGATAAACTGCGGAATTTGAATCTAGGGTATTAATCAAACTAAACCATGCTCCACAGGAGCCATTGTGTGTGAACGGATAGGGAAAGAGGGGCAAGACTCCCTTATAGTTCTGATAGGGAGGGAGTCGGCCACATATCCAACAATTTGTGGCATTGCTGGTTTGATGGGAGTGATGTAACATACTAATGAATGTGTTGTTGCGCAGCGCAAATCTATAGGACAACTCATGCGGAGGAAATTTGCTAAAAGAATATTCTGCAGTTATATTATAAGAATGCTTAGGAATAGGGTAATACATGTGCAATAGGATGCTGACAATGATGATCAAAAGACTTAGAAAAAACAAAATTAATAATGTTACTGTACAATGACTACGAAATGATTTACAATACGCATGCTTTTTCAGCTGCTTTCGCTGATTTCTCTCTCTATTCCGGTCTAGAGGATACATGTCAGAGACAAATTCAACCGATTCACCTTGGAGAGGACTTAAACAATCAAATTGTCTGACTTATTAGACCTCAATTTTAGTTTATAGATTTCTGAGTTCGATTGCTCAACCAAGGGGAGCTTTGAGTCTGTCTTTGAGGAAATACAGGGTTTAGTCTCTATATTGGATGGTAGTCCATAAAATTTCTTGATATGACTCGAGTGCAACCATCCTTTTCTTCCCTCGATTTTCACGGCTGTCCTGGTGGTAAGTAAAACTAACTTCGGTGACTTCCACCTAGGATCCAGTTGGGTCTTCCGGTCAAAGTTCCTGACCAGCACCAAGTCCCCAGGAACCACGTCATGGGGCTTCACCTCAGTATTGTCGGGAAAAGCTGCGGATACCTGTGAACGACAAGATTGTAGTGCAGACATCAAGGAAGCCAGGTAATCTGTCAGCATATTACAGTCAACGTCAGTGATTTTACGAGGTATAGGCGTCCCCCACATATTTGGTGGTCTACCGAAGATCACCTCATACGGGGATAGCCCTGTTCGAGAATGTGCTACCATTCTCATGTAAAAGAGCGCAACTGGTAAGGCTACTATCCAATCAACTCCTTTTTCTCTACATATTTTGGACAATCTAATTTTCAGAGTTTGATTATGACGTTCTACGAGACCTGCTGCCTCGGGATGTCGGACACAGTGAAATTTCCATTGATACCCTAACAAAAGGGAAACGTGTTTCATTAGTTCGGATGAGAACGGCTGGCCGTTATCTGAATAGACAACACGTGGTAAACCGTACCGTGGGAAGAATTCTCGAACTAACTGTTTGGCAGTAGTCGGGGCAGTGTAATCTGAAACCGGGTATGCTTCTGTCCAACGGGAAAGAGCACAGACAACTACGAGAACATATTTGAATCCTCGACATCGTTCCATCTGGATATAATCCATCTGGAGGACTTCAAAAGCATGATCGGGAGTTTGGAATCCACCCTGTTCTACGGGGATGCTTTTACCTGGATTAAACTGACAACATATCATACAGGTACGAACTTTTTGTTTAGCTGCGGCTCGTAAATGTTTGTTGAACCAAATGTGTTGAATGCTGTCTAGCATAGCTTTTTCTCCTAGATGCGCTGGACTATGTATAGTGTTAATGATGACTTGGACCATTGAGTCGGGAAGAAACCATATAGATTTTTCCTTCGTCATCCATCCCTGATCTGTTTGGATCCCTCCTGATTCAGTCCATTTCTTTATTTCTTCTGGTGTAGCGTGTGTCTGTATATCAATTACATCAAGGGCGGGATCCTTAACTGTCATGCAATGTGTTGGTGTCGGAACTATTGTCTTTGTCATGTCAGTTGTGTGAGTCTGATTCTGAGCAGTCTGTTTAGCTGTTCTGTCAGCTAGGTCATTACCCTGAGAAATGATATCGGTAACTTTTGTGTGGGCTTTGCATTTCATAATCGATATTGCAGTAGGTAGATGAATCGCGTCTAATAGGGCTTGAATGAGGGGTCCGTGTTGAATGTGGGCACCGTGAGAAGTTAAATAACCTCTCTCTCGCCACAATACGCCGAAGTCATGGACAACTCCAAAGGCATAACGTGAATCTGTGTATATGTTGACTTTTTTATTTTTGGCTTGAATACAGGCTTGTGTCAGAGCGGTGAGCTCTGCTGCTTGAGCTGACAAAGTGTTAATACAATTTGTTTCAATGACTTCAGTGTCTGTTGTGCGTAAGCGGCCACTAACTCTCCTGTACTTGTTCTCATACATGACCCATCTACATACAATGTCAAGTCTGGATCTGTCAAAGGGATGTCTGTCAAGTCTTGTCTGGGTTTCGTCGTGATAGTAATGACTTCGACACAATCATGTGCCAATGGATCTGTTCCGCTCACTGGTAACAGTGTGGCAGGATTTAACGTATTACAACGTCTGATTTCTATGTGTGGCTGAAACAATGTTAATTCGTAACCGGTGAGTCTCGCTATAGTCAAGTGTTGTGTTTGTGTGCGGTTCAAGAGAACCTCTACTGCGTGTTGTACTTGTACTGTCAATTGATGTCCTAACACTATGGCATCGCTTTGTCTGATTGCTAAAGCTGTTGCTGCCACTGATTTCAGGCACGCTGGAAGTGCCTGAGCTACTGGATCTAATGTACTAGAGAAATAAGCACATGGTTTATGTGGTCCTGCTTGTTCCTGAGTGAGTACTGACAAAGCAGTACCTTCGCGTTCTGTAACGAAGAGTGTAAACTGTTTACTGTAACATGGTGTTGCTAGGACTGGTGCTTGACATAAAGCTTTCTTTAAGCTTTCAAAGGCATGTGTATGTTCTTGAGTCCAAGGGAGGACAGTCGATGTGGCTGCCTCCTGTGTTGTCAACTGGATAAGTGGTTTTGCTAGAAATGCATATTGAGGGATCCACTGCCTACAGTATGAAGTGAGGCCTATAAAAGCCCGCACCTCCTTTTGTGTCTTGGGTGGTGGCATGTTAGCGATTAACTGGATGCGGTCGGATGTAAGCTGCCTTCCCTCCTTGGACAGTGAGTGCCCAAGGTAAACAACTCGCTGGACACAGAATTGCAGCTTAGAAGGGGACACCTTGTGCCCCTTGTCAGCCAAAAATTTTAAAACCGTCAGTGACGCTTTTTCACATTCATGTTCGCTTCGGGCGGTGATCAGCAGATCATCGACATATTGAAGCAAGGCAGTGTTAACTGGCATATGGATACTGTCAAGTTCTCGTTTCAGTGCTTGGCTATAGATGCTGGGGCTTTCTGTAAATCCTTGAGGTGCGCGTGTGAATTTAAAACTTCGTCCATTTAAACTAAATCCGAATAAATATTGACTTTCCGGATCAATTGGGACACTAAAGAAAGCATTCTTGAGATCAATTACAGTGAAGAACGTTGCTTCTGAGTCAATAGCTGTGAGTAATGAAGAGATATCTGGGACCACGGGGTATTGTGGCACAATACATTTATTTAATTCGCGCAGATCAATAACTAATCGATATACTGGTGGAGCTTTTGGATCCGTTCTTTTAAGAATCGGAATTATCGGAGAATTACATACATTGGAGTCAGTTTCGACAACCACTCCTTGTGCAATGAGCTCGTCAATGATTTGTAGTAAAGCCACTACAGCATCTGGTGGTAACTTGTATTGTCGCATTCGTGGTAGTACTATTCCTGATTTCAGTGTAACTCGATAGGGTGTAATGTTCATGCAACCAACATCAGTGGGGCCTTGTGCCCATAAATGTGTAGGTAAATTCTGCAGTCGGTGATCCATGTCTCTGGATACGTAGTGACCTTTAAAGTCACGTAAAAATAGTCGTACTCCTTCCGGAGAACAACATATTATGGCTCCTAGAGCTTTCAATGTTTTTATACCTAACAAGTTTTCTGGACATGATTTAGTAAGCAATAAATCTGTTGTACGTGTCAATGGACCTACTGTGAGTGCAAGAGGTTGTGTTACGTCATTAATTATAGGTTTTCCTGAAAATCCAAGGGAAATATTCTGTGAGCCTGAGAGGGGTGCCCCTGGAACTTCACTGCGTCTTATAGTTGTTCTGCTTGCCCCTGTATCAAGTAAAAACTTTCTGTCTTCCCCTAATAGTTCACTATGTACATAAGGTCCCTCTTGGTCTACAGGAACCTCAATAAGGGGTAAGCCAACTTCCCTCTCTAGGCTATTTCATGTGTATCGCTGATAATCGGGATAATCTGTTTGTGCATACTGATACATTTGTTGTGTTGTTGCTTGAGTTGCAGCAGTAGGCTGCGTTTGTGGTGGTGCTACGATCTGTTGTGGAGCTGCCTGTTGCGGAGCTAATTGTTGCGGAGCTAACCTAGATTGTGCCTGCTGAGGCGTCAGTTGTTGATTCTTATCCTGTCTGGGTGGACGTGGTCTCTCATGTGTTCTACCTGTGGCTATATTATGTTTCAGGACTGGACAATCGTGTATATAATGACCTGGTTGTTTACAATAGTTGCATGTCCCTTTTGCAGGACCTATGGAATCACCCTTTTGATGACTATCAGCTGGAACTGACTGTGCAACAAGCATTTTCATTTTCGTATCTTTCATACGTCTTTGTTCGTGTTCTTGTTCTTCTCTAATTCTATTGTGATGATATTGTAACATCTGTAGCATCTGTGATGGGGTATTACCTTGCCAGGTACTTTCGAATTTCAATACTCTATTCTTGACTTGTAGCAGAGAATTTTCAACTAATTTTGTCACAAACAGATGTGGATATGACTCACTACTAGCTTTTATACCACTATTTATACTGAAACATTTTTCAAATCGGGAATAGAAATCACTAGTGTCTTCATCTGGTTTTTGTTTACAGGCTGAGATTGCACCCCAGTCTTCCTTTTTCGTAGTTAATAAACGTGGCAGTACCTGTATTAGTAATCCTGCTAATGCTGTAGTCTTTTCCCCAAGCCCTGCTCCTGCAGCTCGGGCCTTTTCTTCGTTTTCTAATGCTGTCCAATCTATCTTTTGGTCTCCTACCTCCCATTCTTTTTCTTTGAGTTTTTCATAAACACCTGCGGGTAATAGGACTTTCAATATTTTCATAATATCGGGGTAGGTATACTCTCCCATGAGCAACATGTCTTTTATCTCACGGTGGAAACCTGCTGGATCTTTGTCATGACTGGGTACTACTTTCTTCATTTCTAATAATTCCAGTTTAGTTATAGGCGTGTATACAAACACACGTGTGAAATTATCGTCGGCACCTCTGATCGGGTGCACTTCGCGTAACGGGTTCTGTCTATCTATGTGATACATTTTTCTTCCCATTATGGGAACTGGAACGTGTTCTGGGCATACGAAATTTAAATATTGGTTTCGGGATTCTAGTATTTCCTTAATCAAATCAGTACCTGACCCTCTCCATATGTTGGTGAGTAGTTCTGTCAATATGTCAGGTAAGGGTCCTGGATCGGAGTGTTGGCTTTTATATAATATAAGGAGGTGTTGAATCATGTATATACTAGCTAAACGCTGTTCATATGGGTCTAGATTCAGAAACGTGTGTGCAAGTACATCATCATTGTATTCGCCGGGACTGTCAGCCCACTGTACTGCTGACCTGGCTAATTCTTGTTCGTCCATGGAATCGAGCACGTGGTATCCCCTTCGATCTCGGAGTAATTTATCAGCGGTTTGGAATAGGTGTTCAGGGGATTTTGTATTCAGCATAGGGTTTGGAAAATGTCTATTATATTCTGGACGTATTGGACGTATTGGGTCGTTAAAACCTCGGGTATTATTATGGGGTCTTCCTTTACTTACATAGGCTATCGTGTCTACTTGCTCTGATTCTTGCTCCTCCTCCTCTCTGTTTAGATCAGCGGCGTCTACCTCTAATCTTTCTTCGTGTATTCGTTCTATCTCTTTGCGGATCTTTCGGTACATAGCTACTATACATAACTGTTTATCATGTCTTCCTTCTGATATATTCCGGCCCCAAGTGACAAGCGTTTGCATTTCTTCCGGATTTACCCCAGGCCGGTCTTGATTTCTAATTACACAGTTTATGAGAAAACGTAACAGTTGTCCCTGTACCTCCGCTTTCTGGTACTCCATGGCTCTGCTAATACTTTCAGGGCCTCGCCCTGACTGGACAAAGTGATATATATTTTCTAAATGTGTATTCATTCCTGGTAACTTCGTTAAATATATTGCAGCTCGTCTAATACGTAATGATGACAGCAGCATTTCGTCCCGTTTACCGGGCACAGGATCATATCTACAATCTACTAGAAGTTCCTTAAGCATGTCGGGAGTGGCTAGTTTGGGCGTACGTTGGAGGGCTAAATCTCTAAGGGAAAATTTATTTCCTCTGGGTGGCGTAGAAAAAATGTCTGTCGTACCTCCTGTAGCACCGTCTGGGGTGCTGGGCGTAAAAGGATTTGTTGAGGGTGAGACAGCAACCGTTGTTGCGGGAAAAGCTGTAGAAACAGATGTGCTTGTCGGAATGTGTGTTGAAGCGTGTTGTTGCGGAGGTACAGACGAAAGATCTTGGCGATGAGCGTCATCGGCAAGCGGTCTATGTGGTGCGGTATTAGCATACTCGGGAGCTGCGTCATCTAAATAGCGGGAAAGGAAAACATCTTCTGCGGTTCGGGGATGTCCCTTGGGATGTGTTTTTATCGGAAACAATGGAGTTGGCAAGTCTTTTGGTATTTCCGGAGTAGCCTTAGGTAACCCTTCGGCCAGAAGTGGATACATACCATTCATAAGAGCGTTTCTTTGTCTATCTACTTGTTCTGATTTTACTCGGGTACCTTCCTCAAGTAATAGATTTTCTCGGATTTTATTTGAATTCTCCTTACCTTTCTCTTCCTGTCGGTGTGCTTTTTCTGTACGTCTATATGATTCTTTACGCCATAATTCAATGGCATCTTTCTGTGACTGTCTGGCTTTCTTTTTCCATAATTCTTCTTCTACTCTCATGATGCAATCTGCATCCCAGGTCCCCGCTGCGGGCCATCTCTGACTCTCTGGTAATTCTTTGGTGTAATCTACCCATAAATCAAGAAATAATACGGCATCTAGGCCATGCTTATGATACATAAAGTACCCTGGAGTGTCCCTCGGTGGGATGGGAACGGCTTCTTCGAGTACACCCTTTCTAGTTTTGATCTGTCTTAGTTTCGAAAAGAGCGGCATTTTCAGACCTTATTACTAGAACATATTTTATACAAAAAACACAATAATGAACAGTCATTCACACCACAATATATAGAACGTATTTAAAACATTTAACGTTTAACAGTTTTTACGAACAATGATAACTAATAGAAAACTGGTTACTGACATTATACTGACACTAGATGATACTTATTTATATGCAAGACATACTATATTACTATATATACTGCTAAACAGTACAGATACACTGCTAGAACAGTGCAGACCGGATTTGTGTACCCAAACCCGTCTTGACCGGCACAGACTATGTGCACGTTAAATGCCTCCCCGGTAATGGTACTCACCGGGTAGCTCGGAACGGAAGGCCTCGGAACGGAACTTGAAACTGGACCGGACTGGATTCGACTCGACTGGACTCGGAACTTCGGAACCTGGCGGGTCTCTGTATACCTCGGATCTTGCTCTCTCAGCTAGGCTCTGGTCGGGATACTTCGCACTTCTCACCGCCTCGTCTGGGTGTTGATCGCAGCCTCAGTCGTCCCCGCTTGGCCAGAAGGAGACACAGGAAATCCTGCAGATACGCGTTTTGTTGTCCGTTCAGCTGTGGCAGGAGACCGGGCCTGCAACGCACCGCCGGCGCGTGAGATGAGAAAGTGTCCCTGTTCAGGCGCCAATTTATGTGGTAAATATTTCGTTACCGGTACTATTTTTTATGCGGTAAAGTCTGTCTAAGAATAACTCAGTAAAATGAGAGGCAGAATCCGTGGTATTAGAGGGTTTAAAAAGGCTTTATTCCTATACAAAGGAACACAATTCGAATTGTGGGCCTTCTATTCCATCACCACGAAAGTTCAGGAAGGAAGGAACATATATTATTGATAGTTAAGCGGTTTTATAGAAAATGCATTACAGTGAAACAGATGCAAGAGGCGTGACAGCTGATAACTCAGATAAACTGTACATACGTAACTAAACATGGGTGTAACTAAAATACGTCATTTAAACATGATGTTACAATTGGGTGGATCCATAAAAGAATCCTGCAATGTCAGCAGAAATATGTGGCAGAGATGCGCGCGCAGCTGCATGACGTGTGATTGACGTGCAACTAGAGGGTGAAGGAGACTTGACATTTAGCTCTACATGTGGAGACAGAAGTCTGGGGTTATGTCAACCTAATTCCAAATCATATCTAATATCCTATGTTTAAAGAACTGTGTTATCCAAAAGGAAAGGTCTCTTAGGATAGAATCTTATTCTATACTGACTATACTGACTGTTAGTGCGTGTACAAGCGTCTAAGTGTCTACACTAGATGCGAGAGGGTAGGAATATTCCATGGTAACGGGGCTTATGAATTACTGGCATGAGGGCAGCAAAGCCTGGCCCTTTTCACGGAAGCTGGAAGAATGTTTACCTAAACTACTAGACAGGAATGCATCGGATGAGGAGCGAAGGAGATAATCTCGAAGGTGAAATACAGTTTTTGGCAGGCAACAGGCTGGATCAGGCACCGTTAGCCGCGCAGGGAGTAAGACAAAGTTCATGGTCACAGATGCGGGCTCAGACTGGAGCTTTCAGAGGCAGAAAGCAGGAAAAGGCTTGATGACAGAATTCGGGCCTACTCGCCTGAATCTGTAAAATGTGGAAAGTGAACCATATAAAGTCGGTGGCCTTTCATACTTAGGAATGGAATATCTGACCCATTCATGGCTGATCTGAAAGAGGACATGTTGACGGTGGACACACATATATTTGCGTCTTCAAAACTGGAACAGGAGGGAACATACATGTACTTATAGCATGCACATGGAGCCGTTGGGGTCTACGATAGGGGACATAACTGATCACAAAATTCATATTTCCTCACCTTTCCAGAGAGTAAAATAAAAAGTATTACACATCCGGCGGTGGATGTGTTTTTTATTAACCGTGAGGGGGGTTTCTTGCATAGTTTGGTCGAATTTTTGTCGAATCCCCTTTGAATGGCTTGGTGTGCGTGTATATTAAATGTGCCCGTCAATAGCTACCCATGTTTGTATAAATAAACAACAAGGGTGTCTACTTGGAGAGTACCCACCGGCGGGGGAGCCGGGATTAGGCACGGTAGGGCGTCAGACACGTCAGCGCTTCATTAGCGGTGTAAATACATTCCATGTGGATTCATCCTATGCATAGTCGCCTTTGAATGAATATCACGCAAATCGTCATGGTGATAGGTACATACGGTTTGTCCAGCTTGTCCTAGGTGTTTCTATAAATATATATATTTTTAAAATAATAAAAAACAAAGGCCGGCCCCGGGGTATGGGGTCCCCGGAGCCATAAGTGGCCTGAGGAGGGGGGCAACGCAGCCCCCTCCTAAAGAATTTAAATTAAAAAAAGGCCATGACACGGGGGTTGGGGTCCCCGGGGCCGATTAAGGCCTTGGGAGGGCTAAATTAATTTTTTTCAACAAAAAAAATTAGGGTGCAGGCCCTGGGGGATGGGGTCCCCAGGGCCAGTAAATTAGAAAAAGAAGGGGGGCCACACAGCCCTCCTTCTTAAAAAAATAAAATAAATAAAAGACCGGCATCGCGCTGGAGGCCACGACCCCTCCTTGCAGGACTCTGCAAACGCGCCCCCTGGCCAGTTGTAAGTGGGGGAATTAATTCCCCTTCAATACTGAGGGTTCCTGAGGGCCAACTAGCCCAACAGGTATCTCCAGTGTGCACCAGGGAGCTGCGTTGCAGACAGGTGTTCTGAGGCCACGCCCCTTTTTACACCTCTATGCAACGCAGCTCTGTGGCGCTTACTGGACGTACCTAGTGGGCTAGTTTGACCCTAGGGACCCTTAGGATTCAAGGGGACTTAATCTCTCAACTTAGAACGGCCACAGGGCGCATTTACACAGTGGTGAAGGGAGGGGACGGGGCCTGAGGTGCCACTGCTCTGCGTTGCAGAGAGGTGGTGCAGGCCGTGTCCCTTTTTACACCTCTCTGCAATGGCTCTTACTGGACGTACCTAGTGGGCTATTTTGCCCATAGGGATCCTCAGGATTCAAGGGGACTTAATCTCCCAACTTAAAAACGGCCACAGGGCATGTTTACACAGTGGGGAAGGAAGGGGACGGGGCCTGAGGTGACGTGTGCAAACAAGCCCTGTGGCGCGTTTTAAGTTGGGGAAATAATTCCCCTTCAATCCTGAGGGCCCCTGGGAGCTAACTAGCCCACCAGGTGCTTCCAGTAAGCGCCACTGAGCTGCGTTGCAGAGAGGTGGTCCAGGCCGTGCGACTTTTTACACCTCTCTGCAACACAGCTCTGTGGCGCATACTGGAGGTACCTAGTGGGTTAGTTGGACCCTAGGGACCCTCAGGATTCAAATGAACTTAATCTCCCAACTAAAAACGGCCACAGGGCGTGTTTACACTAACACACCCATGCACACACTCATCCACCCATACAGTCCTGCACACATGCTGTCTTCAACACATACAAACAGTGAGTCACACATTCATCCACCTATGCACTACGTAATACCCCCACCGAACCATACAGACACTCATACTGATACTCAAAAAACCAACTAATAACCTATATAGACACTCATGTAGCTACTCACCAACCAATGCAGCCACTTATACACAAAGTGAGAGACTGATGCAGATATTTACACATTTAAACATTACTCACTAAGCCATGTATTCACTAAGATACACTTAATCAGTCAGTTATACAATCCATTTTTCAAAAACAAATCAACCATTTAGACACTTATATACCTATTTATTCTTCCATCGACCTTGAGATATACATATATAAAACATATGTAATTTTCAGAAAAACACACATTCACTGGATGATGTCATCAGTGATGTAATTTGAGATGTCATCAGTGATGTCATGAGTTATGTCACTGACCATGTCATGAGTGATGTAATATGTGACGTCATCAGCAGTGCATTGCGGGCGCGCGAGTTATAGTTAGCTGAACTAACTATAACGGGGGAATTTCAATGGTTTTGCACGAGTGAAAAGTCCAGCTAACTATATCGCCCCTAAAACCTATGGTTTTTTCAGTGAATATATATATATATATATATATATATATATATATATATATATATATATACAAATATATACTTGTGTACTTTTACCACAGCAGGAACTCTGCGCACTCCAAGCGTGTAATCTATATATTTTATTTAGATTGTACCAACTGCCACCAACAACAGAGAGGCATTTCGGCCCCTGGCCTTTGTCAATATCAGTTACGATTACAATAATGTGTCTAAAGCTGATTTAAATACATGAATTGATTAACCTACAATAAATAGATAAATAAATATATTATATTATATCACATTATCTATAATATAAAAATCAATTGATGAAACCAAACATATACATGTTTAAAAATACTAGTCAATCGGCTCTGTCCATGGATTCAAAATGATAAAATCAGATCAAATCAATTCCATGTATTTTCATTTTATCAATACGAAATGGGTTTACCGTAAAATTGTATTTCTTTTCTTTTCTTTCCTCTCCCTTTTAGGTCCAACCAGCCTATAAGTAAGCTTATATTACGCCCTGAATGGACTGTGATTCTGTGCTAGCAGCCAATGTCTAAAGTGCTGGTGCTTAACTAAAGTGACCATGTGCTAAATACCCAAATATGTAATAACTTATAAAGTTCATATGGAGTGATAGTACTGCTAATTAAAAATACTGATTCAGCCAATGTGGGTCCACAGTTCTTCATGACAATAATATATTACCTGGTGGCAGTTGCTACTAGGTAGTTATGGTTAGCGTTTTTTTTATTGCTAATAACTTTGGCACCATTTGACGATTCCCCACGAAACTTCCCAAAAAGGTAAAACTGTTGAACTATTTTGTGCATGGCAAGTTTCAGGCTAATTGGTCAAGCAAGAGACTGTTTAAAAGGGGTATCCCAAAATGCAAAATCCTCATGCATTTTCCAAAGACTTCCTTAAGACAGGCTACAGCAAAGCATTTAGAATGGAATTACAGCAAATTTGGCAGGTAACTAGATCTTGGTCCATGATTTGGTGTAAATAAGTTAAGTAGTTTTTGAGAAATGATGGTTAAAAAATAATTGTATATCTGGAAGGTTGGGTCTGTGAGAGTCTCAGGACAATCTTGCAGCAGCACCAATTTAAAAATAGACTGTCGTGATTGGCCTGGGGAGCTTTATTTCTCTTCCATCTTACTTCAAATGGGAGTCAGCTTCCCGCTGGAGCGAGCACTTCGATTGGCTGCCAGCAACATAGGGATTGGAAGAGGGCATTAAAGAAGGTAACATACTCCTCAACGTTTGCCATCAATAGGGCCTTGTAAACAGGCTGAAAGGAAATGGTGAAAGCATTATGCAGATGAGGATAAGACTGCATGGAAGACAGCTATATCCATCTATAAAAAAGCAATCTTCTCGGCCAAATCAGAATATTTTGCAGAAACTATTCAGAAATCATCTAATAAATCTAAATGTGTTTTTAGATTGGTCGATGAGATTGCCAATCCTAAATGCTTGCAAAATGAGATTCTGCCATCTCAGGATCTCTGCGATAGACTGGCAATCTTTTTTGAGGAAAAGATTAGTACCATAATATATGGACTTAAAACTACTATTCCAGCGGTAGCAGCAAGCCGTATTAGTGGATTGATTACCATCTCGTCTACTGATGCAGGGAAGACGTCATGTGTAGAGGTGGAAGCTGGGACGGCAAACTTGAGCACTCTGGAGCATTTTGAATTGTTACGAGAGGAGGAGTTTGGCGGGCTGGCTATGGGGGTCTCTTCCGGCTCCCCACTGGACCCTCTTCCGCATAAAATCTGGAAGGAATATGCTTCAGATCTATTTCCTAGTCTTAGACAGATCTGTAACCATTCACTTTCCAGTGGGGAGGTGCCATCTAGCTGGAAACAGGTGGTGGTCACTCCTCTCCTGAAGAAAGCTACTCTTGATCCAGCACACGCAGAAAGCTATCGACAAATCTCCCTCTTACCATACATCGTAAAGATCATTGAACGCTGGGTTAGCAGATCTCTGTCCGTGTTTCTCTAGAGTAATAACAAGTTGGCGGATGTCCAATTTGGCTTTCGTCCAGAGCGCACAGGACGGAGTCTGCTTTGGTGACCGTGATGGACGACCTTTGGTTGTTGGCAGACAAGGGACAATCGGCAATATTAATATTGCTTGACTTGTCTGCCGCTTTCGACACGGTCAACCACAGTATTTTGCTGACCCGCCTTGAGGAGGCAGGAGTGGCAGGTACCGCTTTGGCCTGGTTCCGCTCTTATCTTTCGTGTAGGCGTCAGGCGGTGGCTCTTCCGCCGTTTCAATCTACCTTTATCAACATCGGCCATGGTGTCCCACAGGGGTCTGCTATCAGCCCGATCATGTTTAATGTATATCTCAGTCCTCTGATTGATATAATTCAGGCTCATAAAGTGAAGCTGCTAAATTATGCTGATGATACCCAGATCATTTTATCTTTGGATGGTACCCAGCCTTCGACGTTGGAGGATTTTCATGCTTGTATGCATGATACTGCGCAATGGCCACGGCTGAATTTTCTACAATTCAATTCTGAGAAATCCGAAATAGTGCATTGCACAGTAGGGAAGGTGCCTCTACCTCTCCCCCATAATTTCTGGCCACTGGGTACCTCCTCCCCTTTGGTCCCGGCCAATACGGTCCGTAATTTGGGAGTTCTGTTTAGTGCTAATCTGACCCTGGAGGCAGAGGTGAACAAAACTGCGGGATGGTATTTTGGGCTGATTAGAGCCTTGAGAAAGATTCTTCCATTGTTGCCTACCTCGGCCAGAGCATTTGTAGTGCAGGGCGCAATTTTAAGTCGCCTTGACTATTGTAATGCCCCGTTGCTGGATTCTCCTAAATATTTGATCCAACATTTGCAACAGGTTCAAAACATGGCGGCAAGATTAGCTTTGTCTAAACCGCGAGACTCTTCTGCATCAAAACGCTAGGCTGAACTACACTGGCTACCAGTGTTGCAAAGAGTCAGTTTAAGTCCTTGTGTATAGTGTTCAAGGCCTTGCATGGCTTGGGACCGAAACCTCTGCAAGAAAAATTATTCTGGCGAAAGTTCCTAGGTTTAATAGGGTCAGACTGGGTGGATGTGCCTTCAGCACTGCTGCAGCAAGGCTGTGGAATGAGCTGCCATCTGGTATCAGACAGTGTAATTCCCTGCTTCTGTTCAGAAAAAGGATTAAGACATGGTTGTTTCCTAGAATTTGACTCTGTCCTCTGATTATTGTCCACTTCTTCTGTTGTCTCTCTGATTAATATTGGTTCTCCAAACTACGTATTGCAGCGCCAGGGTACCCGTGGGGTGTTTGTTGTGCTTAATAAATATTATATACATACATACATACATACATACATACATACATACATACATACAACATGAGAAAAATGTTGCTGGCAGCCATTCCAGGACTCAGGGAATTAGTCCCTTGTTCTGAACATGTTTTAAAAAACGATATTTATAAAGTGCCAGGGCAGGGATACCCTGACCCCTAGGCCCCTTGGGTCAACCCAGAGAGATCCTCTGGGGTGAAAATAGAAAAATAATCTGCAAAAATTACCGCAATCCCGCAGGACTCCTGTGGGATTGTAAAAAAAAAAAAGGCCCCCTGAGCCATTAATTGCCCCAGTTACCCCCATCCCCTGTGGCTGGCTAACATGCCATGTTCCAGGTAGCCCACCCCTGAGACATAGCCTTTTACATGCCCACACCGGTGCCGGCAGGGAACCCTGTGTTTGCTCCCACTTGGTGGGAGGATTTTTTAATCTCATGGCAAGCGGAAGCAAACACAAAGTCTACTCCCAGCTGACGGGATCTTTAGAATTGCTCACGCCAGTTTGGAGTAGACTTTTGATCTGTTTCCCTCCCTGCAGTGATGCAGGCAGAGAAACACAGAAACAGATAAACATATTGCTCTAGCACAGAGGGAGCAACATTAGTAGCTGCTCCCTCGAAGCTTGAGCGATTAAGACTCCTGCTGCATGCAGGGAGCCAGCAGGGGTTTCGAGAGTCCCCCCACCCGCAGTCCGCAGCAAATACATGGTGGGTGCCCAGGGTCTAACAAGGCTCAGGGAGGGGTGCATGGCCCCCACCCCTTTCATTAAAAAAAGCCATGGGGATACGGTCCCCACAGCCTAAGAAGGCTTGGGGAGGAGGCCATGCAGCCCCTCCCCTATAATTAAAGTAAGCGGCCCTGGCTGATGAAGTCCCCAGAGCCAAACAAGGCTCAGGAGGGGAACCACAGAGCCCCGCCATTTAATTTAAAAAAGGACCCTGGGTATGGGGTCCCCAGGGCCTAAGGAAGCTTAGTAAGGAGAGCCATGTGCCCCTCCAACCCTTTTTGTTTTTTAAACGGCCCGTGGGTTGGGGTCCCCAGAACCTAACAGGGCTTAGGGAGGGGGTTTATCCGATCCCCCTTCCCCTTTGATTGTAGTAGTGGTCCTGGGACCTTGGGTCCGCCGGGACCTGACAAGGCTCAAGGGGAGCTAGGCGGACTTCATCACTATTATTATAAGTAGTGGCCCTGGGGAATGGGGACCCAATGGCCTAATTAGGCTCTGGAGGGGCCATGCAGCCCCCACTCCTTTTAATTTAAGAAGTGGCCCTGGGTCATGGGGTCCCAGGTCTTAATAAGGTTAGGAGAGGGGGGCACGTGGACCCATCCCCAACATAAGGTCCTGTGGCCAACCCCCAGCCGTGCATTTTCAAAGGTCATGCATGGCAAGGAGTTGGCTTTACGTATGGTAATAAACTTACACTTTGCATTTAGAAATACTAGAAATTCACTGAAAAAAAAGGTTAAAATATTGTTATAGTTAGGTGTAATAAAAATATGTTTTTGTTACAAAAAACTAAGAAATTCACTGAAGAAAACAAAGGTTAAAGTAACCTTATAGTTAGATGAATTTGTCAGTCAGAACATGAACTTTTTGAACTACAAAACCACAGAAATTCACCAATTGTAGTTAGCATCATTCCACTCTCAGAGTGTGCTGGGCGGACATTACACCATTGCCAAGTCAATATCTGCTCCACCCAGAGTGCGCAATGCACCATCTACCACTTTGCAAAAGGTGCCATCCCCAATTATCACATCAGCCCTCTTACTGGGCTGCTGCTTAGTATAACTCATATTCTGGGGCTACTAGTACCCCTTCCTCCAGGGGCCATTGCGTAGTCAGTAGCACGCTTCTCATCCTACCTCGTTCACAAATCAGATCTGCCAGCAGCCCATTGAATCCCTGAAATAAGTAGCCTGGTACCAGAAGGAGCTGAGCTAAAATCAGCTATAGTAGCCTCGCCAAAAGCAACATCTTTGTGATTGACACATGACCCACCAATGATAGGTGGAGCGACAGCCAGAAGGGGAGGCAGCTACGATCTGATGTATCCTATAGAGGTTCCCGCATAGTAAATCTTAATCTGAGTAATATATATTCTCCCCCTCGTATCTGATGTTATGTTATGAGAACTTGCAGAGTGCATGGCTACCCGAAGGCCTCCCAGCGCTAGGCATGAGACATAGAGAAGCTAGAGAAAAGTTATTTGCACTCATCGAATAACCAGGTTTTCATTTTTTTACTGAAGGATGATTCTGATGCTATGAATCTCATCTATTGCAGAAGTGAGTTCCATAGCTTGGGCGCCAGGTGGGAAAAGGTCTTCCTCCCCATCTAGCCCTTTTTATTCTGATAGTTTTTAACAGGCGCTCAGAGCCTGACTTCAGGCTTCTATTGGGGAGGTATATGCCTACCAAATTTCTGATCTTATTGGGCCCTTTGTTGTTTATGCCTCTATGGGTAAGGCAGAGTGCTTTAAACTTCATTCTTGCCTCAATCGGGAGCCAATGTAGCTGTCTACGATGCTTGTTCACTGATTCCTGCATTGGGATCTGACACACAAGTCAGGCTGCTGCATTCTGGAATAGCTGTAACTTGTTGATGACATATTTAGAAGCACCCAGAAGGTGCGAGTTACCATAGTACAGGTGTGACGTAACCAGGGAATGTATGACTGTTTTCCTTAGCAGTATAGGGATTAGGTGAAGGATCCTGCGGAGCATTCTTAACAACCCAAAGCAAGTGCCTTCCACCTTCCTTGCTTGGGTCTCCATGGTGAGATCCTTATCCATCCAGAAGCCGAGATTCTTAATGGCAGTACTCAGGACTGGAGCGATCCCTAGGCCGCATGGCCAGCTGGCTAGAGGCCTGGGTACCCATGCGTTACAGAGGACCATCGGCTTGGTTTTCCCACTGTTTAACTTCAGACAGCTCCCTGTCATTTAACCACTTGTTCAAGACAAGGCGCCAGCTGGCTTGACTCACCATTGGTCCTGGAGTCAAGTGACATCACCAGCTGGGTGTCGTCAGCGTATGAAATCACGGAGATGCCATTTCCTTGAACTATGTCCACCAATGGGCGCATGTAGAAATTAAACAACGTGGGACTTAGCAATGAGCCCTGTGACACACCGCAAGTCAGAGGCTTAATATCAGAGAAGAGGTTGGCTTCCATAACTGGAAGGACCTCTCCTCCAGGAAGGACCCCAACCAATCCAGGACTTTGCCCTGGATATCAATTTCCAGGAGTCTGTTAGCCAGCAAGCCATAGTCGACCATATCGAATGCTGCTCTTAAGTCTAGGAGTGGTATCACAGCTGCTCCACCTTGATCAAGGGTCATTTTAAGTTCTTCGAACACCGCTAACAACAAGGCAGATTCCGTACTGTGCTGAGGGAGGAACCCCATCTGTGTAGGGTGTAACCGAAGGTGATATTCCTAGAATTGTGAAAATATTCTGTTAACATGTTTCTCCAAAATGTTACTATTAAATGGGAGAAGTGATATTGGTCGGAAGTTCTGTGGCAGAGCAGCATATAGGCTTTTTTGCATTTAGCAAATGTTTTTATTATTGCTTGCATCCATACTGTAGGGACTCTACCTGTCTGTAGGGAGAGGTTTAGCATGTCAACAATTGATGGCATGTCAAACTGCCACTCCAGGTGCATGGGAATCACGTTTCCATGTTCTTGGTCCTCCATTCACCTGAGCGGGAACAAATAGGATTTGGTCCAATATAAATGCAGTCCGAATAGGTCATCAACTTTGTCCAACATGGACATGAGGGGCTGCAAGGCTACCCTGGCATCATGCAAGTAAATCAAGGATTCGTCCATGTATAAGGACACAATGTTCCATTCCTCAGCCACGCACACTCCCCACGTCTCTGCTTTAGCACGGAGCTAAGCTGCTAAGGGCTTCATAGCAAGCGTAAAATTAAGCGGTGATAGTGGGCATCCCTGCCTTGTACCCAGATGTACTTCGAAGCTGTCTGATATGTAGGTGCTGGTTTTTACTCATGCCGTTGGGTTACTATACAGGGTTCATACTCATCTCAATGCAGACACTCCAGCACCCCAAATAGATATCTCCTGCCATGGGTGTTTAACGCCTTCTCTATATTGAGGAACGCCACAAGGCTTTCCATAGCAACATCCTCAGGCAACCCCATCAGGTTCAGCAGGCGTCAGATGTTTATGAAAATGTTACAGCCTCGTATATAAACCCATTTTGGTCAAAATGGATCAATTTTCCCACAAATGGTAGCCATTCACCAAGATCTTCCCCAATATCTTGTAGTCAAGATTCAACAGGGAAAATGGTTGATACCCGGGTTTGGGTAGCACCATGATTAGGGCTTCCCTAAGGGTGGGCGGAATTGTCTCCATTTCCACTGCTTCCCCGATTGTTCAGTAGGTGGGGAGCAAGCCCCCTCTGCTGGATACACTGATCGATAAAGCACCACATCCAGAACGCAGTTGTAGTCTCACCCCCAAACACAAGGTGCTATGGGCTGCTGCAACAGCGCCGGGGGCAGTTAGGTCAGATAGTCTGCATGTCGAGTATCAGGCAGATAGTGCCCCAATGGCGAGTGGATCCCCCATCCAACAGCCCCTCCAGGCCCACTTAGCAGCCATCCCAGTAAACCCGCTGGGCAGGCACGACATAAGGGACCACTGGAGCAATCCAAACCAACATTACCTGTGAGAAGTACCATAAACAGCCCCCCTCTAGTGTCCACTCATCTAAGGTCCTCTGCCAACAAGTGAGTTTCTTGCTGGAGCAAGATGTGTATGCGGTGAAGTGAGGTGGGAATACACATCCTGTTTCTTGCATAGTGTGACCATGCCTCTGACATTCCAGGTCAGGAGCTCATAGGTGGGGGCCGATACTCTGTTAGCATTCCCATTCGGTATGAGTGTGCGCGTCCAATCTGCCCTCATCCATACCTCCAAAGCACGGTGAATCTCACTGTATCCTACCTGCTCCAGCATGATGTATTCTGTACTTGTAGAACTCTATTGAGAAAGCTTTCCAACTAAAATAATCCCACATCCCCCTTTCAAGGCTAACAGCCTACAGCATAAACTGACTAGAACATTAGAACAACAACACCCAAACAAATAGGCATCTATGGTGTAAAGCTGAATACCCAGTGTCCCTGTGGCTGGCCTCATCAGCACAGCCCCGGCCCCCAGCACAAAAACATGAAATCCTGAAAGTCGGAAAGCCCCCCCCCCCACCGAGACATCCTCCCCCCTCTACTCGCCCACCAATTACATACCCTGCATTACTTACTGTGGTCCTCAGGTGATGCTGTCCACTGCTCGGGAGGTCAGTGCTGGCTTATGAAAAGCACTTTCTGCCAGCTCTCCGGAGCTATTGGGACTGGAGTCAGCAACTGAGTCTTGTTCAGGTTTAATGGCTGTAAACAAGTTCTGCCACTACTCTCACCATCTCCGATGCAGCCTGTTCCTTGGTGGGTCAATATCTAGTGCGGCGAGTGCATCTCCTTTGTTGTCCCTGCACTTCCTAGTGCTCACCAGGCTGACTATCCTCAGGCAAGTGCAGCCCCCTTCATAGGAATCCTGGCCCTCCCCTCCTCCGGTGTCTGAAAATAATGTGTGGCTTCTCCTGCCACCACTCACAAGCAGGCCAGGAAGAGTAAAGCATACTTCAGACCCATCTTGTGGAGTTGCTATTTAACCCCCACTTCGGAGCTGGGGCTGAGCTGTACCTCCGTTGTGTAATCCGGGTATGCTGTTACTTCTGCTCCCTCACATTGCAGTGAGTCCTTAGAGCAAAAGGCCTGAACTATCAAATTTCTCTCATGGTAGCTCAGCAGGTGGGCAATTACAGGGCATGGGGCTGCACCTGGTGGGTGGGCTTTCCTGGGACCCGGAGGGCTTGCTCAATGCAAAAGAAATTGGGAACCCTTCTTGCCAACACAGTTGTCATTAGCCATTGTTCAAGAAACAGATCCATATAAGGCCATTCCACCATTTCTGATAGTCCTTCAAGGTGAACATTAATGCTGCGGGACCTACCCTTTGTGTCCTCTGCTCACAGCTGCAGGCACTTCACATCTGCCTGCTGTAGACTCACCTTCAACTGCACCTCTTTGAGAGAGGGGTGCATCATAGAGAGCCGATTCCGTGTCCACCTATGAGGATAGTTTTCACTGGTCCACCCGTAAAAGGGACACTTCCAAGGAGACAGAGTCTATCTTAACCTCTAGGGTGGATTTAGTTTCTTGGAGAGCCTGCAAGATTTGGTGAACTGCACTGAGTGTCACCCCAACATATCCTCCAATGTTCCCATGATGCCCAGCCCTGGTGCATATAAGGTAGGAACACCCTGCCCCTCTTCTGAAGCTTCTAGTAGTGGCCAACTACTTTTATGCTTCACCATCTCATGGGAGGATCACGAACATCCGTAAGTAAGGGGCAATGAGGGACAAAAGGAAGAGCCAGTTTCGCATATGGTGGCCCCCTTCCGAGAGTCCAGTAGGTACACAGTCAATCAGTTGGGGCAGGGCTCAATCACAAGCATGGATTTGTGAGGGCCCTCAGTCCCACACTGTAATTTGGGAGCCCGCAGTCCCGATGGGCCAGTGGTGTCCTTGCACTTATAGCAGGAGCCAAACTGTCGTCCCATCACAGCACCAACGAAGAGGGACAGCAAATACGGAAGGAGAAAGGAAGGCCTATCTGTGGGGAGGGGGAGGGTTGGGGACAAGTGATTGTGTTGGGCACCCCCAACGGCCAGGCCCCGAGACTGTTGCTCAATGTCCCCTCCTCAACAGATAGAGGTGCATCCGCAGAATGGCCCTATAGGTGAAACTCTGTGTGAGCCCTTACATGGTCCCCCATAGCAGGAGATGCTATTCGCCCCCAGTCTGATCATTGAACTGTCTCACAGTCTCTTACCAACATCCCCTGCTTTGTCAACAACTGTGGCTGTAGTCACTGTTGGGGGTCCAGGTATGGCTCAGTCCCAGTGCCGCTTGTGTCTGAGTGGGTCTCAGCTCCAAGGCGCACCACCTGCGGCTAGGAATGGATGGCTCACTTACTGCTGCAGCTCAACAGGATCCAGCTCTGCAAGTGGGCCACCGCCGAAGGCCGTTCCCCTTAGGCTTCCAGCAACAGCAAAGGCTGTGTCTCATAGCCAAGTACTTTACTGCAAGATCGGCCCATCGTTCGCATTCCGTTGCTCCCCCCGCCCCCTGGACAGTATGCGTCTATGAAGGTGTTGTGCAGAAAATAATGCCAGCCCCAGCTGTTCCCGAGGGCTAGACTGAGCAGGACTGTTCGGGACCTGGTGCAGAGTTTCAGCAGTACACGTCTGCACTGGCCGTCATTTTGCCCATCAAGTTTCATGGTTTATTACAATAAGCATCATTAATCAGGTTAAATTAACAATCCACATTAAGTTTCCATTGGAAATATGCTAAAGTTTACAAACAACTTATGCTACCTTCTGACATTCATTTTCTTTGCTTTCTTGTGTGTTCCTAGTCTACATACTATGTATATACTGTAACTGTGCAGACATGAGTCAAACTGTAGATAGTTGAATAGTTGACAACTCTGCTCATTTCTGAGACTCATTGTGAAGCAGCCAATTGGGCAATATAAAACATGCCCTATATTTCATGCGGTGGTAGCAGATATATCAGCAACCAGGAATGTTCAATTGTTCCTTCTTGACCATGCCAGTCTCCAAAAGGAACTGACAAATATTCTTCCTCTGTTCACCTTGCAACTGAATAACTTCACTATATTCAGGGCCACTGGAATTATGTGGCATGCGGGAGGCGAGCATTTGTGTCAGGGTTGAGTAAATTGTGCGACAAGAAAAGATAACTTATGCAACATAATGCTGCACATTATTTTATAGTATTACTTCATTATTTTGTAGTTTTTACACTTGTCAACACTTTCTGGGAATTAGTTGGACCTCATTATTACCAGTTTAATGCCCCAATATACCAACAAGCAACAGAAAGATGACAAGTCAAACTTTGCAAAAGTCCCTTCACTGTGCGGCAATACATATCACCGTGTTTTTAGTAACTTTTGACCCGTTTGAGCTGGACACAAACTTTTTTTTGTTAAAATCTGCAGATTATGCAGCAAATGATGAATTATGTGACAAATGCGGAAAATCCATACTTGTGCGAAAATCGCTGTGGCTGCACAATCGCATAATTCCAGTGGCTTTGTGACTATATTCTGGATGCTCGATCACTGTACCATTGCCAGCAAATTTATTTTTTGGAGCTTTCACAAATTTATTTTTGTGATAATCATCTGAGACCTCTTGCATAGTGTTTAGCGTTTTGTGGCTCTTACACTGCTGGATCCTTATGTGAATGTAATGTTCTGTCCATGCTGGGAGGTCATCATCCTTAGTTGCATCGGTAAAGGGGTCGAAAGAGATGAGGTTCTGGATAGTTGGCATGCTATAAAATTAACCGAACTCAACAGCGATGAAATATAGTAGCGCAGGGTCTCTGAAGATTGGGTTCCCTCAGGCTGGGCCCAGGAGACTGCGGGTTGGTGGTAAGCGCGAGGTCAGAAAAAGGAAAAAGAAAGATAACAATGAAGCAGGCAAGCAAACATCTGAGGGGACTCAAGAACAAACTACTACCGCAAAAATAGAACGTAATATTATATACTATAATATAAAATAATACAAAATGATACAATATAATGTAATGTAATATAATATAATATAAAATAACAAAATTAGACACCCTACACCCCAATAAACCCCAAAACCTGAAATTAAAAAGTAATACATTACTAACAACATATTTAACATTTAAACAAACACTTAACTCTAACAAACTATGATTTTAACATGTTAATCAACTAACAATTAATATACAATTAGAAGACACTAGACACATAGCCTCCCAATAAGCCCAACAAACCAAAATTAAAATGTAATGAATAATTAAAATAAATTGCACATACAGAAAGTAAGTAACAATTTAAATATATAAAATAATTAACATATTACTCAATTAAAATTAAATAATATACAGTTTAAAATAACAGTACCAACCCACTCCAACATCTTGGTAAAAATTAAATGCTATGCCATATTAAAAAAAAAATTACAATGGCATGTATATTGACAATAAAAAGAGCACACAATATAATAAAACACCTTAATAAAAAAAACTATCACAGTTATAACCGGTGATCTGTTAATTGTTCTCATTTACTTTATTGTTTATTGGTTGTATTAATAAATACATCATAAAAGTATTTTATGAGTTGATAATAATATCATCCATTCTGATCTAATAGCATCAATACTCAGACAAACCCTTCTAAGTAGGCAACAATGATCACTTCAGGGACAGATCGCACATTCCGAGGACATTACTTTACTGTTTAGCAAAGCACTCAGCACACAACGCGGCATTCTAAGACCTCTATTTCTGGGCTATTATCAAACGAACTACCAAGCAGCCCAACCAAATGATTTCTCGCCATTAATTCACAGGTAGGGATCTCAATTCGACCTCAGTAACGCAATGCATTACTGCCATAGAAATTCAACCTCCAATGCTTTATTAATAAGCATTGGAAAATCACTAGGTCTGGCTTGCATTTTCACTTACCAGGCAAGCCTAGTGGCATTGCTAATGCTCTGCAGTGCTTTTTATAGCAAACATACCCATGGAATAACAGTACAGTGAATTTGCACTGAATCAGCATTGTATCCTTTTAAGTTGACAGGTGCCTGGGTACACCATTGTGCCTGGGGCATAATCAAGATGGAACTACTTTCCTGCATAATACTAACACTGATCTTATTTTTGGTTTTCTTTAAGGGATATAATTTGAATCAATGGGTAGAGATGTGAGTTGCCTGGACAGTCAGTGGATGGGGGAGCATGGTCTAATGGCACACTAGTAGGTCGGTATGAAGCACAATGCTGACACTGCTCATGGCTAGAGTGGCTGAGTGGGAGGAAAAGGGACCAGACAGTGGACACATGGAGGAAAGACCTGGACATTCTGCATTGCCAGGAGCAGCTACATGGGGGAAGAATTGAGCTGCATGCCAGTAAAATGCGGGAGCCTGCAAGGTGCGCTGCATTATAAGGAGCAGCCGGGGAAAGGAGCAGGGAACCACAAAGTGGTAGCATGCGCAAGCACACTGGGTGCTCTCACTGACAGTGATGTCTTGCAAAAAACCCGAAAATTATTCATGCAGCAAAGGCTTTAATTTATGTCTCATCACCAAATCTTTACCAGAAACATCATAGGGACATTGTAAATATCTGCTATTGGCTTGAAGACAGCTCACTCAAGAAGCAAGAAAAACAGAGTAATGCCAGTTGCTGAAAGTGGCTGGCTGACCTGACCCAAAGCTATCTCCCTCTCTATAGTTGTTGTTGTTGTACATTCTTGTGATGTAATGATGACATGAGCTACTCCACAAACAGTGGTGTACCTAGTCCTACTGCTACCCGGGGCAGGTCCTAATTTTGCCTACTAGTGTAGGTAGGAGCGGGTGGTGGGCTGACAGCTGACCGACGACTTGTTTGGGGGAGGCGGTGGCGGACGACTTGTTCTTGGGGGGGATGGTGGTAGTTGACAGACACGACTGCCTCACCGCCACCGCCCCCACAAAGAGTGCCACCCTCCCTTCCCCAAGCTACGTCACTGTCCACAAATCTAAACATCTCTGTATCCAGACCTAAATGGGACAATCACCATAGTCCACAGATCGTTTACCTTGAGGCATCACTTCCCACAACATGTTCTCAGCTTCTCAGGAATTGGGAAAATGTAACACACTTTGGTGCCGATTCCGATCCTGGAGAAATTTTCCGTGTACGAATTGTATCCGGATTTTTTTCCGTACGAATCGTACAAGTACCGTACAAACTGGCAAGTACGATTCGTATGGGAAAAAATACATACGAATCGCATTGGGAAAATTCCCCGACACGTCCTCGGGTCGGGAAAAGTGTCCGACACGTCCCCGGACGATTTTTCGTACGAAGCGTAAAACTGAAGTCCGAGGGTGCAAGTACGATCCGGCCCGTGCGTCCGATTGTACAACCGTATGGAAAAAACACCGTACGGAGCGAACTTCTATAGCAACCATGGAGACATGTGCCCGCATACGCGCCGTCCCCCCCAGCCCCCGTAGGTACGCGCCGTCCCCCCACCCATGTATGTACACCCATGTATGTACACCCGTGTATGTACGAGACGTACCCCCACCCGTGAATGTACACCCGTGTATGTACACCCGTGTATGTACAAGACGTACCCCCACCCGTGAATGTACACCCGTGTATGTACACCCGTGTATGTACACCCGTGTATGTACGAGACGTACCCCCACCCGTGAATGTACACCCGTGTATGTACACCCGTGTATGTACGAGACGTACGCTGGGGGTCCGCACCGTACATACACGGGTGGGGGTACATCTCGTACATACACGGGTGTACATTCACGGGTGTACATTCACGGGTGTACATTCACGGGTGGGGGTACGTCTCGTACATACACGGGTGTACATACACGGGTGTACATTCATGGGTGGGGGTACGTCTCGTACATACACGGGTGTACATACACGGGTGTACATTCACGGGTGGAGGTACGTCTCGTACATACACGGGTGTACATTCACGGGTGGGGGTACGTCTCGTACATACACGGGTGTACATACACGGGTGTACATTCACGGGTGGGGGTACGTCTCGTACATACACGGGTGTACATACACGGGTGTACATTCACGGGTGGGGGTACGTCTCGTACATACACGGGTGTACATACACGGGTGTACATACACGGGTGGGGGTACGTCTCGTACATACACGGGTGTACATACACGGGTGTACATTCACGGGTGGGGGTACGTCTCGTACATACACGGGTGTACATACACAGGTGTACATACACAGGTGTACATTCACGGCCGGGGGTACGTCTCGTACATACACAGGTGTACATTCACGGGTGTACATCCACGGGTGGGGGTACGTCTCGTACATACATGGGTGTACATACACGGGTGTACATTCACGGGTGGGGGTACGTCTCGTACATACACGGGTGTACATACACGGTACGTCTCATACATACACAGGTGTACATACACGGGTGTACATTCACGGGTGTACATTCACGGGTGTACATTCACGGGTGTACATTCACGGGTGGGGGTACGTTTCGTACATACACGGGTGTACATACATGGGTGTACATACACGGGTGTACATACACGGGTGTACGTCTTGTACATACACGGGTGTACATACACGGGTGTACATACACGGGTGGGGGTACGTCTCGTACATACACGGGTGTACATTCACGGGTGTACATTCACGGGTGGGGGTACGCCTCGTACATACACGGGTGTACATACACAGGTGGGGGTACGTCTCGTACATACACGGGTGTACATACACAGGTGTACATTCACGGGTGGGAGTACGTCTCGTACATAGACGGGTGTACATACACGTGTGTACATTCACGGGTGGGGGTACGTCTCGTACATACACGGGTGTACATTCACGGGTGTACATTCACGGGTGGGGGTACATCTCGTACATACACGGGTGTACATACACGGGTGTACATTCATGGGTGGGGGTACGTCTCGTACATACAGGGGTGTACATTCACGGGTGGGGGTACGTCTCGTACATACACGGGTGTACATACACGGGTGTACATACACGGGTGTACATTGACGGGTGGGGGTACGTCTCGTACATACACGGGTGTACATTCACGGGTGTACATTCACGGGTGGGGGTACGTCTCATACATACACGGTGTACATACATGGGTGTACATACACGGGTGTACATACACGGGTGTACATTCACGGGTGTACATTCACGGGTGGGGGTACGTCTCGTACATACACTGGTGTACATACACAGGTTTACATACACGGGTATACATGCACGGGTGGGGGTACGTCTCGTACATACATGGGTGTACATACACGGGTGTACATTCACAGGTGGGGGTACGTCTCGTACATACACGGGTGTACATACACGGGTGCACATACACAGGTGGGGGTACGTCTCGTACATACACGGGGGGGTGGGGGGGGACGGCGCGTACATACGGGGGATGGGGGGGTGGCGTGTACTGGGCCCCCTATACCGCTCGCATCGTGGCGTACTTACCTTTTCTGGCACTTTTTGGGTGCCGTATAAATATTGCCATCCGGACTGCTGTCGGTACGAATCGTACTTGCTGGTACGTAAAAACATGCCTAACTCCGTCCGGACGTCACATCCGCAGTGTCCCGGATCACATTCGTATGTATTTTACTGTCGGTCGGTGTTTTGTCCGACTCGTACGGAAATGGTGTTTCCGTACGAATCGTACTTGCAAGTTTGTAGGGTTTTTTTCCCGGGTACGAGTCGGACGGAGAACACGCTCCGACCGACGGTTCGTAACCAGTTTTTCCAGGTTCGAAAACGGCACCTTTATGTTTCCGGAGGTCTCGCAACCGGGGACTCTGCTTTTTGGGACGACAACTTCTCACACATAAGTAGATTGGGTATGGAGTCGTAAAACTACGCACGTAGTTTGTGGATTGCATTTTGTAGTACTAAAAAGTGCAGTTTGAGAATAAGGCCCTACACTGATAACATTCTGAGGCTCTCATGGCAATTAACCATATTTTCCCCGCCGCTAGGGGAAAAGCATCTATTTTGGACCAATACGATAAATGAACTTTCAGATTCCTTTTTTCTCCCATGTGAGGAGAGTCTGTTTCAACTCCTGTGGTAGTTGCTGGCTCAGCAATAATATTATATCACTAGTTTCCCCAAGTTTCATCCGGATTCTCACGAAAATGAGGATAACTCTACACATTATTTTATTGTAATATCTATAGCCATGAAAATAATATACAAAGCTGAATACCACATCTATGCCCACTATTATTTCTAATACCTACATATTTTCTTGAAGCATTACCTTAAGGCTTGCTGTACCATTTGTTGCACTAAGGGGTAGCAACACCTTGCTTGGACAGGAACTTAAAAAATTTACTGATCGTATTGTCCTGCAGTCATCAAAGTCAGCACAAACTAAGAAGGTCATGTTCCCATGATGATCTTTAATGAAAGTGAAATGTCATGATATCAGGACATTACATCCAGATTGCGTCCAAAGTCATCTTTATTGTTCACAGGAATGACATAAAAACAGCCAAAATGTTTTGTCCACTGCCTGTGGGCTTCTTTGAACTGAAAACAAAAGGTGTCGTCCAAAATCAAATAGGAATTCCGCTGGCTCATTAAAAACCGGCTAGGTAGACAGGTAGACGGTGTTAGCATTTCTGCAGTACTTTGGACTGTTGCCAGCTATGTTGCACCGCCTATTGCCACCCGATCTAGTCGAAACTGCAACCACAGAGGCCAGCATTGCACAAGGCCCTAGTGTCTTCACTGGAGGCACAAACACTGGCCCCAGGGCATTTAAAAAAAAAATCAAAATACGAACCTACCTTTCTGAATTGTACATTGGGAGGTCAATTTGTGCGACACAAAATGTAGACCTTCCAAGGTCACTTTAGAAGAAAACCAGGAAACAGGATCCAAAATTTCAACTCTGGGAGAGGCCAAAGGGCAGAATTCTGCATACAAACGTAATCCGTTTTGGGAAAATCAAATGTTTTTTTTCACCTGGTAGTTGGAAATGTTCTGGCTGTGTTCTGCATGGGTGTGCCAATAATTTGCTGTTTATGTGCTGCATATATGCCACATGAGTGATATTGCAGTGCTTAAGTATTAGATATGAAAAAAATCTATCCACTGCTAACAATCTACGTTTATGCTTGATTGAAGGCGTTTGTCACTGCACTACCAGCTTCAGTTTTTATCTTAGGAGTGGTGGGTGGAGCGTACGCGTTTGATAGCCCCAATGGTGTGCATGGCATGCATATGGTGATTAAATAATGTTATCTAACCGTGGCGCGATGTTCTCGCCCTATACTTTTATCAATCAATCAGTGCTTTTGGAAGTTGTAGTCTTGGTTCGGTTCAAAGGAAACAACTGGACCAACACAGCTGATTAATTTTAAAAAAGAGCCTTAATCTGGAAAATTGCTGTTCAAATTACACTGAAAATATAGAGCCAATGGAAATGCGCTGTCTAGAGGCAAGTCAATTAAGAGAACATTAAAATACTATTTTTACCCGTCAGTTGGTTGTGTTTCGTTCTGTTCATAGCTGCTCTTACTTCTTTTGCAGAAATAAAGCAGTTGACAAAAGGAGGCATTTAGGCATCACAGGAGTGTAGAGGATGCTGACTCAAGAGCTGGGGAACCCTTTTCGAGTCTTGGCGCCACAACAGCCTTTGATCCTGGGCAATTCACTTGCTGGCACATGCATCAAGCTAGGATTATGCGTTTCCTTAATTGCTAATACTAAGGATTCTCAATTAAGGACTTGCAAAATCCTATGCATGTAGGAATCGCTATAATAATAGCGATTCCTACACATTCCTTATTTGCGACTCGGAAATTGAGAGTCGCAAATAAGGAATAGCTTCCCATTCATTCCTATGGGCCTGAATGGGAAATTGCAAGCGCATGCAATTTCAGGGTGCAAGGGTGTCAAAAGAACACCCTGTTGCACCCCTAAAATTGACCTGTGCACATATGTTACGCACACACATGCCCTCAGGGCATGTGTGTGCACAACATGCAACTTTGAAAAATGCAAAAAAGTGCATTTTTCAAAGGTTTTGCCAATTACCATGAAGTTCAACTTCATGGTAATTTGCGCCCCCTATTAGCGAAATTGCTAGTTTTATTACTTTAATGCATTGCATTTAAGGAATCTCAATTTGCGATTCCTTAAATGCAATCGCAATTTAAGTAATCGCAATTTGGAGATTACTTAAATCGTGATTTTTGCATTTGGGATGATGCATCCCAAATGCAAAAATACCGGTCGCAAAGGAGCAAATTCTGAGAATCTGCCCGTTTGCGACCGGTTTTTCTTTTGATGCATGTGACTGTTAATCTCTCCGAGTTGAGCGATGTTAATCTGCTGCAAGACAGCAAAGCAGAAAGAGGCAAAACTTTATGAAAAATAGTTCCACCAAAGCGGATTTTAACAGTATTTCGCCCACAGGAAACTGATAAGAGAAGCAGATTAGGAACAAGCATTGGTAAATGCAGGAAAATATGCTACATTTAATAGAAATAGAGGAAAAGTAAGTGACAAGCACAGGACCAATGAAAAGCCAGGAAAGTGAGGGTGCGGGATGTAAGCCCCTTTAAGATTTATATGAAAATCAATATATTTCACAAGCACAGCGCAAGTTAAACCTGTAAACAAAATAGGCTGTTTGTCACTACCAGGACATGCCAAACATAAAAGTACATGTCCTACCTTTTACTCACACAGCAACCTGTCCATACGGTAACTAGGGCCTGCCTTAGTGGTCACTTATATGTAATATAAAGGGGAGTTTAAGGCTTGGCAAGTAGTTTTAAATGCCAAGTCGAGGGGGCAGTAAACTGCACACACAGGCCCTACAGTGGCAGGCCTGAGAAAGGTTTGAAAGGCTACTTCTGTGAGTGGCACAATCAGTGTTACAGGCCCAATAGTAGCATTTAATTTACAGGCCCTGTGTATATGATATATCAATTTACAAGGGACTTACACAAGTAATTATGCCAAACAGGTGTAAACCAATTATAACATTTTTAGAGGAGCGAGCACATGTACTTTAGCACTGGTCAGCAGTGGTAAACTGCCCAGAGTCCTAAAGCCAACAAAAAGAGGGTCAGACAAAATAGGAGGAGGAAGACAACATTTTTGGAATAACCCTGCAAAAAGGGCCATTTTCAGCACTAATTCTCTATTTTTTTCGGGGTAAGATATTCTTAGAGTCCTGACGATGAGCCTTCTATCTGTATAAGGATTGAAACGTCCTTGACTACTTCTACAGATCCAATTTGATTGTACATAAGAATACAACGGCAAAGTTCAGTCAACCCAACTCTTCCCACTCCATCACTCGCTCACATTGGCACCAGCAGCTTCACACTACAGGGATGACCACCTGCAACATCAGGCCTGCTCTCAACGCTACATCAATGACCGTCCGCAACACTTTCCTGCTACTCGCATTGTCAATAGAACTCTTTGAGCTGGACTGATAACGTAACTTTTCAGAGGGACTAACCTGTTCCCTGTATCCGACCCATGCTCTATCACGGACGGCTGAACTTATGACTCTCTACCGGTCTCCCACGACCAGATAACTGTGGGTGGCGCTTTGGGCTTTTTCGTGTTATTTTCACATAAATCTTTAAAACTGCATATTTCCAGTTTTACCGATATGATTTTTGAGTTTTGGCCTTGTTATATTTATTAAAATCTACTCTGTTTTTCAAATTTGGTGTGGGATCCTTTAGTGTTTTCGTTTTATTATTGTTTGAAGTGCTGCGGAAATACATTACACATTGCCTTTAAATTGAGCCTGACTGCTCTGTTCCAAGCTACCAGAGGGTTGAGCATGGGTTAACTTGGGGTTTGCTTGCAACTTCACCCTGACAAGGTTTATGGATCCTGCTTGATTAGGGCTTCACCCCTGTCAACCACTAACCCAATTTCTTACACAGAGCATTTCAGTTTCATTTTGTTTTGATAGGATAAGTTTTATCTGTCACCTCTGATATCTGGACCTTGTGTTGCAGTGCATGAGTGACTATATTATCTCCCTCTCTCCAGTGGCGGCCCCCTTTAGGGCAAAGGAGCTGTGCTCCCTGCTGCCACTGCAGCAAAAGTGAAAAATAAAATAAAATTGTAATAAAATTAATTACCATTTTATTTTTCACTGCTCTCACCCCAGCAGTGTTTGGGACGGGCTGCTGCTGACTGGCAGCAGGGGAGTGGTGCTCACTCCACCAGGTTACACTGCCATGTCTCTTTGGCTGGCTGTCTTGCGATGGCCAGCCTGACATGCACTGTGTAAACCTCTCCATCTAGCGGTCTCAGACAGCTGAGTAGAGAGCAGGCACAGGCCCCCTGTGCCTGCTGGAGAGTTGAGGCAGTCCGCTCCAGCCAATCCTGGCATTGCTCTCATGCTCGTCATCTGCATCATGAGAGCAGCGTTAAGAATTGGAGAGGGGTGGCTGAGGCCCCAGGAGGATTCGAGGTGACGAGGAAGCATATGTAAGTTTGTTTTACAATTGTATTTTTAGACCCACTGACAGGCCCTGTGAGAAACTCACATTGCCTTCAGCTTTAATTCCAGAGCTCTCAGTCATGGCCCGTTATAAAATCTGTTAACGAGCCATGATTCAGAGCTTTGGAATGGGAGCCTCTTTATTTAAATATTATCCCCCCAAACCCAGCATTCTATCCGCTCTCTAACACTGTATCAGCGGTCAGCCATCTTTGAATGATTTCTAAATCAATGAAGATAGATGCTGATGCGTGCACATGTATGTGCATGTGTTCCTGTATAGTGACCATCTTGAATGTTTTTTCTTTTCGCTCTAGGAAAAACATTTCTAACATGGCTACCGTCATGCGCGCAAAATGAGAATGCTTCACCTTTAAGCAAAGGAGAAAACACTTTGGGTCTCATTACAGTGACAGGCGGACAAACCGTATCGGAAAACGGGACCGACCGCCAGAGGTGCGGTGGTCCTGTGAGGCCAATTAGGATGCAACCGCCAGGGCATCTTTATAATTGCAAATCATTGCGGCGGGCGGTGCTGTAAGCAGCACCCACTGCAATGTTAAAGTGGCATGTTGTGCATTGCCTGCCACCTTGTGTGTGGCAGTGCAGCCACCCACCCCAACACCCCCAAAGTGATTTAACGTATGCACTCCGCCATGGAAAGGCATACCCACCATCAGCATCATAATGTGGGTGGCGGTGCCTGCAAGGCACTACCACCATACTGTGGGCCTTTTCCACCCGGCCAGCAATCGTGCAGATTCCCGACTGGTGGAAAAGCGGCAGACAGACTTCCCGTCCGCTGCGGTACCCCCTGCCATGGTAATATGGCGGGAGTAAATAATGGCGGGTGGATCTGCCCGCCATCATATTAGGCCCCTAAGTTTTAGCCTGATGCACTTGCTTGCATGCCTGCGCATGGTGGTAATCTAGAGATACTTTTTTATAGACTTTTACAGAACATTCGAAGATGGCCACTGGATGTGCACACAGACTGTGGTTATCTGAGAAAATTTAAAAGCAGTGGCAAAGCCAAAAGATATGGACCCTGTTATCACAGTTGAGATCTATTGGCTTTGCAAGTGGTTGTTTTACCTATTCATGGTTTATTTTTGCTCTTGCAGCCCTTCATACATTACTATTTTGTTCAAAAGGCTTCTACATTTCTGCCCCTTATTTTTTGTTGCTGCATTCAATGATTCTTCATTTCTAGTTAGTGGGAGGATGTGGTGGTGAAACCACGAAAGAAATCCAGGTGATTATGGATCTGATCATTTTAAAATATTACATCTCTCTGCTCAGAAACAAACACTATTGTCTGGGTTTGTTGATTTGCAATTAAGAAACAATAATGTCATGTCCACTCTAAAACAAAATTGAATGTACAGTTTCATTGGCTGTAGTCCATGTATCAATATCCTCCAGGGTACCCTACTTCCAAAAGAGAACTGCCTCTTCGAGCTTGCAAAGCTCCAATACGAGGATTATAAAAAGAAATGTAATTTATAAGAGCAGACATTTCCCTGTGGTGAAGGCATACACTGCTGTTCAGTAGTCTACACGAGTGGAAGGCCATTGGCTTTACCTGATAACTTCCATCCTACCATCTGCGTTACTGTGTCACGTAGGCACTATCCATCTGGTCGGAAAGGCAAAATATTATTGCCTAGTCTTTTATGAGATCTGCATTTTACAATATGTACTGAAAACAGTCAATGAGACTGGGAACATCAGACTGCCATCTGCATTAAAGTTTAATGCATGTTACTCTATTATGTTCACTTTCAATTTCATGAGAAAAAAAACACACACACACGCATAAAACCTTACCAAATCTGCCTGTTCAGCTTCTCATTCTGGGGGATATGTTTAGATTTGGATGAATTCAAAGTCCTTTGAGTAGATTCGTAAACCTGTTTGGAGTAATAGTATTGAGAAAGCAAGTGCTAGAATCAGGTGAGTTGCCTGTATCATAGGCGTTTTGGAGTGACAAATATAAAAACACATAACGGTGTTGGTCGGGGTTGGTGGGGGTGAGGGGGTACTTGCTTTGCAAGTGAGGGCAGAATGAATCAGGTGACAATATTTGTATACGAGTCATAATGATGACCTTTTTTTCAACAGAGGGATTCCTACTCGGCATTCACAGGCTTATATAGGAACCAGCCAAGGAGGACAGACAATGGAAAGAGTAATATTTTTATTTTACAACCCTGCCAAGTACCACGCATCTGGTCTTAGATTAATGCATATTAGCTTGGTGGTCCGCGTCACCACGCTAAAATGCATAGTCACGCATTATGATAGCATCTTAACACCACTTGAGCGCGCTGCCAGGGCGGAGGCACAGATTGGGACTTGACTGCGATTAAACAACAGAGGGAGGCCTGTGGCCTGCGACATGCACTGTACAGTGTGCTACAGACAAGTCTGGTCAAGACCCACAGACTTGCTGCCTTAGTAAATTTGAAACTCTCTTACATAGAGGGGTGGGCTCAGCTGATAGTTGATTCAAACCTAAACCAGTGGCGTCGCCCCACTGAACAAAAGGAAAAATAAAATGATATTAACTGTTGTTATTTTCATTTTAGTTTTCCTATTTCATCAGTGGCTATCGAGGCGGGGCTGGCCAGTGCAGGGGGAGGAGTGGTTGACAGCCCTCATCAGCGAGGCTAGCTTGAATCCAGTGGCAAAGTGAGCAAGGGACCCACGTCTGGGCATACATTGCCAACTTAGGGCGAACAAGGCAAACACAAAGAGATGATGGACGGAGTGCTGAAACTTTTCAAACAAGCACCCCCAGTCACAGATCTGGGTTGAATCCATCATCCTTCTTTAGCTCACTTTGCCACCGCAGTTCAGACACAGCTATATGGAAATCAGTCTTGTCCCTGTGCCTCATGGGAACAGTCCAGCCCGAATTGCTAAGCCATGTCTTCCCTGGACTGGAAACAAGAATCTGAAGCAGAGCAAGAGGACGTAGATCGACCCCAAGGTGCTCTGAGAAGATCGAAGCGAACCAGAGTGCCGAGTCAAAAGTACGCCTCACCAGAGTGGGCATACACAGTGACTGATGCCAAGCTTTCTGAACACGGGAAGATTGAGATCGATCACACTGGTCAACAGTCTCCCGTTTCCGAGAGTGGAAGTGTTGTTGAAGATTCCAGGCTTGGAGATCGAAGGAGTACTGACCATCAATATTCCGAATCCTCCATTCCTGAGTATCATTCGTGGTCTGATTTTGGAAACGCTAGATTTCCCAACTTTTGCAGTTATACCCGCACCCCAAGAACTGACAACCCTTAAGCTTGAAATACTGCAGGCGGTCCTAGAACTGTTGGGACCGGCAGTCATTCTGGACTGATTGTGAAGTTTTTGTACAGTAAAGTTGAAAAGAAGATAACCTAGGCCCGAGTGGAAGAAGAATTAATTTAGGGATTTTCCGTTGAAGGACAAAGAAGAGTTAGGGAAGCCTGGTTGATCAGAAGAAACGAGAAATTGATCTTTGCTAAAAGTTCCCTGGGTCGAGAGAGCAGTTGGATTGAACTCCTTGGATGAGGAAGAGACTTGTGTCTGCAGAGACTGTACTGAACATTGAAAACATTTCAGAGATGGCGGAGCCTGGGAATATGCATCGTAGAGCCAAAATAGTGATAGGCACACTGTTAGGAGTAGTGATAGCGGTCATATTTGCAGTAGTAGTGACTTCATATATGGTGGCCCAAAGACAGGAGGGGGAGGTTCAGGGAGCACCCACACCTACCACTCCAAGACAGGGAGGGGTCACTGACAGGGATCAGAGAGTCCAGACGCTCGAGGAAAATCGTATGTTCCACATAGATTTGTCCAGAGCCGACTTCAAACTCAATGCTTATGCAAAACTGTTGTACGAATATGTGGATGCGATGGATGCGAAAGATTGTTGTGTGTGTATGCAGTTGCCTGCTTCGGTAGATGAGGGTATTAGGTACCATCATCTCCCACTGACATATGGGATTTCTTGCAGCCTATTGCTTAGTTTGTTTTATGAAACGAAACAGTTTGAGTATTTCTTCTCGAATTATGACACAGTACTTCCTGAAGTTCCGGCATACAAGCATTTGAATAAATATGACTATTATAAGACAGAGGATAGGCTTCGAAAGTATTTTAGGCCGACTGCGAAGCTAGATACAGCTTATGCTCATAGACATAATTTGACATGCTGGTTGTCCGAAACGGAAAAGAAGTTCATAGGCCAGATAGAGGATAGGTATAGAAAATTGACTCAGACACGAGAGACAGGAGATAGTCCAGTGGATTGGACGGATGAGGAGAGATGGCATAAATCCAAGGGAAGTTCTGGACCAATTGCATTGGATGAGGTACAGAGGGGGAAGTTGTGTGTTGCCCGGCCTCAAACTCCTAAGGAGAAGGTTTTAGTGGGGCATAGTACGTGTGAACATACTTTTACCATGGAGGACTCGGCTAAAGATTTCTTGCAGAAATCGATACAGGTGATTCCGACTGTGTATTATGTGTGTGGAAGGAATGCATATGTGACATTGCCTGCGAATTGGTATGGTACGTGTTACTTGGCCATTATATTCCCAAAGATTTACCATACGGAAGATTTGAAATTGTTAGAGATGGGAAGGCACTCCAAAGTGCGGAGAGCTGTGAATGTAGGAATGGTGATTGGGGACATATACGGAGTGACAATACCTAGTTTGGGTGTGGTCCTGAATGATGTGAAAATAAGAAAGTTGGCGACTGTGGTGGATGAATTGTCGAAGAATTCGGCGAGGTCATTGTTGTTGGTGAATGGAGAAATGTTGTCGATACGGAATATGGTTTTGCAGAATCGACTTGCGTTAGATGTATTATTGGCAAAAGAGGGCGGAGTCTGTAAATTGCTGAAGGTCCAAGAATGTTGCACGTATATTCCAGACAACAGTAAGGACCTGGCGAAGTATATTGTCAACATCACCACGATCCATAAGGAAATAGAAGATTTGATGGAAGAGAATGTGTGGGAAAAGATTAGCCAAGGATTTGGTCGAGTGGGGACTTGGTTTGCGAACTTAGGAATGGGATTCCTGGGTTCTGTGTTGAAACCAATTATAATTGCTGTGGTATGTGTGATCTGTTTGTGGGGACTCTTAAGGGGCTGGAAGTGGTATAGAGGGAATAAGGCCGAAAGAGCCCTCAGAGCAAATGAGCACCGAATGGAGAGATTGCAGGATCATCAGTATCAGAATCTTAAAAGAATGGAAGGGATTCGACATGGTGGGATGGTAGCAACTGCAGTTTAGGTCAGCTATAGTTCAGGAGGAATGAGAATGATGGTGTGATGACAGTTGTCATCAAAGGGGGGAACTGATGTAGCGCCTAAATGTATTGAAAATTGTAGGGGTGCTGTCAAGAATTCCTGTCATGCGAGGGGAGGAAAACGGTAACCAGCGAAAACGGACTACATCTCCCAGGATGCTTAGCGGTTGAGAGGTTATGTAAACAGGAGAGCTGTTACATAACTCAAGGAAAACACGCCCTTATGTAAACAGGAGAGCTGTTACATAACTCAAGGAAATCACGCCCTTATGTAAACAGGAGAGCTGTTACATAACTCAAGGAAAACACGCCCTTATGTAAACAGGAGAGCTGTTACATAACTCAAGGAAAACACGCCCTTATGTAAACAGGAGAGCTGTTACATAACTCAAGGAAAACACGCCCTATAAAGGGAGGAACCGGGAGGTACAACGCTGTCGGATATTGTGTTTATACCGACGTACCTGCTTAGTGAAGAGCAGTGTTCCGGAGTGGTGCTCCAGTAAGGCAAGAACGCAGGTAGGTCGAGTCGTTACTCCCTGGGCCGTGTCTTGCCCCATCGTCACCTGTGAAGGACCCGGAAGCTCTACCGGATAACCATTGAGCTTCGCTTTTTGACTCGGCTGAGTCAAAGCGCAGTGGCGCTTTTGCTGGTTGGAGTCGTAACTCCCAGCCCGACCAGAGATACAGGGACTGCCAGCTGTAACGCACACCAGGAGGTGTTTGCCGCGTTACAGACTCGGAAGTCCACTGGATCGATCGAGCGGCTGCTCTCGGTTCAGTCTTCTTTGCTTGTGATTGGGGTATCGGTGACGCATCACCAGGAGGTGACTCCGCGTCCCGGTGCAGTCTGAGGAAGAGGTTGAGCGGCTGCTCCCTTCAGGTAGAGACCCCGGCTGGGTGTTTCCCTGACTCCTCGATTCTCCCCAACACTCTTCGTGCCCCTCACAGCCTACCGATTGGCATTGTCGGCCATTTCATTTCTGCCCTCTGTTGGCATACGCCGGGATCGGCGTATATGCAGAGGACGGCTAGGACCATCCGTGCTGTGGGCTGGTAACGTACTTAGCCTGGAGGATTCCAGTGACTATAACCTTTGTTTATTCCTTGTATTATTTTTGCCTTCATTAAAATAACTAAACCTTCACAAGTGGTTGCGTTCTCATTATCGTGTCTGTTAAACGATCCTGAGACGTTCAGGGCGTTACAAAATATCCGACCTTAATAACACTAACTGTCTCCCGGTCGATAACAGATATGGCAACACTTGATGATGTGCTGGCTGCTTTAGCGACCGTGCAAATTGAATTGGCTGCCTCCAGGCAAGAAACAGCCGATGTAAAAGCCAGACTGGATGCTATCCAATTGGACCCGCTCACGCCCAGCACCTCCCTCACGAACCAGACCCCTGCGGTAGTAGTGGAAATGCCGGTAGCCGTCCCCTTGGCAACACCAGAGAGGTACAGTGGGGATCCTAACACAGTGCAGGTATTCCTCACACAAGTGGCGCTACATTTATCGTGCAAACCAAGGGCGTTCCCCACGAGTCAGGCTCGTGTGGCTTTCCTTATATCCTATTTGGCTGGAAACGCGGCACAATGGGCCGTACCTCTGGTGAGCAGGGACGACCCCATCTTATGTGATTGGGGTGCTTTTCGCGAGGAATTCCTGAAAGTCTTCGACAGAAGGGCTGACTCGTACACGGCGGACCGTGAAATGCTTGAGTTGAGACAGGGATCCAACGACCTGGTGCAGTATCTCAACGCGTTCCGAAGGCTGGTTGCGGAAACCAAGTGGCCTGTTGCTAAACAGACGGCGCTCTTCCATCACGGGCTGTGCGATGAGCTCAAGGACGCCGTGGCTCGTATTGATCCACAACCCAAAACATGTGAGGGCCTTATCAACCTGGTATTACGGCTGGAACATAGGCTAAGTGAAAGAAAGGGGGATCATGGGAGAAAAGGAAACTCCCTTCCATCCTATGTGACAGGGGGAAGTCCTGAACCTTCCACCGCATCCAAGGGAGAACCCATGGACATCGGCGCAATACGAGCGAGCCTCACAGCCACGGAGAAAGAGTCACGCCGTAAACAAGGATTGTGCCTATATTGTGGCAAAAAAGGCCACTACGTACGTGAATGCCCTGCCAAACCGAAGACGTCACGTTATCGGGCCAACCGGTCGGTAACAGCCGTGGTGGACGTACCGGCAGAAAACTAGAGGACTCCCAGACCAAAGAAGGGGCATCTCGGAGTCACTCATCCATCCCTTCACTTTCCAACTCGGTCACTAAGGGACAACTACACCTGTTTCTCACGGTGCACGTGGGAGTGCATGACCAGTGGATACCTGTTGTGGCCATGGTGGATTCAGGGGCCACTGGCATGTTTATGGACCACAACGAGGCATGCAGGCTAGGGCTAGTGCTTCTTCCCAAAGCTGTACCCGAAGACGTCTATGCTGTAGACGGAAAGCGATTGGTGACGGGGCCCATCGGGCAGCACACGGGGGTCCTTCCGATGAGATGTGGGAGGAACCATTTGGAACAAATCGATTTTAACATCATCCGAGCGCCCCAATATGGCGTCATATTGGGATTGCCGTGGCTACAGAAACACAACCCCTCTGTGGATTGGCCAACACATCGCATCGAACTGACGTCACCGTATTGCATCCTGCATTGTGGAATAAGAACGGAATCCCTTGACGCAGATGAGAGCGGGAGTCAGACGGTGGCTACAGCGGCAGAAAAAGATGTGGCTCTCCCCCAGGCTTATCACAGTTTTGAGGATGTATTTGATGAGGTGAAGGCGGAAGTGCTACCACCACATAGACAGTTTGACTGCCAGATCAACCTGGTGCCAGGGGCCAGCGTTCCCAGCGGCAGGCTGTATGCCCTGACGGAGCCTGAAAACGTGCATCTCCGGGGGTACCTGGATAAACTTCTCAAGCTAGGATTCATCCGCCCGTCCAAGTCTCCGGCCGCCTCGCCACTCTTCTTCATCCCGAAGGCTAATGGGGAGCTGAGAGCCTGTGTGGACTTTAGGGCATTGAATGCGATAACCGTAAAGAATCGGTACCCCTTGCCTCTCATCAGTGTACTTCTGGAACAGGTCAA
This sequence comes from Triturus cristatus, assembly GCF_964204655.1. Lineage (NCBI taxonomy): Eukaryota > Metazoa > Chordata > Amphibia > Caudata > Salamandridae > Triturus > Triturus cristatus. Next base: position 349,724,335 of record NC_140583.1, read on the forward strand.
GAAAGCTCGTATCTACACCAAGTTGGATTTGAAAGGGGCATACCATCTGGTGCGCATGAGGGACGGAGACGAGTGGAAGACCGCCTTTAAGACCAGGTTCGGCCTTTTTGAGTACCTCGTCATGCCGTTCGGTCTGTGCAACGCCCCGGCAGCCTTTCAGTACTTTTTGAATGAGGTATTCAGAGAGGAGTTGGATATCTACGTGGTCGTATATATCGACGACATCCTCATCTATTCGTCCAGTGTGGAGGAGCACGTACACCACGTCAAAGCTGTGCTCCAAAAGCTGAGGGAAAACATGCTGTTTTGTAAACTCAGCAAGTGTGACTTCCACGTCACATCCGTGGAATTCCTCGGAGTGATGCTGAGTCCAGAGGGACAGGAGATGGCAGAACGAAAGATCAAGGCGGTGAAAGAATGGCCGGTGCCCCAAAGCGTGAAGGACGTCCAAAGTTTCATTGGCTTCGCCAACTTTTACAGGCGGTTTATAGATGGATTTTCAGGATTGGTGGCCCCAATCACACAGCTACTGAGGAAGTCCAAGGAGTTTGTCTGGTCCCCTGAAGCGAACAAAGCCTTTGAGGCCCTGAAAAGCGCCTTTGGTAAGGCGCCGGTGTTGGCTCACCCCGATCCGGATCTCCCCTACGTGGTGGAAGCGGACGCATCGGATGTGGCGCTGGGGGCTATCTTGTCCCAACGCAACCACGACACAGGGGTGCGTCATCCCGTTGCGTACATGTCCCGCAAACTCAACGACGCCGAACGCAACTACCATATTGCGGAGAAGGAGCTTCTCGCAATCAAGGACGCCTTCACCGAATGGAGGCATTGGTTGATGGGGGCAAGACATGTGGTATCGGTGTACACGGACCATCGGAACCTACAGTTCATGACGGCCACAAGACACCTTTCTCCCAGACAGCTGCGGTGGATGATCTTCTTTGCGGGGTTCATCTTCCGCATCACATATCGGCCGGGGACGGAAAACCGGAAGGCGGACGCCCTGTCCCGTCAATCTGCAGTTAAGGAACCATTGCCTGCGACCGAGCATTCCATCATTTCCCCGAGGATGGTATTGGGGGTTATCCAACCGGATACTTTCCTGAGGGGAATAAAGAGAGGGATCAGGTCATTCGCATGGCAGAGGTGGCTCCTCAGTCACAGAGAATGGCAGCTGAAGGACGGGATACCCCTGAAGGGTAGGTGCCTATTGATACCCACGCCTAGGCTAAGGAAACAAGCATTCATCTGGTGCCATGACTCTCCATGCGCAGGTCATTTGGGCTTTGAAAAAACGGTGGCTAGCATGGGACGGCATTTCTGGTGGCCAACCATGAGAGTGGATGTCAGGAGGTGGGGACAGGAGTGTCCTACGTGTGCTACCATGAAGGCCGACCATGGCCGAACCCAAGGGCTCTTACATCCACTTCCGACCCCGGATAGACCATGGGATAGCATATCACTGGACTTCGTGGTGGGCCTACCGGTAGACCAGGGGATGACGGCAATACTGGTGGTGGTGGATTACTTGACGAAAATGGGGCACTTCATCCCCTGCAAGAGAGTCCCGACGGCCGGGGAATTGGCGTCACTACTCCTAAAGAATGTGGTACGACTGCATGGATTACCTGGGGTGATCGTGTCGGACCGGGGGTCGCAGTTTACTGCGCAATTCTGGAAGACTTGGTGCACTGCGCTGCATGTTAAGACCGCCCTGTCCACCAGCTACCACCCTCAAACGGACGGCCAAACCGAGCGCCTGAACCAAACGCTCAAACAGTATCTGCGATGTTTTGTGGACCAGGGCAGGGAAGAATGGGTCGACTTGCTATGGGTTGCAGAGATAGCCTATAACAACGCCACTCACAGCTCCACACAGGCATCTCCGTTCTATAGCAACTATGGCCAACATCCCAGGTTCTTGCCATTTCTACATCCGTTCAGAGAGGACAGGATTCCCGCCACAGCGGACAGGGTGGCACACATAAAAGACACGTTGATGCGCTCAAGGGCTGTCCTAATAGAGGCCAAGAGAAGATACAAGGCTGCGGCAGACAGGAAGAGAAGGCCCGGGCCACTGTACTGCACTGGAGACTACGTCTGGATATCCACAAGAAACATGAGGTTTCGAAAGAACAGTGTGTTCCATCCCAAGTACATGGGCCCCTATCGAATTACCAAGTGTATGGGTCCCGTGAACGTGAAGGTGTGCTTGCCCCAGTCATTGGGGATACACCCTGTCTTTCATGTATCATTGCTCAAACCAGCGCCCTCCAAACCGTCTGGGACACCTAGGCCGGTATGCGTGGAGTCGGAGGTGGAGTATGAAGTGTCGGGCATACGGGCGTCCAAATGGCGCGGGGGGAAGCTGTGGTACCTGGTTGCATGGAAAGGCTATGGCCCGGAGAAGCAGTCATGGGAACCGGCTGAAGGGGTTCATGCTCCGCGCTTGGTCTCCTTGTTCCATCGGCGTTTTCCTGCCAGCGCTGGACCCGTGGGGAGCCGCTGAGAGGGAGGATGTACTGTCAAGAATTCCTGTCATGCGAGGGGAGGAAAATGGTAACCAGCGAAAACGGACTACATCTCCCAGGATGCTTAGCGGTTGAGAGGTTATGTAAACAGGAGAGCTGTTACATAACTCAAGGAAAACACGCCCTTATGTAAACAGGAGAGCTGTTACATAACTCAAGGAAAACACGCCCTTATGTAAACAGGAGAGCTGTTACATAACTCAAGGAAAACACGCCCTATAAAGGGAGGAACCGGGAGGTACAACGCTGTCGGATATTGTGTTTACACCGACGTACCTGCTTAGTGAAGAGCAGTGTTCCGGAGTGGTGCTCCAGTAAGGCAAGAACGCAGGTAGGTCGAGTCGTTACTCCCTGGGCCGTGTCTTGCCCCATCGTCACCTGTGAAGGACCCGGAAGCTCTACCGGATAACCATTGAGCTTCGCTTTTTGACTCGGCTGAGTCAAAGCGCAGTGGCGCTTTTGCTGGTTGGAGTCGTAACTCCCAGCCCGACCAGAGACACAGGGACTGCCAGCTGTAACGCACACCAGGAGGTGTTTGCCGCGTTACAGACTCGGAAGTCCACTGGATCGATCGAGCGGCTGCTCTCGGTTCAGTCTTCTTTGCTTGTGATTGGGGTATCGGTGACGCATCACCAGGAGGTGACTCCGCGTCCCGGTGCAGTCTGAGGAAGAGGTTGAGCGGCTGCTCCCTTCAGGTAGAGACCCCGGCTGGGTGTTTCCCTGACTCCTCGATTCTCCCCAACACTCTTCGTGCCCCTCACAGCCTACCGATTGGCATTGTCGGCCATTTCATTTCTGCCCTCTGTTGGCATACGCCGGGATCGGCGTATATGCAGAGGACGGCTAGGACCATCCGTGCTGTGGGCTGGTAACGTACTTAGCCTGGAGGATTCCAGTGACAATAACCTTTGTTTATTCCTTGTATTATTTTTGCCTTCATTAAAATAACTAAACCTTCACAAGTGGTTGCGTTCTCATTATCGTGTCTGTTAAACGATCCTGAGACGTTCAGGGCGTTACAGGTGCATCATATTCACTGTTAGTTGGCACCCGCATATAATGAACGTATCTTTAGTTGTGCTGTGCGAAATTTATTAAGAAATGTAGCTATGTCGCAATGTAGAAGCATTAGGAGACGCGGAAAACATATAATGGATGTATTTAAGAAAATGCAAAACGATAAGTTTCTGTTTAATGCAATGTACTCGACTAAATGTGTAATTCGATTGGATTAATTCATGTATGGCGTTTATTCATGTATGTGAAAGTAAAAGCACTAACGTTAGAATGTAATTTAATAATGTATTTAACCTAGTAGAGTCCCGAAGTCACATATATCGTGGAAGAGAAAGGCCTGGTATTTCTTATGTTAGCTGTATGCGGTAGGCCGCAAGTGATTTATTTTAGCAGAGGTTTTAGGCTGCAGTAAATTGTAGAAGTAAAGGATGCAAAGTATTTCTTCATTCTGTGATCTCACCGCAGGTGCAAGGACAGTTGGTTCGTTAGTAAAAAGGTCTTTGTTTAACAGTTGAATTATGGAGAAAGCCAGACATGGGAGTGCATTGGAATGTGCCAATCGTAACTCCTAGTGCCGACGGTGTGAGAAGTTGGCCTGATGTATGATGTCACTAGTTATAGTGTACACCTTATATCAGTCTAAATACCCTTATGGTGATTGGTTGTAAAGTCAACCTTATAGACCAGCTATCCTAGTGGTAGCATGGACAAGAGCAGTCTTAGGCTAAACTCTGAATGGCATGTGAAGCCAGCTGTGATACCATATATAATCCCTTGAATACCAAATGAAAGGACACCACAACAGATATATATATATAAAATAAAGTGTATTTATTCTAAGCAAACCCTCAGCCCTCTTTATGAGATTAGAGGTAAGTACAACACAGTCTTATTAATGCATACAGTAAGTCACACAGGTAAGTAATACAGTTAGGCCCTAGGGGCCACGCAAACCATATACTAAGTAAGTGGTATAAGAACCACTGTCACGGAAGTAGAATAGGCCTAGGCCTAGGGAATCGCTGGGGCTACACTACACTAGCGTTAGTTAGGAAGTGGGAGGCCCACGGGATTCGTGTGCAGAGTGAAAACACTCACGCGTAATGCGTAAAAGTCAATAGCAATAGTACAGTTTAGAAAACGGTAGATTTGGGACACTTCCGGAGTAGCTAGGAAGTTGAGACTTGAAAACTAGACACTAGGATAGTCACTATCCTGATGAGCACCGGAGTACCCAAGTTACCTAGCCCACAGGCAGCGGGTGCATAGGGGTGAAGATGCGTCGTTTTCGTCGTCGACTCCTATGGATGCCTGAAGAAAGATGCTGACAGGCAGTCAGTGAAGAGTGTCCGGTGGATCCCAAGGCTGGGATCAAGAAGAGAAGAAACCTGCAAGCAGAAGGGACAGAGTCAAGGTCACTAGCCAGTGACCACGTGGAACCAGGAAGGAACCAGGCGATGTCGTGAAGAGTTGCAGGTGAAGGTGAAGCTTGTCGCTGCAGCCAGGAGGACCAGGAAGCGTCGAGGACGACCAGGACCAGGAGGCGAGCTGTCCCACGAAGGCTCTTGCTGTCGGCGGCGTTGAAGTTGGACTAGGACTCACCAAGCCTTGGCAAGCGGAACCCACGAAGAACGAAGGACTTGCTTCTGGTGCAGACCAGGAAGGTCTGGGGTGCTTCTTCTTTGCAGAGAAGCGGGAGCCAGTCTGGAGGAGCCAAACCAGCGCAGAAGATTTCAGGGTGCGTTGTCACAGAGGCCACTAGCCAGCGGGCAAGCAACCGGACAGACGCGGCAAGCAGGAAAATGCTGAAGGGCCCCACGCAGGACTCGTGGAGTGTGGGGAGCTGGTCTTCGGTGCAGATGGTGCTTGGGGTTGGGGCTTCTCAATCCCCGGTGCACAACTTCGAGGGTACCTCAGAAGCTGCGCTGTAAGTTACTAGCCACTTTTCCCAGGTAGCCGGTCCCACGTCGCTCGTCGCCTCCACGGATCTCAGCTCTGCTGCAGATGTGGATGAGGGTCGGAGAAGTCTGGAAGTCAAGGCTCTGGTCGGGCTCTGCAGTCGGTTCCTCGTAGAACGGTCGCAAAGCAAAGGGTAGTCTCTTGATGGTGCCTGTTTGCACAGGGTAGCCACTCCTTGGCCACAAGGGAGATTCTTCAGTCTTCTTCTTTCGTCGAATGTCGAAGGTCCAGAGTTTCTGTTCAGTTTTGCAGGTTCAGGATAATCTAAAGTCTTGAGGCCCAACTCCCACTCTTATACTAATCTGGGGGGCTGGGATACCTGCTAGGTCACGCCTTATGGGTGGGACCTGGGAGGGGGTGGTTACACCCACTTCCCTTTGTCCAGTTTCGCGCCAGAGCTGGGGCTGGAGTGCCCCAGCGCCGGTTTGAACTGGACTATGCAAGGAACACCTTGTGTGCCCCAGGCATGTCTCATTCCTTTCAGCCCACCCTGCCCCAATACACTAAAGGCTGTCTGGAGAGGTGCTAGCACCTCCCCAAGCAGGAAACCTATTGTCCAGGCCTCCCTGGCTGGGATCACTCCCAGCTGCAGGAGGTCAGACTTGTGTCGTGGCAGCAGCATCCATTTTGTGATGCTGAGGCTTTGGTCAGAGGCTAACAGTTGAAGTATGATTTTAACATGTCTTTCCCTCTAGAAGGGGGGAATAATATTCTCATGTCCAGAAATGGCATGGGGGTATTATTCCCTAGTGTTAGACACCTTACACGACATGTTTTGATAAAGCCAAACCATAGTTACCATAACCGTCTAAGATTATAAGGCACTTTAAGAGTATATGGTAGGCTATATCATAGAACAGCTATAAGGACATGGTTCCGAAAGCTGCAGACAGGCTCAGCTCATGCTAGAGCACCATCTCACATGTTACCAAGCACTCTGCCTCCAGGATTGTCAAGGCCTGCCATAGGAGTGACTGATAGGTACACATGTGTCTATATGTAAGTTAGGTATAGGAATACTACACCTAAGCAAGGGGTGATTACACGACCTTGCCCCAGCTGAGTGATCAGCCAGTTGTGTCAAAATGGAAGGCCAGGCCAGGGGTGGCATAATACATGCTGCAGCCCCTGGTAGGCCTAGGGTACACCTATGCCCTGGGTACCTAGGGTACACTGTACAGGGCCAATAAGGTGATCCTATCCAAATGGGTTATGCACCTAAAGTACATAGTATTAATTTAGAGAGAGAACAGCAGGGCTGTGGGTCTGATTAGCAGGCCCACAGCCACATCTAAGTCGAAAACCAGTAAAGCAAAAGCAAAAAGTGGGGGTGAACATAGAAAGCAGACCCTACTCTCCTACACAACCCCCCCCCCAAACTTAGGGACATTAAACTAACCTTGACCAGTTGAGTCTTCATGTTCTAAGTGGAAATATCTGGAGAGTCCATCTGCATTGGCATGGTCAGTCCCAGGTCTATGTTCCACTGTGAAGTCCATCCCCTGTAGGGAAATGGACCACCTAAGAAGTTTGGGATTTTCACCCTTCATCTGATTTAGCCACAAGAGGGGCTTATGGTCTGTCTGAATCTTGAAGTGAGTGCCAAACAAGTATGGCCTCAGCTTCTTCAGGGCCCAAACCACAGCAAAGGCCTCCCTCTCAATAGCTGACCAACGTTTCTCTCTAGGGGTCAGCCTTCTACTTATAAAAGCAATGGGCTGGTCTTGACCATCTACATTCAGTTGTGAAAGAACAGCTCCCACACCTAACTCAGAAGCATCTGTCTGGACAATGAACTCTTTGGAGTAGTCTGGACTTTTCAGAATAGGTGCACTGCACATGGCCTGCTTCAGGTCATCAAATGCTTTTTGACAGCTTACTGTCCACTGAACTTTCTTTGGCATCTTCTTGGAGGTCAAGTCATTAAGTGGTGTCACTATGGACCCATAGTTCTTAACAAACTTTCTGTAGTACCCAGTCAGGCCCAAGAAAGCTCTGACCTGAGTCTGGGTAGTTGGAGGAGCCCAGTCCTTTATGGTCTGGATCTTGCTCTCCAGTGGTTGAACCTGACCCCCACCAACTAGGTGGCCCAGGTATACAACCTTGCTCTGCCCTATCTGGCACTTAGTGGCCTTGATAGTGAGGCCTGCCTTTTGCAGGGCCTCTAAAACATTCCTCAGGTGGACCAGGTGATCCTCCCAGGTGGAGCTAAAGACAGCAATATCATCAAGATAAGCTGCACAATAATCATCCAACCCAGTAAGGACTTGATTCACCAGCCTTTGGAAAGTGGCAGGTGCATTCTTCAAACCAAAGGGCATTACCACAAATTGATAATGTCCTCCTGGGGTCGAGAAAGCAGTTTTGGCCTTTGCACTCTCAGCTAGTCTGATTTGCCAGTAGCCTGCTGTTAGGTCAAATGTGCTCAAAAACTTATTAGCTGCCAGTCTGTCAATGAGCTCATCTGCCCTAGGTATTGGGTGGGCATCTGTCCTAGTGACAGCATTGAGACCTCTGTAATCCACGCAAAACCTCAGCTCTCTCTTACCATCTTGGGTGTGAGGTTTTGGCACAAGGACTACAGGACTAGCCCAAGGGCTCTCTGAAGGTTCAATGACTCCCAGCTCCAACATCTTTTGTACCTCAACTTTTATGCAGTCCCTGACATGGTCAGGTTGCCTGTAGATTTTACTCTTCACAGGCAGACTGTCACCAGTGTCCACCTCATGGGTGCACCAGTTTGTCTGACTTGGGGTCAGAGAGAACATATGTCTGTAGGCCTGCAGAACTTGTCTGCAGTCCTGTTGCTGATGGACAGTGAGGCTGTCAGAAAAGACCACACCATCAACTGAGCCATCATCAGGGTTCTGAGTCAACAGGTCTGGGAGAGGGTCACTCTCTTCCTCCTGCCCCTCATCTGTAGCCATGAGTAGCCCCATGTCTGCCCTGTCAACATATGCCTTCAATCTGTTGACATGAAGCACCCTGTGGGGGCTTCTGGGAGTCCCAAGGTCCACCAAGTAGGTGACTTCTCCCTTTTTCTCAACAATAGTGTGGGGTCCAGACCATTTGTCTTGGAGTGCTGCTGGGGCCACTGGCTCCAACACCCACACTTTCTGTCCTGGCTGGTAAACAGTCAGTACAGCCTTTTGGTCATGCCAAGCTTTTTGGAGTTCTTGGCTTGCCTCAAGGTTTTTAGAAGCCTTCTTCATATACTCTGCCATCCTGGAGCGGAGACCAAGTACATAATCCACTATGTCTAGTTTGGGTTGTCTGAGAGGTCTCTCCCATCCTTCCTTCACCAAACACAGGGGTCCTCTTACAGGATGCCCAAACAAAAGCTCAAAAGGGCTGTAGCCAACCCCCTTTTGTGGGACCTCTCTGTAAGCAAACAGAAGGCAGGGTAAAAGGATGTCCCATCTTCGCCTAAGCTTGTCTGGTAATCCTTTTATCATTCCCTTTAGGGTCTTGTTGAATCTCTCAACAAGCCCATTGCACTGTGGGTGATAGGGTGTGGTGAACTTATAGTTAACACCACACTCCTTCCACATTGCAGTCAAGTATCCTGACATAAAGTTGGCACCTCTGTCAGAAATGACCTCCTTTGGAAAGCCCACTCTGGAGAATACTCCAAGCAGGGCCCTTGCCACAACAGGAGCTGTTGTGGTCCTCAGGGGAATTGCTTCTGGGTACCTGGTGGCATGGTCCACTATCACCAGTATGAATCTGTGCCCAGATGCTGTTTGTGGGTCCATTGGTCCTACAATATCTATGCCCACTCTTTCAAAGGGGACCCCCACCACAGGTAGTGGTATGAGGGGGGCCTTTGTGGTGCCACCTGATTTGCCACTGGCTTGGCAGGTGACACAGGAGCGACAAAACTCCTTAGTATCTTCTGACATATGGGGCCAGTGAAAGTGAGGGACAAGCCTGTCCTAAGTCTTGTTCTGGCCTAAATGTCCTGCAAGGGGAATATCATGGGCCAAGGTTAGAAGGAAGCCTCTGAACTTCAGTGGTATGACCAACCTCCTGGATGCACCAGGCTTGGGGTCTCTAGCCTCTGAGTACAGTAGCCCTTCATCCCAATACACTCTATGGGTACCTTGAGCATTCCCTGCAGCCTCAGCAGCAGCCAGCTGTCTGAGGGGTTCAAGAGAGGGGCAGTCTAATTGAGCCTGCCTCAAATCTGCCCTGGAAGGTCCCCCTGTCCCAAGAAACTCAACCTGATCAGGTTCAAGTTCTTCTAGGACAGTTCCTTCAGGGCTCTCAGAATCATCCTCCTGGGAGGGCTGAGCCACTACCTGAGGCAGGGGGGAAGGCACAGCCTTAACCCTACTGCTCTTTCTCTTGGATTGTGACTGGTCCATAGTTTCAGGATCCAGCACTTGTTCAGTGTTGCACTTTTTGGCCTGTGACCTGGTCACAGCAAGGACATGTGCATCTATCCCCAGCATTTCTGCATGGGTCCTATACTCCACTTCAGACCAAACTGAAGTTTCAAGATCATTGCCCAGTAAACACTCTACAGGAAGGTCTGAACTAACAACAACTTTCTTGAGGCCAGTTACCCCTCCCCAGGAGAAGTTAACAATAGCCACAGTATGGGAGGTAGTGGCATTGCTAGCGTTGGTCACTAGGTAATTCTCACCTAGTATGATCTGTCCAGGGTCCACAAAAGCAGGTGTCACCATTGTGACACTAGCTCCAGTGTCCCTGTAGGCCTGAGCCATTCTTTGGTTGATAAAAGGTGTCTGTCTGTACTTGCCCAGGTTACTGGGGCCTACAGTAGAGGACAAAGCTAAGTCCCCATCACAGATCAGAACAGCCTGAGTAGGTACTCTGACTAGGCCAGAATCCTCCTCAGTTCCCAGGGTTAACCCTACTACACCCTTTTGCTGGGAACCACCACTTACAGCTGAACTAGGGGGTACAGTTGCCTTAGGGGCAATGGTGGCTGGGGGCTTATCCTTTTTGGTGCACTCACTAAACCAATGTGAGTTGGACTTACAATAGTTGCACCATGGTTTCTTTTGGCCATCTTTCTTCTTATCCTTTTTGGAACCACCCTCCCCCTGAGCCTTTTGGGGGCCTGGTGAAGACTTCTGGTCTTTTTGTTTCTGCTCATTACCCTTCTGGTCTGCCTTTTTCTGATCACCGCCCTGGTTCTGGTTTTTCTGCTTAACTCTAGTCCTGACCCATCTATCTGCCTTCTTTCCCAATTCTTGGGGAGAAGTCAGATCAGAATCAATCAGGTGTTGATGCAATAGCTGGTTTTGACAGTTGTTAAGTATTTGCTCTCTCATGATCAAATTATACAATCCGGTATAGTCCTTAACCTTACTTCCCATTAGCCAGCCTTCCAGAGCCTTAGTGGCACAATCTACAAAGTCAGTCCAGTCCTGAGTCTGTGTCTTCTGGGTTTCCCTGAACAACAACCTGTATTGTTCAGTGGTTAGGCCAAACCCATCAATCAGAGCACTCTTCAGGACAGTGTAATTATCTGCATCCTCATCACTAACTGTGAGGAGCTTGTCTCTTCCTTTCTCAGAGAAGGAGAGCCACAAGATAGCTGCCCACTGACTTTGGGGTACCTGCTGTACTTTGCAAGCTCTCTCCAAAGCAGTTATCCATTTGTGGATGTCATCCCCACACTTGTAGGGAGGGACAATCTTGCTCAGGTTTCTATTATCATAGTGCCTGTCTCTATCTCTAGGAATGTTGCTGCCACCAGTGGGTTCTAACCCACTTAACTTTTGCTCTCTAGCCAGAGCAAGCTTCTCTTTGGCAAGGGCAAGTTCTTCCCTCTGAATCCTCAGATTAGCCTCCCTCATTCTGGCTGCATGCTCCTTTCTCTCAGGTGAAGTCATTCCCCTGTGAGAGGAAGCATTAGAGATGCTAGAGACATGGGAGTGGATGGATTCCCTTGAAGGGGATCTGTCCCTCCTGCTTCTCTGTGAATGCCTACTTGTGGGTCTGTATGGGGGGACCCCATGCAAACTCCCATGTAAACTTAAGTTAGCCTGGCTAAGTCTCCTTACTTGGCTCTGGCTGTCTACCTCCCCATCTGAAGCCCCATCTGACTCCTCTGTGGTGGGTAGACCCTCCTCTGTGCCTAGGGCACCTGCCTGAGATGCCCTCTGAGCATCATACTCCTCTAGGAGTTGTCTTAACTGAAGGAGGGTAGGGTTTGCACCCTGTTTTATTCCTCTGGAGGTACACAAGTGTCTCATCTCCTGGAATGTTAAGGTATCATATCTAGAGGGGATCTTTTGCAGACCTGATCCTCCTGAGAGAGCATCTACTTGATCTACTCTCAGAGACATGATCTAGTGAGGGTGTGGTGTGTGCACCTACCTACACTAGTTGTATCTACTAAACCTTTCTAGTAGTTGTAGTCAGGGTGTGTTACTCCCTTCAACCTACAACTACAAAGTCCAGTAGGACTTAAGTATAATAATCTATGTTATATGTACCTAGACAATATCTGTGTGATCTTTCAATTTAGTATCTCAAGATTACAATGGTATTACAACAGCAAGCTCAGATCCCAACCGCTGCTCACCAATGTGAGAAGTTGGCCTGATGTATGATGTCACTAGTTATAGTGTACACCTTATATCAGTCCAAATACCCTTATGGTGATTGGTTGTAAAGTCAACCTTATAGACCAGCTATCCTAGTGGTAGCATGGACAAGAGCAGTCTTAGGCTAAACTCTGAATGGCATGTGAAGCCAGCTGTGATACCATATATAATCCCTTGAATACCAAATGAAAGGACACCACAACAGATATATATATATAAAATAAAGTGTATTTATTCTAAGCAAACCCTCAGCACTCTTTATGAGATTAGAGGTAAGTACAACACAGTCTTATTAATGCATACAGTAAGTCACACAGGTAAGTAATACAGTTAGGCCCTAGGGGCCACGCAAACCATATACTAAGTAAGTGGTATAAGAACCACTGTCACGGAAGTAGAATAGGCCTAGGCCTAGGGAATCGCTGGGGCTACACTACACTAGCGTTAGTTAGGAAGTGGGAGGCCCACGGGATTCGTGTGCAGAGTGGAAACACTCACGCGTAATGCGTAAAAGTCAATAGCAATAGTACAGTTTAGAAAACGGTAGATTTGGGACACTTCCGGAGTAGCTAGGAAGTTGAGACTTGAAAACTAGACACTAGGATAGTCACTATCCTGATGAGCACCGGAGTACCCAAGTTACCTAGCCCACAGGCTGCGGGTGCATAGGGGTGAAGATGCGTCGTTTTCGTCGTCGACTCCTATGGATGCCTGAAGAAAGATGCTGACAGGCAGTCAGTGAAGAGTGTCCGGTGGATCCCAAGGCTGGGATCAAGAAGAGAAGAAACCTGCAAGCAGAAGGGACAGAGTCAAGGTCACTAGCCAGTGACCACGTGGAACCAGGAAGGAACCAGGCGATGTCGTGAAGAGTTGCAGGTGAAGGTGAAGCTTGTCGCTGCAGCCAGGAGGACCAGGAAGCGTCGAGGACGACCAGGACCAGGAGGCGAGCTGTCCCACGAAGGCTCTTGCTGTCGGCGGCGTCGAAGTTGGACTAGGACTCACCAAGCCTTGGCAAGCGGAACCCACGAAGAACGAAGGACTTGCTTCTGGTGCAGACCAGGAAGGTCTGGGGTGCTTCTTCTTTGCAGAGAAGCGGGAGCCAGTCTGGAGGAGCCAAACCAGCGCAGCAGATTTCAGGGTGCGTCGTCACAGAGGCCACTAGCCAGCGGGCAAGCAACCGGACAGACGCGGCAAGCAGGAAAATGCTGAAGGGCCCCACGCAGGACTCGTGGAGTGTGGGGGGCTGGTCTTCGGTGCAGATGGTGCTTGGGGTTGGGGCTTCTCAATCCCCGGTGCACAACTTCGAGGGTACCTCAGAAGCTGCGCTGTAAGTTACTAGCCACTTTTCCCAGGTAGCCGGTCCCACGTCGCTCGTCGCCTCCACGGATCTCAGCTCTGCTGCAGATGTGGATGAGGGTCGGAGAAGTCTGGAAGTCAAGGCTCTGGTCGGGCTCTGCAGTTGGTTCCTCGTAGAACGGTCGCAAAGCAAAGGGTAGTCTCTTGATGGTGCCTGTTTGCACAGGGTAGCCACTCCTTGGCCACAAGGGAGATTCTTCAGTCTTCTTCTTTCGTCGAATGTCGAAGGTCCAGAGTTTCTGTTCAGTTTTGCAGGTTCAGGATAATCTAAAGTCTTGAGGCCCAACTCCCACTCTTATACTAATCTGGGGGGCTGGGATACCTGCTAGGTCACGCCTTATGGGTGGGACCTGGGAGGGGGTGGTTACACCCACTTCCCTTTGTCCAGTTTCGCGCCAGAGCTGGGGCTGGAGTGCCCCAGCGCCGGTTTGAACTGGACTATGCAAGGAACACCTTGTGTGCCCCAGGCAGGTCTCATTCCTTTCAGCCCACCCTGCCCCAATACACTAAAGGCTGTCTGGGGAGGTGCTAGCACCTCCCCAAGCAGGAAACCTATTGTCCAGGCCTCCCTGGCTGGGATCACTCCCAGCTGCAGGAGGTCAGACTTGTGTCGTGGCAGCAGCATCCATTTTGTGATGCTGAGGCTTTGGTCAGAGGCTAACAGTTGAAGTATGATTTTAACATGTCTTTCCCTCTAGAAGGGGGGAATAATATTCTCATGTCCAGAAATGGCATGGGGGTATTATTCCCTAGTGTTAGACACCTTACACGACATGTTTTGATAAAGCCAAACCATAGTTACCATAACCGTCTAAGATTATAAGGCACTTTAAGAGTATATGGTAGGCTATATCATAGAACAGCTATAAGGACATGGTTCCGAAAGCTGCAGACAGGCTCAGCTCATGCTAGAGCACCATCTCACATGTTACCAAGCACTCTGCCTCCAGGATTGTCAAGGCCTGCCATAGGAGTGACTGATAGGTACACATGTGTCTATATGTAAGTTAGGTATAGGAATACTACACCTAAGCAAGGGGTGATTACACGACCTTGCCCCAGCTGAGTGATCAGCCAGTTGTGTCAAAATGGAAGGCCAGGCCAGGGGTGGCATAATACATGCTGCAGCCCCTGGTAGGCCTAGGGTACACCTATGCCCTGGGTACCTAGGGTACACTGTACAGGGGCCAATAAGGTGATCCTATCCAAATGGGAATGCACCTAAAGTACATAGTATTAATTTAGAGAGAGAACAGCAGGGCTGTGGGTCTGATTAGCAGGCCCACAGCCACATCTAAGTCGAAAACCAGTAAAGCAAAAGCAAAAAGTGGGGGTGAACATAGAAAGCAGACCCTACTCTCCTACACACGGTGTCTGGGACTCAAGGCCAAGCTGATGGACGAGGGAAGATGGACGGAGCTGAATGGAAAATTACTGGAAGAAGACCTGATCGAGGAGGTGTGCCAGAGGGCGTGTTCTATCTTTTGGGGTTTCGTATTAGGGACAGCACCCCGAGGGTTGGGCAGAACAGAGTAGCTCAGAGCAGAGAGGAGGTAGGCGAGGAGCTAGAAGGAGCGTTTAGATCGAGCTCTCCAAGTGAAGACTTCTTAGGAAGTTCACTTCTGACACCTTTTCATGAGTTCCTGGGTCTCAAGGGAATGGTAAGCAGGGACGTCATCTAGCATAGAGTAGGGACAGAAATGCTTTGGTTTAATGATTCCTAACATCGACATTAGCTTGGTAGTTATCTACCTCATTTTTTTAGAAGCCGTGCTATTGTTCATATTCAGTCGTATGCAGATTCTTCGTAGAGTGGCATTTGTATTAGTACCCATTTATTTGCTGAACCTTGTGCTAAGGTACTTGTATCTGCAGATGTTTTTTCTGATAATAAAACTCCGAAAGGAATAGAAATTGACCTCCGAGTCTTCAATTATGTCAAATTGCGGAAGGTATTCTTTGATAATTGTGTTTGCTCCCTCCACGCTATTGGGCAAGTAAAAAGGTTCATTCGACCAGAGTGGGTTCTTGAGATAAATTGCTTCAAGAAAATTGGGCCCCAGCATAATCAAGATGGAACTACTTTCCTGCATAATACTAACACTGATCTTATTTTTGGTTTTCTTTAAGGGATATAATTTGAATCAATGGGTAGAGATGTGAGTTGCCTGGACAGTCAGTGGATGGGGGAGCATGGTCTAATGGCACACTAGTAGGTCGGTATGAAGCACAATGCTGACACTGCTCATGGCTAGAGTGGCTGAGTGGGAGGAAAAGGGACCAGACAGTGGACACATGGAGGAAACTCCTGGGCATTCTGCATTGCCAGGAGCAGCTAGATGGGGGAAGAATTGAGCTGCATGCCAGTAAAATGCGGGAGCCTGCAAGGCGCGCTGCATTATCAGGAGCAGCCGGGGAAAGGAGCAGGGAACCACAAAGTGGTAGCATGCGCAAGCACACTGGGTGCTCTCACTGACAGTGATGTCTTACAACAAACCCGAAAATTATTCATGCAGCAAAGGCTTTAATTTATGTCTCATCACCAAATCTTTACCAGAAAAATCATAGGGACCATGTAAATATCTGCTATTGGCTTGAAGACAGCTCACTCAAGAAGCAAGAAAAACAGAGTAATGCCAGTTGCTGAAAGTGGCTGGCTGACCTGACCCAAAGCTATCTCCCTCTCTATAGTTGTTGTTGTTGCACATTCTTGTGATGTAATGATGACATGAGCTACTCCACAAACAGTGGTGTACCTAGTCCTACTGCCACTCGGGGCGGGTCCTAATTTTGCCTACTGGTGCAGGTAGGAGCGGGTGGTGGGCTGACAGCTGACCGACGACTTGTTCGGGGGAGGCGGTGGCGGACTTGTTCTTGGGGGGATGGTGGTAGTTGACAGACACGACTGCCTCACCGCCACCGCCCCCAAAAAGAGTGCCACCCTCCCTCCCCCCAGCTACGCCACTGTCCACAAATCTAAACATCTCTGTATCCAGACCTAAATGGGACAATCACCATAGTCCACAGATCGTTTACCTTGCGGCATCACTTCCCACAACATGTTCTCAGCTTCTCAGGAATTGGAAAAATGTAACACACTTTATGTTTCCGGAGGTCTCGCAACCGGGGACTCTGCTTTGTGGGACGACAACTTCTCACACATAAGTAGATTAGGTATGGAGTCGTAAAACTACGCACGTAGTTTGTGGATTGCATTTTGTAGTACTAAAAAGTGCAGTTTGAGAATAAGGCCCTACACTGATAACATTCTGAGGCTCTCATGGCAATTAACCATATTTTCCCCGCCGCTAGGGGAAAAGCATCTATTTTGGACCAATACGATAAATGAACTTTCAGATTCCTTTTTTCTCCCATGTGAGGAGAGTCTGTTTCAGCTCCTGTGGTAGTTGCTGGCTCAGCAATAATATTATATCACTAGTTTCCCCATGTTTCATCCGGATTCTCATGAAAATGAGGATAACTCTACAATTTAGTTTATTGTAATATCTATAGCCATGAAAATAATAGACAAAGCTGAATACCACATCTATGCCCACTATTATTTCTAATACATACATCTTTTCTTGAAGCATTACCTTAAGGCTTGCTGGACCATATGTTGCACTAAGGGGTAGCAACACCTTGCTTGGACAGGAACTTAAATAATTTACTGATCTTATTGTCCTGCAGTATTCAAAGTCAGCACCAACTAAGAAGGTTATGTTCCCATGATGATCTTTAATGAAAGTGAAATGTCATGATATCAGGACATTACATCCAGATTGCGTCCAAAGTCATCTTTATTGTTCACAGGAATGACATAAAAACAGCCAAAATGTTTTGTCCACTGCCTGTGGGCTTCTTTGAACTGAGAACAAAAGGTGTCGTCCAAAATCAAATAGGAATTCCGCTGGTTCATTAAAAACCGGCTAGGTAGACAGGTAGACGGTGTTAGCATTTCTGCAGTACTTTGGACTGTTGCCAGCTATGTTGCACCGCCTATTGCCACCCGATCTAGTCGAAACTGCAACCACAGAGGCCAGCATTGCACAAGGCCCTAGTGTCTTCACTGGAGGCACAAACACTGGCCCCAGGGCATTTAAAAAAAAAATCAAAATACGAACCTACCTTTCTGAATTGTACATTGGGAGGTCAATTTGTGCGACACAAAATGTAGAACTTCCAAGGTCACTTTAGAAGAAAACCAGGAAACAGGATCCAAAATTTCAACTCTGGGAGAGGCCAAAGGGCAGAATTCTGCATACAAACGTAATCCGTTTTGGGAAAATCAAATGTATTTTTTCACCTGGTAGTTGGAAATGTTCTGGCTGTGTTCTGCATGGGTGTGCCAATAATTTGCTGTGTATGTGCTGCATATATGCCACATGAGTGATATTGCAGTGCTTAAGTATTAGATATGAAAAAAATCTATCCACTGCTAACAATCTACGTTTATGCTTGATTGAAGGCGTTTGTCACTGCACTACCAGCTTCAGTTTTTATCTTAGGAGTGGTGGGTGGAGCGTACGCGTTTGATAGCCCCAATGGTGTGCATGGCATGCATATGGTGATTAAATAATTTTATCTAACCGTGGCGCGATGTTCTCGCCCTATACTTTTATCAATCAATCAGTGCTTTTGGGAGTTGTAGTCTTGGTTCGGTTCAAAGGAAACAACTGGACCATCACAGCTGATTAATTTAAAAAAAAGAGCCTTAATCTGGAAAATTGCTGTTCAAATTACACTGAAAATATAGAGCCAATGGAAATGCGCTGTCTAGAGGCAAGTCAATTAAGAGAACATTAAAATACTATTTTTACCCGTCAGTTGGTTGTGTTTCGTTCTGTTCTAGCTGCTCTTACTTCTTTTGCAGAAATAAAGCAGTTGACAAAAGGAGGCATTTAGGCATCACAGGAGTGTAGAGGATGCTGACTCAAGAGCTGGGGAACCCTTTTCGAGTCTTGGCGGCACAACAGCCTTTGATCCTGGGCAATTCACTTGCTGGCACATGCATCAAGCTAGGATTATGCGTTTCCTTAATTGCTAATACTAAGGATTCTCAATTAAGGACTCGCAAAATCCTATGCATGTAGGAATCGCTATAATAATAGCGATTCCTACACATTCCTTATTTGCGACTCGCAAATTGCGAGTCGCAAATAAGGAATAGCTTCCCATTCATTCCTATGGGCCTGAATGGGAAATTGCAAGCGCAATTTGCGAGTATCAACCGGCACTTGAAAATTGCGCATGCAATTTCAGGGTGCAAGGGTGTCAAAAGAACACCCTGTTGCACCCCTAAAATTGACCTGTGCACATATGTTACGCACACACATGCCCTCAGGGCATGTGTGTGCACAACATGCAACTTTGAAAAATGCAAAAAAGTGCATTTTTCAAAGGTTTTGCCAATTACCATGAAGTTCAACTTCATGGTAATTTGCGCCCCCTATTAGCGAAATTGCTAGTTTTATTACTTTAATGCATTGCATTTAAGGAATCTCAATTTGCGATTCCTTAAATGCAATCGCAATTTAAGTAATCGCAATTTGGAGATTACTTAAATCGTGATTTTTGCATTTGGGATGATGCATCCCAAATGCAAAAATACCGGTCGCAAAGGAGCAAATTCTGAGAATCTGCCCGTTTGCGACCGGTTTTTCTTTTGATGCATGTGACTGTTAATCTCTCCGAGTTGAGCGATGTTAATCTGCTGCAAGACAGCAAAGCAGAAAGAGGCAAAACTTTATGAAAAATAGTTCCACCAAAGCGGATTTTAACAGTATTTCGCCCACAGGAAACTGATAAGAGAAGCAGATTAGGAACAAGCATTGGTAAATGGAGGAAAATATGCTACATTTAATAGAAATAGAGGAAAAGTAAGTGACAAGCACAGGACCAATGAAAAGCCAGGAAAGTGAGGGTGCGGGATGTAAGCCCCTTTAAGATTTATATGAAAATCAATATATTTCACAAGCACAGCGCAAGTTAAACCTGTAAACAAAATAGGCTGTTTGTCACTACCAGGACATGCCAAACATAAAAGTACATGTCCTACCTTTTACTCACACAGCACCCTGTCCATACGGTAACTAGGGCCTGCCTTAGTGGTCACTTATATGTAATATAAAGGGGAGTTTAAGGCTTGGCAAGTAGTTTTAAATGCCAAGTCGAGGGGGCAGTAAACTGCACACACAGGCCCTACAGTGGCAGGCCTGAGAAAGGTTTGAAAGGCTACTTCTGTGAGTGGCACAATCAGTGTTACAGGCCCAATAGTAGCATTTAATTTACAGGCCCTGTGTATATGATATATCAATTTACAAGGGACTTACACAAGTAATTCTGCCAAACAGGTGTAAACCAATTATAACATTTTTAGAGGACCGAGCACATGTACTTTAGCACTGGTCAGCAGTGGTAAACTGCCCAGAGTCCTAAAGCCAACAAAAAGAGGGTCAGACAAAATAGGAGGAGGAAGACAACATTTTTGGAATAACCCTGCAAAAAGGGCCATTTTCAGCACTAATTCTCTATTTTTTTCGGGGTAAGATATTCTTAGAGTCCTGACGATGAGCCTTCTATCTGTATAAGGATTGAAACGTCCTTGACTACTTCTACAGATCCAATTTGATTGTACATAAGAATACAACGGCAAAGTTCAGTCAACCCAACTCTTCCCACTCCATCACTCGCTCACATTGGCACCAGCAGCTTCACACTACAGGGATGACCACCTGCAACATCAGGCCTGCTCTCAACGCTACATCAATGACCGTCCGCAACACTTTCCTGCTACTCGCATTGTCAATAGAACTCTTTGAGCTGGACTGATAACGTAACTTTTCAGAGGGACTAACCTGTTCCCTGTATCCGATCCATGCTCTATCACGGACGGCTGAACTTATGACTCTCTACCGGTCTCCCACGACCAGATAACTGTGGGTGGCGCTTTGGGCTTTTTCGTGTTATTTTCACATAAATCTTTAAAACTGCATATTTCCAGTTTTACCGATATGATTTTTGAGTTTTGGCCTTGTTATATTTATTAAAATCTACTCTGTTTTTCTAATTTGGTGTGGGATCCTTTAGTGTTTTCATTTTATTATTGTTTGAAGTGCTGCGGAAATACATTACACATTGCCTTTAAATTAAGCCTGACTGCTCTGTTCCAAGCTACCAGAGGGTTGAGCATGGGTTAACTTGGGGTTTGCTTGCAACTTCACCCTGACAAGGTTTATGGATCCTGCTTGATTAGGGCTTCACCCCTGGCAACCACTAACCCAATTTCTTACACAGAGCATTTCAGTTTCATTTTGTTTTGATAGGATACGTTTTATCTGTCACCTCTGATATCTGGACCTTGTGTTGCAGTGCATGAGTGACTATATTATCTCCCTCTCTCCAGTGGCGGACCCCTTTAGGGCAAAGGAGCTGTGCTCCCTGCTGCCACTGCAGCAAAAGTGAAAAATAAAATAAAATTGTAATAAAATTAATTACCATTTTATTTTTCACAGCTCACACCCCAGCAGTATTTGGGACGGGCTGCTGCTGACTGGCAGCAGGGGAGTGGTGCTCACTCCACCAGGTTACACTGCCATGTCTCTTTGGCTGGCTGTCTTGCGATGGCCAGCCTGACATGCACAGTGTAAACCTCTCCATCTAGCTGTCTCAGACAGCTGAGTAGAGAGCAGGCACAGCCCCCCTGTGCCTGTTGGAGAGTTGAGGCAGTCCGCTCCAGCCAATCCTGGCATTGCTCTCATGCTCGTCATCTGCATCATGAGAGCAGCGTTAAGAATTGGAGAGGGGTGGCTGAGGCCCCAGGAGGATTCGAGGTGACGAGGAAGCATATGTAAGTCTGTTTTACAATTGTATTTTTAGACCCACTGACAGGCCCTGTGAGAAACTCACATTGCCTTCAGCTTTAATTCCAGAGCTCTCAGTCATGGCCCGTTATAAAATCTGTTAACGAGCCATGATTCAGAGCTTTGGAATGGGAGCCTCTTTATTTAAATATTAGCCCCCCAAACCCAGCATTCTATCCGCTCTCTAACACTGTATCAGCGGTCAGCCATCTTTGAATGATTTCTAAATCAATGAAGATAGATGCTGATGCGTGCACATGTATGTGCATGTGTTCATGTGTAGTGACCATCTTGAATGTTTTTTCTTTTCGCTCTAGGAAAAACATTTCTAACATGGCTACCGTTAATTCGCGCAAAATGAGAATGCTTCACCTTTAAGCAAAGGAGAAAACACTTTGGGTCTCATTACAGTGACAGGCGGACAAACCGTATCGGAAAACGGGACCGACCGCCAGAGGTGCGGCGGTCCTGTGAGGCCAATTAGGATGCGACCGCCAGGGCATCTTTATAATTGCAAATCATTGCGGCGGGCGGTGCTGTAAGCAGCACCCACTGCAATGTTAAAGTGGCATGTTGTGCATTGCCATGCACAACGTGTCAGGCACCGCGCGGTGCCTGCCACCTTGTGTGTGGCAATGAAGGGGGGTACCCTAGGTACCCCCGAAGTGCAGCCACCCACCCCAACACCCCCAAAGTGATTTACCGTATGCACTCCGCCATGGAAAGGCATACCCACCATCAGCATCATAATGTGGGTGGCGGTGCCTGCAAGGCACTACCACCATACTGTGGGCCTTTTCCACCCGGCCAGCAATCGTGCAGATTCCCGACTGGTGGAAAAGCGGCAGACGGACTTCCCGTCCGCTGCGGTACCCCCCGCCATGGTAATATGGCGGGGGTAAATAATTACGGGTGGATCTGCCCGCCATCATATTAGGCCCCTAAGTTTTAGCCTGATGCACTTGCTTGCATGCCTGCGCATAGTGGTTATCTAGAGATAATTTTTTATAGACTTCTACAGAACATTCGAAGATGGCCACTGGATGAGCACACAGACTGTGGTTATCTGAGAAAATTAAAAAGCAGTGGCAAAGCCAAAAGATATGGACCCTGTTATCACAGTTGAGATCTATTGGCTTTGCAAGTGGTTGTTTTACCTATTCATGGTTTATTTTTGCTCTTGCAGCCCTTCATACATTACTATTTTGTTCAAAAGGCTTCTACATTTCTGCCCCTTATTTGTTGTTGCTGCATTCAATGATTCTTCATTTCTAGTTAGTAGGAGGATGTGGTGGTGAAACCACGAAAGAAATCCAGGTGATTATGGATCTGATCATTTTAAAATATTACATCTCTCTGCTCAGAAACAAACACCATTGTCTGGGTTTGTTGATTTGCAATTAAGAAACAATAATGTCATGTCCACTCTAAAACAAAATTGAATGTACAGTTTCATTGGCTGTAGTCCATGTATCAATATCCTCCAGGGTACCCTACTTCCAAAAGAGAACTGCCTCTTCGAGCTTGCAAAGCTCCAATACGAGGATTATAAAAAGAAATGTAATTTATAAGAGCAGACATTTCCCTGTGGTGAAGGCATACACTGCTGTTCAGTAGTCTACACGAGTGGAAGGCCATTGATAACTTCCATCCTACCATCTGGGTTACTGTGTCACGTAGGCACTATCCATCTGGTCGGAAAGGCAAAATATTATTGCCTAGTCTTTTATGAGATCTGCATTTTACAATATGTACTGAAAACAGTCAATGAGACTGGGAACATCAGTCTGCCATCTGCATTAAAGTTTAATGCATGTTACTCTATTATGGTCACTTTCAATTTCATGAAAAAAAAACACACGCGCATAAAACCTTAACAAATCTGCCTGTTCAGCTTCTCATTCTGGGGGATATGTTTAGATTTGGATGAATTCAAAGTCCTTTGAGTAGATTCGTAAACCTGTTTGGAGTAATAGTATTGAGAAAGCAAGTGCAAGAATCAGGTGAGTTGCCTGTATCATAGGCGTTTTGGAGTGACAAATATAAAAACACATAACGGTGTTGGTCGGGGTTGGTGGGGGTGGGGGGTGAGGGGTTACTTGCTTTGCAAGTTAGGGCAGAATGAATAAGGTGACAATATTTGTATATGAATCATAATCATGACCTTTTTTTCAACAGAGGGATTCCTACTCGGCATTCACAGGCTTGTATAGGAACCAGCCAAGGAGGACAGACAATGGAAAGAGTTATATTTTTATTTTACAACCCTGCTAAGTACCACGCATCTGGTCTTAGACTAACGCTTATTAGCTTGGTGGTCCGCGTCACCACGCTAAAATGCATAGTCACGCATTATGATAGCTTCTTAACACCACTTGAGCGCGCTGCCAGGGCGGAGGCACAGATTGGGACTTGACAGCGATTAAACAACAGAGGGAGGCCTGTGGCCTGCGACATGCACTGTACAGTGTGCTACAGACGAGTCTGGTGAAGACCCACAGACTTGCTGCCTTAGTAAATTTGACACTCTCTTACATAGAGGGGTGGGCTCAGCTGATAGATGATTCAAACTTAAACCAGTGGCATCGCCCCACTGAACAAAATGAAAAATAAAATGATAATAACTGTTGTTATTTTCATTTTAGTTTTCCTATTTCATCAGTGGCTATCGAGGCAGGGGAAGGAGTGGTTTACGCTCCCTAAGTGCGCACATCTGCATGGCCGGCCCTCTTGCGAACTTTGCATCTTCCCCAACAGGCTGCATTACACAGCCTAGTGAGGAATATTCACAACCTCCCCTTTCCTGTCTGAGGGTCGAACCATGACACTCAGGCCTATCACAATGCTGCATTGCAGCATTGTGATTGATCAGGGGAGCTTGGAAGCCCAGGCTCTTTCTGCTGCCGGCCGGGACTGCAGGAAGATAACAAAGATGACGGAGGAAAGACGGCGGCCAGATGTTGCAGGTAAGTGTTTATTTTTTGTTGTTGTCTCTCCCTCCACCCTACCCGCACCACCATCCGGGTCCGGTAGCAGCCGCTACTGGCTGAAACCCCACCTGTCCAGTCTCAGAGGCGTTACCAAGTCAGGTCACCTGCCTATATCTTATCCGGAGTCTCCCACAGTGCCCACGTGAATGCCAGGAGGGGGCACCTTAAGTTGCCTCTTGTCTTTGTTATCCGGGCACCTGGCGTCACCCCACTTGTAGTGTTAACATTGAGCTTTTCTGTGTGGTGCCAGCAAGCAGATGATTCTGGGGCCAGATCTGTGTTTTTTTTAATGTCTGATGCAGCGCCCCCATTGCCACAATGGGGATCTGTATCCAGTTCCATTTGGTGCATTAGTGGGTGTGCAGCCCCACTGTAGCCAGCTGCATTCCAGCTTGACATAAGTGTACGGTCAGCAAATGTAGAATGTTTGTACACTGATGATAATCAGTAATCAGGACTAACAGGCCCTTGTACGATCACACGGGATACTCTAGGGCAGTGACCCTCAAAGAACGGCCCGGGGGCTGCATGCCGCACTCCTGACCTTAACATGTGGCCCCTTGATCAACAGCAGAACTGGGCTGCTGGTCACTCGACTCAAAACTATTAGTAAAACGATGATAAATATAAAAGCAAGCCAAACACAAAGAGATGATGGACGGAGTGCTGAAACTTTCCAAACACTCACCCCCAGTCACAGATCTGGGTTGAATCCATCATCATTCTTTAGCTCACTTTGCCACCCCAGTTCAGACACAGCTATATGCAAATCAGTCTTGACCCTGTGCCTCATGGGAACAGTCCAGCCTGAATTGCCAAGCCATGTCTTCCCTGGACCGGAAACAAGCATCCTGGGACCGGTTTCTGACTAACAGCCCTCATCAGCCAGACTAGCTTGAATCCAGTGGCAAAGTGAGCAAGGGACCCACGTCTGGGCATACCCTGCCAACTTAGGGCGAACAAGGCAAACACAAAGAGATGATGGACGGAGTGCTGAAACGTTTCAAACACGCACCCCCAGTCACAGATCTGGGTTGAATCCATCATAATTCTTTAGCTCACTTTGCCACCCCAGTTCAGACACAGCTATATGCAAATCAGTCTTGTCCCTGTGCCTCATGGGAACAGTCCAGCCCGAATTGACAAGCCATGTCTTCCCTGTGCCGGAAACCAGCATCCTGGGACCGGTTTCGGACTAACAGCCCTCATCAGCCAGGCTAGCTTGAATCCAGTGGCAAAGTGAGAAAGGGACCCAAGTCTGGGCATACCCTGCAAACTTAGGGCGAACAAGGCAAACACAAAGAGATGATGGACGGAGTGCTGAAACATTTCAAACACTCACCCCCAGTCACAGATCTGGGTTGAATCCATCATCATTCTTTAGCTCACTTTTCCACCACAGTTCAGACACTGCTATATGCGAATCAGTCTTGACCCTGTGCCTCATGAGAACAGTTCAGCCCGAATTGCCAAGCCATATCTTCCCTGGACCGGAAACAAGCATCCTGGAACTGGTTTCGGACTAACAGCACTCATCAGCCAGGCTACCTTGTATCCAGTGGCAATGTGAGCAAGGGACCTACGTCTGGGCATACCCTGCCAACTTAGGGTGAACAAGCCAAACACAAATAGATGATGGACGGAGTGCTGAAACTTTTCAAACACTCACCCCCAGTCACAGATCTGGGTTGAATCCATCATCATTCTTTAGCTCAATTTGCCACCACAGTTCAGAAACAGCTAAATGCGAATCAGTCTTGACTCTTTGCCTCATGGGAACAGTCCAGCCCGAATTGCCAAGCAATGTCTTCCCTGGACCGGAACCAAGCATCCTGGGACCGGTTTCGGAGTAACAGCCCTCATCAGCCAGGCTAGCTTGAATCCAGTGGCAAAGTGAGCAAGGGACCCACGTCTGGGCATAAACTGCCAACTTAGGGCGAACAAGGCAAACACAAAGAGATGATGGACGGAGTGCTGAAACTTTTCAAACAGTCACCCCCAGTCACAAATCTGGGATGAATCCATCACAAGTCTTTGGCTCACTTTGCCACCCCAGTTCAGAAACAGCTATATGCGAATCAGTCTTGACCCTGTGCCGCATGGGAACAGACCAGCCCGAATTGCCAAGCCATGTCTTCCCTGAACCGGAACCAAGCATCCTGGGACCGGTTTCGGACTAACAGCCCTCATCAGCCAGGCTAGCTTGAATCCAGTGGCAAAGTGAGCAAGGGACCCATGTCTGGGCATACCCTGCCAACTTAGGGCGAACAAGGCAAACACAAAGAGATGATGGACGGAGTTCTGAAACATTTCAAACACTCACCCCCAGTCACAGATCTGGTTTGAATCCATCATCATTCTTTAGCTCAATTTGCCACCCCAGTTTAGACACAGCTATATGCGAATCAGTCTTGACTCTGCATCATGGGAACAGTCCAGCCTGAATTGCCAAGCTACTCTTTCTGCACAAAAACAGTAATTGAAGGCGTTTTCATTTTTCTATGTGTGATGTGTAAAGTCACTTTCCATGGCTTTGTGTGGTTTAATAAGTGCAAAGTAGTGCAGGCAGAGCTATGCACTGCCTTGCGTTACTTTGTATTATCTAAACCATGCAAAGCCATGGAAAGTGACTTTGTGTGGCTTAGTGTATCCCAGATATTCTTGCTTTGCCGTGCGACTACTTCTGTCCTGTGAGGAAAACGCAAGTCTGTAATAAATCTGGGCCTTTATTGCTAACAAAACAAATGAACCAATCTGATGAAGCTTTTTGTAGGTTGGTGGACGAAGGTCTTAAATGCTGCTGGCAGATCAAATGGCACATGTGTATCCTATATTTCTGCTTCATTGCCTCCATTAGTTCTGAGACTTATCTACCAGCCACCCAAGACACCATGTGTTTCCTTAAACTGTAACTCTGCTGCTGTTTCCCTGATCACCACAAACAGAGGAGAAATGGATGGCAGTTTTACGATATAATGCAAGTTTTAAAAGTGGCACTGATTAAGTTCTTGATTAAACAAAAGCAGTTTCGGGCAGCATTCTTCAGCAATATTGTGCTTGTAATTACTAAAAGGGACACCTATGCAATGACAACTCAAATTGTTTAGGGGAATTCAATATCCATAGTAATTTCTAATATGTAGCTCTATAATTTGTTTGATATCTTGTTTCATATGTTCAACCTATTAATTAAAAAACAAATGCAACATTTTGTCCCAAATTGTAGATATCACTCTTCCAGTCTCATGTGTTGTTGGAAAGCTCCTAAATTCAGAATTAAAAAAAATATTCTAGGGATATTCAAGGATAGTAATCTCTCTATTGTTGTCTAGTTCTTACTAATCCATAGGGTCTGCGCATTGTTTGGACAACTTAAACTAATGGCTTGGTGCCTAGACTGATTCTGGATACCCCCGCAGGATATGTCTGAGATCTGTTGAACTAAAGTGCCACTGCAAGCCTCCCTAACTTAACAAGGGGTGAACATTTCCAGTTTCTGGCAACCACTGAACATGACAACCCTGATTCCTCAGGAACCGTGAAAACAGTACAGAACCTTTTGCTCTGGCACTCATGATCACTTGTTCTCAGAGAAATATAGGGAGAATACACAGTGGGACGTTTTCAATACAATTTATTGAACTAACATTATTCTTGCATAAAATACGTGTGCTGCAATGATTAGGCGACAGAAGCAAATAAAGGAGATTACAAGCACCCAAAGAGTAAACAGTAGATACATTTCTACCATGGTGCTGAGGCAATGGATATATGCAGGCATATATGCAAAATGGTAATCTAACTTACTCCTACGATGCGAACCCTACTCTAAGTGTGTAGGTGTAGAGCCAAGAATCCCCCCAGGGATGATCCAACCCCATTATCTGTTGGGAGAGAGTGAAGGACCCTGTCTTGGTCTCTAGTTGGACACCCCTCATGGAATGTCAGACCGGTACATGGTGATTTCTCAGCATGCAGGGACCTTCGGTATCAGTAGAAGTGCCTCCTCCACCAATCTATTGGTATGCCTATTATTTATAATAAAAAGCAGTCTTTCGATGTGCGCACTAGATTAGTGATGTTATGGATATATAGATAGCGCTATCGCCCTGTGGATGTAGATAGGATGTTGTACGGAGCTACATGCACTAACAAAGTAGTTTCAGAGAAATTAATCCAACATTGTCGTGCATGTGAATGTGTGAAAAAGGTCACTGCTAAAACTTTATTTTCTAGGACAATATAAGGAACATGGGCCTAACTCGGTAATATAACACTATGCTTGAATAATTACACGTTTAAATGCAATTCAATTATCTTGGAGTGTGATTGAATTATTCAGGCATTGATTTCTATTCTCAATTTTATTGCGCACTGCTTGTTGGACTTTGTGCCATCCTTCGTTCTACTTACAACCAAGGGCAAAAGGCTAGTCCACTGTATCTCTGAAGATGTTATAATCTTTTACAGAAAACAAATGGATCCATGAGAAACAGCAGAGATCCTAAACCCATTTTTAGACGTGGTAAAACTAGGTCATTAGTGCAAGGTTTTTTGCTTCATTTTCTCTATGGATTGTATTGGATTCATAATATCTGGAAGTTGGGAAATAAAAAGCCATAGCCGTATGATCTGCTTCACCCGTATCGCAAACATCAGTTATACAAAATTAACCAAGCTAGGTTATGTCCTTTATTATGTGCTTTGTGTTGCACTGGTGCTTAATGTCAGGAACAGAGAGGACATCTGCCTTTACTGTATAGGATGTTTGGCAGCAGTAGAAGATCCAGTCCAGTAGCTCTGTTACTCCTCATTCCACCTTCGAAACTCCAGGGTGGAAGTGACCCCTGGCTGGGGGACTGGCTGCTTTACATACCAATACATACCAATAATTCCAAAAAGGTGAGACTGAGGCAATACGTTGGATTAAAAGACTGCTTTTTAGAATGATTTAGGAGTTCTCCTTGAAGCATTTTAGGTGAAAGGTGATATAAAGTGGTGCATTTGCAGATTGCGCTACGCCAGTTACATGGGTGTAATTTGATAGGCATTTAATGACGCCTTTCCTGGTCAGCCGGGAAACTCTGCCAAAATAAAAGGTTACAAATAAATCCTCTGCTTCAAAATGTATCCTCAGTCATATACTTTCACAGTATCATAGACTCTTCAAACCAATGCATCCTATTATATGCAATTTGCACAATCAAAGTTCATGTAAAGTAGAGCCAAACCACATATAGCGTGATGGCTAATACAGTCATAATCATGTATATATTCCAAAATCGAGCCTGAAACATTTGTTAAATCCTGTACTCTATGCCACATCATACTTTGGCATACTAAGTGTCAACCACCATTCAATTTCAAATGCTCACACGCCAAATCAGTTACCCAAAATGTCTTTACAGTTATCATACTACAAGCCAAAGACAATACCTAAACCTAGTCCCACTCTTACCGTGAGTCTGACGGTCTCTTCCCAAACGTCGCTCTCTGTGTAGCTCGAGTACAAGAACATGCGAATCTGCTTAAATTCAAACTTCCACTAATCAATTCATTGAAATGAAGAGAGGACAAAAACCAAGTCCCAGTCACACAATCTGATTATCAAAATTGACGAAGGACTAAAGCCATGTCTCACTTCTTGGTGGCCATCTTAAAATATCGATGTCCGAAAGCAAACTAATTACTCTGACCTCTGTACTCATTATACAGCTCCCAAAACTCCAGACCCATATTACACACAGTGTTATTTCAAAGTAAAACCTATATTTAAGCGTGTCCATGTGGGGTTTGGCTCTACTTTACATGAACTTTAATTGTGCAAATTGCATATAATGGGATGCATTGGTTTGAAGAGTCTGTGATACTGTGAAAGTATACTATGAAGAACACATTTTGAAGCAGTGTTTTATGTTGTAGAGGGACATAAGAGATATTTAGGTAGCGGATTTTGGCGAAAGAGATAACGAACGTAACGTGATATGTATTACGGTGTGTATGCAATGATCTGCAAGATGATTCTAAGTAGGGCTGACATATTGGCTTTTGTTTGTGTTTATACAGCTTTGAGAAAGTCGCAGGACAATTTCCCTTTGTAAGCGACGGAACACGTGTTGGCTGTCTTAAGCAAGACCAAAAGAATAAAGAATGAAAATAAGAATTGAAATAGCTTGCGTATAATTTGTCATTACATTGTGCACTTAACAAATTTTTTGATACACCTATGACGTGTGCTGAGGATTTCTTTGTATATTTTATCAGTCAGTCAAAGCACTTTATTTGATTACTTAAATTCATAAAAGCAGAGTACAAACACAAACACAAAAAAGTCCCAGCAGCTTACGATCCTGGCTATACAATTTATAAAAAAGTTCAGTTAAACATGTTCGTTAAAACAGGAGCGGAACTAAATCACTCTATATAAAAACAAGTTCATATGAAGGTCATTGAATACAAATCTAGGAACCAACAATCGTATGTGCAAATCAGCATTAAATAATATCTTCTGAAAGGAAACCTTAATCAGGGACATCGAGGGAGGGCAATTTTTTGTTCTTTATCCTCATAGCTGCCACCAAAAAACTAGCAATGTGGAAAATATCGCGAGTGCAACTCAGCATCTGTAGGTAAATTAGGGCAGGTTTGACTTGAATAAACCCTTTCTCTCTTAATAAGGGTAGCAAATATTTTTTGATTATGTCAGAATAAAAACTACAAAACATGATAAAATGTAAGGTGTCCTGAGTTGAGAAATTATCACACCTGCAGGGCATGCTGTGTTCTGGTTTTGCCCACACAGGATAACTTCCCAAAGAAAAATGGATTAGGTTAAATCTGAACCTAATCAATAAAAATCTATGAAAAGGTTTAGTTACAAGTTGTAAATATGGTTCCAGGGAGGGCGAGGCGACTAGGGCGTAATGCAGTCTCACTGCTGGTTTTTTAAGCTCCATCTCCTCCCTGGTCAGCCTTGCCCCTTCCAAAAAATTAGACCTAATCCACGGGACGTCCTTCTCACAGATGTTCTCTGGGGATGTGAAGAGCCCTGGGCGTCCTAGGTCAACAAAAGACTTTCTCACATACTCTACCCAGGGAATCCTCTTGACATTATCCATGGCAACAATGTCTGTTAGTATGACATGATTCAGCCTAATTTCCTTGTTTAGCCATGTTTTCGCCCAACAAACCAGGGGGGCCAACCTCAGCTTATCAGTGACATAATCAATCCCTACCTCTGTATGAATGGAAAAAGTGGGAGTGGATTGAGGGACCGACAGAAGGGATCGCAAGAACCTATTTTCTACTCTTTGCATCTGAACTTGGGCTACGTAGCCCCACAGCGGGGCACCATAGAGGGCGATGGCCATTTTTTTTCATTATATACCTTTAGCAGGGCATCCATTGGCCTCGCCCCCAGCCTTTTCGAATAGCCCATAAGGGCATTAGTGGACCTTGCCATGGTAATGCTTTTTAACTTTATTTGGGGTGCCCAGGATCCTTTGTTATCAAAAAGGACGCCTAGATATGGAAAAGTGCGAACCCTTGACACCTCCACCCCCTTGCAGTAGAAGGTTTTAGTCTTGTGTCTGCAACTGTTTTTGCCCATAACCATGACATGGGATTTAGTTGTATTCACCTTCAGATCCAGCTGATCCATAAGGGAGGCAAAGGAGTCCAACAACCTTTGCAGTCCCACCCCTGTGCGGGCCAGTAGAACTGCGTCGTCCGCGTATAGGAGCACCGGGATTGATAGATCTCCTACACGCGGAACGTCTGCCTTAGTGGTGCCCAAAAAGCTTTCCAGGGCAGTAATGTAAATGGTAAAAAGGAGGGGGGCCAGAACACACCCTTGCCTAACCCCCCTTCCTGATCTGAATTGGCGTGTGCATCTGCCCTCTTGGTTTACCTTGATGGAGGCGAAAAGCTTTTCATGTAGAGCAGCTAAGAAGTTAATTAATGGGGGATCGATGCCAATGTCATCTAAAATCCTCCATAGCTTAGCCCTGTTCACCAAATCAAAGGCCGAGGATAGGTCCATAAACGCCATGAATAGGGACCCATCCTTGGCCACCGTATATTTGCTTATTAATAGATGTAAATTTAAGCATTGGTCCATGATGCCTCTCTTTTCTCGGAAGCCATATTGTAGGTTGGACAGCACCCCTAGTCTCTCCACATTTTCCCTGAGTTTATATAGAAGGACTCTGCCCAAGATTTTAGCGGAAGAGTCTAGCAGGGAAATAGGACTGTAACAAGCGGGATCCCTACGCTGGCCTTTCTTGAAGATCGGGACTATAACCGAGGTAGACCAGGAAGCTGGGAATGCATTGGAGGCAGAAGCATTAAAGACATTAGTTAAAATTTTAGCACAGAAAGCGGGAGCATTTAGGTATAAATCTGCCGGACCCCCATCAGGGCCCGGCGCCTTGTTCTTTAGTGTTTCTCTAATTGCTCTCTCAACCTCCCCCAGATTAAAGTTTATCGGGTACATGGGATAATTTACTACCGGAAGACCCTGGTTGCTCATACCACCAGCTCCATAGATCTCCTCAAAATGATGAAGCCAAGCATCGTCTTGAATGACAAAATCTGTGTTGGAGTTCTCTAGGCCAGAAAAAAAGGGTCATTAATGGTAGCACAAAACGTGCCACTATCCCGCGGGACATCTAATGACAGTAGCTTATACCAGGCCTCCCTTTTGATGAAATCCTTACGCCCTTGAATGGCTAATTTGTAGGCCTTACGTAGATTAGCTATGCTCGCCCTATCTTTAGGGCTCTTCTTTAGTGCTTGTAGTAATGCCCGGTGTGCCTTGGAGCAGCTACTGTCAAACCACCTAGGGTCGGAGTTGCCACTATAATTTTTCGTGTTAGTGAGGTCCACTGCGATCTGGGAGCAAATATCCTCAAAAGCACTTATAGTTTCTTTATCTGCTCGCTCACTATCCAAACAGATAGACAGCTGTCTTTCTACCTTAGAAGTTAGGGTTTCCAAGAAGGTGTCAGGCACCACTCGCTTCCGCTTTATTCTCCTACCTTGATCTTTTGTAGCTAGGGATATGGCCCCCAAGTTCAGCTCAAGGAGTACTGGATTATGGTCACTAAAGATCGAGGGAACTGCTCCGTATGTCCTGACCCAGTACAAAAGGCCCATTGAAATGAAGAGATAGTCCATCACAGTTCCCGAACTTGGCCCCTTAAAGGTGGGGATCCTGACCGCCCCTTCTGTATGGTCAGATTCGAAGACGTTGCAATTGGCTAAAAGTTCTTCAAGTGCCTCCCCCTGCCTGGTGTGCTTAAAGTGTGGTATCGCAGCTCCAGGTGGTCCTTCAAACGCCCCCTCATAGCAACCCTCCTCACAAGGGTGAATATTAAAATTGCCCATTAAGATAAGCTCATAGGCTGTGCTTTGATTATTACTGTATTCAGAAATAAAAGACCCCAGGGCAACTATGTGTGAATTTAGATTTTCCTTCTCCCTGAGATTATAGAAATTAATCAGAAGGATATTTCTAAAATTGGGTATGACCCATTCTACTATTTAAAAGTTGCAGGAACCAGAATCCAGCTGCCTAAGAGAGCCCACAAGATTTACGGAAAACAGGAAAATGAGCCCACCCTTTGGTCTACCCACTATACCCGCCGTAGCTGGGACCAGGAAACTAGTGTAACCATCTAAGTGAAAACTTAATGAGGTGTCCCATGTTTCTTGTACCGCTACAATGTCGTGTTTTTTTATGAAGTCAATCCAAATGGGATCAGACCTCTTTTGTCTGATGCCAGCGATGTTCCAACTAATAATTTTGCAGCCAGCCGGACCGACTCCTGTGGTGGGGTAAACTTCGTGGGGGCTAACTATGGCCATCCGTCAATTGTTGGAATCTAGATTTGATAGGGGACTGAAGCGATTGCCTAGCGGTAGAAGTGGTGCCTGTGCCTCATTTGTGTGTAGTTGGGGGGCTATACTGCCTGTGCGATCCAAGATTTGGGCCCCCTTTATCTCATGTTGTGGGTCATTTTGTTGTACTGGATGGGAGCCACAAGGTAACAGGGCCTTATGACCGGCAAATGTGTTAATGGGGGGGCTAAAAATGCCCTGGGGGAGTAATGAGGAGGGGTAGAAAAACTCCAAAGAGACTGGGCGCATCCCCTCCTGTGCAGGTTTTGATCCATCCCAAAACATTTTGTGTGCCATATTGGGATTATTAAAATTAATTACAATACAATCCCCCTTAATTGTCTTCGGCCGGTGCCCTAACCACCCCACCCTTCTGCCCATGATTATGCTTGTGGCGATATCTTTCCCTCCACTACAATAGTTCGCGGACCAGGAGCTAACCTTCCTCATCAGTGCTCCAGTTGATTAAGACTCCCCAGCCCGAAGTTGCGGGACTCCTACAAGAATTGGCACCAGGGGCGCCGCCTCTGGGGGTAGGTCGAGTCTAGCAGGGCAATCAGAGGCCAAATTAACCAAGCCATGGGGTTGACGAGCTGAAAAACTGCTCGAACTACTTTGCCCTTTACCATAGGAACCCCCTGTAAGTTGGGCCTAACTGCATGGTGAGAAGCGGCGTCCGTGCCTTGGTCTGAGGTATATGCACTGGTACAACTTAGCAGGGGTTTGGACTCATGTGCTTCAGCAATATCCCCTGGTTTGCTAACTACAGTCACGCCCAATGTGTTCTGTGCCCTAAACTCTCTCATAAAATCATCGATTCGGGCACATTTCTTTAAGAGTCCAGCAACGCAAGTGTTCAGGGTGAACACAATGTCTTTAGCCAAGTCTGTGAGGATTGGCTCCAGTCGTGAGATGACCAGTGACGCTATCACGTCCCCCAAGGTATCGAAAGGTACGGCAGTACCGGGCGTTAGTGATACTTGGGCTTTAGTCTTCTTGGATTTTTTCTTGGGACCCTTTACTGATCCCCGTATGTTCGTGACAGTGGGTTCCTGGCTGATGTTACTCGCTATCAAGGGTGCAAGCAAATCACCGGTAACAGGGGGCTTAGCCACAAACACCACTGGCTCCAAGGGGACGCTGGGCCCCTTATTGGTCGGGGATTCAAGCGGATTACAAGGTGAAGGGGTTGATTGTAGGCCAAGTTCCAACTCTGCATTTGCTATTTCCTTCGTCAGAACCCCCACAGCAGACGACAGGTACGATATAATGGACTCCGATTTCCTGGGGACTTTGGCGTCTTTTCCCCCCTCCGCGGGGTTACCCTGCTTGCGCTTACCCATTTGGCGATGTTAGATGGGTGGTCCAGCCCGGCCTTCCTCGGCCCCTGACGGCCACGGACGGCCTGCCCTTTGCCCGGGCTTAGCCCCGCGGCCGCCCTCGCGCGTCCCGCGATGCGGGAGACGCGAGGTGCTTTGAAGGAACGCCCGGTGAGCAAGGGCGGAATCGCCTGTCCGGCACTGCCCCTCAGGCTCCTGGGGCTTGTAGGCAGGGTTGCAGTAGTAGGTCTGTCCCCCGGCAAAGGTGCGCTGCGTCTCTGTATATTTTGTTGGCTTTGACCTCTATTTTTGAGAGGTTGGTGGTTCTCCTCACCTTACAGCACCGTCTTCCAAATAAGTGGTTTTATGTACAAATACATGGGTTATTCTCCTGAGTGGCGCCGATATACGTAAGCATTATACCACTGTTCATTAGTAGTTGCAAAATAAAAGGTTAGTACAGTTTAAAAACTTCATACAAGGGTGTCGTTCTCCTTCACAACTTTTCGAAGACTTGAAAACAGATCCATTTTTTTAAAGCTAATGCGTTTTGCTTAACTATTAAACAAACATGTTCCCCAAATAGGCAGGATTTTTGCTGATGTCTGTGAGAGTGGAAGCACTCTGTTTGTTGTGCGCCCCATTATTTCATTTTCCTTGTTAACTATGAACTGTGATATCTTGCGAAGCTTTTAATATTTCTAAATAGAACTGGCATGCCTGATTTGATGAGGTACACTCGACAAACAGAACTCACACCGTCATAATTATGCATTTATATTGCATTTGTCATTTAACAAGTCTCAACTACGTCATGCATCCTAATACTGTTTGGAAATAGAAGACAGTAGTTAAATACAAAGCCACAAAATTCATTGTTTTTGAGGTCGAGCCTAGCAGCAGCGCGCATGCGCTGCACGCTCTGCGAGACTGCTGTAGTAGAGTATGTGAGAAAAGCCGCACCCACTATCCTCCCATATTTTTCAGTAGCTTGTGTGATTGTATTTGGTAAATGCTGCCTTCGGATTCATTAATAGGCTTTGTAGTCCCTCCTTAGTACACCCTTGTCTTCATTTGTACTTTCCCATTGCAACTGGCCCTTTTTCTTCAGTTGTTACTCGACACCTGTTGTTATTTAGTCTGTAAGTACTATTTACTTTATTGAGTTTCTCTTACTGCAGGCCACTGACATGCGCTGCTTCAGCTGAAACTTCTTTTGTTTTTTTAAGCAGCACGGCCGCCCCCGTAACACGGGTGCCTGCTTTCAATCACTTTAACCCAGCATTATCTTGTGTCTGTATCAACCCCCCCTAAGCAAATGGATATACAAATGATTAGCGAATTAAGTCATATGAATTCCAGGTAGCTAAAAATTCTGTGCTAATGGGCTGAAGCTGACAACAGCACATCCATGTTACATGTCATCTGTACTAAGCCGCCTGACGGGTTGTATTCAAACACCACTTTTTATTAACAACACCACCACCAATACCACCAAAATGCCACCAATATCACCACCAATACCACCACCATCAATACCACCACCTCCACCAATACCACCACTACCAATACCACCACAACCAATACCACCACAAATACCACCACCACCACCAATACCGCCATCACCACCAATACCACTACCACCACCAATACCACTAACACCACCAACACCACCAGTACCACCTCCACCATCAACACTACCAATACCACCACCAATACCACTACCACCACCATCAATAACACCACCACCGTCAATACCAACACCTTCACCACCACCAATACAACCAACAATACCACCACTACCACCAATACCACCACCACCACCACCAATACCCCCATCACCATCAATACCACCACCACCATCAATACCACCACCACCAATACAACAACCAATACCACCACCACCACCAATACCACCACCACCACCAATACCACCACCAAAGCCAATACCACCACCAATACCACCACCACCAATACCACCACCAATACCACCACCAATACCACCACCAATATCACCACCAATACCAGCAATACCTCCACCAATACCACCACCACCAACACCATGAATACCACCAATACCACCACCACCAATACCACCACAAATAAAACCACCACAAATACCACCACCAATACCACCTGCAATACCACTACCAACAATACCACCACCACCACAAATACCACCACCACCAATACCACTGACGATACCAGCACCAATACCACCACCACAAATACCACCACCAATACCACCTGCAATACCACTACCAACAATACAACCATCACCACCACCCATACCATGCTACCAATACCAACATCACCAATACCACCACAACCACCAATACCACCACCACCAATCCAATACCACCACCACCAATACCAATACCACTGCCACCAATACCACTGCCACCCAATACCAATAGCACCAGCAATACCACCACTAATACCACCACCAATACCACCACCAGCAATACCACCACCACTAAGACCACCACCACCAATACCACCAGCAATACCACCACCAATACTACCACCAATACCAAAATCTCAACCACCAATACCATCACCACCACCAATATCATTACCACCAATACTACCACCAATACCACCAACTCACAAATACTACCACCACAAATACCACCATCACCAATACCACCATCAATACCACCATCACCAATACAACCACCACCCCTACCACCAATACCATCACCACCAATATCACCACCTCCACCACCACCAATACCAATACTACCACAATCAATACCACCACCACTAGTACCACCACCAGCAATACCACCACCAATAATACCGCCACCAATACCACCACCACCAATACCACCAATACCACCACCACCAATACCAATACCACCATGACCAATATCACCACCAATACCACCACCACCAATACCACCACCAATAGCCCACCACCAATACCACCACCACCACCAATACCACCACCACCACCAATACCACCACCACCAATACTACTACCAATACCTCCACCAATACCAACACTACCAATACCACACCACCACCAATATCACCACCGCCACTACCATCACCACCATCACCACCACCAATACTACCACCACCAGTCCAATATTACCACCACCAATACAATACCACTGCCACCAATACCACCACCAATACCATTAACACCACCAATACCAGAACCACCACCACCAATACCACCACCAAAACCAATACCACCACCAATACCACCACCACCACCAATAACACCACCACTACCACCAATATCACTACCACCAATACCACTAACACCAATACCACCAATACAACCACCACCACCAATATCACTACCACCAATACCACCATCACAAATACCACCATCACCGATACCACCACCACCAATTCCACCACCACCACCAATACCACCACCACCATCAATATCACCTCTTCCACCACCACCAATACCACTGCCAATACCACCAACACCAATACCACCACCACCAATGCCACCACCTCCAATAATACCATCAATACTACCACCAATACCAACACCACCAATGCAGCCACCAATACCACCACCACCACCAATACCACCACCACCACCAATACCACCACCACCACCAGTCCAATATCACCACCACCAATACCACCACCACCAGTCCAATACCACCACCACCAGTACCAATACCCCTACCACCAATACCACAACCGATACCAATACCACCAACACAACCGCCACTAATACAACCACCACCAATATCACCACCACTAATACCAATACCACCACCAATACCCTAACACCAATACCACCATCACCAACACCACCACCACTACCAATACCGCCACCACGACCAATGCTAATACCACCAAAACCAATACTACCAGCACCAACAGTACCACCAATACCACCACCCATACCACCACCCCCACCAATACCACCACCACCAGTCCAATTTTGCCACCATCAATACCAATACCACCACCAATACCAACACCACAAATACCACCACCACCAATACCACCACCACCAATACCACCACCACCAGTCCAATATCACCACAACCAATACCAACACCACCAATACCACTACCACCACCACCACCAATACCGTCGCCACCAATACTATTACCACCACCACCAATACCACCAACAATACCACCACCTATACCACCAATACCACCCCCACCAATACCACCATCACCAATACCACCATCAATACCACCACCACCAATACAACCACCACTACCAATACCAATACCACCACCACCACCAATACTATCACCAATACCTCCACCAATGCCAACACTACCAATACCACCACCACTACTAATACCATCACCACCAATATCACCACCACCACCAATACCACCACCACCAGTCCAATATCACCACCACCAATACCAATACCACCAATACCACCGCATATACCATAACCACCACCAATACCATACCAATACCACCAATACCACCACCACCACTAATACCACCACCACCAATACCACCACGAATACCAACACCACCAATACCACCACCACCAATACCAGTACCACCCCCACCAACACCAATATCACCACCACCAATACCACTAACACCAATACCACCAATACAACCACCACCACCAATATCACTACCACCAATACCACCATCACAAATACCACCATCACCGATACCACCACCACCAATTCCACCACCACCACCAATACCACCACCACCAATACCACCACCACCAATACCACCACCACCATCAATATCACCTCTTCCACCACCACCAATACCACTGCCAATACCACCAACACCAATACCACCACCACTAATGCCACCACCTCTAATAATACCATCAATACTACCACCAATACCAACACCACCAATGCAGCCACCAATACCACCACCACCACCAATACCACCACCACCACCAATACCACCACCACCATTCCAATATCACCACCACCAATACCACCACCACCAGTCCAATACCACCACCACCAGTACCAATACCCCTACCACCAATACCACCAACACAACCGCCACTAATACAACCACCACCAATATCACCACCACTAATACCAATACCACCACCAATACCCTAACACCAATACCACCACCACCACCACCACTACCAATACCACCACCACGACCAATGCTAATACCACCAAAACCAATACTACCAGCACCAACACTACCACCAATACCACCACCCATACCACCACCACCACCAATACCACCACCACCAGTCCAATTTCACCACCATCAATACCAATACCACCACCAATACCAACACCACAAATACCACCACCACCAATACCACCACCACCAATACCACCACCACCAGTCCAATATCACCACCACCAATACCAATACCACCACCACCAATACCACTACCACCACCACCACCAATACCGTCACCACCAATACTATTACCACCACCACCAATACCACCAAGAATACCACCACCTATACCACCAATACTACCCCCACCAATACCACCATCACCAATACCACCATCAATACCACCACCACCAATACAACCACCACTACCAATACCAATACCACCACCACCACCAATACTATCACCAATACCTCCACCAATGCCAACACTACCAATACCACCACCACTACCAATACCATCACCACCAATATCACCACCAATACCACCACCACCAGTCCAATATCACCACCACCGATATCAATACCACCAATACCACTGCCTATACCATAACCACCACCAATACCATACCAATACCACCAATACCACCACCACCACTAATACCACCACCACGAATACCAACACCACCAATACCACCACCACCAATACCAGTACCACCCCCACCAATACCAGTACCACCACCACCAATAACACCACCACCACCAATACCACTAACACCAATACCACTATCACCACCAATATCACTTCCATCACCACCAATTCCACCCCCACAAACACCACCATCACCAATACCACCATCAATACCACCACCACCACCACCAATGTCACAACTACCAATACCACCACCATCAATACCACCTCCTTCACCAACACCAATATCACTGCCAATACCACCACCGCCAATACCACCAACACCAATGCCACCACCAATACCACCACCACCAATAATACCATCAATACTACCACCAATACCAACACCACCAATGCCACTACCACCAATACCACCACTGCCACCAATACCACCACCACCAGTACCATCACCACCAATATCACCACCACCAATACCACCACCACCACCAGTCCAATACAACCACCACCAGTACCAATACCCCTACCACAATACCACCGCCAATACCAATACCACCACCAACAATATCACCAATACAACCACCACTAATACCACCACCACCAATACCACCACCACCAATAACACCACCACCAATACCAATACCACCATCACCACTAATACCACCAACACCAATACCACCACCACTTTACCACCACCAATACCGCCACCACCACCAATACTACCACCACCACCAATTCCACCACCACCACTACCACCAATACCCCCACCAATACTAATACCACCAATACCAATACCACCAGCACCAATACTACCACCAATACCACCACCAATACCAACCCCACCAATACCACCACCAATACCAACACCACCAGTCGAATATCACCACCACCAATACCAATACCAATACCACTATCACCAATACCACCGCCAATACCATTACTACCACCAACACCAATACCACCACCACTAATACCATAAAATTCCACCACCACTAATATCACCACCACCAATCCCACCACCACCAATACCACCACTGATACCACAACTACCAATACAACCACCATCATCAATACCACCACCTCCACCACCACCAATACCACCGCCAATGCCACCACCACCAATACCACCACCAATGCAACCACCAATAACACCACCACCAATACTACCATCAATACCACCACCAATACCAACATCACCAATACCACCACCAATACCTCCAATACCACCACCACCACTAATATAACCACCAATATCACCACCACCAATACCACCACCACCAGTCCAATACCACCACCACCAGTACCAATACCAATACCAATACCACCACCAATCCCAATACAACCACCACCAATACCACCACCAACATCACCATTACCAATACCAATACCACAACCACTAATACCACCACCAATCCCAATAACTCACCACCAGTACAACCAATACCCCCACCAACACCAATACCACCACCACTACCAATACAATTACCACCACCAATACTAACACCACCAATACCAACACCAATACCAACACCACCAATACCACCACCAATACCACCACCACCAATACCACCACCAATACCACCACCACCACTAATACCACCATCAATACCAATACCACCAATATGAATACCACTACACCAATACCGGTACCACCACCACTAATACCAATCCCATCACCACCAATACCACCACCACCAATGCTGCAACCACCAATAACACCACCACCAATACCACCACCACCACCATTACTACCACCACCGCCAATACTACCACCACCAGTTCAATATCACCACCACCAATACCAATACCACTACCAGCAATAACACAGCCAATACCATTACCACCACCAATACCATACCATCACCAATACCACCACCACCACTAATACTACCACCAATACCACCAATACCACCTCCACCAATACCTGTCCCACCAGCACCAATACCAGCACCAATACCTCCAGCAACAATACCACCACCAATAACACCACCACCACCACCAATATTACTACCACTAACACAATACCACCAATACAACCACCACCACCAGTATCACTACCACCACCACCAATACCACCACCACATATACCACCATGACCAATACCACCACCAATGCCACCACCAATACCACCACCACCATGAATACCACCTCCTCCACCACCACCACCAATACCACTGCCAGTACCACCACTACCAATACCACCACCACCAATAATACTATCAATACTACCACCAATACCAACACCACCAATGCCACTACCACCAATACCACCACCTCCACCAATAACACCACCACCAATACCACCCCCACCAACATCAATACCACCAATAACACCACCACCACCACCACAAAACCGCCACCACCAATACTACCAGAAATACCACCACTACTAATACCACAACCACCAATACCACCACCACTACAAATACCACCACCTCCACCACCACCAATACCACTGACAATACTGCCACCAATACCAACACCACCAATACCACCACCACAAATACCACCACAACCACCAATACCACCACCACCAATCCAATACCACCACCACCAATACCAATATCACTGCCACCAATAACAATACCACTGCCACCAATACCAATACCAGTGCCACCAATACCAATACCACCGCCAATACCAATAGCACCACCAATACCAACACCACCACCAATACCACCGCCAATACCACCACTAATACCACCACTGCCACTAATACCGCCACCAATATGAATACCACCACCACCAATACCAGTACCACCACCACTAATACCAATACCACCACCACCAATACCACCACCAATACAGCAACCACCAATAACACCACCCCCACCAACACTACCACCACCAATACCACCACTACCAGTCCAATATCACCACCACCAATACCACCACCACCACTAATACCACCACCCCAATACCATCACCACCAATACAAGTACCCCTACCACCAATACCAGCACCAATAATACCACCACCAATACCACCACCACCAATATCACCACCAATAACACCACCACCACCAATATTACCACCACCAATACTGCTAACACCAATACCACCAATACAACCACCACAACCAGTATCACTACTACCAATACCAACACCACAAAGACCACCATCACCAATACCACCATCAATACCAGTACCACCACCACCAATACCACCACCAATACCACCACCACCAATACCACCACAACCATGAATACCACCTTCCCCACCACCACCAATACCACTGCCAGTACCACCACTACCAATACCACCACCACCAATGCCACCACCAATAACACCATCAATACTACCACCAATACCAACACCACCAATTCCACCACCACCAATACCACCACCAATACCACCACCACTGCCAATAACTCGCCACCAGTACAACCAATACTCCCACCACCACCAATACCACCACCACTACCAATACCACCACCAATACTAACACCACCAATACCACCACCAATACCAACACCACCAATCCCACCACCAATACCACCACCACCACTAATACCACCATCAATACCAATACCACC
Source organism: Triturus cristatus (assembly GCF_964204655.1). NCBI lineage: Eukaryota > Metazoa > Chordata > Amphibia > Caudata > Salamandridae > Triturus > Triturus cristatus. The sequence goes on from NC_140583.1 coordinate 349,769,105, forward strand.
AATATGAATACCACTACCACCAATACTGGTACCACCACCACTAATACCAATCCCATCACCACCAATACCACCACCACCAATGCTGCAACCACCAATAACACCACCAACAATACCACCACTACCACCACCATCATTACTACCACCGCCACCACCAATACTACCACCACCAGTTCAATATCACCACCACCAATACCATTACCACTACCACCAATAACACAGCCAATACCATTACCACCACCAATACCATACCACCACCACCACCAATACCACCACCACCACTAATACCACCACCAATACCACCTCCGCCAATACCAGCACCACCACCACCAATACCAGCAACAATACCACCACCAATAACACCACCAATATTACCACCACTAACACAATACCACCAATACAACCACCACCACCAGTATCACTACCACCACCACCAATACCACCACCACAAATTCCACCATGACCAATACCACCACCACTAATAACACCACCACCACCAATATTACCACCACCAATACCACTAACACCAGGACCACCAATACAACCACCACCAGTATCACTACAACACCACCAATACCACCACCACAAATACCACCATCACCAATACCACCATCAATACCACCACCAATACCACCACCACCAATACCACCACCAATACCACCACCACCATGAATACCACATCCTCCACCACTGCCAATACCACTGCCAGTACCACCACTACAAATGCCACCACCAATACCACCACCACCAATAATACCATCAATACTACCACCAATACCAACACCACCAATGCCACCACCACCAATACCACCATCACCAACACCACGCATGCCACCAATAACACCACTGCCAATACCACCACAAATACCACCACCACCAATACCACCACAAATACCACCACCACCAATACCACCACCACCAATACCACCAGCAATACCAACACCAAATACCACCACCAATACCAACAGCACCAATACCAACAGCACCAATACCACCACCAATACCTCCAATACCACCACCACCACCAATACCACCACCAATATCACCACCACCAATACCACCACCACTAGTCCAATACCACCACCACCAGTACCAATACCAATACCAATACCACCACCAATACCAATACCACCACCACCAATACTACCAATACAAACACCACCAATACCACCACCAACACCACCATTACCAATACCAATACCACAACCACTAATACCACCACCAATACCACCACCACTGCCAATAACTCACCACCAGTACAACCAATACCCCCACCACCACCAATACCACCACCACTACCAATACTACCACCAATACTAACACCACCAATACCACCACTAATACCAACACCACCAATCCCACCACCAATACCACCACCACCGCTAATACCACCATCAATACCAATACCACCAATATGAATACCACTACCACTAATACTGACACCACCACCACTAATACCAATCCCATCACCACCAATACCACCACCACCAATGCTGCAACCACCAATAACACCACCACCAATACCACCACTACCAACACCATCATTACTACCACCACCACCAATACTACCACCACCAGTTCAATATCACCACCACCAATACCAATACCACTACCACCAATAACACAGCAAATACCATTATCACCACCAATACCATACCACCACCACCACCACCAATACCACCACCACCACTAATACCACCACCAACAATACCACCACCAATACCACCACCAATACCACCTCCACCAATACCAACACCACCACCAATACCAGCACCAATACCTCCAGCAACAATACCACCACCAATAACACCACCAATATTACTACCACTAACACAATACCACCAATACAACCACCACCACCAGTATCACTACCACCACCACCAATACCACCACCACAAATACCACCATGACCAATACCGCCACCAATGCCACCACCAATACCACCACCACCATGAATACCACCTCCTCCACCTCCACCAATACCACTGCCAGTACCACCACTACCAATACCATCACCACCACCACCAATGCCACCACCAATACCACCACCACCAATAATACTATCAATACTACCACCAATACCAACACCACCTATGCCACCACCACCAATACCACCACCTCCACCAATAACACCACGACCAATACCACCAACACCAATACCACCGATAACACCACCACCAATACCACCACAAAACCACCACCACCAATACCACCAGAAATACCACCACTACTACCACCACCACCAATACCACCACCACTACAAATCCCACCACCTCCACCACCACCAATACCACTGACGATACTACCACCAATACCAACACCACCAATACCACCACCACAAATACCACCAATACCACCACCACCAATCCAATACCACCACCACCCATACCAATATCACTGCCACCAATACCAATACCACTGCCACCAATACCAATACCAGTGCCACCAATACCAATACCACCGCCAATACTAATAGCACCACCAATACCAACACCACCACCAATACCACCGCCAATACCACCACTAATACCACCACTACCACTAATACCACCACCAATATGAATACCACCACCACCAATACCACCACCACTAATACCAAAACCACAACCACCAATACCACCACCACCAATACCGCAACCACCAATAACACCACCACTACCACCACCAATACCACCACTACCAGTCCAATATCACCACCACCAATACCAATACCACTACCACTAATACCACCACCAATACCACCACCACCAGTACCCCTACCACCAATACCAGCACCAATAATACCACCACCAATAGCACCACCACCATCACCACCAATATCACCACCAATAACACCACCACCACCACCAATATTACCACCACCAATACTGCTAACACCAATACCACCAATACAACCACCACAACCAGTATCACTACTACCAATACCACCACCACAAAGACCACCATCACCAATACCACCATCAATACCAACACCACCACTTCCACCACCGACAATACCACCACCACCAATACCACCACAACCATGAATACCACCTCCTTCACCACCACCAATACCACTGCCAGTACCACCACTACCAATACCACCACCACCAATGCCACCACCAATAGCACCACCACCAATAACACCATCAATACTACCACCAATACCAACACCACCAATTCCGCCACCACGAATGCCACCACCAATACCAGTACCACCACCACCAATACCACCATCAATACAACCACCAGCACCAATACCAGCAGCACCAATACCACCACCACCAATGCTTCAAATACCACCAATAACACCACCACCAATACCACCACAAATACCACCACCACTAATACCACCTACAATACCACCACCACCAATACCACCACCACCACTAATAACACCACCACCACCAATATTACCACCACCAATACCACTAACACCAGTACCACCAATACAACCACCACCAGTATCACTACAACACCACCAATACCACCACCACAAATACCACCATCACCAATACCACCATCAATACCACCACCACCAATACCACCACCAATACCACCACCACCATGAATACCACATCCTCCACCACCACCAATACCAATGCCAGTCCCACCACTACCAATACCCCACCACCAATACCACCACCACCAATAATACCATCAATACTACCACCAATACCAACACCACCAATGCCACCACCACCAATACCACCACCACCAATACCACCACCTCCAACACCATGAATGCAAATAATAACACTACCGCCAATACAACCACAAATACCACCATCACCAATACCACCACAAATACCACCACCACCAATACCACCACCACCAATACCACCACCAATACCAACATCAATACCACCATCAATACCAAAATCACCACCACCAATACCACCACCACCAATACCACCACCAAACCACCAATGCTATTACCAAAAATACTACCATCACCAATACCACCATCAATACCACCACCACCAATATGACCACTACCATTGCCACCACCACCAATATGACCACTACCATTGCCACAACCACCAATACCACCACCACCACCTCCACTACAACGATTACCAATACTACCACGATCAATACCACCACCACTAGTACCACCACCAGTAATACCACCACCAATAATACCACCACCACCAATACCAATACCACCTCCACCAATATCACCACCAATACCACCACCACCAATATCACCACCACCAATACCCCACCACCAATACCACCACCACTACCAATACCAATACCACAACCACCAATACTACCACCAATACCTCCACCAATACCAGCACTACCAATACCACCACCACACCCACCAATACCACCACTGCCACTACCACCACCACCACCAATACCACCACCATTCCAATACCACCACCACTATCAATACCAATATCACCACCACCAATGCTACCACAAATATCTCCACCAATACCAACACTACCAATACCACCACCCCCACCAATGCCACTACTACCACCACCACCACCAATACCACCACCACCAGTCCAAAATCACCATCACCAATACCAATACCACTACTACCAATACCACCACTAATACCATTAATACCACCATTACAAATACCACCACCACCACCAATACCAATACCACCACCACCAAGACCACCACCACCACCAATAAAACCACCAATACCACTAACAGTAATACCACCATCACCAATACCACCATAAATACCACCACTACCAATACAACCACCACCACCAATATCACTGCCACCACCACCAATACCACCATCACCAATAGCACCATAAATACCACCACCACCAATACCTCCACCAATACCAACACTACCAATACCACCACCACACCCACTAATACCACCACTGCCACTACCACCACCACCAATACCACCACCACTATCAATACCAATACCACCACCACCAATGCTACCACCAATACCTCCACCAATACCAACACTACCAATACCACCACCACCACCAATGCCACCACTGCCACTACTACCACAACCAATACCCCCACCACCAGTCCAAAATCACCACCACCAATACCAATACCACCACCACCAATACCACCACCACCAATACCAATACCAATACCACCACCACCAAGACCACCACCACCAATAACACCACCAATAAAACCACCAATATCACCACCACCAATACCACTAACAGTAATACCACCATCACCAATACCACCATAAATACCACCACTACCAATACAACCACCACCACCACCACCAATATCACTAGCACCACCACCAATACCACCATCACCAATACCACCATAAATACCACCACCACCAATACCGCCACCAATACCACCACCAATACCATCACCACAAATACCACCACCACCATCAATACCACCTCCTCCACCCTCACCAATACCACTGCTAATACCACCACCACCAATGCCACCAACACCAATAATACCACCAATACTACAACCAATACCAATGCCACCAATGCAGCCACCAATATCACCAATGCCACCACCACCACCACCAATACCACCACCACCAGTCCAATATCAAGACCACCAATACTACCACCACCAGTCCAATACCACCACCAGTACCAATACCACTACCGCCAATACCACCACCAATACCACCACCACCAATACCACCAATACAACCACCACTAATACCACCACCACCAATACCACCACCAACCACCTATACCACTACCAAATACCACCAATACCACCACCAATACTAATACCACCAATACCACCACCAATACCACCACCACCACCACCACTACCATTCCAATATCACCACCACCAATACCAATACCACCACCAAGACCAACACCACAAATACCACCACCACCAATAACACGACCACCATCAATATCACCAGCACCAGTCCAATATCACTACCACCAATACCAATACCACCACCACCAATACCACCAATACAACCACCACCACCACTAATACCACCACCACCAATACCACCACCACCAATACCAATACCACCACCGCCAATACCACCATCAATACCAACACCACCAATACGACCACCACTACCAAGAGTAATACCAGCACCACCAATACTACCACCAATACCTCCACCAATACCAACACTACCAATACCACCAATACCACCACCACCAATACCATCACCACCACTATCACCACCCCCACATATGCCTCCACCAGCAGTCCAATATCACACCACCAATACCACCACCACCAATACCACCACCAATACCAACATCAATACCACCATCAATACCAAAATCACCACCACCAATACCACCACCACCAATACCACCACCATCAATTCCACCACTACCACCAATACCACCACCAAACCACCAATGCTATCACCAAAAATACTGCCATCACCAATACCACCATCAATACCACCACCACCAATATGACCACTACCATTGCCACCACCACCAATACCACCACCACCACCACCTCCACTACAACGATTACCAATACTACCACGATCAATACCACCACCACTAGTACCACCACCAGTAATACCACCACCAATAATACCACAACCACCAATACCACCTCCACCAATATCACCACCAATACCACCACCACCAATATCACCACCACCAATACCCCACCACCAATACCACCACCAATACCACCACCACTACCAATACCAATACCACAACCACCAATACTACCACCAATACCTCCACCAATACCAGCACTACCAATACCACCACCACACCCACCAATACCACCACTGCCACTACCACCACCACCACCAATACCACCACCATTCCAATACCACCACCACTATCAATACCAATATCACCACCACCAATGCTGCCACCAATATCTCCACCAATACCAACACTACCAATACCACCACCAATGCCACTACTACCACCACCACCACCAATACCACCACCACCAGTCCAAAATCCCCACCACCAATACCAATACCACTACTACCAATACCACCACTAATACCATTAACACCACCATTACAAATACCACCACCACCACCAATACCAATACCACCACCACCAAGACCACCACCACCACCAATAAAACCACCAATACCACTAACAGTAATACCACCATCACCAATACCACCATAAATACCACCACTACCAATACAACCACCACCACCAATATCACTGCCACCACCACCAATACCACCATCACCAATAGCACCATAAATACCACCACCACCAATACCTCCAGCAATACCAACACTACCAATACCACCACCACACCCACTAATACCACCACTGCCACTACCACCACCACCAATACCACCACCACTATCAATACCAATACCACCACCACCAATGCTACCACCAATACCTCCACCAATACCAACACTACCAATACCACCACCACCACCAATGCCACCACTGCCACTACTACCACCACCACCAATACCCCCACCACCAGTCCAAAATCACCACCACCAATATCAATACCACCACCACCAATACCACCACCACCAATACCAATACCACCACCACCAAGACCACCACCACCAATAACACCACCAATAAAACCACCAATATCACCACCACCAATACCACTAAAAGTAATACCACCATCACCAATACCACCATAAATACCACCACTACCAATACAACCACCACCACCACCAATATCACTACCACCACCACCAATACCACCATCACCAATACCACCATAAATACCACCAGCACCAATACCGCCACCAATACCACCACCAATACCATCACCACCAATACCACCACCACCATCAATACCACCTCCTCCACCCTCACCAATACCACTGCTAATACCACCACCATCAATACCACCACCACCAATGCCACCAACACCAATAACACCACCAATACTACAACCAATACCAATGCCACCAATGCAGCCACCAATATCACCAATACCACCACCACCACCACCACCACCACCACCACCAATACCACCACCACCAGTCCAATATCAAGACCACCAATACTACTACCACCAGTCCAATACCACCACCAGTACCAATACCACTACCGCCAATACCACCACCAATACCAATACCACCACCACCAATACCACCAATACAACCACCACTAAAACCACCACCACCAATACCACCACCACCACCTATACCACTACCAATACCACCAATACCACCACCAATACTAATACCACCAATACCAATACTACCAGCACCAATACTACCACCAATACCACCACCAATACCACCACCACCACCACCACTACCATTCCAATATCACTACCACCAATACCAATACCACCACCAAGACCAACACCACAAATACCACCACCACCAATAACACGACCACCATCAATATCACCAGCACCAGTCCAATATCACTACCACCAATACCAATACCACCACCACCAATACCACCAATACAACCACCACCACCACTAATACCACCACCACCAATACCACCACCACCAATACCAATACCACCAATACGACCACCACTACCAAGAGTAATACCAGCACCACCAATACTACCACCAATACCTACACCAATACCAACACTACCAATACCACCAATACCACCACCACCAATACCATCACCACCACTATCACCACCACCACATATGCCTCCACCAGCAGTCCAATATCACACCACCAATAACACTACCTCCAATGCCACCGGCAATACCATTACCACCACCAATACCATACCACCACTACCAATACCACCAATACCACCACCACCAATACCAACACCAATACTAACACCCCCGATACCACCACCACCAATACCAGTACAACCACCACCAATACCAGTACCATCACCACAAGTACCACCACCAATACTACCAGCACCAATACCAACACCACCAATCCCACCACCAATAACACCACCACCACCATGCTCTTTTCTTACCAATAATGACACCGGTGACCATAAAACAAAGCACAAAACTATTGTTTCTCGAACATATAAGCCTGCTGCTTCTTGCTTGGCTGCTGATTGTTCACTTCCACGTAGGAAGCTTATGATTTGAAAGACTCTTTGGATTTAAAACCAAAGTAACTTGCCTGCAAGGTTTGACATTTATGAACCAAAGAAAGAAATCTCACGTTCACCCTGCCTGGCCTCATAAACGTCCTCAGTGACAGCGTGCACTTGTAAAGGATTATGGCCACTAATTACAAGGAGCTGAGGAGAAATGGACTTGTTTCATTCTTTTATCTGCAACACGCGTCAGGCTCTGAATAATAGCCGAAATCACTGTTGTTACTGCTGGCTGTAGTTTTACGCATTACGGCAGAAGGTGACTCTACAGTTATATTGCACTGAGTAAACTGGGCATTGATCAACTAAGGCACTTACGATAAACAGGCTAGTAGAACAAGCAATGTGCAAGACTGTGCTGTGATATGTCTCTGCTATGAAGGGCTCGCTGCCCATGTCCGTTGATCCATGTGGGTGCCCTAAGTAGTAACCAAGAGAAGGTATAAAAGGAAGTCACTGATGCCCGGGTCCTCTCATTGTGAAGGGCCTGGCAGTGCTCGCGCCCGGCTGCCTAATTAAAGGGGTGAGCTGACGTCATCTAATCAGGACCATGGTATGTTAGCCTTTGGATCTGCAGCCCCCGCGGCTCAGGGAACTGAGACCCCCCCAGGGGTCTAAAGGAAGGTGTATTTGTGAACGCCCTGCTATGATGACGCAATCCTTCTTTTCAAACGGCATGCATTTTTAAAGTGCTGTTTGCTGTGGATTGCCCGTTTCGGAACCTGCCTTTCTTTCCTGCGGTTTGCAGCACCTAGAAGTCTCTTAGTCATCTTCAGGGCGCTAGTGGAAGAGGCACATTGAAGGCCCTAGAAAAGAAAGTTATTTTTTCGGTTTCACATGCTACACGTGTGTTACGCACACATACGGAGCCAGTACACTGGTTGGAACCACATTCCTCAAGGAAGCTTGTTCACAAACAAAAACACAAAACTACATACAAAGGTCTGACTTAGCAATATCTGCATTGCTGGCGGTGCAGTGCCAGATGTGCGGTGCCGGTATGCCTACTATGGGCCGTATTTTGGTTTATAGGTTGTATCCTGTGTCTGGGTAGAAGGCCATGCCCATCCTTGCTTTCTTCTGGTTCATAAGCTGAACTCTTTGCCTGGATAGATTGCCTTGCGTGTTGCTTGCTGCGCGTTACTTCCTGTGCTGTGCCGGCATACCTACTATGGCTGTCTTTTGGTTTAAAGGTTGAATCCTGTGTCTGGGTAGAAGGTCATGACCATTCCTGCTTTCTTCCGGTTTCTAAGCTGGATTCTTTGCCTGGGTAGAAGGCCTTGCGCGGTGCTGTTGCGCGTTGCCACTGTGCGGTGCCCGCATGCCTACTATGGGCCGAATTTTGGTTTATAAGCTGGACTCTTGCCTGGGTAGAGCGCCTAGTACAGTACAGTTAGTACAGTCGCGGCTCGCGGGAGGGGTGTGAGGGGGGTGTCGCGTGGAGGTGGGGGGTAGGGGGGGAGGGGAGGGAGTCTTAAAATAAATTTTAAAAATCCTTATGCTACCTGAGGTCCTGAAAAAGGTCCGCGCCGCCTCGGGTCCGTTGGCGCCTACAGCCCCTCTCAGGCTCTCAGCCAATCCTGGCGCTGCTAGCAGCGCCAGGATTGGCTTAGGGCACGGTTACTGCTCGCCCGCCTGCCCATTAGGAGACCAAGGTTTGAGCCTTTGCTCAATCCTCGCTCTCCTAATGGGCATGTGCCAGCCAGAGCAGACACTAGTGCGCATGACTGGGCATGGCTCGAAAATTCGCTCACCTTCCCCACTCATGCGCACTTGTGCAGCTGCCTGTTGCCCCTGGGCTGTCTGACAATCATGTCAGTCAACATGACGCCAGACCACCCACCGCCTTCAGATTCTGAAGGGGGTGGGCGGTCCGACGTCATACTGACTGACATGATTGTCAGTTCTCCCTCGGCGTCTTTGAACTTAAGTAAACTGATTCAGTTTACTTAAGTTCAAAGACGCAGAGGGTGCTGCGGGTGGGGGGGCTACGCCCCAACGCCCTAATGGACGCACCGCGGCTGTTAGTATCGGTTTCAACCTTTGGTCAAAAGAATTATCAAAATATACTGGAACATTATTTCTGGGTATTCTATCTTTAAAGAAAAAACACTATTTGGTTTTAAGAGAAGCTTAAATTTAAAAGATTATTTAGTCAAAGCATACATAAAACCCTCCACTCCCACAATTCAACAAATGCTACACTTAACACCAGTTATTGGCCATTACAAATGTAATAACTGTGTAGCCTGCAATATCACCAAAGCAGTAAAGGAGTTTGACGCAAATGGTATTAATTGAGTTAGTAAGCACTCTTTAAACTGTAATATCCCCAACGTAATCAGTTGCATTGAATGTCCTTGCAGTCTACCTTATATTGGGAAAAGAACTCAACCAGTATGAGAAAGAATTAAGATCGAAAATGCTCAACTGGTTGAACACTTTATGCGACTTAAACATGCAGAGAAAGACCACACGCGGTGGGTTATAGATGTTATCAAACCTTTCAATAAGATCTGCCAATATTGACCGTAATTTCACAATTAAAGAAAATCGATGGATTCGGAGATTAGATAGTGTCAAAAAAATTCTGTTGAATGGCAGACTCTAGGCACCTTATTAGGTCAACTGTTAATTCAGAAATATAGAGATTATCTTGTTGCTACAGAGACCCACATATGTGAAGAACAGACTGGCTTTTAGATTAGATCTAATGTTTTGTAATTTACTTCTATTTTCACCTGCCTTTGTCAACTATCTTTGTCAACTGTTGTATTTTAAAAGAAGTGCCCAATAAAACTGTATACCGGGAACCATCTTACAAGTCCCTCAGTCCATCTTGACGTAGCACAATATTTAAAAGGATGGTTGGAGCAGATCTGATTTCAAGAAACAGAGAGCAGCGATTACTGAGACTTAGTACATCAGTTTTTCAACTGTGTAATTATATTATGATACATGATTCTGTTTATTGCATTATCTATTCATGCCCTGTTTTTCTTAAGTGTGATTGGTTTTTTGTACCTCATCTCACATTTAAATAAGAAGTTGTCTCTTTCTTTCATCTATTATTGTTCTCCTTTCCTTCTCAAATATGGCCTATACTTTGGCACAATACATTTGCTATGCACCATGAGGTGGTTCCATCGTGGAGATATTTTATTAGAGTGAGATATATTTTTCTTCTGTACCCCCACGAACTGATTTCACTACCCTCCCTCTTTTCATCTAAGTTTGCAGACTCATTTAGGAGCCGGGATTGATTTAATTATATCTCCTCTGTCACTCCTAATATGGCTGAATAACTTGATGAGATCTAGACAATGTCAGTTTTTGTAGCTGACGCAAGGACACGCTTTCCAAGCGGTGTACGGGATGGACACGCTGCCTTGGAGTAATCAACATTTTTGCCGATTTGCCATGATCTAGTAAGTTTGCTTTTAATTTTATAGTTTTTACTGGTAATGTATGAAGTTGGGCCCTTGTTGGAGGCCTCTCTATCTGCTTTTGCTAGTTTCACTCACTTAACTGCATGGCAACATATTTCAAAGGTTTGTGTATCTTCTTTCCGCTTAGTACATGCATGCTGAATCAGTTAAGGACTGTCCACGCATCAGAAAAGGGTCGATTATTATCCTTGCATATGGTATCTGGGCCAATGACAAGAGGACTATTGCGTTACTTATTGCTGACAATAGTTGTTAATTTATCATTTTATCTCCTTAATTTAGACAAGATCTGGACAGTGAAACCTCATACTAAATACTGTCCTAATAAGACAGGATGCCTTTTTGATAGCTTTTACATTATTACTTTTAGGATGGATTTATTTCAAGTAGGATACTAGATTTGTATCCGAGCCCATTGCGTACTGATGAAAACCTTTACCTATCTAGAAGACTGTTGTTTTCAACATTCCAGACATTGCTCTAATAAATCTTCATAGTAAGTACATTTAATGTCTGGTAACACATTTTTTGAGTTGCATTTGATCACCTACACTAGGATATATGATTGTCTTTTCTTTCCCTCTTCTTTCAGTTTTCACCTGCACATTGTGTACTGCATAAGCTCTTTCCTTTGACCAAATCAAGGTGGTGGCCTTTACATTTGGTGTTGCCCACTCTGAGACTTATGTCTTTTTAAAGTGATTTCAGGTGTATCTCACTTTGTTTAATATACTGTTCGTTACAATGTCTATAGGGTGCTTTTTGGTTTTCCTATGAACGACGCAATTCTCAGGATTTCTCCCCTTTATTGTTGATAACATTCATTAGAACAGGTTTGTGGTGTTCATTAGACATACATATTCAAAATATATATAGAAAGTGGCAATCCTGTATATTGGCTTCTGTTTAAGAAGATCAATCTAACCCATGTAATGGACTTTACAGCATCAATGTATTTGAAACTTCTTTGTGGATAGCTACTAGAGATTACATTTTTAGTATGCTAAATCGCATGCTATTTTGATATTTGATGTTAAATACAACTTTTACACGGATGTAGCTTTGTTAATCAATTTGTCTGTTTTGATTTTGAACACGTCATGTTTATTGTATTGATATTGAATTACATTTGTATATAATTGGAAAGCATCACTAAATGTGAGGAAATTCACAAACAAAGCTTTCTATAATAATATCCCTTGTTGGCATAGTTACCTGTTTTTGATTAGAGTACCTAAACCCACAAGGGTAGACTGGGTAGCCCTTTTTTGGAATTTTCCTAGTTTCAGGGTACACTCATCCGCATGTGCCACGAGCATGGAAGAGAGAGTTATGATCTCACCTCACCTCCCTCGAGTCCTGTCTCACACCGAGACTCCTGAGCCAATCTATATGCTGCTGACTTGCTGTTTCTGTTAAGAAACAGCAAGGGAGCAGCTTAGCCTTGGCTCGGTCAGGAGCTGTCAGCGCTCATTTGGAGCCTTGGGTGCTGTGGCAGCAATCCCTGAGCTCCTATATTGCAGAGAAAGGCGAGGGAACAAGTGTACATGTCAGGCTGGTCGGAGCCCCCAGGAGGCCCGACACCTGAGAATCATCAAGCAGGCTCAGATGGGAGGTTCCCCCCTCATTCTCCTGTAATTACTTTGCCCGGGTCTTTGAGTGCTGCAGCAACAAAAAATGGAATTAATCAACAGTGATAAATATGATTTATGACAAAAGGGGGGCGTTGCCCCCACGCCCGAATAAAAACATTGCCGCTGTTCTCCGTCCAAAATCTTGAACACATATCCAAGTGGGATAGGTTGGGGAGCTAGAATGGAGAGTCCTTCTGTGCACTGTGCAGGGAACATGGCCAGTGGCACAGGTAGGGTTCTCTTGCAACAGGAGAAAGTTGAAGGTGGTACATCTGGCACATTACTTTTCCTCAGTCCTGCAAGGACACAATGTTCTGGTCATGACAGGCACCAGCGAGGTGGTAGCCTATGTTAAAGATCAGTGGGCCTTGAAGGTGAAGGTGCTGTTGTCTCTAGAGCAGAAGATCGGTTCCTGGGCAGTAGGAGAATGGGCCTGTGGATTGTTTGAGCAAAGTGCTTCATTCTTCTCTGGAGCTAGCCCTTCCAGAAGGCACTTTCCAACAGATAGTCTGGACATTTGGACACCGACAAGAAGACCTCTTTGCGAACAACAAGAATTCTCTCCTTCGTCAGTTCTGCACAAGGTTCCCATTTCAGGAGGCAAGGGAGGTGGATGTCTTGTCTTTTCCATGGCCCAAGAAGGTATACATTTCCACCTATACCCCTAGTGAGCAAACTACTGCAGAAAGTGGTGAGAGGAGAAAGGGGTGTATCTGATTGAAAGTAAACAGTCTTTAGTGGTAGAATTTTTGAAGGACAGGTTCCTCCTTGGCATGGCAGTATACACTTTGAGAGCTCAGTGGGGAGCAATGTAAGGACATGCCCCATGAAACCCCTTTCTTACCTGGATTGAACCCCAGGATTCGCTCTGTCACCTTTCCTCGCTGCCGACGTGCCTCTGGAAAGAGAGAGAGAGAAAAATGCCACAGCCAGCAGTATCAGGCAGAAGAGAGACAGTGAGGAGTTCGAGGAAGAAAAGGAATCCTGCCACAGAATGCCAGAAGTAGAGGAAGAGACCCGATCTGAAGAAGACATCGCTACCAGTCTCATCGAGTCCCCATAGACTTGGACTGAAGGGTGATGGATACCGCCTGAGGATGTTGGTTGGCCTGCGGCGGGCTGGGGAGTTGCGGCATTGTGGGTGAGTGATCCGTGGGAGAGAGCAGGATGAGGTGCGGTATGGGGAGTCTCGTGCTGTGTGTATGTAAGATCAGCTGCCTCTTCTCCTGTCCGCCTAGCAATTGGCTGCATGCCTTGCAATAAACCAGATCTTCAGTATTAAGAGTGCAGCAGGCACTTATGTTTTGATTAAGACACACTTGTTTTGATTCATATGTAGGGATGTGAGGAATAAGCATTATTGTTTTGTCTTCCTACACTCAGGTAAAGTATTACCACTTACTCAACAAGTAACAGAATCAGTAAAGCTGAGGGTATAATAAGCAACCTTCTTGTGGAGGAGTATGTCCTGATTTAAAGGGGACTAAGAATTCACAGGCATCCTAAAGGAAATTCCCCCAAAGAACACAGAGGGAAAGGTCAGAAAGGGGGGAAGTTTCGGGCCCTGTGCTGTCAGACACTACAAGCTGCGTGATCTCAAGAGTGAGGTGAAGGTTTAAAAAAATAGAAATCGAAAATATGAACCGCTTACTTACCGCTCATTCTTTTCATGGGGGTCCTGGTGGCGCCATCCTTTTAGGGACACCTACAGGGGAGAAAAGAAATTCCAGCATCAGATCCATCTTACTAAAAAAAGTGACTGAATCTTAGAACCATCCTAAGACAAGGACATTTACCAGCCTACCTCTGTAAAGTAAATAAATATTAAAATTCTGAAACCTATGCAGCCTCCATGTTCTTATATCCACCCAGCCCTTCTACAAGCAATTAAAGCTTTCAAGAGCCCACACTTATAGATTCTGGTGCCTTTGGTTTCTAGACTGCTTTTTTCATAGAAATCCTGCTATTCATTATCTGGTTCTCACATGGAAATTACCAGTAATGCTACAAGTGTTAGTGTTACACCGGCTTTGTTGGTGTGGCCTTCCCTAAACTTTTGGCTACCGACCTGATGTTTGGACCCTGTATTGCTAGCCTGAGGGCTGGAGCACATTTGGCACTGCTGTGCAGTGTCAAAGTAATGAGCACGCCATATACACACTGTGGAGCGGTGTTTATATGATGGGCTGATTCGAGTTACTTGTAAGTCCCTTCTCATGGAGTAAGACCTATGTCAGGGGCATGTTGCTCGAATGTGCCTATGTGGGCCTGCTGCACCGGTGGTGCCATCCAAGGAGGTATCTCATTGATTGTGCCACAGGTTTGTCATGATGGGGCCTGTGCGCCCAGGCTACTGTTACTCGTCTTGGCAGTTGCACAGCTATGTGTCAAGGTTCTGCATGTCTACTGCTATATCAGAGTTCTCCCTAGTGATAGGGTTGGGTGTTGGGAAGAGGTCGGGTGTGTGCCTGAGTGCAGTACTTGCAAGGGTCGTGAATGGCAACGGGTGGTGTGTTCAGTACGACAGGGTCTGCTTCTTGCATTGAATTAGCATGAGGGGACATAGGGGAAGGCTGTCTAGCATTATTTCCTACGGGCACAATAGTAACAGTATGGTTTTTGGTATTTATGAGTTCATAATGGCAAATACTATCCGCGAGTGGGAATGGGTTAGACATTAAGGTGATGTCACTTTGGGAAAGTGGGCATTTTGATGTGCGTGGCTCTGTGTGCCTGGCGGCATGGCTCTCTGTGCCTGGCGGCCTGTCTCTGAATTCACACTTGGGTGCTACGGGAAAAGCCACATCTGAGCATTCCTGACAGAGGGCCATACACTAGGGTTTCACTGGAAACTGCGGACCTCTGACTCTGAAGGGCCTTTCAGGGATGGTTACGTGGGGGTGAAATTTGCAAATGCATTCCAAGGGAAAGGGTCGTCGCCTCACTAAAGATTGTGATCAAAACTCCTGGGGTAGGATGGCTGACAGGACAAAAGTTAGAGAGGGCTTGCACAGTACAAAGGTGGCCTTTTGAATTGATTGTATCTTCAAGGCCATGGTTCGGGTAACTACTGAGGATTTGGCCTCTGAAAGTAGAGACACTTTTGGATTTGGAACCATACTATGCTGATTCGATACTGGTACATTGACATGAGGAATTATTAGGGCAGGAGGGACTGTAACTGATCTGCAGACTCATGTTGGCTTGAAGCTTGTCGTGCTCCAAGAAGAGGACTATCACTTGGTGGATTTTACCTGTATGTTGTTGGCCTCCAGTTAGTACCAACTGTTGTGGCCTTGGTCTCAAAGCAGTCTCCAAGGGCCGGTGAGCTAGCCTCCTGTCAAAGAGATCCCAGGGACAAAAAGGATCTCACTGTCTCCACGGGATCATAAGGACCACACTGGGTGGAAGTGATCGTGGTTGGGACAAGGACCTTCCTGAAATGCACCATCATCTTGCTGTGCAAGAGATGTGTGTGCGCAAAGATCAGCAGTCATCTGAGGTGCTGGAACATGAGGAGTTCGAGCAGTGCAGGGAAGCTTACAGAGTCCAAGGGTACCGTGCTTGCAACCAAGGGGACCTGTGCTTGCTTGTGCACCAGAGCGTGTGGTGTCTGAGTGGTGTCGGGGAACCTGAGTCGGGAGCTGAGACTATCTTTGGCCTCCAGATAGGGACGACGACAGTGCCTGACAATGCAGCCTCTGTCCGAACTTGTTTCCTCCCTCTCCAAGGACCCACACCACAGGGTTCTTTTTTTTGGAAACCATCGAAACAAGACTTGAGGGGTCTCATGTGCCATGTGGGTATCTGCAGCTGACTGCCGTGGGTCGATGGCAGGTCACACCTTCTCTTGAGGTGAAAACATTTCTGCAGACAGGGAGCATGCCAGTTTCCTGGGTCACAACCTTTAGTTTATGGGGGATAGTGATCAAACCCTCCTGCAGGTGCCTTTGGGTGGCTGAAAATTTAATCTGGATGGACGAAACTAAGTAACTGTTTCTTTCTGGGTTAGGTGGTTCAGACTGTCTAGTCAACAGGGTGCCAACTGGAACAACGTGTATCATTGGCTGGTGAATTTGCAAGACTGAAGGGCTGAATCATGAAGAGTTGTCAGAGACTAGTGATTGTTTGAACTTTTTGCAATGGGAAAGTCTGAGAGTTGCATATAACTGTAAAGTGTATATACAATGTGTGTTCTGTTTTGATTTTATTAGAGCTGTCTTACAATTGTGTATTACTCTCGAGTGTATATTCACTTTGAATCTCATTTTAATTTTATTGTGTGTGTAATATAAAGACAAGTGTTTTTATGGAGTCTTTTGGTGGCAAACGCAGTGTGTTGCCAACACTTTTTACTTGTGCCCTGATGATAAGCCTGACTGCTCGGTGTTGAGGTACCAGAGGGTGATCACAGGTTATCGGACAAGTGTATTGTACTTATTCTATTTGCAGTGGTGGGTTCTGACTGGTGGTGATGCGTATCAGCCAGCTGGAAACCACTGGGTCTAAAAGTTACAAAAAGTATCCTTTAAACCATAGAGCTCAGTAAACCTTAGCTTCATGTTCTATATGGTGTTATTCCTGCTAGCAATCATTTCAGCAAAGAGAATTGGGGAGCTAGGTGCTCAGTTGAGGTTGGGCCATATTTGAGAATTTGCCAGATAAAGTAATTCTGAGACCTAGTCCTTCTTTTTCTCCAAAGGTCACTTCACAATTTTTTAAGCCTACAGCCGATTTGGTGTTTCCGATCTATGTGTCATCCCTAATCACTCAGGAGGAGGGGCTGCATACCCTTGTTGTGCGTAAGGCTACATTGACCTATTTAGACAGAACAAAACCCTTTTGCCAAACTAGATTATTTGTTGCATTTGGTTAATCAGAGAAAGGGTTGATGCCCTCTCCCTCTACATTGAGCAGATAGCTGAAGCAAGCCATAGTAGTTTCATATGAGAATTGGGAGAGATCTCAAGATGCATAGGCACTAGGGAGATCTAAAAGGGGTTTGTCAGCCTCTTGGGCAGCATTAAAAGAGACGTCCATATCTGACATTTGTAAAGCAGCCGTGTGTCTTCGCCACATATAGTTATGAAGCACAACAAGTTGCAGTTGGGGAGTACCACCTCAAAGTCTTTTGATCTGCAGTTCTGAGTGCAGCATTGGAGTGAGGATACAGCCAGTAAGCTTGAGTACAATTGCAGATGGTTGATGTGAGTTTTTTTATAGTGAGATGAAGTCAAAGAGTGTTTTGATATGAGCTTACTAAATAAGGACTCTGCAGAAGAAGGTGGACAAGAAAGTAATGGTCTGGTTACCTACCCGTAATCTTCCTCACTCTGAGTTCAGGTCTTTCTTGCCAAAAATCAGGTTCCCATCCGCCCACTCATAAGGAATGTGGTTTTTAACTTCATGTTTGCAAACTACACAAAGTGGGGAGGCTTGGCTTACATTTTCTATGGCATGATGTGAAGTGTGGCAGGAAGAAAGCCATACTAAGGGTGGGAACATGTCTGCTTTCTGGCTTATGGAGCTTCTGTTAGGTGGAGCTGACGCTCACTAACTAAGAACTGTGGTGGGGAAATTGAACTTGAAGTAATGAAGATTATGGGTAGGTAACAGGCCATTCATGGAGATGACACTGCATAGCAATAGAGAAGGGTAGCGGCTGAGCCTTGGCAGAGAAATGCTGCATAAGCTTAGAGGCTTGGAGGGCGGGACAATGATGATAGTGGCCTCCTCAAAGTGTGAAAGCTGAACTCCTGCGGTTCCTGAAATGAAGAACGAAATAGTCGCATGGAGGGACCAGCTAAACTGCCAGCAAACAGCATCAGAAAGTGCTACAGCTTCCTGCTCCTGACAGACTGAGGCGAGGAGCTCTGGATCTTGGGAGAGGGGCCTTGATGTGGTGGTTCAGCTGACTTGGGGTTGGGGAGCCATATGGTGACTGACCAACCGCTTGAGATGATCTGTTTTGAGCTTCCACCTATTGTGGAGAAATACAGAGCGAGTGCATCCTGAGGCATTGCACAGAATGGCACAAGATATGAATGGGAAACTGGAGGAGCAGCAGCTCTTAAGGAGAGTTGGGTGTGGGCTGTGCCCAGGAAACCTCTTGCACTAGTCCACATAAATAATTAGGCTGGCTGCCACCAGGAAAATGGAATAAACTCTGAACTTTCAGTCACAGATGGTATGATTGCAGACTCCCTCCTGCACCCACACAGGGAGAGACGGCCAAGAGATGAGTGAGCTGGGTGCTGAACTTGGGGGCTCTACCAGATGGGCCAGGTGCAGTCAGCAATACAAAGCGGACCAGATACTGTTAGATAAATCTGATAAACTCAACATTCTATAGAAAGACTTGAGAACTTAGGAGGCCACTCATGTTGGGTTGGCAACCCAGGTCTGTGTAGTTCCCTGGGACCTGTGACTCTTCCTTGTGGTGCACAAACAGCCCTGCAAAGTGAAGGGTGCAACTAGATAGGAGAAACCAGCTTACATCATAGGAAAATATAAAGAGTGCAAAGATGCCCAAAGCAATACAATACTTCAATACACAGCAGATCATAGACAACTGTTGTTCATGGAACCCTTGAACCACTTGCTCTGGATCTGCTCAGTGCAGAGAGTCATGTAATGCCCTAAAAGGAATGTAAAATGTTAGACAGTCTCATTGGAGGTGAACAAAATATGGGCTGATCTGAGAAAAGTGGCAGACTGCACAAACACAACAGAGACTGCTGCAGACTGCAGAAACAATAATGGCGAGTATGACCGAGAGGCACTGTACAACATTGAACTATAGAAGGCTACTCCGATATTGGAGGCCAGGGTGGAAGACCTGATACAGAAGGGCAAAACATAATAACATCAGGCTCCAAGGTTCCCCAGAGAAGGTGGGAGACTGCTTAGTAGGACAATTCCTTGACGACTGGATCCGTAGTGCATGTGTTTTCCCGCTCTCACCCTTGTTGAGCTTCTCTCCCCACTGCGCACAGTGCTCCTTTCTCTCATCCATGTGCTTCTCTCGCACTCAACTAGTATTTCCTTCTTGCCTCTGTTCTTTTTCCGTCAGGTCAATGTTGCTCTCTTTCGCTGATTTGATCACCCACCAATATCCCCCGTGTTTCTTCCACCTCATGTTGCTTCCACCCCATGTTGCTTCCGTCCTCATGTTGCTTCCATCCTGTGTTGTTTCCAGCCCATGTTGCCTCCCCCACCTGCTTTAAAAACCCTTCCTGCACCCTTGCTTTGCTACTGCTCCTCCTGATTTAAAAAAAGAATGTTTCTTTTTTTTTTGCTTTTTAATGACTGATCTCAATTGGGTCAGTAACTAAAAACAAAATGACATAGTTGTCTATGCCAAAAGCCTTTTTTTTAACTCTTTGCTCATGTGGCACTGCTTCGGGGATGCTTTGCCAGGTGGCTAAAAGCATTGGCAAATCCAATAGGTCCCAAATGTAAACCTACTGGTTTTGCCAACACTTGTTTGTTTTGTGAGGAGATGGTGGTGTGGGGAAGAACTGATCCAAATGTAGGAACAGGGTAACTTGTGGATTTTACACTCAGCCAAGGTTGAATGGGTGGGCAGTTAGAAGTTATGGCAAACACAAAGAGATGATGGACAGCATGCTGCAACTTTTCATACACTCACCCCCAGTCACAGATATGGGTTGAATCCTTCATCGTTCTTTATCTCACTTGCCACCCCAGTTCAAACCCAGCCATATGAAAATTATTCTTGACCCTGTTCTTCATGGGAACAGTCGAGCCTGAACTCCCTGAGCCAGAACTAAGTATCCTGGGACCGGTTTTGGGGCATCACACCTCATCATCCAGGCTAGCTTGAATCCAGTGGCAAACAGAGCAAGGGACCCATGTTTGGGCATACCCTGCTAACTTAGGGCAAACAAAACAAACATAAAGAGATGATGGACAGCACACTGAGACATTTCTGACACTCACTCTCAGTCACAGATCTGGGTTGAATCCATTATCGTTCTCTAGCTCACTTTGCCACTGGATTCAAGCTAGCCTGGATGATGAAAGGTGAAATCCTGAAACCAGTCCTAGGATGCTTGTTTCTGGTGCAGGGAGGACCTGGCCTGGCAGTTCAGGCTGGACTGTTCCCATGAGGATCAGGGTCAAGACTGACTTGCACATGGCTGGGTCCAAACTGGGTTGGCTCCGTGAGCAGAAGAACAATGATGGATTCAATCCAATTCTGTGACTGGGGGGGAGTGTCTGAAAAGTTGTGTTTGCAGAAGTTTTAGTTATACCAGGAAGAAAGTGGTTTAGTTGACAATGGAGGCACAGGAGAGTGACTGCGGATGGTGCAATGTTGATATTGTTAGAAACATGTAAGATGAGAGGACTGAACAGATTATAAAACAGCACAGGGTTCACTCTTATATAAGAAGACATGGTGGAGGATGGCATTTCTAAATGACATGAGTAGTAGTTGTCACCACTCTTTTCACCTTAGTGATACAGCCCTTTCGACAATACTTCACACTAAGATGCCCTGATTGGGGACTCAAAGTCAGAGATACCAACCACATGGTATTGTTTCATGCTGATGAATCCATGGTGTACCTTATAGACCAAAATTGTCTCATTAACAGGAAAGTATGGTCAGGCTCACAAGCAAAGGTCAAACTTACCATTCAGAAACATCCATATCATCAAGGAGTAATATAATTCTGGATAGTAATACCTAGCATCTCAAATGGTGGACAGATGGTACTAGTAGAGAGAAATTCCTGCTTCTAAGCCTTCCCAGAGTACCAGATTTCAGTGGGTAATGTCTCAGGTGACTGAGACTTGGGTGCCTCAGAGGACCTGTGCATTTAATCTTCTTAACAGCCAGGTTAGGGAGACCCTGCCACCTGGGGGCATCCTTGTGGTGCTACATTACCTTACCTACTTGTGGTGTTGAATACAGAAGCTGTGGTCACTAGGTAAACACAAGGAGGAAGCACCGGGTTTGAGGTGGGCAGTTTCTTGCAGTTTGATGATCAATATGTGTAGCTGGGAAATGCAAAGGGGACAATTCCTGGCATACAAATGCATAGCTAGGCAGCTATAATAACTCGTGTCGCCAACTTGCCCATGCGGTCGCTAATGGACGTGGCCATCTTGTTTTCACTTGTCCCACCCGCTCGCGATGCTATTTCCTGTTCCGGGTCACGCAATGCATGCTCGCGCCCGTTCGCGATAGGTATTTGCTGTTTGGAAACACGTATTACGTGTTCGCGACGCTTTTTGCGTGCTCGGGGGAAAATATCTCGTGAACTTGCCCATGCAGTTGCAATGGGCGTGGCCATCTTGTTTTTCACTCTATGCTATGGTTCGGGGGCCTGCCTTTCAATCCTCCCTCTATCTTTTCAATCCTTTGTTTCTGAAAACTTTTTTTTAATCTTTTTTATTTATTATCTCTCTCTCTATTTTCCTGATTCTATATTTTTCGTTTTTGTCCACTTTTTGTGTGTTTTTTAACTACTTTTTCTCTCTTTTTCTATTACCTGCTTTTTTCATTTCTTTTCCTTACTTTTTTAATTTTTTACCTTTTCTTTTCCGCCCCCGCCTACCCCAGAACCATGGCAAAGGGCAACAGGGCGCATCGCAGCCAGAGCCACGACCGCCTTCCTTGCGGAAGGCGGCGCCCACAAGGGGTGCAGGCACGGGCCTTATAGCCAGCCAGGATAGCTTGATTCCAGTGGCATAGTGAACCCAGGACTCACGTCTGAGCGTACCTGGCGCACTTAGGGGTGAAGAGGGGTAAAACCCCGAAACTGGTCCTAGGATGCTTGTTTCCAGTCCAGGGAGGACCTGGCTTGGCAGTTCGGGCTGGACTGTTCACATGAGGCACAGGGTCAAGACTGATTTGCATATGGCTGGGTTCAAACTGGAATGGCATGGTGAGCAAAAAAACAATGGATTAAGGCCCAGATCTCTGTACTGGGGTGAATGTATGACATTGTTCTGCATTCTGTCCATCAACTGTTGTTTTTGCATTGTCACCTCGAGTGGGACGAGTGTGCTCAGACGTGAGTCCCGTGCTCTCCATGCCACTGGAATCAAGCTATCCTGGCTGAAGAGGGGTAAAACCCCCAAACCGGTCCTAGGATGCTTGTTTCCAGTCCAGGGAGGACCTGGCTTGGCAGTTCGGGCTGGAGTGTTCCCATGAGGCACACGGTCAAGACTGATTTGCATATGGCTGGGTTCAAACTGGAATGGCATGGTGAGCAAAAAAACAATGGATTTAGTCCCAGATCTCTGTACTGGGGTGAATGTATGACATTGTTCTGCATTCTGTCCATCAACTGTTGTTTTTGCAATTGTCACCCCGAGTGGGACGGGTGTACTCAGACGTGAGTCCCTTGCTCTCAATGCCACTGGAATCAAGCTATCCTGGCTGAAGAGGGGTGAGACCCCGAACCCGGTCTTAGGATGCTTGTTTCCAGTCCAGGGAGGACCTGGCTTGGCAGTTCGGGCTGGTCTGTTCCCATGAGGCACAGGGTCAAGACTGATTTGCATATGGCTGTGTTCAAACTGGAACGGCATGGTGAGCAAAAAAAGGATGGATTTAGGCCCAGATCTCTGTACTGGGGTGAATGTATGACATTGTTCTGCATTCTGTCCATCAACTGTTGTTTTTGCAGTTGTCACCCCGAGTGGGACGGGTATGCTCAGACGTGAGTCCCGTGCTCTCCATGCCACTGGAATCAAGCTATCCTGGCTGAAGAGGGGTGGCACCCCAAAACCGGTCCTAGGATGCTTGTTTCCAGTCCAGGGAGGACCTGGCTTGGCAGTTTGGGCTGGACTGTTCCCATGAGGCAATGGGTCAAGACTGATTTGCATATGGCTGGGTTCAAACTGGAATGGCATGGTGAGCTAAAAAACGATGGATTTAGGCCCAGATCTCTGTACTGGGGTGAATGTATGACATTGTTCTGCATTCTGTCCATCAACTGTTGTTTTTGCATGATGTTTAACTTAGGCACTGCGATGGCTGCATGGTGATGATGGTTTTCTTTCCTAACATGCCATGGTTGTGGTGGTGGTAGTAGTAGTAGTAGTAGACACTGGCAGCAGCATTTGCAAAAAAAGAAAATGAGACAGTCAGTAGCCTGACAGAGACTCTTCGAGGAGTAGTAGAATGAAGTACAGTACAGAACTTACTTCCAAACAATAATATGCAAAAATACAACAAAACATAATGGTGGTGGGGATAGCCTAGTAGTACACAGAGTTATAAACTCTAGTTTTGTCGAATCACTTGCCAAGGCCTACAGTACACTGGACACAAGCATAACTGTTAGTGCTGTGTAGGAGGATGACAACAAATGAATTCCATTAATCCAATCAATGCCGACAATTAATGCTGGTGTATTAGGTTCAATTGGTAAAAAAATTACCTCACAAATATACTGCTCATGGGTGGGCAAGCAGAAGAAGATCCCCGCCCTGTCTCGAAATTGAAGTACTGTTGCTTTTGCCACATCCGCCCCAGCAAACGTGTGATAAATTATTGGTGTACATTTAATGTAGTCATACCTCAATAAGTCACACAGCCCGGGGGAAGAGGGTTAGGGTTTGTTGAATGGTTGGGAAGGGGGGTTTGGGGAAAGGTTTGAGAAAGAAAAACAGTACGCATGGACAAACATAAAACGACAGAATCTTTGTAGACTACCATATCCATATCAATATGTTAAGGGAGAAAAAGGAAATGCATGCATGATGATGATAAGGAGACCCGGATTACATACAGTTTGTGTTCAGTGTTACCGGGCTTACTTTTACAGATAGCAAAGAAAGTTTTAACATATCTGTAGGGATGAATTATAGACAGAGAGCAAAACTAATGATAATAATAGTAATAACAACAAGAACACACTGTTGTAATGATTGTAGACAAAAAAATGAATTGAATTATTTAAAAGATGATGAAAGTTGATACTGTTACTGTGTTATCATGGTCAAATGGGGAGTTGACCTCGGCATTCCTCTTGGTCCTCCCTTCCATGGATGTTCCGTCCATCAATCTTGGGTGATGCCACTGCCTGCCTGGCAGATGTAGATTCATTGGTAAGGTAACTGTGCATTGTTTTCCCAAGTATAGTATAGGGTAAGGCCCGGCCTGTAATTGTAGATGCAAAAACAAAAGGGATATTGAGAAACCAATTTTAAAAAAATGCACAAGTTATGGTGTAGTGCAACAAGAACACTTTCCGAGGCGGCATGGATGCATCATCTCTACTCTAGTCTGTTTCCAGCATTAACCTACAACACCAACAAGACAGAGCAGGCCCACGGTGACGACACCCTTTGCACATCCTCCATTTAGTGTACATTTTTTGAAAGATTTGGACAAAGCACATATCCAGCAACATAGCATTTTGCAATTTAAGTGATTAAATCAATGCACCGCAGTCATACCACCGCTACACTTGACTCCACCACTACACAGACATTTAGGTCTGCTGTGGTTGTTGTTTACTTGTTTACCTTTTATGCCACTGATGAAACGCCCTGATTTATTCCATCAATCATCGCCGATCTGTGTACTGAGTGACTGTGAAGATACTATGTCACTGTGGTCATCATGATGGTGTTGTTCAACTCAGTCTGCAGTGTACCGAGTGAGTCTCCTTCCTATATTCAAAATGCAATGTATCGGCCTGCAGTAGAAGTACAAATTTGTTATTAAATATACAAGAACGGAAAAGGGACTTGAGTTACTTTTAGTGTGTAGATTATTACATAAAGTACACAATGAAGTAACTTCATGCACAACAAACAACAACAAACTCACTCAGTCAGCGTCCAATGCATGGCATCATTCATTACCTGTTCCTTCTCATCTTCAGTTAATGGGCAGTCTCTCTCGGATCAGAAAGGAGGATAGCTATAGTAGTCATCATCAATCATGTTCCAGTTCTTTTGGAGGGACTAGGAAATATTTTCTTTTTTCTTCTATTTTGCATCATCCAATCATCATCTGTCTTCTTGAGGGCAATGGATTTAGGGATTCAGGAGGATGGAGGAGCAGGATTCGGAGGAGTGTACTGTGATATGCAGACAGCCGAAACTTGTATATGGCAATAAAACAATTAGATGACGGTGTTGATGGATTTGTTGTATTTAGAAGTTTCTAACCAGAAAGACAGACATACAAATAAAAGAAAATAAGGGAGGAAGACAGTAAGAATTGGAAGTGCAAGCGTAATTGTCAGGGAAGTATAGCTCGTCCTCAAACTCTGCGGGTTCAACCAGAAGTAGGTAATCATCGTCTAACACACTACTTCCGTCACCTGAGCCGCCGTCCTAATCTTCCTCCCTTGATTTATGTATTGTGTAATTCAGTGGTATAAAGTGCTGATTCATTTTGATCATGGTTAACCTCTTCACGTTTTTGGGCGAGAGACTGGTCCTTTTCACTGTTACAATGGAACCAGCAGCACTAAAAGCACGTTCCGAAGAGACACTTCCGACAGGGCAAGCCAGATAGTTTATCGCCAGCATGGTGAGCAGTGGCCCTTGGCCCCTTTTCCCATACCAATACCGCAATGGGTTTTGATCAATGTACACCTCTAATGGGTCGTACAGATAGGCCTGGACCATCCGCTCAATGGTCAGGGGTGAGAAACTTTTTTTGGGGTCTTTTCTCGTTGCATCAGCACTGGACTTACCAATGCCTTGCTGTAAATACCAATCCCTGAAGATCCAGTTCTTGCTGTTGTCGATAGTGTTGGTGAGTGTTCTGAGCCAAACGCACTGTCCTCAGGCTCTGAAGTTGAACTTGTCGCCGGATGCCCTGCTGCAGTACCTGTTGTGGGTTTATCTAACGGGCTTTTAATTAGCAGCCGTTCATTTTCCAACTTACTCGCTGACTCAGCTATCCAAGTTTTGTACCGGGCAACATCCATTTCTGAAAAAGGAATTAATGTCTTCAGTGCCCATTTTGTCCGTGGATCCAGAATTGTGGCACAAATTTAATGTTTTTGTGACAAAATCTTATTTTGCACCCTTGTATTGTCAGCTAAGCGGCGGGCTAAGCTCTCCACCAACTCATATGCTTCTTTCTTTTCCTCTACATCTTTGTATGCTTCAGACACCTCCTTCAGCTGATGCTCTAGCATTTGCAACAATGGGATAGCTTGGCCCGCAGTACAGTCCTCCTTGCTGACTTCACATGTGAAGACCTCGAAAGGAAGAAGCATCTCAGTCAGGCATTTAACTAGGCACCATTGGTCCATCTGAGGGGTCATGCCTTTCACAGTAGCATCCCCTCTTCACATGACATATTCATTGATTGGCCTGTACTGCTCAAACAGACGGTCAAGCATGTAATAAGTTGAGTTCCAACGTGTTGCCACCTTCTGAATGAGTGCTTTGACTGGCATTCTATAGTCACGTTGAATGATCCTCAGCTGCTTCCGAGCTTTAAAAGAATGGCTGAAATGAGTGCATATTCTTCGGCAGGTGGTGAGTAAGTTGCTGACTATGGCTTCTTTTTTCAGAAAGTCTTGAACAATAATGTTAATGCAGTGCGCCAAACATGGAACCCTGAAATAGGAACCAAGCTCCATGGCCTTAAGTACATTACTGCCATTATCTGTGGAAACAAACCCCCAAACCAAGCTTAAGCCCTCTTGGGCGCAGCCATTCAAAAACCTTGCTGTGAAACTCTTCCAATATGTTTACAGCAGTATGAGATTTTTCCATGGCGAACATGGATACAGTTGCATGTTTTAGAGTAGCTTTAAAAATCTCAGCTGTGTCAACAGCACCTAATTCTGATAGCTTATCTCTAACCCCCACAAATGAGACCCAGTGTGCAGTGATGCACATGTAATCAGTGGCTTGGCAACTGGTCCACATGTCTGTTGTTAGGTGGATATTGTGAACAGCACTCTGCTACAAAGCTTTTCCAACCAATTCCAGCACATCATGATATACTGCTGGAACAGTAACTCTTGCGAAATAGGACCAGCTGGGAACCTTCCATTTAGGGCAGATGGTTGACACAAATTTAAGGAAACCCACCCCTTCCACAAGTGAAAAAGGGAGAAGGTCCAGCGCTAACATTTTAGCCAGCTTCGCATTGTACAACTGTGCCGTTGGGTGGTTGCGTTGGGACTGCCCCTCCAACCTAAGCATGCTGTCAATGGTAGGCTGGATTATTTTCCTTTGTGGTGCAGTTTTTTTCTTTAACCCAGTTAGGCTCAACGACGCACTTTGTTTCATTGCAGTACTACTCAGTCGTCTTGGTGTCTCAGCCTGACTCTGACTCTTACTGCGGTGCCACTGAGATGTTGCTGAGGAGGATGGGGGCGGTACCACTACACTACTGGGGACAGGACTAGAAATGTCTCCCTCTTGTTCACCTTCCACCTCAATAATATCGTCCCCTGATTCTTCATGCCCAACAACAATGGGTTGAGTTTTACTTTGTTCTAAGCGAAGTAGGTGAGCCTCCCACACGACAGTGTGGTGTATTTTGAGATGACTTGTTTGGCCTCCGGTACCATAGTTTGTACCAAGCTTACCCCGCCTAACAGCATGTCGACAAATTGAGCATATAGCAATGTTCTCCTCCTTACTGCTAACCGAAAAGAACTCTCAAACTGGGGAGTAGAACTTTCTGGTGCTGCTGGATGTGCCACTTTCAAAACCAGATGAACTGGAGGGTGTGCTTGGAATGTGACTCTGTGCAGCTACACTGTGACTTCTACCACTACCTACTGAGGTGGTGGTTGAGCTAGATGTAGGTCCCTGCCTTTCCTTTGCAAATGAAAATATGGAAGCTGAAGGTCGTGGTGGTGTTACCTGTGTTGGTGGTATCCGTGCTATATCCCTTGCAGCCATTTTGGATAGGGTAATAATGTTGGTCTCCTTATCCTTTGGGCCGTGATGACTGGCTCGTCATCATCATCATCCCCCTCTTGTACATCTACCTCCATAACTCTAAGGCTTTCTGGAACCTTCCTTTTCACTAGCCTAGTCTTGTGGCGTACATCACTTTCAGACTGATCTGGTGGCTTCCAAGTGGCATCAAGATCATCAGAAGCGGGGCTTGAAGAAGAAGATGATGGACTAACCCTCCTTTTCCTTTCTGGGGGTCTGGAAGACAATGGATCTTCTGAAACATTGGCTTGCCCCTCTTTGTCTGCAAGAAGCTAAATTTCCTGAAATGCCCCTACTTCAGGAGGAACAACTACTATTGTGGGCTGTTGTTGTGGCTGTTGTTGTGGCTGCGGCTGTTCTTGCGGCTGCGGCTGTTCTTGCGGCTGCTGCTGTTCTTGCGGCTGCTGCTGTTCTTGCGGCTGCGCCTGCTGCTGCAGACTTGTCTGCTGAGTTTCCACCTGCGTTGATTGTGTACTACTTTGCGATAATGACATTTCAACATCGCTGCCCGTTAGTAGACTGGCTACCTCTGCAACACTCATGGGCTTGGGCCTAGGTTGGTGGAGTTGGCCCGCTGGTGCGGATGTGCTGCTCCCAGCTTGGTTCCCGCCGGACAACACTGCTGCAGGCGTGTGTTTTTTGGTCCAAAAAAACACATTTGCCGGCACACCAGTCGAGGTTAGTGCCTCTTGCTTTTTCTGTTCCTTCTTCTTCTCACCGGCAACTTTCCTGGTACTGGAGGACCTAGTACCTTTCTTTGGGCCCTTCAGAGATCAGACAGGACGCAGGTGCACAAGTTGCAGAGATGTCTGTGGTCACAGTTGGACGTGATGTGGTACGCTGCAGGACTTCTGTCTGGCAGTACAACGGATGATGTTGATAGTTACCTCCTCCTCTGTCTTTTTGTGCACCTAAAAGCAAATAAGCCAGGAAAAGCACATCAGTGAAATGTTGCATTTGTTGTTGTGGTTCAATTACTACTACTAGTACAAACAAACAAATAAAAGATATGGTGTAGCCATTTGTGAGACTTTGGCAACAAGGGCTATGGTATACCAATTACTGTGTACAGTGTACAAACTACACTCTCAGGAAGGATAGGAAAGAATAAGAACAACAACCAAAATACAAATGTAATGAAAGGGAGCTGCTGCTGGCAAAGGGGATGGGTGGAAGCAGTAAGCCAATAGGAAAACCATGCAGACCCATATTAACTCCCACCAGGAAAGGCCACCAGCCACATGGACACTCACAAGCAACAAGCAGGAGGCCTGGGAAACAATGAACTGGCAATAGGCCTATAAAGAAGCCAGGCAAAAGATGCATGCTAAACCACACTGCTGTGCCTTTTTAATGCAATAAAATGCAAAACCGAAAATCCACAGGGCAAAACAAGGTCTGCAGGGTGCACACCAACACACCAGGCACACACAACAAAGGCATTTCTTTAACACACACCCAAAAACAGAAATACCCCCCAAAAAACACATTTTCCAACTCAATCCAATGCCATCCATGCCCTAAATGATGTTTAAATTCAACAGAACACACAGATAAACACTTGCCTAATGCACCTGTGGCTATCTGCTCTGAGCCTACTGGATGAAAGCAGGCCTGTGGACAGACAAGGCCACACAAGCTTGCAGGTCTAGGCTTCAAAATGGCCACCAGCCACATGGCCAGGCCCACCCAACTACAAGAAACAGAAGACAGACAATGCAGGCCTGTTGCAAAAAACACACTGCCTGCCTTCAAAATGGCCGCCAGCCTCATGGCCAGGCCCAAAACAAGAAGCCTAGGCCACAAAGGAATACCATGCAGGCCTATATATGGCAAAAGCAGCACACTAATATCTCCCACCAGAAAAGGCCACCGGCCACATGGACACTCGCAAATCACAAGCAACAAGCAGGAGGCCTGGGAAACAAAAATGAACTGACAAAAGGCCTATAAAAGAAGCCAGGCAAAAGATGCATTCTAAACCACAATGCTGTGCCTTTTTATTGCAATAAAATGGAAAAACGAAAATCCACAGGGCAAAACAAGGTCTGCAGGGTGCACACCAACACACCAGGCACACACAACAAAGGCATTTCTTTAACACACACCCAAAAACAGAAATACCCCCCCAAAAAACATTTTCCAACTCAATCCAAGGCCATCCATGCCCTAAATGATGTTTGAAAAACATTCAACACACACCAAAGGAACAGTTGCTTCATCATGCACCCACCCATGACTAGCTCTGGGTCTACTGACTACCCCCAACAATTAAAAAAAAAGAATGATAAGTACCAAAATTGTAGTTGCAGCAACTGCAATGCCCCCAATCAAACAGACACAACACCAACTTACTTGTAAAATATCAAATTCAAAAGTCCTCAAATCCAATGATAATGATGCAGCAGACACAAAGAGTGATCTTTCCAGCTGAAATCCAAAGGCAGAATGAACAGGAGATGGACAATGCACTGGGAGGAGCCTGCTGGACAGGAGCAGGAAGTTGGAGACTCTGTGGCACTGCCTCCCTCTCCCCCCAAAAAGTTTTTTTCTTAAAAAGGACTCCTTGCAAAAAAAAGGACAGCCAAATGTCAATCTGAGGAGTTTTTTCCATCCAAATAATCATTTGCAGAAGGTTTTATGCAGCTAGAGTTAATATTCTTCTCCAAATTGAAGATTTGATGTGTTCGCGATCGCAACCTTCACCACACTTCCCCCCGAAGTCGATGGCGCGTCCAAAATGAAGTGTTCACGATCTCATGCTCTTTGTCGTGGTGGAGAATGACGTGTTTGCGACCTCACGCTCTCTCTCGCGTTGGAAAATGACGTGTTCGCGATCTCAGACTCTCATGGTGTCTGATGGCGAGGCGAAAGACGTGATCGCGATCACAAACTCTCACGGGATAGCGCGACCGGCTATCAACATCTCGTGGAGCACGCAAACGGATTGGAAAACTCGTTGGCGAACGCAGGGATCCCGGTAAGGCGGTCACATGCGCGAGAACGCATTTTCAAAGCGTGAACATGAAAAAAATCTTCGCAACGCAGCTAATAGCGAAAATTTCGGCATTTTCGCGCTCTCCGTGGAACGCGAAAATGTCAAAGTATCGCACATTCCGCGAGCAGAACAGATTTTGAGGCCCACCCTTAGTTAGTATACAACAACAATTGGTTCTGTAGGGGAGAGCAATATTGCTTTTGATCCAAACTTAATTACCTCCTTATAGACTAGGCATTTCCAAATAAATGGTGCGACACATCTGATTACTAAATGGAAACACAAC
Source organism: Triturus cristatus (assembly GCF_964204655.1). Classification (NCBI taxonomy): domain Eukaryota; kingdom Metazoa; phylum Chordata; class Amphibia; order Caudata; family Salamandridae; genus Triturus; species Triturus cristatus. The sequence goes on from NC_140583.1 coordinate 349,802,338, forward strand.
TGACACAAAAGTAATATTTGGCACAGTATATTATCAATCATATATCGTAGAGCAACACAGAAAATTCCATATAAAAAAACACAGGACTGTCATGTAATAAAAACAATAACACAAATCAGTGTTTTACAAGGTGTACAAAATATAGAAAAAATCAAATATACAGGACATTTGACAATTGAACATGAAATACACATATATATAACTCAGTTGGATATTAGTTAGAAACATATTTGCATGTTCAGGCATATATCCTTATTTCTTTGGCTGCGAAGTATGCGAGACATGAATACTGAACACCTGTTGATATCGTCGACGTCTCGACCTGTTTATGTTTTGTGTTCATAGAATTATCACTGTGGGTCTTCATCAGGGCCAGGGAAATAACAGCCTGTGTGGTAAAGGATAATGGGTGTCAGCATTGTAAATAAATCAATCTGAGTGTTAAAAATAAGGAGCGTCCTCTTATAAGGAATTGAAATCTCACCTGGTCAGGGTGTATATCACCATTACACTTGGTGCTGTATTCCAACTATACATGTTAAAATGAATCAAGCGAATCCAAAGATAAAATGATCCTTAATGGGGACCTCTGTCACAAAGAATTTACTAGGTATTAGTAAATGCACTATTAGAGGAACGTGAGGACAGCAGTACACTGCAACGCCCTTACCTTATGCTAAAAATTATGTGTCCACCTCTACACATTAGGGATGGTTACACATCTAGTATAAGGGCAGAACGGATGTATGACGATACAACGCATGCTATTTCAACGCATGCTTTTACAACGCATTTTTAACAACGCATAGTCTGTTTCAACGAATGTTTTTACAACGTTAACCTTTACAACGCAAAGTATATTAAATGCATTAAAAGACACATAACTTAGCAAGACAATACAACGCATACCATTACAACGCATAAATATATTTTTGAAAAATGTGTAAAATACAACCTGGCACGGGATGCAGGGAAAATAGGGGTTTTGGGTTGGTAAGTATTTTAAAATGTGGGCCGAAACTGTACACAGATTTTGTTATAAATACTCTATTACCAAATTAATACTCAGTATTTCTCGAGTATTAAAATAACGCAAAAAAGTAATAACAATTTTTTTACATTCGGAAAAATTGAGAAATAAGATAATATAATAAATTAATTTAAATAACGTAAAAAAAGAGTTTTAAATGAAGACGACCTAAAAGAAAACAAGCGGACCACCGTTTTATGACCATAGCTTGAACACAAGTCCTACAACAGTTTCAATGACATAAACTACAGCGTCAAGCACACAAAATGGAGTTTAAAACAGACACAATCCAAATAAACAGGCATAAATGAAAATTAAAATTAAAATATATGTTTTCACATGAAAAAAACAGGAAAAAGTGATTAACACAATACATATTTTTACGAAAATAATGGTGGTACATAAAAAAAAGTATAAAAAGAAGACGTCCACCATTTTGCAAACAGTGGTCGACTGACTACCAGCGAGAGCACGCGCTTTTTTGGCTGCCTCACTCTCTCTCAAAGAAAATCTCACTGTGACATCACATAGCAGCCTCTCCAATCAAGCAAGTAAGTAAATTAAATTTTAAAAAATGAATAACTTACTCACATTTTTAAATCCACAGAACATGAATTTTAGAAATGTTCATTAATTTACAGTTTATCGAATACCTTTCAAGAGAATTTGTTGAACCGAGAAAAATATTGGTTTTCGCATACTAAACTCGATAGAAAGTCAAATAATAAAATACATTATTTAAATGATTTCAAATCCATTGAATGAGGTGTTTGAAAAAATTAATAAATAAAAAAATGTGAAATGTTTTAATGAGCCATCTTCAGATGATAAGTCATATTGAAGAAAATGAAATTTTCAAAAAATGTATAAAAAATAAACGTGGTTCTTTTTAAATGAAAGAAATGAAATGTGCTGTTCAAAGTAAATGTTTAGATAACTCTAACATCTACATAAGTGTGGAATAAAAAGGAAATGTTGCCAAATGTATTAGTGACTGAAAATATGACGATATAAAAATGAGTTTAAAAAATAATTTGCTCTTATGTTAAGAAGTAGCAAACCTGTCATAAACAAGACTTGTATTACTGAGCATTAATTTTAAAAGATTCACAAAATAGTCAAAATAGGCGTGTAAAGGAGGATGGTGGTGTTTTTTTAAAGTTGTCTGATATTTGTTTTGCAAAAAAAGGTGGATAGTGTTTGACTAATAAAAAATATTATAATTATAAAGTGGTGCATACAAACGAAAATAATGTATAACGAGGTTTGAAAGTCAATTAATTAAAAATCCTATTCTTTTCTTAAAATTCCTAACCATTTCTAATCATAATTATTCCATCAGAGAAACAATTCAGAACCCAAATTATTGTTTGGAAAAAAAAACATCCAAATTCCATATAACCTTCTTCAAATTACCACAGAACTTTTACACCCAAAATCATTACCAGGAAAAAATAAACAGTTTAAAACTATAGAAATGTTTCTATCCTTTTTTTTATTACTCTAGGAGATCTAAAGAATAAATCCACACTTAATACGAAGAAGAAGGAAGTGATATCATTAAAAAAGGTAACATTAAAAAATAGAAAATACTAAATCTAATCAATATTTTTTCTGCAGGAAAATGTCTTCTAAAAATGATGACTTAGTAATCATTTTTTTAAAAGGAACGTACTTCTTACTTATACTAGATGCAGAATACAGAAGAGGTACCACTTGGTAAACCAATAATTTAATAACCATGTGCATCGTACATAACAGGATAATTGTGGGGAAAAACATAATGTTATAGATGTCCACCTCTCTAAAAACAGATAACAATGTATCGAAGAGGGAGAATAGTGAAAAGATTCATCTAAAATTCTTGAACTTAACTGCAACTGTATGAAAAACTCACAAGTCGAATGTATTTATTGAAATATTGTTTTCTAAAATTTCCATACATAATTGCATAATGATAACATTGTATAACTTTTTCCCCTCAAAAAATTGCATTTGTTTTAAAAAAAAAAGGGATATCTATTTTTAAGAAATATTTAACAGGTATATCATATAACTTTAAACAGATTTCAACAGTCAGTAAAGAGCTCACACTAAATCCATAGAACACCAGCTTTGCCAGACCTTCAAAAGAAAAGAAACAGCATCTTCATAACCACTACAAATAATTGCAACGGTAAGTTCTTTTAAAAAAGATTGAAAAAGTATAAATAACACCTTTTTTCCCAAACAACCAACACACCAAATAATCAATAAATATATACCAAAGCTATTTGCTTTTCTCTTCCAGCTTAGAATAATCAACATTGCAAAGATCAACTTTAGGAACAAAAAATTTCAACTTGAAGCAAAGTGAAGCAATCCAAAAGGTATTTTCTACTGAATCAAATTCATAATTTTTTTTTATTTCAAACATGAAGAATTATAATTTAAACAATGAAACAAGCAAAGCAGTTAATCTTTAAAAAATGTTTTTAGAAGAGATTTCTAAAAAGAATCAATAAAAAAAATCTCTAAAATTGGATTTAAACTTACATTTTTTACCTATATTTTCTTTTCATTTCAGATAATGTCAACAAATAAGACAGCAAATTACATTACAGCAAGTAAGGGAAACCGCCTACTAAAGCATGCAGGGTACATTTATTGCAAGGAGCGACTAACAGAACCAAGGTGTCATTGGAGGTGTGTGCAATAATACTCAACCCATTGCACAGGCAGAGCGGTTACTCTGGGTGACTCTGTCTTAAAAACCACAGACCATAACCACTCTGCCTCTGCAATGGAGATTGAGGTGGGAGAAACAATTAATGAAATGAAGGAAATTGCAAGCACCTCCAATGACTCCTGTGGTTCCATTTTGAGGGAGGTTGCACAACATGTCCCAACTCATGTTGCCAGCAGTATGCCCATTATACCCAATCTGAGACGAATTATACAACGCCAAAAACAGGCAAGTAACCCACAAAGAATTACACCACAAACCTTCTCTGACATTCTAATTCCTCCTGAACTCTCACTTTCTGTTTCTAATGAACCTTTTTTACTGCATGACAACAAAAACCCTCTGAAAAGAATCCTTATCTTTAGCACACCCCGTAATCTAGTTAAGTTAGAGAATAGTGATGTTTGGATGATGGATGGCACGTTTAAAAGCACGCCCCATCCTTTCACCCAAATATACACCATTCATGCTAAAATTAACAATACTATAGTCCCCTTGGTATACACTTTGCTACCTGATAAACAATCCACAACTTACACTGAACTTTTAACAGTGTTAAAATCAAAAACATCCAACAAAAGTCCTAGGAAAATTATAATTGATTTTGAATTTGCAATGATTAATGTTATTTCCAAAACGTACGTGGATACCCAAATTCAAGGATGTTTTTTCCACTTTTCCCAGGCATTTTGGCGTAAGATACAAAAAACATCCTTAGTTGTGGATTACGTATCGGATAGGAAACTGCAATTTGAACTAAAAAAACTAACTGCACTTTGCTTTGTTCCTCCTGATAGTGTAGACGAATACTACACTGCAATTACAGAAGCCGACTTTTATACCACAAACGAAGACAAATTGGCACCCTTACTAAAATATTTTGAAGACACATGGATTGGGCATCTAAGCAGGTCGGGTCGCACGAATTAGCAAAAAATCAAAGGAAATGTCTGAAAGACTATTGGGAACTTTACAACATTTTTCGTTGTGTGTGGCTTCAGACTACCTGGATAATGTTGCACACATACTACATTACTAATACACATTAGACTTTTACTTTCCTGTTTTACCCTAAAATTTCTCTCCTGTTTTAATTTGCATTTTCATAAACCTTGTAAAAATTATGAAGTCGGTTCACCTTACCTTTGATGTTTTCTTTTTTCTAGTCTTCATCTGTGCAATCCAAAATTTTTTGTCCTTGATTGTCTTTTTTCAAAAAACAAATCCACTTGTAAAGATCCCATATTTTTTTTATCCCCAAAAAATAAAAATTGCCAATATCTTTTTCTTCAAAACATTAAATCTTCTTCAAAGTACTTTTTCATAAGTAGGAAGCCATTTTTAAAAATGTGTATACATTCGAAAAATAGCAGTAACAAAAAACAAATTCCAAAGAAATTCCATGAAATGTAAAAATGTCCAGATTGTTTATAATCCAAAAATTCCAATTTTATCGAACGTTCTTAAATACATTTCCAAAATCGAAATCCTTCTGAATCTGCAGTCCAAGTCAATAATATATTAATCCAAAAAACCATAGATTTAAACCCAAAAAAAATCCACAATGTCCAACCGGAATCCCCAAAAATCCAAATGACGAAAATCGTTTTTCTTTTGCCAGCTTTGTTACTTTCCCAAAATTTTTTCATTTTTTCTTCCCAACACTTTTTAGAATTATAAAACTTTTCTAGATCCTATTTTTTTTAATCAAACAATTTTGAAAGGTAAACACGTGACCCGACATGGGCATACTCTAACAACATACTTCGTGACAAGTTACGATAAAACAAAGTAATCTCATTTATTACATCTAAAAACCTCCCTCGACTCTCCTTGCAATAATAAACACTCATGTACTTGTATATATGTATTTTAAAGTTTCTTACCTGAGCGCAGATCTCCCAAGCTTCTGCCTGGTCCTGCGACGCTACTCAAAATGGCTGCCTTCAAGTTTCACGTTTACGCGTAAACGTCATCTGGAGCAACAAAAACGAAAAACTGACTTTTAATTTATTGTTTGTAATATAGTTATTATTATTGTTTAAAATAATTATATGCCTAATATTTATTTTCTACATTTTGTAAGCATTAATATGCTGTAAAAATTACAATTATTTTAAAAAAATTGTTAATAAATTAAATAAACAACGCAGTCTCGCTTTTATTTAATCATTGTTTAACTATTTATTTTTTACAAACTACTACTTTTTAAACATTGCAATATCCTTTAAATCACTTACTTTCCATTTATCTATTCATTCCTGCTTGTATTCACTCCTGCGATCCACTTCAAATGAACTTGAATTGCATTGACGCGGCAGTCTCAATGTGAACTAGTGAAATAAAAGAAGGACAATTATTCCCATTCACTTCAATGGCAAAGCATGGGAAAATTTCTCTAAATTACATTTTGGAATTTTTTTAATATATGCAAAAAAAATATATATATATATAAAACATAGTTTCTATTACTATAATTATTTTAAATAATATAAATTGTTTGATAATGCATTTTATTTATTTTTTAGATTTAAATTATAATTAATATAATGTTTTTGATTAATTTCTAATTTAACTCCAGTAGTGTACATCAGAGCTGCCTAGTGTTGGTGTACTAATTCCTATTCTTACTCCAGGGTGGGTGCATTAGTAGGGTAAGTGCTGGATAGTGTAGGGGTACTATTTACTATTCTTACTCCAGGGGGGTGCATCAGTAGAGTAAGTGCTGGATAGTGTAGGGGTAATAATTACTATTCTTAATCCAGGGTGGGTGCATCATTAGGGTAACTGCTGGATAGTGTAGGGGTACTAATGACTATTCTTACTCCAGGGGGGTGCATCAGTAGGGTAAGGGCTGGATAGTGTAGGGGTACTAATTACTATTCTTACTCCAGGGGGGTGCATTAGTAGGGTAAGGGCTGGATAGTGTAGGGGTACTAATTACTATTCTTACTCCAGGATGTGTGCATCAGTAGGGTAAGTGCTGGATAGTGTAGGGGTACTAATTACTATTCTTACTCCAGGGTGGGTGCATCATTAGGGTAAGTGCTGGATAGTGTAGGGGTACTAATTACTATTCTTACTCCAGGGTGGGTGCACCAGTAGGGTAACTGCTGGATAGTGTAGGGGTACTAATTACTTTTCTTACTCCAGGGGGTTGCATCAGTAGGGTAAGGGATGGATAGTGTAGGGGTACTAATTACTATTGTTACTCTATGGGGGTGCATCAGTAGGGTAAGTGCTGGATAGTGTAGGGGTACTAATTACTATTCTTACTCCAGGGTGGGTGCATCATTAGGGTAAGTGCTGGATAGTGTAGGGGTATTAATTACTATTCTTACTCCAGGGTGGGTGCACCAGTAGGGTAACTGCTGGATAGTGTAGGGGTACTAATTACTATTCTTACTCCAGGGGGTTGCATCAGTAGGGTAAGGGATGGATAGTGTAGGGGTACTAATTACTATTGTTACTCTATGGGGGTGCATCAGTAGGGTAAGTGCTGGATAGTGTAGGGGTACTAATTACTATTCTTACTCCAGGGTGGGTGCATCATTAGGGTAAGTGCTGGATAGTGTAGGGGTATTAATTACTATTCTTACTCCAGGGTGGGGGCACCAGTAGGGTAACTGCTGGATAGTGTAGGGGTACTAATTACTATTCTTACTCCAGGGGGTTGCATCAGTAGGGTAAGGGATGGATAGTGTAGGGGTACTAATTACTATTGTTACTCTATGGGGGTGCATCAGTAGAGTAAGTGTTGGATAGTGTAGGGGTACTAATTACTATTCCTAATCCAGGGTGGGTGCATCATTAGGGTAACTGCTGGATAGTGTAGGGGTACTAATTACTATTGTTACTCCTGGGTGGGTGCATCAGTAGGGTAAGGGCTGGATAGTGTAGGGGTACTAATTACTATTTTTACTCCAGGCTGGGTGCATCAGTAGGGTAAGGGCTGCATTAAAAATATTTTAAAAATTAAAAAAATACCCATACTTACGTTGTATTGGCATGCGTTGTAATAGCATCTGCGTTGTAATAGCATGCGTTGTAATAGCATGCGTTGAAATAGATCTTGCGTTGTAAAAGTTGCGTTGAAATGGTAGTGCGTTGTTATGCCTGCGTTGTGATGGCTGTTTCTCGGGCAGAACCAATGATTAGCCCCAACCGGGGTTCAGCAATGTGGCACATACCTGGAAGATCCATTGCGGATTCTTTGTAATACAAAAACAAAAGCACAGGAACATTTGTTGGTGGGGAGGGTACATGCTAAACCCCCATCAATCAATAATGCAAAAATGCAGAGGATCTGCATCAAGAATACTTAAGGGACCTCACCGTAAGGGTCGACGGAGAAGGAATGAATCGGACCACACCTGCGGGACATGAATACCGAAATGAGCTGCAGCGAGGCCAATAAGTCTGAATACTTGAAGCGACCGCTACATAAGCATGTACGCCTCTGGAATCATCAACGATGACAAGGCAGCAAAAAGAAAGATGAGGCTATTACAGCACAACCTTAGAATCAGAATGAATAAAACCAAAAAAACAGTGTTTGGTCGTGGGTCAGTGTAACCCCGTATTATAGTTTAAGTTCTTCTAGCAAGATAGGGACAATAGAGAGACGTCAATGAGTTGTATAAATTACATCAGATCATCCAATAAGTTTTCTTGGTATGCTTTATTATAATCCAAGATGTATTAAAAAAAAAAATCCCCAGCATACGATAGCCGACACGTGTTTCGTCTGACACACAGACTTTTTCAAGGCAAAAAATGGGAATATTATAGAATGTAAATAAGCTTTATTAGGTGCGCAATCCGTAAGTGCAGCACATCCATGTACAAGTTGCACTATGGCCCAAATCTATAATACACAAATTTAATGGTCCAGAATGTAACCAATATAGAAATTCCAAATAATGCGAACGAGAAGTATTGAATGGAAGGTCCACGTGGCCACAATAATATTCTCAGAGGCAAAAGTTAAGTGTGTTCAATGCCAATAAATAATAACCGGACCATATCGTTGGGCAAATTTGATAGGTTGACACCCACTGAAAGACGCGTGAACGTCGTGAACAAAAGCATAGAAGTGGCAAGGACTGAGTGGTTTACTCAGTCCTTGCCACTCCTACATCTAATACATCTTGGATTATAATAAAGCATACCAAGAAAACGTATTGGATGATCTGATGATCTGATGTCATTTATACAACTCATTGACGTCTCTCTATTGTCCCTATCTTGCTAGAAGAACTTAATCTATAATACGGGGTTACACTGACCCATGACCAAATACTGATTTTTGGATTTATTGATTCTGATTCTATGGTTGTGCTGTAATAGCCTCATATTTCTTTTTTCTAGTATATGCACATTATTGTTTTAATGTGCAGGTGACACCTTTGGGTAGTAGGTGTCGGAGGCTTAGAAAGCACCCAGTTGATAACATATCAACTATATATTTGTCACGCATATTATTGTTATTTCACAAATATTTTTCATATTGTGGATGTGCGGTTTTTCCCTTGTAAAGACACTACTACCTGTTCTTTCTCTTAAATGATGACAAGGCAGCGTTCAGATGATCAGCTGCTATGTTGTCAGTGATGAGAGAGGACGCGTCACTCCGACACAAATAAAAACTGTGGTCGTCATGGAAACCAAGCACCTTATCTTGAGCTATACAATTTTCCTGAGTTTAGATCAGAGAGCGTTCACTGTGTAATGCGTGGCAGTGCTCTCGCGGAACTGAGGGAAAATAAATACAAACAAACCACGCTTGTGAGTTTGATTCATCATTATGCGGATGAAGGAAGAGGGGTGGCAAAGGGGGAAAAAGGGGAAGTACACGTTTTTGCCAGAAGGGAGTGTACTCTCACACAGGTAAGCATTGTTGACACAGTTAAAACAACCATTATGTTATCAAGCTAGGAATGTAATAACCAAATGGCTCACAAGATTTGTATGTTATAAAAACATTTTAGATCAGTCAAAAACTTTTTTTTAAAACATTTTTTAGAGGGAGTGTACTTAGTACAGATAAGCATTTCTAAAGCCATTATAATAACCCTCACTCTATCTAGCTACGAATGTAATGGCTTTAGCACACTATACAACTGGCTCACAATGTATGTATCTTATTAAAAATTTCAGTCAGTGTTTTCAGAACCACATATCCGGTGAATAAACGAAATTAAACTTAATGGTTCAGAATGGAATCATCATAGTACCATAGACAGTATAGATATAGTATCTTTAGCAGATATAAGCAATGGTAGTTGACAACAGAGTCTCTGCTGTATGTTGCATTTAGTGGAAATGATAAACCAGTGGGTTCCCCTGCATGTTACAGCAGACTCTTGAACTGTGCTGGAGAAGCCTCACTTTAACTTTCTGCATTGTCTGACCTACGTAAAGCATGCAATAACGTAGATCAAATCCACTGAATTTCAATTTGTGTGGTGTTTGACTGTATCCCTGTGGTTTGAATGAGTGAAATTCTTCCTTTCTACGTTAAGATGCTTATGCTTATGTTAAAGGGATTATTAAAGTGCATGGTTGCCTAAGAGTTTTCCAACGCTGAAGAGAGGAGGCAAGGTGGTAGGGAAGAAAAATCATGGTAATAGCCAAGTCTTAAGTTTTTTCCTGAAACTATGTTCATCTCTCAGCAGTCTCAGTTCTGTGGTCATTGAGTTCCTGAGCTTTGGGAACAGGTATGAGAAGGATATCCCTACCCATCTTGATCTCTTTTTCCTTAGTGTATTCATGAGGAAGTTGCACGAATACCTGAGGGACCTATTAGGGACATATGGGGAAATGAGGGTCTTTAGCACAGCTGGCCCCTGCCATTCATGGCTTCATGGGCTAAGCAGAGGGCTTTGAATCTAATCCTCGATTGAACAGGCAGCCAGTGCAGCTTTTTCAGAGAGGCTCTTAATGACTCGCATCTTGGGATCTTCACGAGCAGCCTAGCCTCCGCGTTTTGGACAACCTGCAACCTATTGACCATGTATTTTGTGACCCCCATAAACAGGGAGTTGCAGTAGTCCAGATCACATGCTTTACAATATCTTCAGTTAAAATGGCACAATAAAGGTGGTAACAGCAATTGGCGCTTCTCTGTTGTCATCATTATTTGAGGGATTTTTAACATATACCAACCCACCAACAAATCCCACCCTATTTTTGTTTTTGTATTACCGAAAATCCGCAACAGATCTCAGAGGTATCTGCCAGGTTGCTGAACCTCAGTCAAGGCTAATCATTGGTTCTGCCCTTATACTTGATGTGTAACCATACCTAAAGTGTAGAGGTGGACACATAATTTTTAGCATAAGTTAATGGCGTTGCAGTGTACTGCTGTCCTCATGCGCCTCTTATAGTGCATTTACCAATACCTTGTAATTTCTTTGTGATACAGGTCCCCGTTAAAGACCATTTTATCTTTGGATTCACTTGATCCACTTCAATATGTACAGTTGGAATATAGCGCCAAGTTTAATGCTGAGATACACCCTGACCAGGTGAGATTTCAATGGTTTATAAGAGGATGCTCCCTATATTTAGCACTCAGATTGATTTATTTACAATACTGACACCCATTATCCTTCACCACACAGGCTGTTTGCAGTAAATCCTAGTAAGTTTCCTTTAACATGGAATCTCAATACTAGAAAGTGCACTCGTGATTGAGATTCTAAGTTGCCCAGCACTTGGTGTAGAACTCCAGAGACAGTTTGATCCTAGAGTGTTGTGGAAAAGGTGTATGCATCATTTGTGCCTGCAAAATAAATATCTTCATTGAAGAAACTACTTGTCTGTGTGTTACACGATACTACACGATTTTAGTGACGGCTGGAGAAAGAACCATAAGATCTGCCACCCTTCAACGAAAATAAATCCTAAAGGAACCTGAGAAGTTACAGCAACAAAAAGAAGAAACTATACGGAAATTCAAAGGCAGAGATCAAGTAAGAGATCGACAGGAGTGCAAGAGTCTACCTGAGATGCATAATTGAACTAGTAAATGTCAACTACCCACAGCGGTTCACTGCTTGGTGCGACCACTTACTGTTGGAACTATGAATCCCTTGTTAACTCGCGCTGGTTCCCTAGTGCGCTCGTCCCATACCACTCGCGCCGAAGCCTTGTGATCACAATCCTTACGTGCAGGGATTATGGACAGTACGTCATCATAGAACTTTCTGAAGTAGAGGGAACGCGTCACTGTACGTCTGACAGCGTAACCCCAGGACGCAGAGGGTCATGTTACGTTCCTCAATTTTTTTTTACGTTGTAAAAAAAACATTGGCACAAACGAACGAGTGAGGACCAACATGAAGGGAACTTGTGTAAAGTGGTCTGATCTTCTAATAGAACATCGGAGCTCAGAAAATAAAAAAAGGTACCCATTTTAAAGATGCATACAGCCTAAAACGAATATTTAAAAGTTAACTAGTGCATACAGTTATACGTTTGTGTACTATTTCTGTAAGGTATGTCTACTGAGGAGCAAAATATTACACATTAGAACATGGGAATGTTGGGAGCTCCATTGTAGACAATGGAGTGCTCCATGTTTCTACGGGCTGGTAAAGGCCCGCAGAGCAACATTCCAATGTTTTACAAAGGCCTCTCGGAGCTCGAGGGAATTTAAATCCCCTCGAGCTTCGAGAGGCATTTGTTTTATTTGTTAGAACATTCTGACCACTAGTGGCAGAATGCTCTAATAGCCTTATAGCCCTTCGTAGCAGGGCTATACCGGCTATTAAAGTCCAGGTCCCTTGTTAAAGTCCCTCGCCTTCGGCTCGGCCTTTAACGCGGGTGCGGGCCTTTAACAGCCGGTATAGCCCGCTACGGCAGGCTATACGGGATTACTCTACTTATGCAATTATCTTCCCCAAAGGAGTTTTTAGCAGCACCTGGAGAACCTGTTGTTCAATGGAACCAATGGAAGTATTATAAATTATATTGCTAATTTGGAGGATGTTAGTGGAACATTTCATGCAGAAAGAAAAGAAAGAGTCATTATGTACTGTTAAGGACCAGAGGGTTTACGCATCTATAATCAGTTACAGAGGCCAGAGAGAGCAGGGGGTGATGTAGATGCTTTCAAAAGTGCGATAATGGATCTTGATGATCATTTAACACCTGGGGTGTCTATTGCTGTCACTAGACATGCTTTCTTTCAGAGGAAGCAAGAAAAAAATGAAAGTAGTGAGGATTACGTGGCAGCTTTGAAACATTTTGCTAGTAGATGCATTTTTGGAAATCTACATGATGAATTTGTACCGGATCAAATTGTCATGTATACCAAAAACAAAGCAATAAAAGGCAAACTATGGGTAGAAGTGGAAAATCCACTTGGAGAAATCATAGCAATGGTAAAGAAAGCACAACTTTCGGACTGTTGTGCCAGAGCCACATTGACACAGGATAAGAACATCACTGAAGTCGTAGGGAAAATATCGGATGGCTAATATGGAAATAAAGTGAACAATGACTGACGTAAAGACCCAAAGAAGGAGAAAAAAAGAGAGCATATATTCAACAGGTAAAGAGCATGAGTTATGCGTGCTAAAGTTGTGGTTGTTCATCGCACTCAATGAGATTTGAAAGATGTCCAGCCAAATCTGCTAAGTGTTTAGAGTGTGGAATCTTTGAGCATTTTGCTAAAGTGTGCAAAAGAAAACAGGAAAAAAAATCAGTAACTCAAAAAGTTGCGCGTGTAAGAGAAAGTATCATCTAGTGCGAGCGAGGATGATTTGAAAGGAAAGTATTCCACACGTAATAAAGTGGTGTTAAACATCTCAGAAGAGGGGTCTTCTAAACCCCTTTGCTGGATGATGATTGGAGGAATTAAGATAAAGCCAGCAGCTGATTCTGGCTCCCCATACATCACTGTAGTTGAGGCAGTTTGGAAAAAACAATTTGTTAATCAAATTGTTGGGGTTTTGGAACCGCCAGACATTTCACTTTAAAGTTACACAGGAGAGAGAATAGACATGATTGGGTTTAGAGTGGTGATGTTTAGGTTTAAGAACAGGCATGCTGTGTGTAAATTGTATGTGGTGATGGAAGGCCCTTCAGTGTCGGGGTGGAGAGATCAAAAAAGTCTTAATATAATCCTAGATCCCGACAGTGAGGAACAAGTTCTGGTAGCATGTAAGGGGGAGAGTACCAAAGAATGAGCTTCACAATAACCCCAATCTGTATTTGATGGTAAAATGGGGAAACTGAAAGCTTTTTCACCCAAAATAAAACTTTAAAAAGGGGCTGTTCCTAAAATGCATAAAGCTCGCAATATACCCTTCATAGTGAGGGATGAAATAATAATGAGTTAGAGAAATTGCTGGATTTAAATATTATTGAGCCAGTGGAGACCTCAGAGTGGATTTCTCCATTGGTTGTCGTACGAAAACCCAATGGATAAGTTTGTTTATGTGTGGACTTGTGCTGACTCAATGGCAATATCATTATTGATCAATTTCCCTTGCCAAGAATTGATGAAATGCTGATACTGACAAGGCAAGCCAAATGGTTTTCCACTTTATATTTAACCACAGCGCACCAACAAGTGATGTTGGAACCAGAAAGTAGACACCTTACCACTTTTGTACACCGTTTGGTTGCTTTCAATTCAAACGCATGCCATTCGGTTTAGCATCCACAGCAGCGGTTTTCCAAACATTAATGTCCCAATTGTTTACTCACATTCCCAAAGATGTTTTCTTTCAAGATGACATACTTGTGAAGGGTAAAAATAGAGTGAAACATGACGATGTGCTAAGGAAGGGTCTATGTAGTTTAAGAGATAAAGGCTTAACTACAGAGAGCTCAAAATGTAAATTTGCCGTGGAAAAAGTGACTTATCTTGGTCACAAAATTTCTGAAGTTGATGTAAGTCCCAAAGAAAAGTTGTTGGAAGCTATTGTGAAGAACCCTGCCCCAAAGAACAAGGAAGAATTACTGGGTCTAGCCGAAGTTTATGCTAAATTTGTCTAAAATTTCTTTCAGAAAACACACAAGATGAGAGCATTGCTAAAGCAAAATGTTCATTTTGAGTGGAATGAAGACTTTCAGTCATGTTTTGTTGGAATAAAAAGAGCTATTGTGAATGCCCCCATTCTACAAGGTTTCAACCCTTCAGCTGACACCTTTATTACCACAGATGCCAGTGGTACGGGTTTAGGTAGTGTTTTGTCTCAGAAGTCAGCACAAGGCAAGGAGGTGATCATTGCATTTGCATTTTGCTCCTTATCTCTGACAGAAGAAAAATACTCCGTGATAGAGAAGGAGACATTAGCTTATGTGTGGGCAATGGAACACTTCCGAAAATGTATTTAGGGCAGGAAATTCACATTGAGGTCAGACCGTAAACACTTGACAAAGCTGTTGACAACAGAAGGTTTATCAAGAGCATCAGCCAGAATTGCTCATTTTTCAATGAGATTATTTGATTTTGTGTACGAAGTGCAGTATTTCCCTGGGGTCAAAAACGTCACACCAGATTGTCTCAGCAGAATGTCACTCTCACTTAAAGAGGTTGAACAAGATCCTTGAAGTGAATGTTTGGTAGCTAACATTTTGGATGTGAGTAACTCATCATGCATAAGGAAGGAAGAATGGATGGAAGCGTATCTCATGGACGAAACTTTGTTGGAAGTAAAAAATAGAATCATTAATGGTTGGGGAAGAATACAAATGAAGGATTGTGAGGATGAACTCAAACCCTTTTGGGAGGTCAGAGATGAGTTGAGTTTGTGTTTTGGGAAAGGGTTATTCCTCCCAATGATGTTAGAAGCAAACTGATTAAATTAGGGCACAAGGGAAATGCAGGAATATCAAGTACCAAAAGGATCATGAAAATGCTGTATTGATGGCCAAGGATGGACATGGAGGTTGAGAGGTTTGTGAGCAATTGCGTAGAGTGTGAATGTGGTGATAAGACTTAAAAAACCCTGAACCCTCCTTTGTCTTCCCCAAACATAGCCTGGGAAGAAGTTGCCATGGATATCATGGGACCTATTACAGGGAAGGATGGGAAAAGGTGGCATGTCTTAGTGTTGATGGATCTGTTGACCGGGTGGATCGAGTTGGAAGTGGTTGATAAAGTAAACACAGCTAATGTTATTGTATTTCTAGAAATAATTTTCCTTGGAGAAGGTTTTCCAGCCTGTATGTCAACTGATAATGATGTACAATTCAAGTCTGAATAGTTGAAAACCTTCGTGAGACTGGCAGGGATTGAACAAAAGTTTACGGCCCTATATCATTCCAGACGGAATGCCGTTGTTGAGAGAGTGAATAGAAAGGTTGAATGAGTTATCCAACTGCCCATCAAATAGTAGGGTGATTGGAAAAATGAATTGAAAAGAATGGTGTGGACTTATAGAATTACACGACATGGGATGGTTGGTCAAAGTCCTTTTTGTCTCATGAGAGGTAGATTACCTCACTATAAATTGAATCCCGGTTGGATGAGGAGAAGTAAGATAGTGAATTGGTATGTGGAGAATGTTAAAGATTGTATCAGGTCTTCACAAGCTAAGAACACATTTTATTTTGAGTCCAGAAACACGGTGAATAAGTGATGTTGAAGGAAGGTCAGTGGGTGAGAGTAAAGTCAGGTGGGTAAACCTCTAACGGGGAAAGCTGGTTTAGCAATCCTAAGAACAGTATCAAAGTAATAAGAAGAACAGTGGAATTAGATGATGGTGGCATTCACCATATGGGTTGATTAGCCATTGTTAAACATGAAACACATACTGAAGAACCACAGGTTGAGGACATTAGGGAAAGTAACTTGAGATGATATTGGTGGTTAGAGATCAAGAATGTTGATAAAGAAAAAGCAAAACTGTGGGTCAATGGAAGTGGTTGAAGAGAATGTCAGATCTCTGACGTTGGAGGATAGCTGACATCGTATGAGGGAGGATAGCAGAGAAGAGAGGAATTATGAGACCGTGGATGTTTCATAAGAATGTGTTAATTGTGAAGAGCTTAAAACTAGCCTGTGAGGAAAAATAAACAATAAACCCAAATTGCTAGAAAATGTTGTATGTGAATAATGAGGTTTTTCTTTTTGTTTTTTTGTTTTTCTCCTTCTTTTTCTCCTATGTTTTTGATTGGGTTGTTCTATAATTAAAATAAATAGGGGGCGGTGTGTTTTGTGAGCTGTTAATAATATTGGGGTACAATGTATGCTTTACAAATTTTACTTTTTGTTTGTATCATTGTTAATGAAGTGGGATGTGTAGTATATTTTGGTAAGTTTCCTTTAATATGGAAGCTCAATACGAGAATGTGCACTTGTGCTTCAGATTCCATGTTGCCTAGCATTTGGTGTGGAACTCCAAAGACAGTTCGATCCTGGAGAGCGGTGGTGAAGGTGTAGGCATCCTTTGAATCTGCAAAATAAATATCTTAATTGCAGAAACTACTTGTCTGTATGTTACACAATACTACACAGTTATTTTCCTATTCCTGATGAAGACCCACAGTGATGTTTTGTATGAACAGCTTACACGGGTTGAAACATCGATGATATCAATAGGTGTTTCGTATCACTGTCTCGCATACTTCACATCCAGAGAAATAGGAATATATGCCTGAACATTCAAATGTGTTTCTAACGGACATCCAACTTTATTTGTGTATTTTATGTTCAATGTCAAATGTCCTGTATGTACATTAGATTTTTTCCATGTTCTCAGTTAAACTTATGTTTTGCTCTTAAGTTAAACTTAAGACCAAAACTTAAGTTTAAGTGAGACAAAATCCTAACTTTATGACTTTCGGTGTTCACAGGATTAGTAAAGTTAGGATTCCTAACTTTACTACCACTAAATGTCCTATGTGAATACCGAAAGTCATAAAGTTAGGATTTTGTCTCAAATTACTTTTGTGAATTGGGCCCAGTGACTCCGCTGACCCACTGTCCATGGCATTCCTGAAGCCAAGAGAAGCACTGATGTCTGAACCACCGCTAGTGACGCTTGCAACACGGGAACTGGGCATCCAGGTCATCAGCATAAGAACACAATTTTGGGAATGGGAATAAAGATGTTGATTTATCGAGATAACCCTATCTTAGAGTTCTAGCTGACACCACAAAAAATGCTGGCATAAACCACAAGTAGAGAACGTTGCAGCTGGCAGTGCACACTGCAGAGCTAACAGGCAGGGTGGACAAAGCATTCGAGAGAATTCAAATAGCCATAATAGAAGAACAATTGTCAGGATTTAAATCATCCACCCCAATGCCATTTTCTGTTCTACGAACCCCTATTGGCAAAGAAATAACGTGGCAAACAAAAGCAAAAAAGTAACAGACAGGTAAAGTTGATATAGGGTTAATGCTTTAGTTTTCTTTTATAACTTAGCATCTTTTTGACATGGTGATTTGCACATGTTTTTCACTAACACGAGAATGTGCCATGCACGCATTTATTTTTAGTAGCTATTGTTCTATAATCTGTCCCATTAGTTTCAGGAACACATATCAGAATGCGATGTCCTTGTTTTATTATATGTTCAAAGGAGATGACTTTATTTCTTCAGACTAAGTAAAATTGTTATTCTGTATCACTTGCAGAATGTGATAAGACCGGCATTTTATTAGTTAAACCGTGCGTGTATTGAAGTCGGGGAGAGGAACTTCACACCAGAGTTATCATGAATGCTGCAGAAAACTGTGAATGAGATTCAGTCCCGCAAGTCCCTACACTCATCATAAGAAGGAAAGCAGGCGTGGCATGGCCGGAGCCGATGGCGGACGCGTGAGCGACGAGCTACGCATCAGCCTCGCTGTAATCCTGCATTAATTGATGTCCTGGTCCCGGTATCGCCCTGCCGACGATCCCAGTGAGGCACAGGGACCTGGAGAGTGTTTTGGCGAATCAGCGGCTAGAGCAGGGCCATATCGGCGAAGAATAAAGGGAGAAACACCCTGTGATGTTGACGAGGCACAAGATGGAGGTGATCGAGGTGATGCTGCGCAGCAGAACAGCGCCTTGATATAGATAGCGATTGCCCCAAAGGTGGAGGCAAGGTGGCGCCTGAGCGAGCGGCGCCCTGCGGTGCCGATCGGCGAGAGTTCGGGGAGCCGGCGCGGGACAGCTCCGTTGCTCTGCGAGTGAGTGGGCCCTGCCTGGAAGGCGGCATCGGAGCCCAGGGAAGTGGTTTAACGGGGCTGCGGGAGGCTCAGGATTGCCGTGGAGCTCATATGAGCAGGTGACGAACTAAAGATCACCTGGGGCATAAGGATGGAACAGAGGGAGAACTATTCTGAGGGTGCATGGAAGCACAAAATGGCAGCAGCTGAGGCGATGCTGCGTAGCTGAAGCAGCACCTTATTACACACTGAACTTTCCCTAGGAAGCCGAGTTGACGTTGTGCCTGGTATAGCGGCACCGATCTGCAGGCGTTGAATTGAGCGGGGGGCCAACGCCGAACCGCTCCGTTGTTTTTGGAGCGAGTGACCCCACCCTGTACCACGGCATCGTGGACCTGAAATGCACCATGACAGGACCGCTGGAGGTCTAGGACTGCCAAGGAGTCATCCGGTCAGGCAGTGAGTCAAGGGCCGTCTGGGGGCAAGAGGACGGCCTGGGAAGGGAGCCCAGCAGTGGTAGAGCAGACGGGCGGGGGAGAAGAACAAAGAGGCCGTGGGCATTGCCAGTCTCCATGAGGGGATGTGGGGGGCTGTCCGACCCTCCTGGGGCAGTCCTGCAGTTTCTCAGACGCGGGTGGTGAGAAGGCGGATGAACTGCTGAGAGGTGGTGACATAGTGGAAGGCTGAGGACTATATAAAGATGGCCATGCTGTGGTGACCCTGGGGTGGTGAGAGAGGTGGCTGGACAGGCTGGCACCTGCTGAACTGGGCCCTGTGGTTGTGCGGCTCGGCAAGGGTGGACCAGAACTTGGAGAGCCGGCGCAGAACCACGCTGTTGACCGAGGAGATAGCCCACTGTGTTGAGGTATTGACACGGAGGTCTGAGGAGTGTGCACAGGGAACGGTGCTGCAGAGGCCTCGGTACACTGTGGGAGGTGGCTGGGCAGGCAAGTTTTTCCTGAACTGGGGACCCACTGCTGATAGCTGGGAAATGGACATACGATTGGGAGTCACTGTCATGGATGGCTCCCCTTGGCACAGTTCCCCATTGAGTGCCCACTGAAGACCCCAGGGGGTGAAGAGGAGGAGGAGTAATCCCCTGATCTCGGGTCAATCAAAGTGAAAAGGCCTAGGTGTGGTCATCACTAATGGCAGGCACGGACATTGAGCCTAGGGAACGTGGCACTGCCTATTGCGGTTGGTGCGTGGAGAACGGAGGCTGGGTAGCGCCAGGGAGCAGTTGGGACCAGCGACAGGAGAGGTCATGGGAGAGCGGAACAGATCGTTGTCAGCATGGGCAACCCAGGGGCCGGGGGGCTGATGCACCCCTGGAGCATGACGATGATCCTGTCTCCCAGACCCGGTCGCCCCCGGATGAGCAGATGCAAGCGTAGTTTCAACAGATAGTTGCGGCAATAGCAGATACGAGATGAGCATAAAAAATTGTTGGAGAAGGTCAAGGAGAATGAAACCACCATCGCGGAAATAGCACCGGCGCAACTCGAAGTGACACAGCAGCTGAAGGCCTTAACGGAAAGAGTGAGTATGCTTGAATGTAGAGCCGAGGATGCAGAAGGGCGCAATCGCTGGAACAATGTCTGAGTGGTGGGTTTGCCTGAGGGTGTGGAAGGGGACGATATGGTGACCTTTCTGGAAAATTGGTTTCTTCTGTCATAGTATCGGCTAAAACGTTGGCCCCTGGAAGACCGCCGCGACCGGTGGTGGCTCGACTTCTCCACTTTCGGGACTGGAATTTACTCCTACAAAAAGCACAAATGGGGGGGCCCTTTGCGGTGGACAATGCCAAGGTCACGTTGTTTCCCGACTACACGCTGGAGGTTCAGCGCAAACGGGCCGCCTATTTGGCAGTAAAAAGGCACTTAGAGATAAGGGTCTTCAGTACTCTTTGATGTTTCCTGCACGGCTGAGCATAATCCTAGATGGCACAACGCATTACATGGACTCCCCTAGTGAGGCATGGGATTGGCTGGAGTCCAATAGGAAAGAGGCGCGGAGGGGTGAGAACCCAGAGGGAGCGCGAGAGAGGAATGCAAACAAACCGAGAGGCTGATGCAGACGGCCCCGTAACAGAACCCAGAAGAAGCCCACAGACTCTCAGATGGCACGGGAAAGAGCGGAAATCCTGCAGGCAGTGGTGGCTTTGATGCAAGATCGAGCTGTTGTGCTGACCGAAGAAGCAGGCACAACAGGGAACTCAGCAGGCACGGACTTAGACACCTCGATGGGTAGGGGGGGACATGTGCCAGAGGTGACACCGCAGACGGCGGATGGCCTCATCGGATGAGAGGAGGACCTGTCGAGGGTGAACAGAGAAGCCTTGTTTGTTTACTGAACATGAGGGGATGCTGATATTGGGCTGGGGATGCTTTCTTTGCGAGGGGGCTGATGCGCATGGAGGAAAGGGATTCAAGCCAGCTGCATGCCCCAGCTCCTCTGTAGCTGACAGAGGAATTTGTGTGTTTTCGGGGTTTGGATGGATACCAGTTTCAGAGTAGCTGTCCTTGGGTGGTGGAGTTGGGGATGTTGTTAAGTTTCGGCGAGCGTTGCTTTCAGTATTGATTATTTGGTATGGCTGGGACGGGATCCACCAATAATTTGAAATGTTTATCATGGAATGTGCAGGGTATGCACTCTATGTGGCGATGTCAAAAGTTGCATGCCTACCTGATACAGAGAGGAGTGCACATAGCAGTTTTACAGGAAACGCACTTACAGGCGCAGGAGGGTGCGGCATTACAGCAAAGGTGGCGAGGTCAATTGTTTTATACAACATACTCTGCTTTTGCTCGAGGGGTGTTAATTTGGATCATAGTGGGGGTGCCTTTTCTATGCAGGGAAAAGCTTATAGACCCGGAAGGGCAGTATGTAGTGGTCCTTGGAAACTGGATGGACGAGATATTGCACTCGGGAGCATTTATGCTCCCAACACGGAGCAGCCGACCTTTCTCTCGCACTTATCTGGGAAATTGGCTCCTTATTTTACAGGCTCTGTGTTATTTGGAGGGGATTTTAACTGTATATCAGACCTATTATTGGATCGCTCACACTCCCGCTTCCAACTGCCCCCACACACAAGATTGCAGAGGAAAGGCATAATTGGCAGCAAAGGTGAGACTTAGTAGACATTTGGAGGGTTCAACACCCAGAGGAGAGTGATTATTCATATTTTATTTTTCTGCACTTAATGACCTTCATGTGCGGCTGCATGCGTAATTATGTACCCCGGACGTACATGCTGGAGTGCAGGGGAGCGAATATCTGGCTAGGAGACCCTCAGACCATAACTTTGTCTTGATTTGGATGCAGTGGTCACGAATCCGGGCCCGGATACCGACCTGGCGCCTGCGCCCGGAGGCGTTGAAAGGCCAGGTATATCGTGAGGCTGTGGGTGAAGCTATCACGCGATATTTTGGGGACAATGGAGGGACTGCTTCCATGCCCTTAGTGGAATGGGACGCCTTTAAGGCGGTGATCCGGGGCCGTTGCATTGCTGAAACAGTTGGGGTGCGGAAGGCACTGTTGACAGAAGCGGCAGAAGCGGAACAGCGACTAAGAGAGGTGGAAAGGTACCAACCTGGGAGGCATGACAAACAAACAGAACTGCTGGAGGCAAAAGAGATGGTAGTAGGGCAGGTAGAGCACTTGCGCTGTTTTGACTATAAGGCTTATCTTGCCCATACCCATGTAGAGGGAGACAAGTCGGGAGCTCTACTGGCCTGGTTAGCTAGCCCATCGCGAAGAGGGACGCCGATATAAGAGACCAGGGATGATGGGATGAAGCCTGTTTTACTCAATAGGGCATCAACAGATTGTTATATGAGTTTTACAGGGAGCTAAACTGGAGTAAGACGCCCACTACAGGAGATGACTTATTTGAGTTTATGCGCGGGCTTCAGCTCCCGCTCCTAGACGACGAGCAAGCGGAAGCACTGTGCGGATATATTGAATTGCGAGAGGTACGGGCGGTGATTAAACACATGGCACGGAATAAGACACTGGTGTCAGATGGCCTCCCGATTGAATTTTATTTAACCTACTCTGAACGCCTAGCTCCGCACTTAGTAGACTTATATAATGAGGCCAGATGCCTGGGCCGCCTCCCAATCCCCAGGAGAGAGGTGGTCAATCTCCCGCTACTTAAGCCAGGAAAGCCAGTGTGGAATAGGGCAGCGTATCACACGCTCTCCATGCTTAACACGGACTACAAGATACTAAGTCGCATTTTGGCCACTCGGTTATTACCACACATGCTGACCTTAATCCATCAGGACCAAGCCGGCTTTATTCCTGCCCGAAACACGGCCTTAAATATTCGGTGCTTACTGCAGGTGCTTGAATCAGACACTTATGTGAAAGACACTGCCGCAGTGTTTGCTGTTGATATAGAAAAGGCATTTGATAGTTTAGAATGGCTGCATCTGTTCCATGTCATGGCTGGCTTCGGGTCGGGAGACACATTTACAGCATGGACAGTGTTGCTCTATCAGTTCTCCACGGCACAAGTTAGGACGGGCGGGGTGATATCGGAAGCCTGTGAAGTGAGTCGGGGCATGAGGCAGGGATGCCCGCTGTCCCCGCTCCTATTCGCGCTAGCTATGGAACCTTTCGCGGTGAAGGCTAGAACTGGGAGGTACTACCGGGGCCTACAAGTGAGGGGCCAGACGCACCATATTGCCTTGTACGCAGATTATTTACTCATGTTTCTGGTGGATACGGAGCAAGAACTAGAGGGGGAGAAGGCGCTATTGCATGGCCTAGGAGAGGTATCTGGCCTCAGGGTTAATTGATCCAAATCTTGTCTATTCCCAACAGACAATAGTAGAGGAGACTTGCAGAGAGTAGCAGGAGTGTGCTGGGAAACCAGATGCCTTCCGTATTTGGGGGTCCAGATTTATCATGAAAGATCGGACTTGCTAGAGGGGAATGTGATTAGAGCGATGAGAGGGCTGATGGGCAGTTTTGAGTTCTAGAGCACTCTGCTATTATCGGTGGCGGGTTGAGTGGCCTTACTTAAAATGGTGGCCCTCCCCGGTTGCTCTATTACTTTACGACCTTATCAATCTGGATACCGGCGCGGGTGTTTAAACAACTTACATCTATGATCATCGGCTTTTTATGGGGTACTGGGAGGCGCCGGGTAGCCCTATCTATATTATAACGCCCGCGCTCGGAGGAAGCACGGGTGATTCTGGGTTTCAAAACGTATTATTTGGCTGCGCAGTTACAGTGGTTGACACAGATAGTGACGGCGAGGTTGAGGGGCCCGGAGCAGGAAAGAGGAGGAGTACCAGAGCTGCAGTTGCTGTCACAACTCCTTTTGGACCTTCCCGTTCGACTGGGTGACCTGCCTGAGGACCATAAGACAGCGAGGCAGTGTTGGAGGAGGAGTGTTAAACAGGCGGGTATGGCTTTGCCATATGCTTCCGATATACCACTTGCCGTGTTTGAAGTGCTCACTCACGGCTGCTCGTGGCGGGATCTGAGCGACTGGGAGGAGAAAGGGTTGACTACTATTAGGGACCCCTATGAACACGGGACTATGCTGCCCTTCCATGTATTGCAGGAGCGGTTTGATTTGCGAGGGGGAGACCTTTTGCTACACGCGGCCCTTACAGCAGCTAGTCGGGTGCACTGGAAGGAGGGCCAAACTAAACCTATGATCTCTTTGGGTTGTCAGTATGTTGTGACTGCTGCAGGGAAATATAAGGCAGTCACGTGCCTCTATAAGCGATTGACCCTGGAGAAGTTGGCCCCTTTGGAAGGGCTTAAGCACAAATGGGAAGTAGATGTAGGTGATGAGATACCAGATAGGGCTTGGGCTGACATAGTAGCGCGGGCGTGGAAGAGCACTAGAAATGCTAGGTTCCAATTGGTCCATTTCTATATTCTGCACAGGGCTTATCTCACCCCGGCGAAGATCAAAGCATATTTTAATACAGACACAGATGAATGCCCGCGCTGTAGAAGGGAGGGAGTGGATTTCCCTCACATGATATGGGGTTGCCCGTCATTAGCAGCTTATTGGATGGAGGCGATTGACCTGCTGAATGTAGTAATGGACAGAGGGTTGAACTTGGCTTTGGGGACATGCATCCTACACTGGTTTCCTCATACGGCTAAAACCAAAGTCACTAGTAATTTCATAGATATGGGGTTATTGTTGGCCAAAAGGGAAATCACAATGCACTGGAAGGCGAGAATACCCCCTGGAGTGGCTAGATGGGAGAAAGAGTTTCTTAAATGGGCGGAATGCGATGGGGTGGTACGGCTGCAATTGGCAAAGAGATCCGGGAGCGAGAGGGCACAGGAGATAGCAAGGGCATGGGAGCACCTGGTGGGATTGCTAAAAGACCCAGGCACTGATAGTGACGATGATACAGCGCCGATCGTACAGGACCTAGAGCACCACCACGATGGTTCCCAACAATAATGAAAGGGATGCACTTGCAACTAATATGCTTGGCAACCGGGGATGGGGTCATGCACATGTCCACAATATTGGGTCATGGGACTACTCCAGCTTATGTGATGTTACAGATTAATGAGAGTAAGGTGCAATTCTAGAAGCAACATGCCTGGGGGATGGGTAGAGGGAGGGAGAGAGGGTATTTAGGAGAATTATTGGATTAGCCCCGAATCAGTATGTCTTATAGTGAGTTTATAAAGTACAGATGTTGCATTTTACAATAGATAGAACTGTGTTGGGTTAGGCTATTCATTATTTCTTTGTTTTTGATTTATGGATCGAGTGAGAATGGGTGGGAGGGCAGGGGAGAGCTCGTCACAGAATAGAGACTCGTATGAATATAATGGACATTGTGATTTATGTCACCAAGAAGTGACATCGGTACGTGCCTAATGGGTGTAAGTTGAAAAACCAATAAAGATTGTTAAAAAAAAAATTCATAAGAAGGAAGATAGCTGCTCAAGCAGAGATGTGTGCAGGCTTTCACATTCAGACAGCGTGCATTCATTAATGCACTAAGGCCGTCTTCCTGAAACATTATACCAAGGTACGAGGTTAGATCATTCCATCTGGGTCTGCAGAAGGATGTTCACAATAAGCTCTCGTTAGGGTGGAAATATTATTGATCCATAGGAGAAACATTAGGAACAGTTAACATAGTTGAATTGTTTTTGTTTTTCAATATTCTAATAATGCTTACAACAATGGTGTGTTTCATCTGTCTACTAATTGCAGTTCACATTTTATTTACAAGGAATAGACCTTTTCAATAAATATTTGAAAATGCACTATTATTTCTTTTCTTTAAAACACTTTGGGCATGCAAAAGTGATAAACTAAACGATTAGATCTGTTTCTATAAATTCCTTGGAAATCAGAGTGGTCATGTTCGAGGTTACCAACAACATCTATAACTCTGGAGGCTTAGGAGTTTAGATGTGGTACTGTGAGCTAACCAAACCAACATTTACTGATGATATGAGGAGACCTACTCTCTAAGTTGTGAGGTTTTGTTCACCTAATGCACTAGAGTCATAGGAACTGTATAGCAAAGGAAACTAAAGTCCACGAGCCAGACCGACGAACCCAGTACTGAATTATGTAGTCCAGACTGGTCCTAGCTTCCTGGGGCATTGCCAGGTGGTAAGAACTCATAAATAAAGGACTCATCTCAGAAAACAGCCTCCAAAGTACATATCAAAGTTGAAGAGCAAATCACAGTTACCGTGAATATTTGTTCAAGGAGCAAATCTGGTATCCGTCATAAAATCACTGATACAGAAGTGGTTCAGCACTTAAGGAGATTTCAAATTATCATGCGCCAGGAGACTAGGTCAGAGCATTTAGGCCCCCAATGGGCTACTTAGAATACTACAAAGTGGCATTGAAATTCAGTCCATAGATCGGCTCAAAGGGGGTCTCGCAATCTACATCCCAGCAAGCATGAAAGAGAAGGTCCAAAAGATAAACATCCCAGAGCCATGTATCCAGGCCATAAAAATAGATGACTGGGCACAAGGCATAAAAATCCCTCTTATTATTCTCAATAAATAAATGTAACTAGCCTACATGAAAAAGTTGGCGAAATGGGAAAATTTGAATCTATAGTCACCAAAATAAAAACAGACGGCAAAGCCTCATACTTGATGATTTGAGGAGACTTCAATCTGAAACTCTTCAATCATCATGAACAGGCTACTGTGCAGATCTCACTTTGCAGGGTCTCCTAGCATAGGTTTACCATCAGAATCTTATCTCCTGGAACTAAATGGGGTTTTGTCCAGGCCTAGGAACCTTCTTAAATCTCACAGACCTAGCCTTATGCACTGAAAATGCCTCCACCTCTAAAACAACACTGCTCACCTGCTTCTTAGACTTCAAGGAGGCGTTGGCTGTGTACCACAGGAACCGTTGAGGCAGAAACGAACTATTAGCTGGAAATCTCATAAACTACTCAGATCAGTCCAGTCTCTATGCACAGATGCATGGCTACTTGTGAAAACAGGAGATGGTAGTAACCTCCTCAGAAAAATCAACACTTCTTCCAGCCTGAAACAAGGGTGTGGGCTTTGCTCCCTTGACTTTCAATCTATACATTTCAGACCGATCAGGAGAGCTAGACACTGTAATCACTCATCCACTAAAACGCGGGGAACACCCATAATCAAATATATTATATGAAGACAATTCGTGCCTTGTGAGCAAAACAAGTGTAAGTCTCCAGTAACTCCTAGATGTACTTTTCACAGGAAACAGCCTTTACAATGAGGTTTTAACCTTGTTGTGCCTTAACCATGTATTTTGTATCACACATGTTTTTACCACGTGTATGTTTTACAATGCATGCCTTTACCACACATTAAAGGTAAGTTGGGGGTCTCCCCCACACAAAACCTTAGTTTATACATATATATACATGTATATATATATATATAAATAATGTGTGGTATTGGCATCTGTTCTAAAAACAGATGCGTTGTAAAAAATGCGAGGTAAAAATGTGTGCTTAAGGCATTCAATGTATTTTCCTGTGTTGTTCGGTCGTACAACCCTTTTCACACTAAAAGAAATAATTTGGAGCTCAACCTTACAAAAACCAAGATAATTAAAATCAGTAAGTAAATAGAAATCCCGGGGTCATTGCACATCAACAGCTGTTGCATGGCAATAGAAATGCAGTGTAAATATCTTGGGCTTATTATGGACTCAAGGGGTACCTTTGCACCCCATTCTGATGTGATCAAAGCAAAGGTGTTCTCTCTGACCTCAGGATTCCTCACGTTGTCCAGAACTCTACAATGTCCAGCACTTGGCCCTCTGAAAGACAGGAAGATGAGCTTACTCCTTACCATCATGTAAGGATGAGCGGGAAAAAGAGTAAACGTGTCAAATCTCCTGGATACATTAACAGCAAAAACCTATAAAACAGTATTTCAGTTATTAAGCTACACTTTGTAGGCCCAAATGTGAGTCCGTTTGGTCTAGTAAAAGAAACCTGGGCTATGAAATGTGCCTTTCTAAAGATGTGCTTCAGAATTAGATGTGCAGAATCCAACTCACTGGCCAACCGAGCCTCCATAGAAATTAGTATGCAGCATGTCGCGTCACCTTTCAGAAGCTTCCTTGATATCTCCCCACAGTCGCTGAAGGTTGACTACCTGTGAAACACTTCAGTGTCAGCAAATGAGTTTAAAAACAAGTAAATAAAGCTGTCAGAAGACTATCCAGCAGGAAGAAAAGTGACCCTTGCCAATCGTGCTTACGTTTGGCAAGTTATGAACAGCTTCAGGGGTCTAAAACCTCAATCTTACTTCGACACAGGTTACTCCAACTATATTAAACATAATGATTATACCTTTGCCTTGGGTGCAACCAATGCTGGACCAAATGCCAGCCTGGCTTAACACATCAGGAGCTGCTGCATGTAGAGTGTGTAGCTTCAGAAACAAGACCATGATACATATATTATGTATTTGTCCAGCAATATTGGCTACACACAGTAGGAAGCTATGGATGCTGTTCAAACACGTAATGGCCTGATTCTGCCGGGAAGCCCTTATAGCAGCACTATACCGGGATAAAAACTATTTAAACATCATGATAGTGAAGTTTCTGGCCGTTTTTGTGTAAAATAAAAAAAAGTTGTTCCACATAGCTGAGAGCCGGTCAAATGTAAGAGCCATGAATCACCAGAAGGTAGTCTTTGTTTGTCTTTGCTACAGGACACCGAGGCAGTGCAATATGGGGTTTTCATTTTTATGATGACCCCCTTCCAGATATGACTTCTTATCAGTAAATAAGCACTTTACTTTTTGAGTCCAAAATAAAAATAATCATTGGCAAAGGTCGCAACAATGCCAGAGTGATTGGCGTTGTCACTGTGTTTTAGCATTTGTAAAGCAGCACCGCTACTGTTCAGCATCGCATCAAGTCCTTGAAAGAAGTGCTATGACGTGGGCAGCGCTGGCCATGTCCTAGCATATTTTTGTCTGGCAGCAGGGGTGGGACAAGAGAGACAGCATGGGGGCGGGTTAAGCAACATAACTTGAGCCAATATCAGTCAGTTTGTGAATATCGCTCCAAAATATTTAGCGACACATGAGGCTAAAGTACAGCTAAGTGCGGGTGCCCACATTTGGTTACGGGAAACTGAAAGTTAAGGAGTCTCTAATCATTATTTACCGTGTCTATATTTCACAGGCACCAGGTTTCAGTTTAAGCGTATATAAACTCATGGACACAAGACTGGTAAGCCCGCCTTCAAAAACTTTAAATGCAACAGCTACCTTAATCCATCAATGTATTTAAGGGTATGGGAAAATCAAATCTCGAATGAGTGTCTAACACGTTCATACACAGGACCCGTGTTTCATTGTGAAGTGCATGTAAACCCATGAAAATGAGGCCGGCGGGTCTTGCTATATAGCAGTACCCATCATCCACAACAGCGTTTAAGCTTATGTAAACGTGTAAGTAAAAATGGTGAAAGACAGCGGTTCCGCCTCACAAATCCAGAAACAGCAAGACAAACAATATAAAACAATGTCCATGGGCCATAAATTGTCTCACTTTGAAGTCAGAGAAAGAGAAGTAAACTGGTGCCCTCGGAAACTAGTGCCTGACATTTGACCTCGGTATTTGAATGCACATCAAATGTGATGAGATAAGAATAAGATTTAGAGGCCTATTTACAGAAATGGAGCTCGGAGCAAGTGAAAACATGAGGGCTGCACATCGATATAAGAAACAAAATGGAAGGCCCTTAAAGTGAGTGAAAATACAAGCGCTCGTGTTATGTGCTCTTTAACAACGAAAAAAGTAGTCCATAAAACAGTTGCTAAAATGGGAGCTGTGGATAGATAGTAGTAATAGGTCCATGCTCTCTGGTAGGGCTACACGCAGGAAGAGGCATGATGCATGCATGCTATGGACAAATGACAAGAAATAATAGGAGAGTGACAATGGAACCAGCAAATGGGAAGACCATGGGCAGGCTGTAACCCGCAAAGTATACACAACATATCTCTTCAAGACAGTGCATGCGCTGTCTAGAACCAAGACCTAAAACTATATAAATAACAAGTTGTTATACATAGCTGTGAGCCGGCCAAATTTAAGAGACATGAACCACCTGAAGAAGACTTTGTTTGTCTTTAATATAGCATATGGGACCAGTGCAAAATGGGGTTTCAGTTTTTTTAATGAACCCATTTGAGATATAATTCCTTATCTATTAGCCATTGTAACTTATTCTCTTTATTGATTTTATAGCTTCAATCCTCACGTGTTTTGTATTTTATGAACTAAAGCACTTTCTCTCACTGAATTACAAGCCGCATTTAAGGGATTAGTTGGGCAAATCTTAAACAATACATTCAATGGATATTCCTTGAAAGCATTTCGACCTGAATAAAATGTGTAAAATTGAATAATTTTGGAAATGTACTGTGTGTTTAATTTTATTGTATTGTACAAGTAAAGATTTAAGTTAACTACACACGATTTACAAATAAATTTGAATGGTGCAAATACATCCCTGAATGGGCAGTGGCAAAAGAATTACAACTAGTAAGAGTCCAAATTGTTAAAAATGCTCAAGAAGAAATTTCTATGTGGATGGACATGATTAGCTCCACAGTGCAGTACCCAAATTATTTACCCCGCTAGGTGTTGAAATAATCTTAAAGAGAAAAATGGTACAAGTATACGGGTAATACAGGAGAGATTTAGGGGAAGGGGTTGGGTGTAGTATACATAGCACGTATATGCTGATTATGATTAGGCCTGGGTGGAGTTCGAGGATTTCCACTTTGCGGAACTCTGCATCACCCGTGGGGAGATTTTAGTCACTTCGTGGAGTTCTAAGATCTTCCCGTGTGATACAAGGAGTTCTGCAAGCCGCAGAGTGCATTTGGTCATGCTGTTCATGTTGATTTTCAGCACCGGGTGTTTGTACCACGCTGTAAAACTAGTTCGAATGGCACCTTGTGTAGTTCCAGAGGGCGTTACTTCTTTTCTGCTGCTCAGGTAGATTCTCTACTCGAGCGGCAGCTTTCTCAACGCAAACCAAAGGTTTCTCAATGTGAGCAGTCGCGACCATCCACGAACGCCCACATTGATAAATGTGACCACCCGTGTTGAGAAATCTCGCAGGGAGGTGGATTTTCCTCACTCCCGCTCGCCAACGTCAAGCGAGGAAAAAACTCAGTGTAGCAGAGTTTTTCAGAACTCCGCATTTTCCGTGGAGCTTGGAGTGTGGAAAACTCTGCAAACTCTGCGAAAGTGGCAGAATTCATTGCCCAGATCAAATTATGATAACTTGCACTACTGTGTTTATATGTTCTGTCCTGTTTTTTCGGGCTGTTCTTGGAAATGAATAAAAAAAACGTTAATATAGAAACACAAGGGTTTATGACACTAAGGGCCATATGTACGAAGACATTTTGCTTTTCCTAATGGCGCAAATTGCAATTTCGGGCCATTAGAAAATGCAAACTGCCATTTCCGTATGTACAAAAAGCATTTGTGGTGGTGCAAAATGGGATTCCCATCATGTGGAAAACGCATTTTGCGATTCCCAAAACAGGAAATCACAAATTGGAATTTCCAAAGAGCAAATCACTGGCACTATTTTCAAAGGATTTCCTAATTGCGACTAGTCGCAAAATGGCCATTTAGGAAACACGCCTACCATCAATGTGGTTCAGGTGGTAACCAGGAGCAAACTATAAAAAGGCACCTAAAATGCATCTCGCTCTTTCAGAATGGGAGCTCTGTATGTCTTGGCGAGGAGGATGAGGATTTTGGCTGGTAGGTAGAGAAGGAGGAGGAGCAAGGAGAGGATATTTAGGGTGGGTTTCACCCTTTTTGAACGGACTGAGGAGGAGATACATGAGAAATACAGACCCAGTAGTGGGGTAATTCTTGAATTAATTGCTGAGTTACAATCTCAGTTACAGACCACAACAGTCAAAAGCAATGCAATCCCACCACATGTGCAACTATTGTATTGTCTACATCTTTTGGCTTCTGGCAGTTACCAGAGATTCATAGCAGTGGCGGAGAAGTGTCACGAAGTGCACATTCCAGATTTTTTCTTAGGCTCAAGAATATCATGGTTAGCAAAGTAACCCAATATATATGTTTACCAAATACACCCCAATATTTGCAAAATGCCAAATTAATGTTTTACAGGGAGGCACAGTTACCCAATGTAATTGGCTGTGTTGATGGCTCACATATTGTCATATGTCCCCCTCTGCCAATGAATTTATATATAAAAATAGGAAAAGCACCCATTCACTAAATGTACATAACTGACCTTGTAGCAAGATTCCCAGGCAGCACACATCACTCCTTTATGTTCCACCACATTGGAACATACATAACCATCTGTCTCAGGGTGACTTTGGAGAGGGCTTTTTACTTGATAAGAGAATAGCAAACTCAATTTCTACAGTGTCCATAAGTGTGCTTGTAATGTTACCTAATAGTTTCTCCTTCTCATACTATTCAAGGAGACACTGCATATGCCTTGTGCCCTTGGATACTGACACCATACCTGAATCCAAGAACGAGAAGTGAAAGGCAGTACAACAGTGCACATAAGATAACACAATCAATCATAAAATGTACCTTTGGTATACTGAAGTCTAGGTTCAGATGTCTTCACAAGGCTGGTGGAGCACTGCTTTACAGACCTGAGACGTGTTGCAAAATCATTGCCACTTGTGCCATTCTACACAACATAGCCATTAGGAGGGGTCTGCACAACATCAACATAGAGCCAGATTCAGACTCAGATGAGGAACTACCACCACTACAAATTTAGCAGGATGGGACACATGCAGCAGAGGGTCAAGCTCAATGTACAGAGATCACCAACAACTATTTTTAAGGTAAGAACAATAAGCATATCTGAGGAATAAACAACATACATGAAGGTAATGTTTTGTGCATGACTGAAATATCACCTTTTATTCAGGTTGCAACAATGTAAATCTTCATCCTCAACTGTATCCACAGAGGATGCATTGTTTTTCAGAAAATGTAAAGAGTAGTCTCATTATTCAGAATGCCTACATAGTTCACTTTTTACGTCCTCTGAGTGTTGCCTTCTCAGCATGACTGGCTGTGGAGGAGGGGAGGTGTGTGTTCCTGACGTGTTCCAGCGTATACACATGGTACAGCATCCTTCTTGCACAGATGTGGCACTGATGCTGGAGCCTATTTCACTCTCAGGTGGTAGCAAAATGGTAGTAACAGACAGGTTGTATGTCTGTATATTTTCAAGGGGTGTGTTTACTTGTACCAGCCCACGTACAACATCTTGGCAGCAGTACCCCATGTCATTTTGTATGCTGACAGTCCTCCTGGCAGGAGTGGTTGTGGCTACTGCCAATCGATTTATTGATCTAGTGAAGGCATCATATCGTGCCTTCTGCTGCCTTGCTGCGTCTTTGCAGACGTTGCTCTCCATGGCAGCAATCCAACAGTCTTGTCCTTTCTGCAATTGCAGCATTGATCTTGACATGCTTTGCAGATGCCTAATAATAGTTTGTATCGGTTTGGCTTGCAGGCGCTGCACTGAGATGATGGATTTCTCTAGGCCACCAAACAAAGGAGAACTGTCTGCCATGTCATCTGAGACATTATTATTATGGACTGGTGCATGTTGGTCTCTACGGTGCCTGTGTGTACTGCCCACTTATGTAGTTGTGTTACTGCTTTGAGATTTCTCCTCATCACCTTCCTCAAAGTCTGTCAGTGGTGTCTCATTTTGCCTCCTAGTATTTGGTCCTGGAGTAATGGGTGTAGGAGGTCCAATTGTGCTGTCCTCTATTACCACGTGTGTGTCAGCATCTTCATCAGCCTCAATTGTTACTGACATGTCCTCAGTGTGATCTGTGGAAATATATTTGTATATAGTTAATGGAAATAAATGTTTAATGTATATTCACAATATTATTTAAAACTATAATTAATGTGTTTGTGACATGTATATAATGCACAGATATGCATAGTGTATTTATCAGCACACAGTACACAATGTAACTTAGATGTACTACAGCTCCTATGATGCATTGCCAAGGTACAGCAAACCTTTCATTGGAGTTTTGTTAGGTGAGATGTTATACTCGAGGAATTACAAACAATATGATATACCAAGTAATTAAAGGTAAGATGGCTTAGCCTGGCTGCAGCATGCAGGATTGGAGGTGTCAATGTCTGACACTCCCACCATACTTTCAGGTTCAAGTGTGCCCTATATCAGTGATTCCATTGGAGTGGGGAGTTTGGAGGGTTCGCCATCTGTGCCATGTGGCTTAGCCATCCTGCTGGACACCTTCTCTTTGGTGTGGGATCTAAAGTCATACTAGTGTTTCCTGATCTTTGGTTTGGTCCTACGGCTTACACCAAGTGAACTGAGCTTCTCCAGGATGCTGTTCCATGTTTTATTTTTCTGGGCGTCAGTGACAGTAAATGATGCCTTTCCAAAGAGCTGGTCCATGTATGCCAAACATTCTTCTCTTAGAAGCTCCAACTCCTTTTCTGGAAATGCAACTTTGCATTTTCTGCTGCCAGAATCCTTGTCTCCATCATCCTAGTAGATTGTGTATACCAGGATTTGGAATTCCACTGCCAGTAGTGAGACTGGAGTACTCCTTCCTTCCTGCATCTTCCTAGGCTTCTGGGTTGTGGCTACACCCTGTATTTCTAAACTTCCTGGTCTAACATCATCATTCTGCGACTTTTCCTAATTTGCAATTTCTCATTTGGAAATCGCTATTTTGCGATTCCAAATTAGTGATTTCTTAATTGTGATTGCAAATTTGTAGAAATGGCTATCAGTGGAATACACTCTTATGTGCATCTCATTTTGAAATTCCCTTCATAGCGATTTCTACAAATTTGCTATTTGGAAATCAGAAAGCATCGCCTTTGTACATATGGCCCTATGTTTACAATGATTTGAACCTAGATAGGAGTTTACCATTAAAATCAATGGGGCTTATTTACAAGCCCCCTATCGCTACCGCAACATCACTTTTTCTGATGAGGTGGTGGCAATAGGGGCTTCGCTTTATTTACAATGCAGCTTTAAGCCACTTAATGTGGCTTAAAGCTGCCTTGTAAATAAGGCACCCTTTCATGCTATACTTGGAGTGAAAGGGGCGGGCAATGGGCCTTGTGGTTGGCATTCCACCCAACACCCATTGATTTTGATGTGCCCCATATTTACAAGGTTGGCATAAATATGTGGCAGTACCAAAATTAAGATCAGGGAAAACCTGGTCTTATCTTGGCGCAACAAGGAGAAATGTTTAATTTCTCCTCGTTTTTGCTATTTCCAGGTGTGCTGGTTTGTGCAGCACACATAGAAACAGCAAAAGGCCATTGTTTGTTAATGTACAGGAAGATCTCTTTGCAAGTTCTATGTGTGCTGCAAAACGCCATATCAGATTGTTTGTGTGCAGGAAGGCACACCTTCCTGCACATAAACAATCTTCCCCTCCAATGCAGGCACCCTTGAACTCTGGTGCAAGGGTGTCTGCATTGGCGCTAGGCAGATAAATTAACTCCAGCGCAGGGGAAAACGCAGGGTGGCACTGTATTCTCGTAAATACAATACGGTGTAGCCCTGAGTTTCCCAAGTGGCGAAGCGTGTCGTTAAGCCAAGGAGTCTAACGCACGCACCGCCATTTCCTCAGAAATATGCCCCAATATGTGCAGTTCTTCTGAAAAATATTAGAGTGCCTCTAGGTCAATTAAAAACTAGTCTATAATAAAAAAGAAGGCATTGGGTGTAGTATGAGGCACAGGCAATTTCAAGTCTTAAAATATCACTGTGAAAAACCCTGATTGATTTTCACAAAGGGATGCATTGATACAGTATTATGGCACATATGTAAATGGGTGATCAGTTTACAGGAAAACCCTTCAACAGTGGAATTCATCCCAAAAGTTGAAAATTAGACAACTGACTGTTTTGCAGCATTTATAAATGGAGAAGAAGAGGAGACAGAAGAGGGTAATGGATGTTATCAGAGGAGTGGAAAGAGGAAGTTAGTTGATATCAATTTTCAGTAATGTAGCATATCTCCTGAAAGGTAATGGAAAAATAAAAAACATCTTAGTGATGACATAACCCATATTGGAGTATTGTTGCCTAAAGTAGATGTATTATTTTAGGGCAACTAGGTTGGTACCTCCATCTAAGGTGAAGAAGAGGTTGAAAGATCTTGCTTATATTGTGCATTTAGGAATAGCTAATAGTGATTTGCGATAGTTTGGTCTAGATGTGGATATAGTAAGGTTGGTAAGAGAATGCCAGAATGCAGTAGCAAGCTGTGGGAGATTTGGATGGCTTCAATCACTTGCAAATAGTTACCGATAGGTCCATGGAGGAAGTAGTTTTGGACATTATAGGTACCATTTTAGGCAAAAACAATTAACCATATGTTTTGGTAGTAGAATACTTATTATTAAGTTGGCCAGAAGTCTTATGTGTCAGTAAAACCTATACAAGGAGTGGTATTCATTTTTTAGATGACATCTTAATTTGAGAGAGTGATCCTACTTCAATTTGAACAAATAATGGTGATCAATGAGTGTCTATAGAGAAAGAAAAACTGACTTAAATCTGTACTTTCTACTACCTGGAAATGAATGGGATAGTGAAGAGGGTCAACAAACATATAAAGGAGGGAAACCACATTATTAAGAACATTTAGAAACAATTAGAAGAAAGAATTACTGGATAAAATTGTAGCTTACAAGATAACAGCTTATGCTTCCAAGGGAAAACATATTTTGCTCTGTTTAAAGGATGGAATTGTTACAAATAAAACGGGAAGCTTAACATTCCACTAGCACGTAATGCAAAATAGGAAACAACCTAGCAAAAGGTCAAAGATAATTGTCATTTGAACTGACCAGGGCTCTCACTAGAAAACAGTCAGTTGGATCACAGAGCTATAAATCACAGAAATATAGACAGGTATGTATATGGTTTTTTTCAAAACGAGTCAGTGTAGCCGAATTATGGGACATAACTTGCTACTCTTAGAGAACAATTAGCTAATGAATCAATCTAGTATGAAACAACATCCATATTTTCTTATAAAATATTGGTGATGATTAACATTGTACCTCAATATCTTAACCATTGGAGGACAGGGAGAGATCATGGTCCGGTATAAAATCTTCCAATATGTATCAATAAAGTCTGCCGTTACGATAATGGTTCAAAGTAGTTTATTAAATACCCAGACCCCGGTCAGTCATCAGGATCATCAGCTTGGAAGATAGGTGTGGGGTAGCTAAAATTAACTATAGATTCCTCACTGTCTTCTTTTTATTGGATATATTGTTTGGGGTATTCTTTTAATATCTTTTTTATTGGCATTTATATGTATAACAAGATTATACTCAACATGATTACAGAGCCATGACAAGAGAAATATATAGCATAGTGTGCCCATCAGGTAAGTATCTCATTGCAATTGTAATGCGTGTCTGGGACAATAATCAGCAATCTCCACTCTATCTCTTGGTCATATCAGAATGTCTCCAGAATAACGTTCCCTTCCGGATTTGATGCAGCAGCAAAATAATTTCTCATCATGGCATTACAATCAATAGGGAGCAATCAGGTCAGCTCTCAATATTGTCCACTGTAGTTATACATAGTTCCAAGGAGCATAATTTTGCCACGTGTTAGGGTATACAACCATTGTATAGAAGAAAAGTATACCCATATAAAAACAAAAGAAAAACATAAGAGGACTTACTTTGCATCAAAAAAATAAAAACTGTAAAATAAACACACAACTACAACTTGTGATGAACTACCAAGGTTCCTTAGTCTGTACAAACATCTGCAATCTATGAGTCAACACTATTTGAGTCAGGGGGTGCCCGGGGGGAAGAAAGGGGTAGGCTGGGGGCGGGGAAAAGGGGACAAGGGGGAGTCAAAGGGAAGAAAGGCTAATACTCTAATACTGCCCTAGTTCAATAAGTGGATCAACAGTGCTTCACCTCCAGATTTTTTAGGTACTGTGTCCGTCGCACTGTCATCTTCTTCTGGGGGGGGTGGGATCCCAGCTGCTTCCCTCTAGGCTTCCCCATCTCCAGCATGAGTCGGGTTTCGACCACAGATCGAGTACGCCCTTCCCTGAGTGGGTGGGGAGCTGCTGCCAAAATCTCTGTCTCACACCACTCCATTGCACAGGTTATGCCCCTCTAATCGCTGTCCACTAGTTCTGACTATGGCCTCTTTGTTATTGACCACATTTTGTGGTAGCCCAGCCAGTCACCAGGTTGTACTTCGGAGTCGATCTTCAGAGCTGCGCCCAACCAGTGTCCGGGTCTGGCCAAGCCACTTTCGCAAAGGAGAGCCCCCACTGCAGTAAGTCGGTGAACCCTTCTCCCAATTCCAGCGAGGTGGCATGGCCTCAGGCAGGTGAACATCAAGTAACCAGCAGTCCAGGAGGGAGCAAGGAACTCCAAGGTAGGTTCTGAGAAGCAGCACCAATAGTGTCAAGAGGGTGCTGCGCAATCTAGGCAGTCAGTAGGACAACAGACGATCTTGGAATTAAAAGGCCACCACAATGACGGGCAGGAACAGCACTGTAGTCTCCAATAAGTGTTCGTGTTCTCCCAGCACAACACCCAAGAGTCTCACAATCAGGTATCCTCAGAGCCACCGCTCAGCAGACAGCAGTGCACGGTGGCAGACTCTAGAAAGGTCGCAATGGAGTTAGTGGTTCCCCAACGGTCAAGCAACACCTCCAGAGACAGCCTGCCCAATGTCAATATGTCGCCATCCTCCCCTCGATGCCAGGCCGCTCAGCCACACCAACTGCCATCACTCTTCAGTCCACCAACAGCGGGGGCCGACCCATCTCTTCGTGTGACCAAGGAGCGTACCCCATTCATTCGCAGCCTCCTCACATCCATGGCTTCGCGTGGTCCACAGCGGTGCAGCCCACCTCTGTTCACCAGGGCGGGTCAGTCGCTTCAGCCCGCCCCACCACTCAAGGCAAGCAACCAGCCTCACCGCTGCAGACCCGGATGCCACCGCAATCCTCTCTCGTTGCACCCAGCCACGGCATCCTTCTCCCAGGGTATCAACAAAGGGTTTGTTGTGCTGCAATGACCATCTTCCCAGCTTTCTGGGACAAACAGACTTTTGTCAAAAAACCAACATTTTTTACACAGTTTTGGCATTTTACTGGGACTTAGCCTATTTTTGATATTTTTTGCTTTCAGCCTCCTTCAAGTTAATGGTAAAAATGGGTATGTAAGCAATAATGTATCCTTGAAAGCTATTTCTGAAACGAAGGCAAAATTCTGAATTCAGCAAGGGGTTATTTGTGTAGATCCTTCAAGGTTTTCTTATAGAAACTATTAATTAAAAATAGGGAAAATTGAAAATGAGTTAAAAAAAACACAGTAATTTGTGCCATTGCTTTCACCTGTAACTTCTGCTAAGTATGACAGATATTTGAAAGCAATATACTGTTACATCCTGTTGTGGGGATATATGGGACTTGTAGGTTCACTTCGAACCCGAGGAGCCCAGAGCCAATAACTGAGCAGCGCCTTGCAATGGTTTTTTATTGTGTACCGGGTATATAGCAATTTATTTGGGAAAATATAAACAAGGAAAATCGGTATGAAAGACACCTATGTATCTCTGAAATGGGAACAAAATATAGAGTTTAGAAACAGTAGCTTTTTGCACATCTCCAAAATTATGGGTACCCATACTAGCATGTGAATTATAGGACATTTTTCACATTACACATTGTCTTGCATTTGGAAGGCAGAAATGCATCGAAAGGCAATAGGTCATAACAGTTGCTCTACAATTCTGTGTTTCCCTAAGTCTCCCAAGAAAAATGGTACCTCACTTGTGTAGGTAGACCTAGTGCCCGTAACAGGAAACGGCCCAAAACACATTGTGGACACACCACATTTTTACAGTGAAACGGACCCTTTTTTTGCACTGTGCCTAACTGTAGGTTTTGAACCCTAGCTCTGCTGGCACCTAGGGAAACCGAGCAAACCTATACATTTTTGAAAACTAGACACCCAGGGAAATCCAGGATAGGGTGACTAGTCTGGCTTTCACCCGGTTCTGTTACCCAGAATCCCTTGCAAAAATTTAAATTTTGCAAAAAAAATCAAATTTGTGCCCGGTGCCAAAAATCTAGGCCCCCCCCCTTGCAAAAGCAGGTTGTTTTGTGATAGGTAACTTTGATGTCTCCACATTACGTTTTGGGCCCTTGCCTGTCACGGATACTTGATCCACCCACACGAGTGAGGCATAATTTTTATCGGAAGACTTTGGGAAATGCAGGGTGGGAGGAATTTTATGGATCCACACAGATTCCAGAACTTTCCATCACAGAAATGTGAGGAAAAAGTGTTATTTTTTTTTTACAAAGTTTGAGGTTTGCAAGGGATTCTGGGTAAGAGAACCTGGTGCGAGCCG
Organism: Triturus cristatus; assembly: GCF_964204655.1. NCBI lineage: Eukaryota > Metazoa > Chordata > Amphibia > Caudata > Salamandridae > Triturus > Triturus cristatus. The sequence continues at coordinate 349,843,203 of NC_140583.1, forward strand.
GACAAGTCACCCCATCCTAGATGGTATCTAGTTTAAAAAAATGTATTGGTTTGCTAGGTTTCCTTAGGTGTTGGCAGAGCTAGGGTTCAAAATCTACGCTAGGCACTTTTCAAAAAAAGGGTCAGTTTTCATTGTAAAAATGTGGTGTGTCCATGTTGCATTTTGCGCTGTTTCCTGTTGCGAGCACTAGGGCTACCCACACAAGTGAGCTACCTTTTTTCTCAGAAGACTTTGGGGAATGCAGCATGGGTGGAATTTTGTAGATCCACACAGATGCCAGAACTTTCCATCACAGAAAAATGAGGAAAATGTGGGGGGTTTTGAAAAAGTTTGAGGTTTACAATGGATTCTGGGTAAGAGAACCTGGTGAGAGCCACACAAGTCACCCCATCCTGGATTCCCCTGGGTGTCTAGCTTTCAAAAATGTATAGGTTTGCTAGGTTTCCCTAGGTGCCGGCAGGGCTAGGGTTCAAAATCTACATCTAGGCAAAAAGGGGTCAGTTTTCACTGTAAAAATGTGGTGTCCACATTGCGTTTTTGGCCGTTTCCTTTCGCCGGCACTAGGCCTACCCACACAAGTGAGGTAGCATTTTTATCTGAAGACTTTGGGGAATGCTGGGTGAGTGGAATTTTGTGGATCTACGCAGATTCCAGAACTTTCCATCACAGAAATGTGAGGAAAATGAGTTTGTTTTTACAAAGTATGAGGGGGAAATGTGGTTTTTTGGTCATTTTTTTAGATTTGCAAGGGATTCTGGGTAACAGAACCTGGTGAGAGCCAGACAAGTCATTCCATCCTGGATTCCCCTGGGTATTTACTTTTAAAAAATGTATAGGTTTGCTAGGTTTCCTTAGCTGCCGGTAGAGCTATGGTTCAAAATCTACAGCTAGGCACTTTGCAATGTCCGTGTTGCATTTTGCGCTGTTTCCTGTTGCGAGCACTAGGCCTACCCACACAAGTGAGCTACCTTTTTTCTCAGAAGACTTTGGGGAATACAGCGTGGGTGGAATTTTGTGGATCCACACAGATGCCAGAACTTTCCATCACAGAAAAATGAGGAAAATGTGGGGGGTTTTGAAAAAGTTTGAGGTTTACAAGGGTTTCTGGGTAAGAGAACCTGGTGAGCGCCACACAAGTCACCCCATCCTGGATTCCCCTGGGTGTCTAGCTTTCAAAAATGTATAGGTTTGCTAGGTTTCCCTAGGTGCCGGCAGGGCTAGGGTTCAAAATCTACATCTAGGCAAAAAGGGTCAGTTTTCACTGTAAAATTGTGGTGTGTCAACATTGCGGTTTGGGCAGTTTCCTGTTGCGGGCACTAAGCCTACCCACACAAATGACGTATCATTTTTATCGGAAGACTTTGGGAAATGTGGGGTGCAGGGAAGTTTGTGGATTTGCACTGTTTCCAGAACTTTCCATCACATAAATGTGAGGAAAATGTTTTTGTTTAATAAAGTATGAGGTTTGCAAGGGATTCTGGGTAACAGAACCGAGTGAGAGCCACACAAGTCACCACATCCTGAATTCCTCTGGATGTCTAGTTTTCAAAAATGTATAGGTTGGCTAGGTTTCCTTGGGTGCCAGCTGTGCTAGGACCCAAAATCCACAGGTAGGTGCATTCCGAAAAAACTGTCAGTGACTAGTGGGCTTTCTGACACCCTGGGGAGGTGGGAATCGGGGGCTGTTGCCCCAATATGTCCCCAAGGGGGCAGAAAGACTGTGGATATTATTTTGGGGGTGAGGACATTCGGATGCCCATGCTGGGCAACCCTTACCCCTACGTATAAAAATGCCAGCATAATCGCTGGTGCCCAGTGGGCTCTCTGCCCCCCCCTGGGGGAAGATATGGGGCTGTCTGCTTCCTGGAGGGGGGCAGAAAGACTGTGGCAACTTTTTGCCTAGGGGTGGAGGCATTGGCATCCCCATTCTGGGCAGTCCCCACCCCTGAATTTTGAGACAAATGTACCCCTGGTGCCTAGTGGGCTTTCTGTCCCCCCGAGGGGCAGATAAGGGGCCATTGCTTGGGGGGTAGAAAGACTGTGGCAATGTTTTGGGGGTGGGGGTATTGGCATGCCCATACTGGGCAGCCCCCACCCCTATGTATAAAAGAAACCTTGGTACAGATAGGGAGATATTGCCTCCATTTGCCTTCTGGGAGGGGCAGAAAGTCTTTTTACTTCTTGGGGGGGTACGGTGGGGGCATTGGGATGCCCATTCTGGGCAGCGCCCATCCCTGGCCTATAAAAATATTATCCCTGGCATCTAGGGCGCTTTCAGATTGGGGACTACTGCCCCACAGAAAGACTGTTTGCGGCAATATTGTATGTGAAAGCAAAGGCCCTTGCCCAAGGGGTCGCTTCCCCCTCCCTGGTGGCTAGTGGGTGGATCCCTGCTTTGGGATCGCCCTCCTGTGGCGATCCCTAAACAGGGATCCACTAGCGAAGGGTACCATTGGAAAGGGGAGATTCTCCCCTTTCCTACAATACCTCTCCCATGTGTTACGGTGCTCAGGGGGCTGAGATAACCCCACAAGCACTGAAACTGTAAAACTGAAACTAAGTTTCAGGTCCGTTTTCATTGTAATGACGACAGCGCGCCATGCGCGCGATCGTCATTGCAATGAAAACACAAACCATGCTTTGGGAGGTTGGGGAAGCTCTTCCTCACCTCCTAAAGCAAAAAAAAAGGGAAATCTTTCTGCTGCTTACAGCAGAGTGATTTTTCCGTCATGGGCACACTTGAACTTGTGCTTATGACGGAACCATTCCGTCATGAGCATGGAAGGGGTTAAGCCATCTAGGTAGAATTACTGAATCAATCAGCAGTCATCTTCATTTTCAGCAATGGCAAATTTATATTAAAATGTGCTGTAAAGTAGTAAGAGTTGCTAATTTAAGGAGGATGGCATTCTTCACCAACAGGGTAATCTAATATACTCCAGTCAAACTCCATAAAATGTATCCAGCAGTAGACCCTCGATGTTTTAGGTGTCAACAGACAGTAGGATATTGGCTACATGTCAGACAAAAACACAGAACAGAAACCGCCCTCCTCGCTGCAACAGACGACATCCACACCCTACTGGACAAAGGGGAAACAGCAGCCCTCATCCTCCTCGACCTCTCAGCGGCGTTTGACACAGTCTCTCACCGCACCCTAATACGCAGACTCCACGACGCAGGGATCCAAGACAAGGCCCTCAACTGGATCTGCTCCTTCCTCTCCGGCAGAATGCAGCAGGTCAGACTCCCCCCTTTCCTCATCAACCCTACACCTACCACCTGCGGAGTCCCCCAGGGGTCCTCCCTCAGCCCTACACTCGTCAACGTCTACATAGCTCCACTCGCCCCCATCGTCAGAACCTACGGACTCAACATTGTGTCATATGCAGATGACACCCAACACATCCTCTCCCTATCCAACAAACCCAATACCGCCAGACACAATTTTCGAGAAGGCATGGAAGCTGTCGCCAAATGGATGAAAAAACAGCTGCCTACAACTAAATACCAACACAACTCAATACTCAAGTACTCAATATGGGCCCAAACCCCAACACATGCAACAACACCAGGTGGCCCCCCGCCCTCGGAAACTCGCCCACCCCCACAGACCATGCACGCAACCTGGGAATCATCCTGGACTCCGAGCTCAAAATGGACCACCAGATCAACTCCGTCTTGTCCTCCTGCTTCCACACCCTCTGCCTCCTATGTAAGACCTTCAAATGGATCCCTCTCAAACACAGAAAGACCGTCACTCACGCCCTGGTCGCCAGCAGACTCAACTACGGCAACGCACTCTACACCAGAATAAACAAAAACCTCACCCACAAGCTATAGAACATCCAGAACGCCGCCGCAAGACTGGTCCTTGACCTGCCAAGACACTGCCCACATCTCCCAGCACCTGCCCACACTCCACTGGCTCCTCATCGACGCTAGAGTGACCTTCAAGATGCTCACCCACGCCCACAAGGCCCTCCACGACACTGGACCAGCATACCTGACCAGCTGACTCAAATTCCACGCACCCCAGACAACCCTACGATCTGCCCAGCTCTCTTACGCTGTGGTGCCCCGCACCAGAAAGACCAGATCGGGAGGCCGCTCCTTCTCCTTCCTCGCAGCCCGAGCCTGGAACGCCCTGCTGCTCCACCTCAGACAGACAACATCGCTCACCATCTTCACAAGAAACCTCAAAACCTGGCTCTTCGATGGACCCCCCCCCTTGATGGACTGAAGCCGGCTAACCCCCCCCCCCCCCCCCCCCCCAGCGCCTTGAGACCCTTACGGGTGAGTAGTCACGCTTAACAAATGCCTGATTGATTTGACATGTGGTTTTTACATGTATGCATGTAATGAACTTCTGGAAAAGTGTTTTTTCAGAAATTCCAGGAAGGTTGGCAGTTGATCTTCCTTCCGAGGCCTCTGCAACTCTTTAACGCCGAGTAGAAGCTTGCGACGAACTCACTTTGGCTCAACGCCAATTTATTTTCATCTCTACTTTGGTTGCAAGATCAATAATTCTTGCCAATTTTAAATCTGTAACAATACCTACAATTTCTCAATGGCTAAGTAAAATGCAAAGGATTTTTAAACGGGAAACTACATAAGCAAAAAGTGTGGGCTTAAATTGAATAGAATATGGAAGGAATGGAAATAATCAATTTTAGCAGGACAGCAGGACATTTGATGAGGTATAATGAGATTTAATGCATGTTAATATTTTATTAGGTTTGAGTAATTCTGTAATGATGTATTATATTTATGGATTGACTAACGTTTTGAATTTTAGTCTATATATGCATTATGTAAATATCTGCAGATGAAATGTGAAAAGTGTTTATACGCTACATTGAAAATAAAAAAAATTAAAAAAACATCTACATTTTTAGCCAATGTGGCATTCCTAGCAGATGAATCGGCATTGTCACTTACTTTTGAAAAATCACCATGATGGTGATAGTGAGCAGCGCCCTTCACCACTACAACTGTCTGCCAACTGGAAGATATTTGAAGGTATCTGTTCTTAATAGGAGTAACTGCTAAGGTCAAGAAATGTCTTTGTATTCAGAGTAGCCCCAAAGTTGTGCATCACCCCAAACGCATACTTTGAGTCTGTGCATAAAGTAACCGTCTTTCTTTATTTAGGATGCAAACTAAAGAGCGAGTGATGAGCTATGTGACTAGAGCTGATTTCACAGTGAATAAATTGCAGCTTTCTATAATTTGGTATATAGTGCAGACAGCATAACTGTGACTGGGGTGCCTTCATCATGCCTGAGACATAATCCATCCTCAAAATACATTAACTTGCAGTCATTGGGTGCTATGCCAGTCAAATTAACCCAGGGTTTAGTGACATGTTTTAGAAAGTGTATTATTAATTGGGGTGGATGGTAGTGCACCACGAGTAAGAATGGCACTATTCCTGTTAGGTCCAGAAAAGGTTTACATTATTAAAACATGGACTCAACCCCTGGTAGCTATAGTACAGAGCAGACAGGATTAACTAAAAAATATCTGTAAAGAATTTAGAAGTCCAGAAACAGTTAAAAAGTAAAAAAAATAAAACTTAAACAATCCCACTCCAATTTATAAAAAATAGAAAATAATGTAATAAACAAAATCACACCAAACAAAAAACAGTAAGTGGAACCGGGATATCATTTTCTAAAGTTTGAGAAAAAAAAGCACTTAAAAACGTTAAGAGCCAACTACGGTTATATGAATGCGGTTGACCGGGACCTACACAAAATGTAAGGCTGACCGCGATGGAGCACATACAGAAACAAGGTTCATCTCAGTTGGAAGTTTTACCTTCTCACTTAGGGCCCAATTTATATATTGGCGTGTGACCCATTTCTCTACCAGGACGACAGAGTAAATTACTCCATTGCCCTGACGGAGGTGCCACCCACCAAATTTAGCATTATCTACTGGCCCAGCAGCCATTTCTAACCTTGATTGGAACCACCATCACAGTGTTTCCTGCTAATGGATTGAAAGTTTGATGGCCGGCTCCATCAACATGACGGAGCTGTACAGAAAACTTCTCATGTTTTTTTATTTTCAAGAAGAAAGTGCCAAAGCAGGATGTTATTTAAAAAATTTAAATAAATAGCCCTCACGATGGGAGTTTCTTCCCATGGCAAGGATGGTATGGATCACTTTTCAACGCTCCTTACTACCAGGTTTTTCCAGGCAGTGACAGATATTGGAAAGTGAATGGATATATAGCTAAACCTTTCGCCTGCCCTTACTCCGCCAGGCCACCAGAGGAGTTTAACCACAGCAGAGACAGAGTAGTCTCTGCCGTCATTAAACCTACATCCACCCAGTTCTAAGTCGGGCAAGCGGACCATATATACATATTGGCAGCATAGCCAAATTCAATGTTTTAGGGATCAGAGCACGTACACTGGGCACTGAATATCAGTGTCGTAGTGTGCAGACGCCAAAAGGCGTAGTAGAATCTAACAAAAAGTGATGGTGATCATGCACATAGGGGCATTTTTCCACACATGTGCTATGCTCAAAAGACAGTCATGTGGATCCCCATCATTTATAGTGGGCATTAAGGAAACTGTGATCAAAGTTGGACAGCAGATTAAAATAATATCAGAGGCAGAAAAACATTGTATTTCATATCCAGACAATTGAGCTGTGGAGAGATGATGGATTTTATAGTACAGAAAAACACAATCACAGAATGGGGATCAACAATGGTTAATGGGGAACTCAACATAAAATTTTCAGAAGCTTTAACAAGATTTGCAGCAGCTGCTACTTATAATAAACACGGTAGTAGCCCAGCTACGACTGGTTACAAAACAGAGGAGTAATAAGCTATTAGATTTTTCTGGTCCCCGGAATCTTGAACCAACATCCCAACTACAAATCCATTTTGTTTAACAGGTTACATATAATGAGGCAGCCCTAATGTGGCCATAGAAGTCAATACTTGTTTGATTTTTGCAAATGCATTTTCGTCTTCACTAGATTACTGCAAAAGATCAGGGGTATATTTTTTAAATATATTCTTGCAAGGGTTTCGGCATTACCCAGGAAACACCGTCTGCAATATTCCACCATCCCCAAAAAGGTGCGTAATTGGGAAACAGTTACAGAGTGGAGAAACTTACAGATAGCTTCAACTCATTGAGAGGACAGGTGGCGGTGGCTGCAAGAAATTTCATGACCAAGTAACTTCACTCGAGGGTTTTCTTTTGAAGCATTGTTCCCTTTCTTAGTCAATTTGATGATGAGATACACTTAATCCTCCTTGCACTGAGCTAGAGTAACAGATGGCAACAATAAATCGTGAATTAGAATAGACCTCCGGGGAAAACTAGAATGGGCAAATCCTGTTTTTAGGGCAAGTGAAAGCATTGAGGGAAACTCTGCACATCCTTCGGGGATTGGGTCCATGATAGCTAGGACCCTCGGAATGTGAATGAGAAGAGATACCGACTTTCTTCATGAATGGGGATGCAAAAGTCAACCACAGTGAAACATTGAGTGCTTGCAGGGATACACGAAACGATATTTGCAGATTAAGGATTACAAGAAGGCTTGGGACAACCACTTTATTAATAGTCCTAAAATCTTGGCTAATCCTGTACTAATTGGCTTTTCCCTCCCTCCTTGAGTATTGGAAGGGTCTGGAATTAAGTCTAGTAACTACAGGTACAAAACCCCTTGGCCTAATCAAATCTGCTATTATAGGGTGAATTCCTTCCACCTCAGGGTTTAAAGGCTACTGAGGTATTCGGAGTAGCTTATTCTGAAGCTTGACCTTCAACTTTACAGGTTCTATGAGCCGACATTATTCGGCCCTGAGCACAATAATGTTGCCCGTGCCTGTGAAAGTAATTCTTCAATCATGTCTACTTCTGCTGAACAATTCAGGCTTTCACATAGTAGTGGACGTATTTTGCTCACTTGTCGTTGATGTATATCAACACAATACAGTTCAATGTGCATAATATGTCCCTGCCTAACTAGTTTGATGGCTAAGTTGGACTAAGCAGAAAAGAATGCTCATCACTACTCTGTCCTACAGAAATAGACACTGGGTCAGTAATATGGTGGGGGACTCTATAATTAGAGATGCCATCTGCATCTATGGACATGCACAAGAGAGGTTAAATAGGGAATTTGGAGGTTTAGAGAACTAAGGGCCAGATGTACGCCTGTTTTTTGCGGTTGCAAACAGGAAATCGGCCCGTTTGCGAACGCAAAAAAGGGTCCTGGAATGTACAAACGCAATTTTGCGAGTCATTAACTCGCAAAACAGTGTTTGTGACTCTCACTATCAGGAAAGGGCGTCCCTTCCTAATAGCGAGTCCCAAAGCAATGTACTATTGTTTTGCGACCGTATTTGTGGCTGCAAAACACTCGCTGTTTACCACCTTCTTCCAGCAGCTGGTAAACCACTGGACCCCTTCCCGTTTGTGAGTGTGTGCGATAATATTTTTTAAGAGCAGGCAGTGCTCCCAGGGACCACTGACTGCACTTAAAAAATTAAAGTGCAAAGTTTCATTTTTCTTTTTTAAATGCAGCCCGTTTTCCTAAAAGGAAAACGGGCTGCATTTAAAAAAAATAAAACTGCTTTATTTAAAAAGCAGTCTCAGACATGGTGGTCTGCTGGCCCCAGCAGGCCACCATCCCTGGGAGTGGTAGCCATTCCCAATGGGTTTGCAAATTGCGCTTGCCTCATGAATATTGAGGCATGCAATTTGCGACCCCCATTAAGAATTGCAAACAGTGTCTGAGACCATTCACTTTTGCAAGTCGCAAATTGCGAGTCGCAATTCGACTAAATTTGCGACTTGCAAAAGTGAATGGTCGAACATCTGGCCCCGAGTGCCTTGCATCTGTGTTAATAGGTCAAGTGGTGCATTTACCATCAATGACAATATTTGCATAAGGGTCCTTCTGACCTACTGGCATTAGTATATAAATAACACAGTTGTAACCTCTCTGGCTGTCCTAATATTTGAAATAAAGATTCTAAGAACTTTAATGGTACCCAGGTTGGCCTAAAACCCCTGGTGCATTGGAAGCAGTATTGGGGCAATCTTGCCTCCAATACGCAAGATGACCAAATAAAAAGCGAGTGGGGCCTCTGATTGTCCCTTTTCGTTTCCTCTTCTAATTCTTTCGCCTCCCTATCTTCCCTTACTGGGGCTCCTCATCCCACTCCTTTAATCACTCACTGTATATTTTGCAATTTCAAAGACATTCATTTAATTTCAGCAATCTCTTTTTTTTCTCCTGAGAAGTTACGCAGTGATTGGCGATTGTCAGCAATTCTGATAGTTCGCCATCTAGTACATACGGAGGTCAACTAACTCTTAACATTCAGTAATAATCTCAGCACAAAATCAGCACCAACAGGTTCCTGAGTCATCTCCTTTAGACGGTCTACCCGAATACCTTTCAAACACATGCTTAAATCTGTCCAAATAATGAGCTGGAACCTATTCTTTACTTTGCTTGCAATTGAAGATCTAAGACCAGTCCCATGTCGCTGGGGACTCCTGTGCTATTGCATTCAACTGTGCATCTTTCACAGCATTTAGCTCCCCATTGTTCCCGGGATCCACCCTCGGCCATGGTGCTTTCTCCATCAGTCTTTCCCTCACCTCACATGGCACTATGATTAACAATCCACTGATTCACATATGCCCAGTTGGGTCTCTAAACCTCAAACATATTTTGTAGTTCTTCCTGAAAATGGGTCGGATTTTCTGGACGATGGGGAATATTTCTTTATGCTCATTAAATGAGGGGGATCCAAGGGACATGAAAAACAAATCTCTCCCTGCTACTGGCAAGTCGCTCAAAAGGGAGAAGGGTGGAAGAGGATGGCCTTTCATCATCTGCACCATTTGGATGAGGAGAATGTGGGCACCTTCTAAACTGCCATCCTGCGGTCTGTCTCAAGCTTTCAAAGGTCATTGCAGGTCTCTGTCCTTAAAGGGCCATGTGCCCCCTGGTAAAAGGCACACGTGATCTAGACCGATCCACAGTAGTGGAAACAGCCACTGACCTAGTTGCTGCACTGTCAGCCAATCATATTGCAGTGCTGCATTACCTCCTTGTGCTTCAGCCACTAGTGGTCCCGCAGATGTAGCTCTGCTTCTGTGTGCATCACCCCATGCAGCCCCAGCCCCATCGACAGGCATGGGGGAACATGTCCAACAAATCCTCCTTCTTTGTGTTTTCACTGTCCTCTTTCTCTTGTGCTTCAGGGATCTGGGGGAAATCAATAGGGAGGAGTAGTTCTGACTGTTCCTAAGGTGGCTAATTTCATATTACAATTTCTCCTGAGTATTCTTCTTGCACTGGACTTTGGATCATGTTTGTGTTTGTGTTCTTTCTGATGCCATTATATAAGGAGCAGTCATTATGCAGCATCTATTCTATTCTTAGCTTCTTTCAGCTTTATTTGTAGATTAGCTAATTTTTCTATGTCAAAAGTACCAAGGTCCAGAAAGGACTACTTTCCGTATTCATTATTGTGTCCCACCCACTATCATAAATATGTGCCAGTACGTTTACCATATTGATGGTACATAGTATTGTTCCTTATGGTGGGGCTCGCTTCTTTTTCACTGTCCAGCCCCCATTGTGGCCTCTTATGTTTTACTAACACTTGGGTGCAAACTAAAAAGATCTGCAGGCCTTGTAGATTTGTATAAGGTAGTCCTTTATCGAGAGTGGAATGCATCAGTGGGCTAAAGACGAGTGGTTGAAGTGCTATTCCAAACAATTACCAGTGGTTAGACTATTTGCAAGCATTCCTCCCATCACCTTTTATGTGATTAATTTTTGTGCCCACAGTTCATCCTGTAGACGGAGATAAAGAAGGAAATGGAAAAAAGTATGGGGTTTCCTTCAGTTATAGTTTTCCTAACTGAGCACCAGGGGGTGAGTAGGGAAGGTATTGTACATTCACACGAAAAGTCCACAAATTGAGAGGCTCATGAAGTGTCGTGGCAGCCAGCTCATAACCTTTACTCTTATAGGTTATTCATTCAAAGATCTGCACTCAGGGTCCTGCCACTTCTGTCTACCATTCCTGCTACACCACTACTTAAAGAGCCCACCAGCACTATATCTAGGGTTCACACTCATACTTATTTTTATTTTATTTTGGGCTCCTGTCAGTCTTACCTACCCAAACATTTTCTCTTTTGTCAGAACAACCGTTATGTGCTCCCTTTTTGACAATGCATTACCCACAATGCAATATATAGTCATGTATGAAAGCAACAAATAAACGGTAAGTGCTGTGAGACTGTCCCATAAAAATTGGTTCGATTTTCAATCATGCTTTAGACAATTTGCCATTTCCAGAGATGGCTCATTCTCCACCCCAGTTCCCTGGAGAAAGTTCTTCTTTACCTATGGCACCTGGGGTCATTGGGTGGAGCTAGGTTCAGTACTCTGCTTTTTAATGTTGAGGCATTTCCTGGTCCACAGAGCATATGTTAAAAATAAAACACAAGTAGAGAAACCTAAACTTCTGATAGTGTTTAATGCAAAATAGCATGCAACACAGCAAAATATCAAAGACAATTGTTATATTAACTAACCAGGGCTCCCGCTAGAAAATGATCAGTTGGAGCATATAGCTAAATAAAACATAGACATTTAAACAGGTATGTATATATGTATGTACTCGAATAGATGTATTTAAATTCATTAGAAAGCTAACACTAATGAAGTTTCATGCCATAAAACAACCACGGCAGCCAGCTATGAAACTGACAGCTACTGAACCCTCCAACCATATAGGACTTCAAGTGGTGGATACAGCACTATTGACGGAGTTAACAGCTTTACAAAATGAACATCTAGGGCTAAATGCACCTATTGTTGAACAGGACTTCATTGAAGAAGAAAAAGTGGAGATATGGTGTGGAGCAGAATCGTCCTTCAAACCCATTACACCACATGATGCCATAGATGTTTTCAATGATATCCTTATCAAAGAGATCAAACAAATGGGCATTAGGGGTAATAATAGACACACGAAATTGAATTTTCAACAGCATTGATCCCATGCATTGATCAAAAAGTTAAAAAGTCACCATAATATTGTCATAACCAATTCAAATAAGGGAAGAAATATTGGTTTCTGGTCGGTTGAGGTATATAAAGAGGAAGTCCAACGTCACTTAGAGGATAAGAAAGGAAGAATGAATTCAACTAAAATTCTAAATGAAAAACAACTTACTGAATGGCATAATGATGGACTATTATCACAAGAGGAATACAACTTTTTGCGTAATGAACCTCCTAGGATGCCTGTCTTATATGTAATCCCTAAAATCCATAAGGATCCTATTAAACCACCCGGACACCCCGTCATATCTGCCATTGGAGGCCTACGTGAATATATGTTTAAATACATTGACTTTTTCTTGCAGCCTTATTTGCAAAGCCTTCACTCTTTTATCAAAGACACAGGAGAATTCCTCAAAATTTTCTATGACATGCCATGGGAAGACAACTTCATATTGATGACCCTGGATGTTTCATCTTTGTATACAAGTATTGACCACTGTGATGGTTTGAGAGTCATTGAATATTATTTGAGCAACAGACCTCTTTCATTACATAAACATACTCAAATGCTCATTAGTATGATCAATGAGTGTCTATTTAACAACTTTTTTCTGTTTGACAACTGTATATATCATAAGATAGAGAGGACCACATTGGGCGCCTGCTTCTACCCCCGTTACGTGTGTTTACACATGGGCTGGTGGGAGGAGTGGGTGCTCAAACTGGATCTCTCCACTATATGGGATGAAAATGTGGTGGTCTGGTTGCATTATATCATTGATCTTTTTGTGATTTGGAGGGGGACAGAGCAGAGTGCCTGAGAGTTCGTAATAAACATCAATGTGAATGACTTGAACCTACAATTTTCAGGTAAAGTTAGCTCTAATATGATACACTTCTTAGATCTTGAGGTGTTAGATTCGAATGGCAAACTAAAGACCATACTCTTTAGAAAAAGCATAGCAGGGGATTTGCTTTTACATGCATCTAGTTTTCACCCCAAACATCTTTTTGCTAGCATTCCATATGGTGAGCTAATACGGGCCAAACGAAATTGTAGCCTACCCCAAGACATAATATCTTGCCAAGCAGAGACAATAGATAGATTTAGGCAAAGGGTATATGACACGAAAACAATCAAAACTGCATTTGATAAGGTCAATAGGATGACCAGGAAACACATTTTGTTCCGTCCATCCAAAGAATCAATTAGCAAAGGTTGTTTGAAAGAAGTGGCACTTAAATCGTTCTGACTTTATAATCGGGCATTATTCCTAAAAAAGCCACAAATTGCTTATCAGAGAGCCAGTTCAATGAGGGACAGCTTAGTGACATCAAGCCCAGAGACCAGCAGAACCACCAGTTGGTTAACAGGGAGAAATGGGTTCTTTAAATGCCTCAAGTACATGACATGCTCAATTGGCATAAATACAAAGGAATATCTTTCACCATTTAGAGATGTTCCCATTGAAATCAAAGGTAATTTCTATTGTAAAGGTACCATGCTGTGTATGTTCTCATGTGTAGCTGCAATTTAAGATAGGTGGGCAGCATGGTTTTGTAGTTTCATATTCGAATACTGCAACACATGCGTGCAATTAAGAACATTGACATGTCATACCCAGTGGACCGGCACTATACCGAAATACATCAGAGCCATGTATCACAGATGACTTATTTTGTGATCGATACACTGCCATACAATAAAAGGGGTGGAGACCATGTGAATGCTTGGATAAAATTGGAAAGAATGTATATATTAAATCTTCACTCCAAATTCCTGAACGGGCTTAATAGTAAAGAAGATTTGAACAATTATTAAATAATTTTTCTATGCTATCTTCCCTGAATGAAAAGTAATGTTTTTTTTCCCTCAAAGTACTGTATTTGCACAACAATATTGATCTGCTATTAGTAATATCTGTGTATATTTGCTTATAACAAACATTTTAGAATTGGTCTAACATGTTATGTGTAATGCCTTTAATATTAATATTCTGCAAGATATTAGTCACTCACTATGAGTTTTATCAGCTGTATACCATATCGACACGGAGCACTATATAATTACTGTCAATAGTACAAGGAGTAAAGAAAACTATAAATGGTTGCATAGTAAATACTTGTTTTGAAATATATATTGTAAGAATATTGTAAAAATAGAATTTATGCAACATAGTGTGCTTGGGGGAGAACAATATGTGGAGAACAGTATTTTGATTATGTTTGTCCCGAAATTGACTTTATAATCCTAAACAATGCCGCCGCCGCATTCATGTGATCAGGGCTGTGGCTACGGCCAAAACGTGTAATGGCGTATATGACTATCTAATAAAAGTGTGTGGAGCATCATTGGCGGTATTTGCTCAGTTCTGCGTATATGTGTATATATTCACTGAAAACATTCAAAAGTTACAGGGACATTATAGTTAGGCTCAGATTTCGCCCATACAAAACCAGTGAAATTCAACAGTTATAATTTGCTGAGCTAACTATAACTCGCGCCCACGCAATGCACTGTGTATGACCTCACATGTTACATCACTCATGAAATTGTCAGTGACATCACTGATGATATCACTGATTACATCTCAAATTACATCACTCATGACATCATTCAGTGACTGTGAGTGGTTTTAAAAAGTTTATGAGTGTTAAATATATACCAAGGTGAATCAGTGGGTGTATGAGTGCCTGTATGTATGACTCAGTAGGTGCCTGACTGTATAAATGAGTGATTAGGTGTCTCAGCGAATGTATGGGTAGGTGACTGGTTGTGCAAATGTTTGTTTCAGTCTGTCAGTTGGTGTCTAAGTGGTTGTATGGGTGTGTGAGTGAGTACGTGAGTGGCTGTATGGGTGATTGATTGGTTGTCTGAGTATCTGTATGAGTGTCTGAGCGCCTGTGTGGATGGGTGAGGGTGTGTGTGACTGCCTGTATGGATGAGTGAGTGGGTGAGTCAGTGGCTGTATGGATTACTGAGTGTGTGTGTGTATGAGGGGGTGATTGTGTGAGTGAGTGTGTGTATGGCTGTGTGGGTGAGTGAGTGGATGTGTCAGTGGTATGTGTGTGAGTAACTGGTTATGTGAAAGGCAGTATAGGTGAGTGATGGGGTGAGTGAATGTGAGAGTGGCTATATGGGTGATTTTGTGCTTGTGTCAGTGACTGTATAGGTGAGTAAGTATGTGTTAGTATATGTACGAGTAATTAAGTGGGTGGGTGTGTAACTATGGGTGAGTATGTGGCTGTGTGATTGGCTGTATGGTTGAGTGAGTAGGTGTGTGAGTAGCTCTATGGGTAACTGATTCAGTGTGTTCATCCTGGACGTCCCCCGACGCAGCCACATCTCGTGCCACCTGAGAGACCTGCACTGGCTCCCGGTCAACAAGAGGATCACGTTCAGACTCCTCACCCACGCACACAAGTCCCTCCACGACCTAGGCCCAGGGTACCTCAACAGCCGCCTCACCTTCTACACGCCCACCCGCCGGCTACGTTCCGCTAACCTCGCCCTCGCCGTCGTCCCTCGCATCCAGAGAGCCACCGCTGGAGGAAGGTCATTCTCCTACCTGGCAGCTAAGACTTGGAACTCCCTACCCGTCCACCTGCGGATGACCCAGGACCACCTGGCCTTCAGGAAACAGCTCAAGACCTGGCTGTTCGAGCAGTAGCAGACACCCTTCCCCAAGCGCCTTGAGACCCTTACGGGTGAGTAGTGCGCGATATAAGTTCCATGATTGATTGATTGATTGAGTGTGTGAGTGGCTGTATGAGTGTATGAGTGGATATATCAGTGGCTGTATTAGTAAGCGAGTGGTGTATGAGTGGCTTGATAGGTGAGTGAGTGGATTTATGTGTAGATATATGAATCAGTGAGAGGGTGTGTAAGTATTGGTATGGGTCTGTAAATGTATTTGTGAATGGCTGTGTGGGAGTGGGTGTAAGAAAGGTTCTATGGGGGTATGAATTGGTGTGCTGGTGATTTTATGGATGATATCATCAATGATGTCATCAGTGATGTTATTTGAGATGTCATCAGTGATGTCACAGACCATGTCATGAGTGATGTAATATGTGAGGTGATAAGCAGCGCATTGCGAGGGGTGCAAGTTATAGTTAGCTTAGCTAACTATAACTGCTGAATTTCACTGGTTGTGTATGAGTGAAATCTGAGCCAAACTATAATGTCCCTGTAAACTTTGTTTTTTTTTCCAGTGAATTTCAAATTTTTTTAAATTCTATTTCCTAACTATGACGTCCCTGTAACCCTTGGTTTTTTCAGTTTTTAAATGTGAGGTAAGATGCCCATCGCAATGCACCATGTGGGTGGGGTTGAATGTAGGGCCTGGCCTGGCATTGTGCTGCCCCCACCCAAGTTTGCTGCTTCTGCCTCTCTCCTCCTTGCCATCCATTATCCATGACCCAGCTCCCTCATTACAGCTGTGTGTGGCCGTTGTTCTACCACTGCCCGTCCTGCATGCCCTAACAGTTCTCTTGCTGTCCCTACTCTCCCTCCCCCTGCCCTCAAATGTCTGGGTGCATTTCCCAGCTCCCTTCTTTCTGCCCACCATATTCCATGGACCTACCACCCAACTGATAGCGTGGGGATCTTATCTTATTTATAGCGGTGCATCATAATCTCACGTAGAGTGCACCTGCACATAATCGTTTGTTGGAATAACTAACCGTGGGTGGAGAACTCTGCTATGCCCACGGAGTGTGCGGAGAACGAGGAGTAGGCAAATCTCCGCAGCGGAGCGGAGTTGGCCAGCCGCCTACCTCCACCCCCCATTAAGATACAAGTTCAAAGTAATCTAAAAAAAGTAAAAACCACTTACCTGTTTACCGTGGCGTTCCCCGGCTGCCCTCCTCCTCATCCTCAGCATACTGGTACTGCTTGATAAAACAGCGTATGCACGCGCACCCATGCATGCACATTTCTCGCAGCATAGCAGAGCTCCACGGAGTTTGTTTCCATCTCCATGGTCCTCCGCTTAGCCCCGCTATGCACACTACGCCCAGGGTTAGTATTAACGTGAAGTGTTAGAATTGTGAAACGTATTAACATAAGACATGGTGTATTTTAGGCTATTGAAAAGTAATATGGAGAATCAACGTTGAAAATTATTGTAACTAGCAGAACACATTAACGTGAAGAACTCGTGTTGTGCAACTGACAAATATACATGCACTAGATGTGATTATTAACTATGTCATTTTGTACCTAGGTGAGTGCCTTAACGTTAAGTGAACTTGCAAAGCTTACATGTTGCTTTCTCATGTTAACTGAATTCCGTAGGCCTGAAATACAAGTCCCTGAATACGATCACTTTAGAATTAACAGTTCGAATTTTATGTGTGCTGTGGAATTTTTCCTTTCTCACGTTTTGCGTTGCAGGTGAAAGAAGCGCTCTCATTAGATAGAAAAATGCCTTTGTTTTATTAGTTAGGCCAGGAGAGAAGAAGTTACAATCGTGTGGTTTGAGCCGATGAGGAAAGTCATTGTGCTTCACACAGGAGAAGGCCTAGTAACCAAGGACAAATTGTATCAAGGAAGATGCACTGTTGTCCCATGAAAATTTCCTTCAGGAATGTGCCCAGGGTGAATGGCATGATCCGGGGTTCACCATAGGAGTGCCATCCTTTTATCCTTCCTCTTGAAAATGCTTATTTGAGGATGTCATCTTAGTGTTAGAGTAGGGACAGATTAACGCTTTTATTCACCAATCCTCGATGAAGAGAAATTTGGACTCATGCTTCCCGATTTTCCGTATTTTACTTCTTGAATTAATTGGATTGCTTATGCTTCATTGTAAACTGGATGCAGAAGATTTGGCTTTATGCTGATTCCCTTGTACTTATATACTCTTATGTTGAGGTGTCTTTATGTTCAGCTCTTTTTGTCCTTGTAATAAATTAACCAACCTTAGTAGTTGTCCGTGAGTAATTATGTATCTAAGGAAAGTGTTGGCTAATTGATCCTTTCCCTAGCGGCTTTCCTCCCTTCACACTTTCATGCTGCAAAAAAGAACCATGGTATTGTGACTCTAGAACAGGTCTAGACTTATGGACCGCCGCTTTCACTCCTATCTACTCTGAGTGTTCTGTTGAGCTGCCACTGCCCCTCCCACCTGTCTAGCATGGTCAGATGACTGCCGTCTGTCCCTGCCTGTCCAAGTTCCATGACCTTATCCCCTCCCACCTGTCCTCCATGGTTAATTTTTCTGCCACTCCCTTCTACACTCTATGCTCTGTTGTGCATCAACTGCTCCTCCTGTCTGCCCTGATGGTCAGTTGTAATGTCCTTTCCCCTACCCTTTTTTGTCTGTGTCCATCAAATTCACCTCCCATCTGTCGTCCATGTTCTTTTGTGCATGCCCCTGCCCCCTCCCTATTGCCCACCATGGCTGTTGTGCTGCCACTAACCCTCCTGCTTGCCGTGCATGGTCTTCTGTGCTGCTACAGCCCCTCCAACCTGCCCTGTGTGGTCAGCTTTCTGCCCCTGATGACCTCCAACCTTTGTCTCTGTGTATGCCATTACAGTCTCACTGTTATTCTCAATGGTGTGTTGTGCTTCCAGTGCCCATTCCACCTGCCCTCCACGATCCATGCTGCTCCTGCCCTGCTGCCTTCCCTCCTTTTTCCAAGTGCAGACTGCTATCACTTCCCTTCTGCCTTGCTTGGTCCACTGTTGTTCCCCTGCCCCCCTCCTGCCCAAAATTGTATGTTATGCTGCAACTGTCCCTCCTGTCTGTCTACTATGGTCAGCTTAATGCTTTTGCCTCTTTGTCCTGTGCTCTCTGTTGTCCATGTGCATGGCCCTGTTCTCTCCCTATTGCTTTCCATGGTCCATGTGTGCACTGCCATCCCGCTTGCCTTGTTTGATGTATTGGCTGCTGCAATCCCTGACACCTGCCCTGTAAGTTCAATTTGGTGCCCCTGACCAGCTCCCTCCTGCCCTCTCCTACCCGAGTCCATGTCCCTATACCATTCCTCCTGCCCTCCGGGATCCAATGTACTAAACTTGTCAACATTTTGAACTTGGTAAGAGGGAGATTTGAAAAAAAAACTACAGAATTGATTTTCCTCATTGAATTACTTTGAAAAGGAGGATATTTTAGTCAGGAGACAAATAAAATAAATGCCTTTTGGGCTTACAAACATCGGGAGTCTACTGCCTGAATCGGGTCTTTTGAAATGTATGGTTGTACTGCCACTGCCTCTTCCTTCTGCCCTCAATGGTCTTTTGACACTCTTGCCTGTACTGCAAGGTTGGTTTGTTGTCCCTGCCACCTTTCCCTGCCCTCCATGGTCCGTTGTGCTGCCACTGCCACTCCCACCGGCACAGCATGGTCAACTTGCTGCCTCTGCCCCCTCCGCCATGAGAGTGTCTTATTCCCATAGAAAATATGGTTAGTACTCTAAACAACTAAAATTAGGACATATTTTCTGAGTTCTCAAATAGCAACAAAGCACTTTAAAATAATTTGCTATTGATATAAACACACGTGCAGAGTGCACCAAATATAATCCTTTGATGTGTTAACATGACGTATTAGAATTGTGAAAAGTATTAACTTGAAACGTGATGTGTTTGGGCCATTTAAAAGTAACATGGAGAATCAACACAAAAAGTAAACGTAACTAGCAGATAACATTAACTTGAAGAATTTGTGTTGTGAAACTGACAATTATTCATGTACTAAATGTGTTTATTAATCGTGTCATTTTAAATGTAGGTTCATGCATTAATTGAAAGAGGCTTATTTCCCATGCAAATTCGTAAAGCTTATTTG
The DNA here is from genome assembly GCF_964204655.1 of Triturus cristatus. Classification (NCBI taxonomy): domain Eukaryota; kingdom Metazoa; phylum Chordata; class Amphibia; order Caudata; family Salamandridae; genus Triturus; species Triturus cristatus. The sequence continues at coordinate 349,863,083 of NC_140583.1, forward strand.
ATGCTTTCTTATGTTGCCTAAATTTTGTAGGCCTGAAATGCAGTTCCCTGAAACTTTTGCTTTAGGATTTACAAGCTGATTTTCATATGTGCTGCGGAATTTGTTCTTTCTCACGTTTTGTGTTTCAGGTGAAAGTAGCGTTCTGTTAGCTAGAATATTGTCTTTTGTTTACTCATCAGGCATAGAGAGAAGAAGTTACAGTCGTGTTGCTTGAGTTTATTGAGGAAGATCATTGTGCCTCATACAGGAGAAGTTCTGGGAACCAAGGACAAATTGCTGCAAGAGTAGAACACCATTGACCCATGGAAAACTACCTTTAGGCCTGTACCGAGAGCAGATGGAGTGACCCACAATGAATCTTGGGAACGTTACGTGCAATATTGTGATGAGGGGAGTAGGGAAAGTCCCCATGGAGAGAGATGACCTGAGAGCAAGCTCTGTCTCTGTAGCTTTATGCTACATGATCCATTAAGTGTGGAGAGACTTCTTAGGAAGACTCCACATGATGACACCTTTTTATCCTCCTTCCTGAAGATGCTTAAGTAGGAATGTCACTTTAGAGTTAGTGTAGGGAAGGATTAATGCTCTTTATTCTTCAACCCTCGGTGCAGGGAAATTTGGACTGATGCTTTCTGATCCACTACATTCTACTTCTTGAATTAATTGTTTTATTTATGCCACATTGCCTTAATTGGATACGCAGATTTGGCTTTGTGCTACTTCTGATGTACTTTTACACTCTCGTCTTGAAGTGTCTTTATGTTCAGTTATTTTTGGCTTTGTAATAAATCAAACTAACTATATGTAGTTGTCTGTGGTTACTATTTGTTTAAGAGGACTCTTGGTTAATTGATTGGCTTAACAATACATTTTCTCCCCTCTATGCTTTCATGCTGCTAAAAAGAACCACCAGATTCAGAACTTATGGGCCCAGCTAACTCAGCTAACTATAACTCGCGCGACCGCAATCCACTGCTGATGACGTTGCATATTACATCACTGTATTCACTAAAATACTGTTAATAAGTCAGTTATACAATTAATTTTACAAAAAAAAACATCCATTTAGACACTTATTTACCCATTTATTCTTCCATTAACCTTTAGATATACATATATAAAAAATATTTTTTTTCCAGAAAGACACATATTCACTGGATGATGTCATCAGTGATGTCATCAGTGATGTCATGAGTGATGTCACTGACCATGTCATGAGTGATGTAATATGCGACGTCATCAGCAGTGGATTGCGGTCGCGCGAGTTATAGTTAGCTGAACTAACTATAACGGGGGAATTTCAATGGTTTTTTACGAGTGAAATGTCCAGCTAACTATAACATATGTGAAACCTATGGTTTTTTCAGTGAATTTGCAAGGTTTTTTAAATGCTAATTCGTAACTATAACATGTGTGAAACCTATGTTTTTTTTTAGTGAATTTGTAAGGTTTTTTAAATGCTAATTTATGTATGTATTATTATATTTTTTATATATTTATTTTACAATAAACTACCTATGTATATAGTTATAGATTGACTGTATCCTTTAATACGGAATGGCTCAGCTCTTTTATTTTGAATTTGGATAAAGTTGAACAGCATAGTTAATATCTTCTATAAACTTAAAAAACAGTGTGAAAAATATATATTTTTTTTAAGGGTTTTTCACCGTGCGTGCGCACACCGTGCGCGCACCTGGCAATTTTTTGAAAAAAAATAAAATGTTTTTTTCACCCTTTGGGGTCCTTCAGGGACCCCCTGACAAAGGCTAGGGGGTCAGGAACTCTCTACCCTGCCCCCTTTTCACGTTCTCCACCTTTCTTTTTCACTGCCACACACAAAATGGCGTCCGACACTTCCTGATTTCGACCGATTCGAATGTTGACTGACATCTAACCACCAATCAGAATTACGCCCGCGCACTGGAACCGTGCGCGCACGGTGCGCGCAAATAGATATTTATGTACTTTTAACTGCAATTTTCTCAGGAACTACTGAACAGATTGACACCATATATGCAAAAGGCACATGCCTGACCTGAGGACTACCTCTTTGCCAAGTTTCAAGTAATTCTGTTCAGTCGTTCGGGCTGTACCTTCGACTAAAGGTCCTATGGGAAAATGCATGGGGAAAACGCGTTTTGGGACCCCCCTTTTTTCTCAGCCCCCGCTTGACGAATCACCCCGAGACTTTCAGGGTAGGAGCTGAGCGGAGCACCTGTTCTGCTTGGGTTGTCGGATCAGATAGAACCCGCTCAACAGAGCCTCTCTAACCCAGCCAGAACGTTACCCCCTCCCTAGGGCCTATTCACAATAAGTAACCACATATATATATACCACCTAAGGACAGGGAATTCCTACTATATATACCAAGACCTCTTATAATACAAGTGGCGGCCTCGCGGTCCCAGACGGACCCAGGACTTCCTACCCAGATGGCAGCCTTAGCCTCGCGGTCCCAAACGGACCCAGGACTTCCTGCCCAGACGGCAGCCTTAGCCTCGCGGTCCCAAACGGACCCAGGACTTCCTACCCAGACGGCAGCCTTAGCCTCGCGGTCCCAAACGGACCCAGGACTTCCTACCCAGACGGCAGCCTTAGCCTCGTGGTCCCAAACGGACCCAGGACTTCCTACCCAGACGGCAGCCTTAGCCTCGCGGTCCCAAACGGACCCAGGACTTCCTGCCCAGACGGCAGCCTTAGCCTCGCGGTCCCAAACGGACCCAGGACTTCCTACCCAGACGGCAGCCTTAGCCTCGCGGTCCCAAACGGACCCAGGACTTCCTACCCAGATGGCAGCCTTAGCCTCGCGGTCCCAAACGAACCCAGGACTTCCTACCCAGACGGCAGCCTTAGCCTCGCGGTCCTAGATGGACCCAGGACTTCCTACCCAGACGGCAGCCTCAGCCTCGCGGTCCTAGATGGACCCAGGACTTCCTACCCAGACGGCAGCCTCAGCCTCGCGGTCCTAGATGGACCCAGGACTTCCTACCCAGACGGCAGCCTTAGCACGAGTTCATCCTATGATCACCATAACATACAACAAGGGAATCAGTGTTACTATTTATCAGATTACACAAGAACCGCCAGTTTGAGCACAACTTGTTCTCTGGTTCGAGGGGCTCCTCTCTCCCTTATTCAGTTACCACTTGCCTGATCAGGGTTAACATCTGTTCATGTCAAGTCACAGCTGACTAGAAGAATAGGCTACCCTCTTATACAAGAACACGCAGCACATGTTGATTCACTACAAACTGACTTTATTAGATATATCACATACGCAAGCACATAACATTACTGTGTAACACATAACCTGTAAAGAAAAGTGAAAGATTAGGTTGTACACTCTAATAAGAAAGGGGTCGACATCACCTTAGTCGTGTGTAGCCTGCACTCAATGGTCATCTAGGTTCCCTTCTCGTCTGTGCCTCGGTTCGCCTGGAGATCACACCTCCGTAGCTCCCTTCTCCGAGTCACTGGGACCTCTTCCTCATCGGCTACTCTCTCCTCTCTGGCAATTCTGCTAGAACAGTATCTGTCTCTTGGTCTTTCTCCGCCCTCAAGTTTGTCATCTGTCTTCCCTGGAATAAGTAGTAGCTTTTCTGCTAACGGCTAGGTGCCGCCTATGGATTGAAAGAATAAGTGCCAGTATCTGCCTCAGACTTTCACTAATATAGAGGTGCATTTTCTCATGGAAAATTCCAGCCCGTAACCTGCCGCCCACCAAATTCTTGTACCTCCCCGTGCCAAGGACACTTTCCCAGCCGGCCGGCCTGATGTAGCGTCTTCGGCATGAAGAAAAATACAATCCTTCGATAAGGGCCGGTCTGAACCGGTTCTCTCCAAGCGAATAACACCTCATAACTAAAACATCCCCTTTAACCTAGAAGCATCTCAAGCTGCTGGAGCAGAAAGAAAGATGCGTCTCCCCCGTTTGAGGCCTACCAGGCCTGGATTCAGCACGGCTCCATGAAATACCCTCACTACAGGGCAGGCTATCCCTAAGACTAACGAATCTATCCCCTAGGATATGTGTGCAAGCCCTAATCTATGGGGAAGGACACAGGATCATGTCGAAGTGCCTAATAAATAGGCTCTATACACTACTCTAACCCTTAGACTTGGATGGAAAGAGACTGAAGTCACACTAGTTATTCTTTATCACAAGAAAAGGCCGGAAAAATCGAGCAGTACAGCACCCCATTAGTTTTAAAAATTTCGCGAGGATTCGTCAACCGGCGCCAAAGTTATTCAAAATAGAATTTTCAGATTTCCTATGGGAACTCAGTCCTAACTATAACTCTCTACTGGCGACTGCCAGTAGAGAATATATATATATATATATATATATATATATATATATATATATATATATATATTCGCTAGAAAAACCAAAGGTTACAGGGATGTTCTTGTTAGGAAGTAGCATTAAAAAACACAAAGGTTACAGAGGTGTTATAGTTAGGGAATGGATTATAAAAGCCTTAGAAACTAACTGAACCAACAAGGTTACAGAAACATTAAAGTTAAGCTCCGATTTTACACACAACACCCCATAGAAATTCAGCAGTTATAGTTGCCTGATCTCACTGTAACATACCACCCAGCAATGCACTGCTTATTACTTCTCACATTATATTACTCACAACATGGTCAGTGACATTATTGATGACATCTCAAATGGCATCACTGATGAAATTATCCAGCAAAGCAAACTTAAATATACCTCATAAAATACCATTTACATAAACAAATTTATAAAAGAAGAAGTGTGACAGACATACAGCACAGGGCTCGCTCTACCCTTATCAACTACTACACTCAAGGTCGATTTTGATCTCGGTGAATGGGTTATTCCATCACAACGGTGACAGATATCTTATCCGCTGATAAATAAATCCCATTATATCCTATGGGATTTACATTTCAGTGGTCAGGATAACCCGTCCACTGAGATCTAAATCAGGCCTTTAGTTATTACCCAGGAGAGAATTCTCAGCGGATAGTTTTGTCTCTTGTATATCACTGCTCTAATCACAAATCACCAAAGTAAGAAATCAATCATATAGGTTAGTCACCCACAAACCACAACAACATCATGTGTCAAAATGGAAGGAGGTTTTAGTGCAGACGTCAGTTTTACACATACCACTACAACACATACCCTGTCCACACCCAGTACAGAGATCTTAGTGGAAAGGGCACTATGTCACAAACCTATCGTAAAATCATTCTTGACCCTGGAGAAATGTCTACTACACTGAGGCATCACCCTGGAGAAAGGTCTTAGTGAACAGATGAATTTATTGCAATCTACTTCTACTGTCATTCATCACAAAGAAAACAGGTCTAAGGTAATTGATCAGTGTATCATAAAACAGAACTATAACGAGCCATCATTTCAGTGTGAAGTCTTAATGTACAGCTTAGACTGTCACAAATAACTACTATACACATACATCAGCAGGAGAGATAACATGACGTATTAGAATTGTGAAAAGTATTAACTTGAAACGTGATGTGTTTGGGCCATTTAAAAGTAACATGGAGAATCAACACAAAAAGTAAACGTAACTAGCAGAAAACATTAACTTGAAGAATTTGTGTTGTGAAACTGACAATTATTCATGTACTAAATGTGTTTATTAATCGTGTCATTTTAAATGTAGGTTCATGCATTAATTGAAAGAGGCTTATTTCCCATGCAAATTCGTAAAGCTTATTTGATGCTTTCTTATGTTGCCTAAATTTTGTAGGCCTGAAATGCAGTTCCCTGAAACTTTTGCTTTAGGATTTACAAGCTGATTTTCATATGTGCTGCGGAATTTGTTCTTTCTCACGTTTTGTGTTGCAGGTGAAAGTAGCATTCTGTTAGCTAGAATATTGTCTTTTGTTTACTCATCAGGCATAGAGAGAAGAAGTTACAGTCGTGTTGCTTGAGTTTATTGAGGAAGATCATTGTGCCTCGTACAGGAGAAGTTCTGGGAACCAAGGACAAATTGCTGCAAGAGTAGAACACCATTGACCCATGGAAAACTACCTTTAGGCCTGTACCGAGAGCAGATGGAGTGACCCACAATGAATCTTGGGAACGTTACGTGCAATATTGTGATGAGGGGAGTAGGGAAAGTCCCCATGGAGAGAGATGACCTGAGAGCAAGCTCTGTCTCTGTAACTAGTAATGACTAGTTCAATGATAAATAGTACACCCACTTTAAAAGCAGAATTATTCTGCAAATAATATGTATAAAAAATACTAATAATCGTTAGTACAACAGAATATGAATTTAAATATGCCGTACCTCAAAATATACTTTTCAGTGTAAAAAAAAAACAACCTTCATACTCACTATATGATGGCATCAGTAATGTCAGCATGTCAAGTTTTGTGTAGGTGTGTGAGTGGGTGCAAAAGAGGTTGTATGGGGTGTGAGTGGGTGTGTGAGTGGTTCTGTGGATGATGTTATCAGTGATGTCATTTGAGATGCCATCAGTGATGTAATTAGTGATGTAACTAACCATGTCATGAGTGATGTAATATGTGAGGTCATAAGCAGTGCATTGCAGGAGTGTAAGTTATAGTTAGGGGCAGATTTTACTCATACAAAACCACAGAAATTCAGCACTTAAAGTTAGCTGAGTTAACTATAACTCGCGCCATGCAATGCTCGGCTTATGACCTCACATATTACATCACTCATGACATGGTCAGTGACATCACTCATGACATCACTGATGACATCTCAAATGACATCACTGATGACATCATCCACAGCACCCACTCACACCCCTATAGAATCATTTATACACCCACTGCCACTCCCACACAACCATTCACAAACCCATTCACAGAACCATACCAGTACTTACACACCCACTCACTGATTCATAGATCTATACACACATCCACTAGCTCACTAATACAGCGATTGACATATCTACTCAGACATCCATAGATGCACTCACCCATAGAACTACTCACACACCTATGCACTCATCCATAGAGTCAATCACACAGCCACTTACCCAAACAGCTACACACACACCCTCTTACTTGCTCATAAAAATAGTAACACATACTCACTCACCTATACAGTCATTGACAGAAGCATACACTCATCCATATAGCCACTCTCACATTTAATCACTCACGCATAGAGTGACTCATATACCCCATCACTCACCTATACTGCCTTTCACATACCCAGTTACTCATCCTTATTAACACATGCACTCAATCAGTGACACAGCCCTACAGACACTCACTCATCCATACAACTTCTCAAACACGCACACAGTACTCCATACAGCCAATGACTCACCCACTCACAAATCCATACTGGCAGTCACACACCTCCTCTCCCACACACACAAATACCCAGACAACTATAGAGGTAGTCAGAAAACCAATCAATCAACCATATAGCCATTCATGTACTGTTAGAGTCGGGGATCTCTGGTTGGCGCAAGGTTGCCCTTGTGTCAAGCAGGAACCCTCTCCTCCACGTCAGGGCGCAGGATAACCCCTCGCGAATGACCCTTGCTCACCCTCTAGGTGCGTGGCGTGAGCAGCCAAGGCGATTCCTCAGGCGTTGTTGGTTAAGCACTTACAATCGTACACACAGTAAATACATCAATCCCCCCAGAAACGGACACCAGACTTGGATATATATAAAAATACGATTCTTTATGTCAAAATAAGGTATATATATCTCAACAGACTTATCACAAGACCAATAACGTTTTCGCTAGGCCACCAGGTTATACAGCAGGCAAATGATCTTGTTTGTAGCTTCAAATGGATGGTTCGTAGTCTCTTTACTTGTAGTTCCAGTACTCACAGAGATCGGTTCCTGCGAACGGGGAAATAAGGCGTTGCGGGCCCCGAGCCCGATACTGGAACTTCCTTAGTGATGTGGAGAGTCGGCACAGGTCGGTGCGACTCTCGGCTTGGGAAGTGTTCTTGGGTCCTCAATCAGCAGGTGTGGGCACGTAGGCAGGCGCGGCCAGCGACCCTTTAGCACGGCGGTGCAGGAGGGTCTCCACAGCGGAGGCGGCGCGGCCTGAGATGTCCGGGGATAGCGAAGCGGGGTCGCAGGGCACGGTCAGTGCAGCTGGATGACCCGGCGTAGATCACAGTCGTCGGACGGCTTCCGGCGGGAGGGGTGATAGCGCGGTCAGCGCGCTCCAGTAGCAGGCGGTGACAGGGATGCAGGCGGCCTGGCCCGGGGACAGAGAGCGGCTCGGGACGGAGCGGGGCTCTCACGGGTTTGAGGCAGGCGAGCTTCTGAGTGTCACGGCCCTAGGAGGGGCGATGAGGGGCGCAGTCTCTTTTCCAGCGGGATGCACACACGGCTCGAATTGGAGGACGAGCAAGAAGCACAAAGAACCCACTGTTCCTGGGGTTCAGTTCAGGGGGCAAGCTCAGATCAAGCCCTTGGAGAGTGTTCAAGCACAAAGTAGCAAAGTCTTTTCAGTAAGTCTCTTCCTCTCCTCTCTCAGCAAGGCAAGCAGCAGGCCAGCTCCTCCGGCGTCTTCTTCTCCTTCTAGTCGGGCAGAGGTTCTTTGTGGTAAACAGGATTCTGATTTCTTAGGAGCCAGGCTCCTACTTTTATACACCAATTCTTTTGTTCTTTAGCGCCAGGGGGCCTAGGCCTGGCTCAGTCCAGTTCTGGAGCACTTTGTTATGGTGACTCTGCTCTTTCCTTTCAGCAGCAGGGCAGAGACATCAGCCGCCCCACAGGGGGTGGCGCCGGCTTTGTGGTGGCAGAGCACAGGTCTATTCAAGAGTCAAGGTGTACTCCTCCCACCCATCCAGGTGTAATCTCTCTACCCACCACCTGGCAGCCAACCTGTCTCTGGGGATCCCCCCACCCTGCTCCTTACTGTTGCCAGGCAGAACACATACACACAGCAGAGGCGGACTGAGATGGTCAGGTCAGTAAATACTAACTTTCTAAAAGTAGTATTTACAAACCCAGGATACTAAAATAAACTTGACTACAAGAGGTATTTTATTATTCTGAGTTCAGGCATACCAAACTTGACACTCTACCATGCTCTCTGAGTCCACTGGGGTCACAGCGTTGGCGTGACCCCGGCAGCCCACTCTGGCCTATGGAGAGCAGGTAGCCTTCAATAGTGAAAAATGACAAGGGCTGTAATTCACTACTAAGACATGCCACACACACCAGGGCATGTCTTACCTTATGCCTACAATGCACCCTGCCCTTGGGCCTACCAGAGGGGTGGCTAATATGTAGGTAAGGGAAGGTTTAGGGACTGGCAAGTGGGGGCACTTGCGCAGTCAGCGCGACGGTCCGGGACCGCGCACAGGGTCTGCGGTGGCAGACCCTAGACACACTTTACAAGGCCGCTTCCGTGGGTGGCGCAACCAGCGCTGCAAGCCCACCAGCAGCATTGGCATTCACAAGCCCTGGCACCCCTGGTGCACTCTACTGGGGACTGACAGTGAATCCAATCAACCAATCATGGACATCAATTACAGGTACACTTTACTTAGGGAGCACTTGCACTGCGGCACGGATTAGCCGTGGCGCAGTGCCCTGAGCGGACAACACCAGCAAAACAGTCGAGGCACACCATCAAAAAGTGGAAGGGAAACTCACGCCAAGGTGCCAGGTCTAACACGTGTCCCCTCCAGCTGAAATGTGGGGAGAACTACCCTTGCCCAGGGGGTTCCTCGTCACTAAGGCGGAAATACCTGGACAGACCGTCAGCGTTGGCGTGATCTGTACCAGGACGGTGTTCCACCGTAAAGTCCATACCCTGTAGGGAGATGGACCACCTCAACAGCTTCGGGTTTTCACCCCTCATTTGCATCAACCATCTGAGGGGCCTGTGGTCCGTCTGAACCCGGAAGTGAGACCCAAACAAGTAGGGTCTTAGCTTCTTCAGCGCCCAGACCACAGCAAATGCTTCTCGCTCAATTGCACTCCACCTACTTTCCCGTGGAAGTAACCTCCTACTGATGAAGGCTACGGGTTGGTCCCAGCCCTCCTCAGTCATCTGTGAGAGAACAGCCCCTACACCATGCTCTGAAGCGTCTGTCTGGACTAGGAATTCCTTGGAGAAGTCAGGGGCCAAGAGCACGGGCGCCGTGCACATGGCAGTCTTCAGGGTGTCGAAAGCTTTCTGACAGGTGTCAGTCCAAATCACGTTCCTGGGCTGCTTCTTCGAAGTCAGCTCTGTCAAGGGGGCAACGATCGTTCCATAGCCCTTGACAAACCTCCTGTAGTACCCAGTGAGCCCCAGGAAGGCCCTCACTGCTGTCTGCGTCTTGGGGGGTTCCCAAGCCAGGATGGTCTCAATTTTGGGTTGCAAGGGTGCCACCTTGCCACTTCCCACTTGGTGTCCCAAGTACACCACGGAACCCTGCCCGATCTGGCACTTGCTTGCCTTGATCGTGAGGCCTGCTCGGCGCAGCGCCATCAACACTTCCCAGAGGTGGCGCAGGTGCTCGGGCCAGGTGGCGCTGAACACCGCGATGTCATCCAGGTAGGCGGCACTGAACGCATCCAGCCCAACCAGTACCTGGTTGACCAACCTCTGAAAGGTGGCAGGGGCATTCTTCATCCCAAATGGCATGACTCGGAACTGGAAGTGCCCATCTGGTGTAGAGAATGCTGACCTCTCTTTGGCCCCATCGGTCAAGGCGATCTGCCAGTACCCAGACGTTAAATCAAACGTACTGAGGAACCGGGCAGCCCCCAGCCGATCTATGAGCTCATCAGCTCTGGGGATGGGGTGCGCGTCAGTCTTCGTGACTGAATTGAGTCCTCTGTAGTCCACACAGAACCGGAGTTCAGGTGTGGCTCCCGGCGCAGCAGCCTTTGGGACCAAGACCACGGGGCTGGACCAAGGACTGCTGGAGGACTCAATCACCCCTAGCGCAAGCATTTTGGAGACCTCCTCCTTAATGCAAGCTCTGACCCTGTCAGTTACCCTGTAAGCCTTGTGCTTCACAGGTAAGCTGTCTCCTGTGTCCACATCATGGACGCACCAATCTGTGACACCAGGAACCAGGGAGAATCGGTCGGAAAATTGTCCCAGCAAGTGGCGGCAGTCTTCCTGTTGTTCGGGCGTCAGGGTGGGTGAGAGGTTAACTCCATCCACTGACCCATCTTTCTCAGAGGCCACTAAGAGGTCAGGAAGAGGCTCGGTCTCCTCTTCCATTCCATCATCAGTGGCCAGCAGCATGCCCACTTCGGTCCTCTCTAAGTGGGGCTTAAGGCGGTTAACATGTAGGACCCTTAAAGGGTTCCTGGGAGTCTGCATGTCCACCAAGTAGGTGATAGGACTTTTGCGCTCCACAACCTCAAATGGACCTGTCCACTTATCCTGAAGTGTACACGGCTCCACTGGGGCCAAGACCCACACCTTTTGTCCAGGTTGAAGCTCTACCAGAGTGGCATTCCGGTCGTACCACCGCTTCATCTCCTCCTGGCTGGCTTCCAGATTTGCCTCAGCAAGTTGCCTGAAACGCCGAGTCTGGTTTCGGAAGGCCAGCATGTAACTATATACATTCTGGGGAGGTTTCCTGGGAGATTGCTCCCAGCCTTCCTTTACCAAACTCAGAGGTCCTCTTACCGGGTGACCATACAGAAGCTCAAAGGGGCTGAATCCTAGAGACTTCTGTGGCACCTCTCGGTAAGCGAAGAGCAGGCATGGCAAGAGGACGTCCCACTTACGCCTCATCGGACCGTCCAGGCCCATGATCATGCCTTTGAAGGTTCGGTTGAATCTCTCAACCAACCCATTTCCTTGGGGATGGTAAGGAGTGGTGAACTTGTACGTTACCCCACACTCCTTCCACAGGGATTTCATATATGTGGATATGAAATTGGTCCCCCTGTCGCTCACCACCTCTAGAGGGAATCCCACTCGGGAGAAAATTCCCATCAGTGCCCGTCCCACCACGGGGGCCGTCACTGTCCTCAGAGGGATGGCTTCAGGGTACCGGGTGGCATGGTCCACCAAGACCAGGATGAACCTGTTGCCCAGGGCTGTCTTGGGGTCCAGAGGCCCCACAATGTCAATACCCACTCGTTGGAATGGCGTACCGACCACAGGGAAAGGTTGCAGAGGAGCCTTGTGCTTCCCTCCGCTCTTACCACTTGCCTGGCAAGTCTGACAGGTTCTGCAGTAGGAATCTGAATTCTTATGCATTTGGGGCCAGTAAAAGTGGGTGACAAGCCTGTCATAGGTCTTGTCCATCCCCAAATGTCCTGCTAACGGCACATCATGAGCCAGCCCCAGTAGGAAGGTTCTGAACTTCTGGGGTACCACCAGCACACGGGCTGACCCAGGTTCAGCAGCCTTAGGCTCGGAATACAGGAGGTCACTCTCCCAGTACACGTAGTGTGTTTTGGCCTGAACACCATTGGCCTGGTCTGCAGCCTGTTGCCGCATACCTACGAGAGAAGGGCATTCTTTCTGCTCCCTGCAGAATTCCTCCCTGGAGGGACCTCCTTCTTGCTGCCAGTGGGTCAGCTCAGGCAGATCTCCCAGTTCGGCAATCTGTTCCCCGGTAGGCTCCAGAGTATCCCCCTCAGGGTCTACTTCCTCCTGGGCCGTGGGAACTTCGGGGGCCGGTTTCCCGCGCCTCCTGCGCCTTCTCCCTAAGGCCGGTTCCGGGACCTCTCCCTCAGGCTCCCGGACCCTCTCAACACCACTACTGGCTGCCATGGACCGGGTGGTCACGCACGCCCAGTCGGGTAGACCCACCATCCTCAGATGCGTGGTCTTCTCCACCTTTTCCCAAGGGGAACTCTCCAGGTCGTTCCCTAGCAGACAGTCTACAGGCATGTCAGTTCTCACAGCGATTTGTAGAGTACCAGAGACCTCCCCCCACTCAAAGGGAACTTGAGCCATTGGACAACGACTCTCTACGTTGTCAGCATTGACAACCCTACAGTAGGCATTGGGTACAATTTGCTCTTGAGACACCAGGTGTTGCCTCACCGAGGTCACGCTGGCTCCTGTATCTCTAAGAGCCTCCACCTTCTTTCCATTGATGGTCACCACCTGCCCATATTTCTTAGTGTTAGAGGGCAGGTAGGTTACAGGGACCATCTCACTGTCTCCTAGCGAGACTAGGGTCATCTGCCCGGGACCCCCACCCTCCTGGACTGCTACTTCCTCCCCAAAGTTAACACTAGCTACTTGCCGGGGTGGAGCACCAGTGGGTGCGGTCTTACCAAACAGGCGACACTTCGGATCAGAGGCAATGTGACCCGGGTCACCACACTTGTAACAATTGAAGGGCCCCTTTGGAACAGGTCTACCTGTCGGGGCCCCGTTCTGCTGCGGGGGTGGGGGAGGCTGAGAACCCTTCTGCTGGTTCCCTTGGGAATTACTTTGGGGGCCTTTTTGGAACCCCTTCTGTTTACCCTTGTCCCCCCCACTCTTCTGCTGGGGACCCTGCCCACCTTTGGCGGAGTCTCCCACTTGACCCTTGTGGACCCTGGTGCTGAGCCAGCGGTCCGCCTCCTCAGCAAGCTTCCTCGGGTTGGACAGCTTGCTATCGATCAGGTGCTGGCGTAGCTCAGGAAAACATTGACTGGACAAGTGCTCCCATGCAATTAAATCAAGCAGCCCTTGATAATCATTCACTTTGCTACCCTTCACCCAACCATCCAGCGCTCTGCAGAAAAAGGTCACATATTCCACATACGTACTCTCAGGGATCTTCTTGGTCTCCCTGAACCTCTGTCTATATAGCTCAGGAGTTAACCCATACCTGGTCATTAAAGCTTCCTTCATATGGGGGTATGAGGTTTGGACTTCTAAGGGCAAATCTAACAGTGTGTCCCGCCCTTCAGCAAGGAACCTTCCCCACAACCCCGCTCCCCAGTCTTTCTCAGGGACCCGGTGTGAGGACATGGCCACCTCGTAGGCCCTAAACCACTGCCCTATGTCATCCTTTCTGAAATACTCCTTTACTACATCTTTGGGGATGTACACCTTGGACTCTACCTGCGCTGGTGGAGTGCTGCCACCAGAAGGAGCGGTGTCCAAACTTTTCGCCTTCAGCTCCAACTCCTTCAATCTGATATCGTGATCCATTTGGCGTTGTTGTGCCTCCAGGGCCAACTTCTGCTTTTCCATTTCCATTTGTCCTGCCAACTTTGCCATCTCCATTGCATGCGCCCTGTCTGCTGCCCTGTCTGCCAGCTCCTCTGGCGACCGGACTCTGCTGGGCTCCTCAAGGTTGTCGGGTGGAACGATGTCCCCCGCATTCCGTGGGTCTCGTGACTCCCTCCAGGCTCTTAGCGCCTTGGCGTACTGGGTTCTCCTCTTGAATCCAGCATGGGGAACTCGGAATTTTACACTGTAGCCTTTCAATTGCTCCATCGTGTAGCCTTCCAGTCTCTCCCAATCTACCTCATCTATTCCAGAAATCACAGAGAGTGCTCTTCCAGCGGAGTGCGAGCCAGGCATGGTTGCAGTAATGGCAGATGTCTCAACAAAGTTCAGAAAATGAAAACCTGTGGCTGCGTTACTTGGTCTGCTCTCACTATCTGGTGATTAATAATTCACTGTATGCAAATTACAAGTGCAAATCCGAAATCCCAACCGCTGCCAACAATGTTAGAGTCGGGGATCTCTGGTTGGCGCAAGGTTGCCCTTGTGTCAAGCAGGAACCCTCTCCTCCACGTCAGGGCGCAGGATAACCCCTCGCGAATGACCCTTGCTCACCCTCTAGGTGCGTGGCGTGAGCAGCCAAGGCGATTCCTCAGGCGTTGTTGGTTAAGCACTTACAATCGTACACACAGTAAATACATCAATCCCCCCAGAAACGGACACCAGACTTGGATATATATAAAAATACGATTCTTTATGTCAAAATAAGGTATATATATCTCAACAGACTTATCACAAGACCAATAACGTTTTCGCTAGGCCACCAGGTTATACAGCAGGCAAATGATCTTGTTTGTAGCTTCAAATGGATGGTTCGTAGTCTCTTTACTTGTAGTTCCAGTACTCACAGAGATCGGTTCCTGCGAACGGGGAAATAAGGCGTTGCGGGCCCCGAGCCCGATACTGGAACTTCCTTAGTGATGTGGAGAGTCGGCACAGGTCGGTGCGACTCTCGGCTTGGGAAGTGTTCTTGGGTCCTCAATCAGCAGGTGTGGGCACGTAGGCAGGCGCGGCCAGCGACCCTTTAGCACGGCGGTGCAGGAGGGTCTCCACAGCGGAGGCGGCGCGGCCTGAGATGTCCGGGGATAGCGAAGCGGGGTCGCAGGGCACGGTCAGTGCAGCTGGATGACCCGGCGTAGATCACAGTCGTCGGACGGCTTCCGGCGGGAGGGGTGATAGCGCGGTCAGCGCGCTCCAGTAGCAGGCGGTGACAGGGATGCAGGCGGCCTGGCCCGGGGACAGAGAGCGGCTCGGGACGGAGCGGGGCTCTCACGGGTTTGAGGCAGGCGAGCTTCTGAGTGTCACGGCCCTAGGAGGGGCGATGAGGGGCGCAGTCTCTTTTCCAGCGGGATGCACACACGGCTCGAATTGGAGGACGAGCAAGAAGCACAAAGAACCCACTGTTCCTGGGGTTCAGTTCAGGGGGCAAGCTCAGATCAAGCCCTTGGAGAGTGTTCAAGCACAAAGTAGCAAAGTCTTTTCAGTAAGTCTCTTCCTCTCCTCTCTCAGCAAGGCAAGCAGCAGGCCAGCTCCTCCGGCGTCTTCTTCTCCTTCTAGTCGGGCAGAGGTTCTTTGTGGTAAACAGGATTCTGATTTCTTAGGAGCCAGGCTCCTACTTTTATACACCAATTCTTTTGTTCTTTAGCGCCAGGGGGCCTAGGCCTGGCTCAGTCCAGTTCTGGAGCACTTTGTTATGGTGACTCTGCTCTTTCCTTTCAGCAGCAGGGCAGAGACATCAGCCGCCCCACAGGGGGTGGCGCCGGCTTTGTGGTGGCAGAGCACAGGTCTATTCAAGAGTCAAGGTGTACTCCTCCCACCCATCCAGGTGTAATCTCTCTACCCACCACCTGGCAGCCAACCTGTCTCTGGGGATCCCCCCACCCTGCTCCTTACTGTTGCCAGGCAGAACACATACACACAGCAGAGGCGGACTGAGATGGTCAGGTCAGTAAATACTAACTTTCTAAAAGTAGTATTTACAAACCCAGGATACTAAAATAAACTTGACTACAAGAGGTATTTTATTATTCTGAGTTCAGGCATACCAAACTTGACACTCTACCATGCTCTCTGAGTCCACTGGGGTCACAGCGTTGGCGTGACCCCGGCAGCCCACTCTGGCCTATGGAGAGCAGGTAGCCTTCAATAGTGAAAAATGACAAGGGCTGTAATTCACTACTAAGACATGCCACACACACCAGGGCATGTCTTACCTTATGCCTACAATGCACCCTGCCCTTGGGCCTACCAGAGGGGTGGCTAATATGTAGGTAAGGGAAGGTTTAGGGACTGGCAAGTGGGGGCACTTGCGCAGTCAGCGCGACGGTCCGGGACCGCGCACAGGGTCTGCGGTGGCAGACCCTAGACACACTTTACAAGGCCGCTTCCGTGGGTGGCGCAACCAGCGCTGCAAGCCCACCAGCAGCATTGGCATTCACAAGCCCTGGCACCCCTGGTGCACTCTACTGGGGACTGACAGTGAATCCAATCAACCAATCATGGACATCAATTACAGGTACACTTTACTTAGGGAGCACTTGCACTGCGGCACGGATTAGCCGTGGCGCAGTGCCCTGAGCGGACAACACCAGCAAAACAGTCGAGGCACACCATCAAAAAGTGGAAGGGAAACTCACGCCAAGGTGCCAGGTCTAACATGTACCCACTGACACTCATTCACCCACTTAGACATTAACTGACAGACAGATACACACATTCACACAACCAGTCACTCACCCATATATTCACTGAGACACCTAATCACTTACTTATACAGTCAGTCATGCACCCACTGAGTCATCCGTACAGTCACTCATACACCCACTGATTAATCAATACACCTTGTATATATATTTAAAACTCATAAACTTTTTAAAAACACTCACAGTCACTGTATGATGTCATCACTGATGTCATCAATGATGTCATTAGAGATGTCATCAGTGATGTCACTGACCGTGTTATGAGTGATGTAATATGTGAGGTCATAAGCAGTGCATTGCGGGGGCATGAGTTATAGTTAACTCAGCTAACTACAACGGCTGAGTAATAGCTTTGAGTAAAATCGGACCCTAACTATAACATCCATCACCTTTGTTTTTATGAATTTCTAAGGTTTTTTAAATTTTATTTCCTAGCTGTAATGGCCCTGCAACCTTTATTTTTTTCAGTGAATGTCTAAAGTTTTTAAAATTCTAATTCCTAACTATAAAGTCCCTGTAACCTTTGTGTTTTTTTCAGTGAATTTCTATATTGTTTTAAGCAGTAATGGTGTTTTCAGAGTGGTGGTGAAAGGGGGCGCGGGCTCTGATCAGCTCTCAGGAATCCCGCTGTGTAGGACTTACATAAAGTACCAGAAGTGCTTCTTGGTCCCAAAGGTCCCTTAGCATCCAAGAGAACTTCATTCCCCAACCAGGAGACGCATTTGCAGAGTGGTGCAGAAAAGGGACGTGGCCTCCGTAGACCTCTTAGCAAACTGACTGTGTGGGACTTGCTGGAGCCAGTTGGCCCTCAGCAACCCTCAATAGCCAAGTGGACTTCATCCTCCAACTAGTACTGTGCCAGCAGTAGGCCTGGGCGGTGAACTCCACTCCGTTTTCAGAGTTTGCAGAGTTTTCTGCACTCCACGCTCTGCAGAGCTTGCGGAGTGCAGAAAACTCCGCTCCGCGATGTGCAGCTGAGTTTTTTCCCCGTTCGCGCTCGCTAACGGTAAGTTTGCGAGCACAAGCGGTAAGTTCACGTGCTGCCGCTCGGGTAGAATTTCTACCCGAGCTGCAGGAAGACCAGCGCGAACCGTAGCTTGCACTGCACTCCGCCACTTGCAGAACTATGCAGAGTTTTTTTGTCACTTCGTGGAGTTCCGCATAGCGTAACTCCGCGTACTATGCCCAGGCCTGGCCAGGAGGCACGTTTGCAAAGTGGTGGAGAAAGGGCGTCTTTGATGATTGCACAGGGAAATCCTGTATGATTCTATTGCTGCCATTGTCATGGACACACTGCAAATACAGGGTGTTTTTGACAAACTGTAAAACACATATATAGACATATTTTACATAAAGTTTCAGTGTAGCTATTTAGTAGGATGCTAATTTAACTTTCCCCTTTGTATACATTTGTCAAAATATCTGCATCAAAAAGGCATTTTCCTTCTTCACAGCAACACCAAAGGTTGCAATGACATCAGTAGACACAAAAACAAATGACAACATGTAAAACAGATATTTAAACATATTTTACACAAAGTTTGAGTCTAGCTGTTTAGTAATATAGTTGTTTAACTTTATTTTAAAAACACATTTAACATAAAACAACAATTTAAAAAATAACTTTCAACATCTGAACTCAGGACTAGAACATAACTACAAAACACCCATAAAAATACCCATTCTTACCCAAACTCAGCAGGAATCAAAAACTGCTCCGAAACTAGTACAATGCACACTCTGTGAAAAGGTCCACTCTAGAGGGACAAACAAAATATATTCATGTTGGATGACGTCCATGGTCTATCATCTTAAAACCTAACATAGAAAAAATCTCTAACTGGCAATCGAGTAGAGGGAAGCTGGAGGACCATCTACATCAGTGGCACCAGCAACAATTCTCACCAGAAAGTCCTTTGAGAGGTACAGACTACTGCAACAGATATGGCTCCAGAGTTTTCAAGAATGGCCACATAAAAAACCACCCAAAAAAAAAAAAAATCATGTCACTGAAAAATGAAGGAATATCCTTGGATAATACACTTTTCAACTAATAAAATAAAAAGAACACGCCCATTTGTCTATCTTGAACATTCTTTAACAGGAGTTCATAGTGAGCAGATTTGAACAATGCACAATATGTCACAAGACATTCTCAAGGGGTACAAATAAAAAATATTTTTGCTGGACTGCATCCATGCTTTACCATCTAAAAACATACCAAAGCAATAGTGTAAAAGCAGCAAGAAGGCAACGCAAGGCTGAAGTACTCTGAACTTCAATACTGGGGCAGAGAGTCCCTTCAGAGGTCCAATCTCAACTTCCAAATTTGGCTCCACAGTTTTCCCAGATGATATCATACTGCATGGATTGTGGAGTTGTAGAGAGTGCTGAAGAGCAGTCCATAAGAGCCGTTTGCAATGCTGCAAAGAATCATAAATGTAAATTTATTTTTATTTTTGGCTCTTCATTGTTTTTCTACATTAGGAGGATTTTATTATCTTACAAAATGGGTATCTAATAGTTAAGTGTTGTTCATTTAATTATCTTCTAATTTATTGTAACACTGGTTACATATAACTTGCCGTATGGACAAGTCAAAGCATTTCTCTACAAATAAATACACAGCATTCTTTTAGTAGTTATAATTATTTACTTTTTTCACTGTGTAAACTCTTGTAATTTCTTCATCAAAACTATCAACTGTAATATTTGTGCCCTGTTCTACAACTCCTACTCTTAACAACTCTTCATTTTCTCTAGAATCCTGCTGAAGACCAAAGTAATAAACCTGCACATCATCACAAAGCATGAGTTTTCAAATAGTATAACCTCCTAACTAAAGTTTGCATTGTTGAGTGGTGTACAACTAACATCCTGAAATGATGAAAGGTGCTTAGGCACACTTTTTTGATAAACAAGCTAGTGAGTGTCCCTGCAAATTTGTATGCTTTCTAATCTTGCAAGGATCCAATCCTTGTAAAGTACTTAATTTGTGTTTTAAACTTCACCTTGGAAAGATATATAGAAATGTCCTTAATATATCAATGAATTGCTGTTGAATACTACAAACACTACAATAATTCCATTTATATACAGGCGCCTGACTGCCTTCCTTGTACCTGTTCTCCAATCATTTGTTCTACATTTGTAGGTACCATCACCTCTTTCGCTAAAGGAATGCCATTCTTCATTTCATAACACCTTCCTCAGTAATCAAGAGCATGACCTAATCCATTATCCTGGAGACAGCTTTCTTCATTAAAGAAAGATTCTGTAAAAGAAGTATGTATGCACTCTCCCCTAAAAACTGTACAAAATTTACTTTTATTCGCTAATCTTTTTTTCTGGTTTTGTCTCCTCAAGCACAACACCATTTTGCCAAGAGTCTTCATTCTATTTACAATCAAAATAAAAACCTTCACCTTCAAAGCAAACACCTTATCAATTACTCTCTCAACTCGTTCTTTCTGTTTAACTGCATATCTCCTTCTTCTATACTTCTTAATATCAGACATGGGTCCCTGGCTCACTGTGCCACTGGATTCAAGCTAGCTTGGCTGATGAGGGGTGTTACCCCGAAACCAGTACCAGGATGCTTGTTTCCGGTCCAGGGAAGAACTGGCTTGACAGTTCAAACTGGACTGTTCCCATGAGGCACAGGGTCAAGACTGATTTGCATATAGCTGGGTCTGAACTGGAGTGGTGAAGTGAACTAAAGAACGATGATGGACTGGGGGTGAGTGTCTGAAAGGTTTTAGCGCTCCAACCATCATCTCCTTGTGGTTACATATATAATTCACCAGGTGGTTCTAATAGAATACATATTCCTCACTAAGGGCCTCATGTACGTAGCCGAATACCGGTCGGTAACGGACGATTTTCGGTAATTATACCGTTACCGACCGGTATTTAGGCTTTTGACATGTAGGGGGCTCATTTCTGTATTCGGTAATTTACCGAATCGGTAAAATTACCGAATCGGTCATTTTACCGATTCGGTAAATTCCGAATACAGAAATGAGATGTAGGGGGAGTGTGTGGGTGTTGTCTGGAGTCGTTATTTACCACCAACTAATAGTTGGTGGTAAATAAAGAATGGATGTGTAAAAGCATTTAATAGCGCTTAGAAGTGTGCAATGTGGCTGACATACATGCCCTTAGGGCATGTATGTGCGCCACATGTGCACACATGACCGAATCAGGGGTGCAACAGGGTGTCAATGTGACACCCTGCCACCCTTGCATATGCTCCCCCATTACTTCATAAATACCGAATCGGTATGATTCGGTATTTATGAAGTGGTAAATGTAATTTACCTACATGAGGCCCCAAAACTTGTAAATACATGTGTTTCTGGTTGAGTACAACAATGCTCCCTGTATGTGATTGGATGAGTGCATTGATAGTGCCTACGTAATTCCCTCAGAATATAGGTAGTGTCTGTTTAATTCCCAAAGTTTAAAGGGGTTCCATATCTGCATAGTTAGTGCCTGTGGATTCACATAACTATATTGCTACTATCTAGGTGATTGGATGAACACATGGGTGTTGCCTGCATAGTTCAATGAGTACATAATTATTGCCTGTGTGATTGGCAGAGTGCATGTTTAGTACCTGGGTGTTTGAATAAGTCAAGATATCATACTTGATATACAATTGCATATATGGCTCTCTAAGAGTATACATTGCTCTGGTACTCATCGTCCTCATGCATCAATAAGTTTCCAAAACTGAAAACAACAATTCTCACCATTTGAAAGCACAAACCCATTTCCTAATGGCATATCTACATCATTTCGCAAATATTTCTTGTTTCTTTTAAACATATATTCCGAATTTCTCAATAAAAAGTTACATGCCAAGTGGAGCTAGCACACAAACTCTCAAAAAACATTCTTCACTATTCCCCACTTCTCCTATTTTTTAAACAGAGCATGTTGAAAGAAATGCACCACCCTCACTATATAACATTACATTTTCAACAGCCTTAAAGAACATAGATCACAATGTAAACATATATGTGATTTCATAAAAGATATATACCTTCAGGCCATCTTTCCAAAAATGTATAGTTCTCTGCATCTTTAGGTGAACTCAACAGTCTCATCGTACAAATAACTATCTGCAACTATAAAAACCATATCTCATAATCTAAACATATGTAAACCGATCATATTAGTTAAAAAGCATATCGGCAAACACATTGTAATAAATACCTAAAAAGTATTACTACATTATAATTTATATACAGGCGCAGCACATTTCATTATTTTTAGGTCTCGCGAGCCAAAGGCTCGAAGAGACATTTTATATGTGGGATTTTCAAAGTGCTACCCAGTCTTTTGGCTGGCCTAAACCTTGAGTGCACGAGATCACATGCACGTGCACAGCTGCTCCTCTGCTCATTGCATTCCCCCCTCCCTTCTCACCCAGCCCTTTGATGCTCTGCTCGAGTACTTTCACTTTCGCCGCTTTGACCCTTGCATTCCCCCCTCCCTTCTCACCCAGCCCTTTGATGCTCTGCTCGCATCTCCCTCCTCCCTGGGCGTGAAGGGAGACAGAGCCATCCTGCTTGATTAATGGCTTTGCATTCCCATGTGTTCCCGTAGTAAACATGCCCGAGGCGCCAGCCGAGCACAAGGCTCACGGAGACATTCTCTTTACCCTCGTTCTTTTTGGCTTTCAGATCGTCCTTTAAATGGCATATGATTACAGGGCAATATCAGATCTCCTCTAGGCTCAAGTCCCTCTAACACCTATTTGACACTTCCGAAAACGTGATTAACTGTAACTGGGGTCATACACCAACCTGTCATTTAAACTTCAATTCCTGTTGTTCGGACTTAATGCATCTTGCCACATCTTTCCATAAACCACCCCATGCTTGCGCCGAGAGCTGTGTACCCGTTACCTAATCCCACCTCGATATATATGTCCACTTGTGCAGAATACTGGGAGTCCTAAATATTGTGTATAACGTAGTTGCTATGACGTTCATGTTAGTGAATTGCCGCACTGCTATTTCCTCAGATAGTCTTTGTCTAGTAGCTGTATTTCTTTTCTCATGGTCTTGGTAAGAGCCAAATTCCTTCGTAATTTTACAACGTGTCTGCCTCCAGCACATTGTATGTTCTAACGCAATTTTCCAAAAATCTGATTTCCCCATTATTCAATAGATCTATTGTTCTGTAATGTCATCTCACCATTTCTTGTATGCTCCGTCCTATCAAGCTTGTTTGAATGTGAAAGAGCGTGTAGTGATGGATGTGTAATTTGTATTTCGTGGGAGGGTGGGGGGAGATACTGGTAAGTCCCAAATGGTCAGCAAAGTGATAGTAATCTGGGTGCAATTAAAAGTGTTGCTGGCCTCCTGCTTGGTATTGCAAGATCATATCCCAGAGGACCCTCATATGATATAACTACACTCCCTAAAAACCGAGTCTAATCTTGGATTGCAGTTTAGATGATTTGTGATCCTGACTAAACCAATTGACCTCCCAGTGTCTACTGAAAACCATGAGTGCTTAGAAACAGGTCAAATGCGTCTACGACACGCTCTATAAATAACGGACATTTGGAGTCACAGTTCGCACACAAGCAAGTGACTCACAAAGCCTCCCAATCTTAATGGTGGCGCACATATGCCAGCGGCAGAACAGATCCATATAACACACACGGGCAGGCTCACACCCCCGGGCCTCCGGAGCATGCAGCCTCACAATGAACATCGCCCCACTCCCGGGCCTCCTCACTTGCCTCTGATACTCACCGCTTCTCTCTGACAGCCCTCACTTAGCTCGGTGCCCAGCCACGTCTCTTGCACGCGTCCTTCTTGGTGCTCTCTTTAAAGCACAGATTGGTAGAAGTGACG
Source organism: Triturus cristatus (assembly GCF_964204655.1). Lineage (NCBI taxonomy): Eukaryota > Metazoa > Chordata > Amphibia > Caudata > Salamandridae > Triturus > Triturus cristatus. Next base: position 349,886,826 of record NC_140583.1, read on the forward strand.
GAAGGAGGATGCCCCTGCAGCAGCTGGTACCTCAGGCCCCTCGGCCCAGTGTGCATCTGTTGCATAGAGAATCTTGCCTTGGTACATTAGCAAACCAAAAAGCATCTTGAAAATGATCAAACAATCTTTTTCCAAGAGTCTTAATTACTGATCTCCCAGAATAAAGTTGGTTATAGTTTGCTTGTGGAAGTGCCATACCATGGTTATTTGGGAACAGCTCTAAAATCTACCTTGAGAAATGTATTTTTTTCTTTTTCGCAATGAGGGTTACTTGAAAAAAGTATGAGGAAGAATTAAGCAAATTAAACACCCTTGGAGCAATAATGATAGGATATCTTTAAGTTAATAGCATAGGAAAAACATTGTTCCACCGTACAGAACTGTTGTCTTAGCCTCACCGATAACTCGTATGGCAGAAAACGGTAATCCTACAGATGTGGCACAACTGAAGTACCAAATAACCAAGAATTATATCTCTAAATACTGTGAGGTATTACAGTAGGTGATATTGATGAGAAGAAAACTTAATATGGGAGAAACAGGCGAATGACCTTGGTATTACTGTCTTTAAAAAGCAGAAAAAAACATTGAAAGGAAAATATTCGCTTTTGTTCAACTTACTTTTGATGCAAACTCTGGTCAGGAAAAACTCAAAATAGGCGTTGGTGAGGCAGGAAGTAGGAGTTGAATTGAGCTAAAAGCAAAAAAAAACAAGAAAACCGGAAATGAGAAATATTGCCAGTCACTGTCCTACATATGATGTATGTCATACGTTGGGAGCTTGGAGCATGCTTGCAAAACCGATAAGGGTTGCACCTTTTTAGAAGAGTTACTTTGATGCCCTTTGTTCAAAACTTTCCTCACCACAAAGTCTGGAACTCACTCTCTTGCTTAGGCTAATATTTATTTTATTTTCACTGCTCTCCTTAGTACTCTATTCTTCCTGTTCCCATTTAAAGGGCAGTGATAGTGATTCTTTCGGGCGAGTTTGCGCTAAGTGTATCCGCCCTTCATCTTAAGTGTGGAGGTTTTCTATCTGCTCCTATCAAAGTAAGGGATATGACATTGAAAGGATAATTTTTCCTGTGCCTTGGAAGGTGCCCGTAGCAGTTGTGCAGTGAAAGTTTCTTGTCTCTTATTGGTACTTGATACTAGGGAATAGTAGGATAAGTTTTTCTTTTTTAGGAAATCTGAGGACGAGACGGAACGAGGGAAAACAAAGGCTAGGTTTTGGTTCTGGCCTCGGATTTAGGGACTACGGAAAATTACATCCAGCAACATTTGACTCCTGTTGATCGAGCATAAATAGGTAAGAGGACAAGTGGAACCCAGTTTGGATAACAAGGTATTTCCAGTGCACCACAATGGCTGGACTAGCAGACTCACTTGGTTACAAAGAGACTTCAAGAAGCAATATTATCAGAGAGCCGCTTATATTTGTATCACTATTGCGTGAATCACGGACTGTATCGTCAAGAATTGTTGATGGTGGACCAATCTTGGTGAAAAAGACCCACTGCTTCCTTAACTGTTTAGCTCTGTGGCAAGTAGCAATGGCAACCGGGGTCTTACCCGTGGAAGAGATTTGATTCACAAACACACACAGGAAAGAGTGGTGCAAATGGCTTGCAGGGCTGCACAGTCCCAAATTTAGATGTTTTGGTCCATGGAGAAATGAAAAAACAAAGTAACTGTAGGACAAAGCCTTTGTAAATTAGAAGTTGGTTTTAAATCTGGGAATGTATTGAGTCTAAAGCTGTGTTACCGAGAGTCAGTGGCAGTTCCTCTGCTAAGGTAAAGGAGTGTCGCCCCAATGCTCTCGGAGCAGTCTTAAAGGAAAAATAAAATAATAACGAAAGTTATTATCATTTTATTTTTAGTATCAGCCAGGGTAGGGCGGGTGGGGCTGGGCTCCTGTGACGTCCAGGGAGGAGGAGTGGTGCAGCACCTTAAGTACCCTCTTGGGGCCGGCCAAACTGTCATGCGCACTTTGCATGTTCTCCACCGGCTGTAATGCACTGGCTGGTTGGAGAACATGCACAGGCTGTTAGTCCCCTCCTGAGCACCGAACCACGGCGCTCAGACCAATCTGGATGCTGCTGTCATGGTGACAGCTGCGTCATGATTGACTCAGGGGAGCTTCCTGGAAGAGGAGTGGTGGAAAACCGACATGGGAGGGACGGTGTGCTGAAGTTTGTGAATACCCTCCATGCCTCACCACCCCTGTTCCTTATCCACCGCCACTGCTCGGAGTATGGGCCGCCAGCAGCCTGGCAGAGCTTCCTTGGCGGCTTCAGGACCTTTTTCATGGCACCGTCAAGCCCAGCACAGATGCTCTGTTTGTAGCGGGCTCCTCAAGGTTTTCGGTAAACACAAAAGGAGGCCGCTGGAGCAGGCGCAATAGCAGCTTCACTGCTTATGCTCCAGCGGCCCTCTTTTGTGTTTACTCCTAGCCTTTTGCGGATCCTACAGTCTGAAGCTTTGTTCCGCAGTCCCCTGCTTGCCCTCCGATGTCAGTAGGAAACAAGAAATAAAACACTGACCACAGACTGGCCGCACAACCTGAGAAGAATAAAAACTGCGCATGACATATGTGATTACATACCCTTTTAAGGGTACATTTCCAGTTGTACTGCAAGTAGCAAAGTCTTTTTGTCGAACTGCCCAGTTGTATTTAAGTGTTTTCATTGGATTACAAATCTCAATTTCCAGAGCAATTATCAACAGGAAAATGTGCTCTGTGTATCATGATTTTGACCAATGATTACAGTAGAAACGCATTTTGTTGAATACTGATGTTTCAAATGTAGCAAATATATTTTTTTTTAGGTCTCGCCTTGCTATCGCGTAAGCGATTGCAAAGCGAGACTATTGTAAGCGGGATTTAAAAGTGCTCCCAAAAAGCGGATTGCATGGCTAGCACGCGCACAATCACGCGCATCGTGCTGCCATGCAATCTGCTTTTTGGGAGCACTTCAAAGGGTACGCTCCCCCGCCTGGAATGCGCTCCCCCGCCCCCAAGGGCGCACGCGCCACGCTCCGCCGGGCTTGTCTTGTTTACCATCTCCTGTTCTACTTTCTCTTTCGTCTTTCTTGTTTTTGTTTTACACTCAGTCTTTGGAAGGGCATGGAGAATGGAGTATTTCATCATTCACTGAGAGGCCAAGTATCAAATGGGCACGAGTTCTGTACTCTTTACTCCACCTGAATGCTACGTAAATTCCATAAGAGCTAAATTAGAGGCGCCTTCGCACATATGTGGTTAATGTTTACATCTCGCTTAATAGGATTCCCGTTTTTGGATCCATATAATTTTGCCACTCTACAACAACATACACAAAACCTGTCAGAAACATCATGCGTTCCTCCATCATTAAAGTAGTCCAATTTGGTTCAGATTGCTAACACCAATCAAAATGTATAAGGGAGGGGCACAAAAACGTGACTTTCTAAAATAGTAGGTGTAAGCGAATGTGCGGGCGGTCAATGAGCCATGCACCAGTCTCAATCGCTGCCATCACTCCTCGCTCAAATTATTGAGCTTTGTCAAAGCCCCTTAACTAATCCTTAGCCGGACTTCCCCGCAACAATAATTTGACATTTAACCACACTGCTTGCGGATCCCAACCGAAAGCTGTACTATACAACCCGTAACTACTACACAGATAATCGAGTTTTCCCACCACATACCAGCCTCACGCTCAATTTACCCATCAGTTCTCCTTCGCTTGCTGCCCCTCAAAACATCATCTAAGTCTTCCAAATACCTCACCTCTACTCGCCCCTATTGTCTTACTTAAACCTTAATCCATGTTGTCTCAGACAACGCTGTCACGTCTACCCGCTGATTAAGGACCCGATTTTACCAGAACCCGTCACAGATATTTCCCTTTCCCTACTAAACTACCTTTTTACGATCCTCTCGTTCTCCCAGATATTCACCCTTTTCTGTGTCCAGTCACATACCCCTTAAGCTCCGATCCCCATCGGCCCCTCTCGCAGAACCCGACCAGCCCACGGCTCCCACTTCCGACGTTCATTGGCTGAGTATGCCTCGTGTCAGCAACATCATAGGCCGAAGATCCTGTCACTTGACCTTCTGTGTCCCACAACCAACAGTGTAAGCCAGCGTCCAATGGCAGCAGTACATCAGCCATTGGACGCTGGCGACGCAATGTTTGTTGTGCTTTTTTTACAGGCCCTGCCCAACACTCTCCACCATTGGTCCATTTTACGCCATTCCGCCTATTTCCTTGGTCTGTTTGGCTGAGAAGTGACGGCTGACAGTTTCCTTTTGCGCTCTCCTGATTGGCCCGTCTACTACAACGGCTATCTCGGTTCCTCATTGGACGTGGTATTTGCTATTTTAAACTTCCATGGCAGGTTGTGCCCGAAACTGATTGGCCGCGGAAGTGCAGAGACTTAAGTTGATGCCGTGGGCAAGTTCATTCAGGACTTTACTTGTCTACTTTATCCAAAGTAAAAAATATAAACCGGAAATGTTAGTGTGACTAAGACACTTCCGGGTGCGTGGGTGTAGTAGTTGTGTTTTTTTCCTTACTATCACACAGTAGTTGACCTTTGCCGGCAATCGTATAGTACAATACAGCACTGGCTTGTTTGCCTACGTAAACAAACACTTTCATTTTTTATCATATGCAGCTTTATATATCGCGGACTGTACCCAGAGGTGTTAGAGCACGTTACAGTAGTATTCTAGCGTTACATAAGGCACATTTATTGCAGTATTATACCTCTACTTGTACTTTGTACGCTTTTGTAACGTGCACTCGTGTCACTTTTTCCTTTTGTAACGTATCGTTTGCTACCTCTTGTATTTTGTTTGCTCTTGATACTTGCACAATTGTCACTATTGCCTCAATTAACGTAACGTTTGCTTTTGTAACATGCTCACTTGTAATTTTCTCCTCATGTATCAGTACTGTTCTTATTGTGAAGCGCTCTGACACCTTCGGGTAAAGTCCGCGCTATATAAAAACGAATAAAAAAAAAAAAAGATTAACTGATGCGTAGCTGAACGAAAGTGCAAGCCTAGGGGGTTGCCAAATAGTATCAAGGTAGACCCAAAGGTCACAGGGAACAGATGATCAAGATGATCATTGCAGGCATTTCCACTTGTTCGAGGGCTTTATGTGGCAAGTACAGCTTTGCATTTTTCACATACATTGCATAGTCAGCAATATTGAATGATAGACCTAAAGTCTGCAGTGTTAGGAGGGAGGCTTCATATCGAGATAGACAGTTAATACTCTGGGCTTGTATCAGCGTGGAACGTCGGGCGAGGCGGGAAGAGTAACATTAGCCAGCCCTGCCAAGTACCACGCATCACGGGTTAGACAAATGGATTTTAGTGTTGGTGGCCGCATCACCACACTAAAATGCATTAGTGACGCATATCAAAGCTCCTGGGACCAACACGTGCCCTTGGGCACTGCAGCATTCTTTTGAACAGTGCAATTTGTTTTGGATAGCTCTATGCTGCTGGTTGCACAGCCGCAATGTCATCGTAAGCCTGGCCACGAGGGGTGAGCATTGCTGGGCTATGGTCTCGCATTTTCAAGAGTTTGAGCTATTAGCATTGTAAATGACCATGCCTTTTATTTGTTTTGAAAACCTGCAAGCGGTGCGTTAACGCGCACTTTGGGCTTATAGTCCTTGCTTACGAGAAGCAAGGCTGGCAGTAAAAGAGGCGCAGTTACTGCCAGCCTTGCTTCTCATAAACAATGACTAGAAGTACAAAGTGTGTGCTTACGCTAAGCTTGCAGGTTTTAAAAACACATTAATAAAAGGCATTGTCATTTATAATGCCAATAGCTCAAACTCTAGCAAATGCGAGACCTATTGCATTGCAAATGCTTGTTTATTCATGACTACAATACTCCTGTTTAATAATGTGACTAAAACTACCACAACTCCCATAATGCAAATAATATAGATGTATCTATTCTGCACATAATGCTTAGACATTTAAAACATTGTCATTGCTAAAGGCATTGCTCATGGTAATTTTCAACAGTACAAACATCTTACACAAATATGCTCTGCCAGATACAGTTCATTTGATATTTTTTTTTACATCACTGATATACTACTTTCAATCTAAAACCCCATATACATCTTCATTTCTAATGTACATTTTTTATATAATTAAAAAGTGATATACATACCAGTGAATTGAGCTTGTAGATTATAATGTTCTTTTAACTCTTTAGCAACTATAAAATGGCAACCTCTTCAACTTTCCAATCTATGATCATGAGAAAGGCAGCAAATGAAATCATGTATTTCATTTTAGACAACAGTATTTCCACTTGTGAATGGTTAGCATCTATTAACCCTTTCCCTCACTTTCAAAACAAGTTTCCGGTCAACACGTTTTTGCAATGTTTTTGTGATCATCACGGAGTATTTGTGAAAGAAAGGGAGTTCAAACTTTATCTAGCATCATTTTTTTAATTTAATTGTTACACAATAGTTCATGACATAGTCCTGAGTTGAAAATTAAAGCTTGCAATTAATTAAATTGTGTCATCACTCCTCAACTTTAAAAAAAAACATTCTGTCTCTTTAACACCTTTCCCCAGCACACTTTTAGCTCAGTGTACCTAGCAACCCAGTGGAACTAGTAGCTGCACAGTGGTCCAGTTTAAAGTGTGTGCGCTCTCTGTGTACATTAGTGAGATTGGCCTGCCCTCCCACAGGAATGCATTGGGGATTCCCTGAACAGTGTGTGTCAGTGGTAATTCATGGTATGGGAGGAGCAGAGTGGTCGAGTTTGGTAGGTTTGAAATTGTGAGAATAAATGCTGAGCAATGGTGTGCGCAGATTTTGTAGTGAAGACCGGGTTTTGCCTGCACACATTGCTATGTTAGCATAAGCGTTTTAGATGTTAACGCCATCTTGGCACTTTGCTGCTTTTGCACACAACACTACAGGTAGCTGTTATTATAAGTAAAACTGCTTGCTTGCTGTTTCTTCACATGAGAACGGTCTGTTTTTCAGATCCCTAGACGTGCACCGCGACCTTAGTCGGAACACTTTGTGCAGAAACCGTCCAGGTCAAATAACAATGTATGCTGTTGAATTCAGGTTGATCGGCCCACGCTCTAGACACAACAAGCACACAGCTGCAAATATCTGAAACTCGGGTGCCTTTAATATTACATTGCATGCATGATGCTGGCACTCTTGTAGAAAACCTTTCCAGACACAGAGAGCAGTGCTGATCCTGTGATGTGATTCACCTAAACTGATCTTTGAGGTATGGGGTTCCCCATTCAAACCTAGAGACCTTCTATTATTATTATAAAACTAGCTTATTAGCCAGGGGAGGGTGGTACACAAGGTATTATAGGACCTGTTTCTACTATCATTATAGTATGATTTCTCCATTTGTTTTCTATGGAATTATAACAATGCTGATGGTTTTATTTCTGATCATTTGTCTGCTTATGTTAGCCAAAGTACTGCATCTTAGAGCACGTAGTTAAAATAAACATTTTAAACTTTTCCGTGTCTCTGATTACTCACGTTGTGGACTGATATGAGAATAACAACGAAAAGGTGTTCTTGAGTCCCACCATTCCTGAGAGTATTCTAAATTGCTTGTTCTGGGTTGTCTAATGATTGGTAGCTTCAATATGGTACGGAGAACGAATGAGACACTGATGCTAGTCGGATAGGGGTTCTGGGTACTGAGGCGAGTTTTTTGGTACACCACAATTCACTGAGATCCTGGTTTCCTGCGCATAGTTCTGTGCATGAGCAGAATCCCCGCAACAATTTATTATGACTATGGGAAAAAATGCCACTTTTAGAAGTTAGCATTTCTGTGTGCTATATTTCTGCCTGCCTAATGTGAGTTGCATGTCTGGCTTGTGAGTGACAGGGGCTGGGAGGTGTGTGTGGCTCCAGGAGGGGCAGGGTGAGTCAGCGCTAGGCTGAATGGGACATCTGCATTTGGAGTGGTGGGAGGAGAAATCCCTGGTCCCTGAATAGGATGGTGCCTGCCCTAGTGAATGCTGGCTCCGCCCCCCTGTGGTGTGTCTGATGACGAGCCCCCACCTGACAAAGGGGAAGAGGAGCTTGCAAAACAAAGTGCTCCAAATCCCCTCAGAACCAGTTGTATCTGGTTCCCCAATGCCCTGCACTACAGACAAAGGGAATGCTGAATATAAATATAGGGGCTGTGACCCTATAAAGAGGTTCTTTCCTGTCCTGTTCTGTGCTGGGGGCTTGCTGCTGCTGGGGCCTAGGAGGAACCACCATGGGGGCTTGCCTCCCTGCTGGAGGGCCCCGTGTGCTGGTCTCCCTGGGCCCAGCTATTCCCCCTAAACCTTGGACTGTGCTTTGGACTTTGTGCTGCCCTAGCGCCTTGTGAGCGCTATATTTCTAAGGAGGAAAGGAGCGTGGGCTGCGCAGCGCTGAGCTGCAGCCCCTTGGAGAGGGAATCTCGACATAGGAATTCCCCCGTGATGCCGGCATAATTGGCGGTGCCCACCCCACTTATGCTTCGTATTTTTCAGATGCGGGTGCCCACCCCGCTTTTAGCCTTTACTCGAAGCGGGTGCCCACCCCACACGTGTCTCCATTTAAGAGGGAACCTACTCCTCTTTGCCCCCATGAAGAGAAAAGAAACCGCGATAAGCAGCACGCCAGGTTGTGGGCAGGGTCTTGCGGACAGAAACGGAAGAGCAGTGAGGCTGGAAGCGAAGCACCGCATTCCAAGACCCAGGTGGGAGCCCACCCTTACAATCCCATGTCAGAGACTCTATGCACCATGGACGTGGAGTCTCTGTACACTAATATACCACAGACGGCTGCCCTTCTGGTGATACAAAAGACACTGGACTCACGCCCACGCCCACATGCTGTTCCTAGTACTTTCATTCTACAACTCCTAGAACTATGCCTTACTCGCAATTTCTTCATGTTTAATAATATCTTCTATCAACAAATCAAGGGCACCTCTATGGGGGCTATTTTTGCCCCCAACCTAGCGGTGCTCTTCATGGATCATTTGGAAACCAATGTCATCCTGGCTCCAACAAACCCCTTTTTTCCAGGCATTGTTTTTTGGCGTAGATACATTGACGATATCTTCATTATTTGGAGACAAGACGTCGTTGTTCTATGCCAATTCCTACATTGGATGAACAATAAATGCTCAGGGTTGTCCTTTACAATCACCACTGACAGTGATTCTATCGCATTTTTAGATCTGACGATTTTCCATTCTGATGGCGAGCTACTAACACGCCTGTATCGAAAACCCACTGAGCGTAATACCCTCCTTAACTACACCAGCAATCACCCTAGGGCTCTAAGGGACTCTCTGCCGTATTCTCAATTTCTGAGAATCAGGAGAAATTGTTCATGTAAGGTTGACTATTTCAGAGAGGCAACTGTTCTTGCCTCAAAACTAAAGCACAGGAGATACCCCAAAAGAATTGTGAAAAATGCGTCTAAACGAGCCTGGTATTGTCCCAGAGAAGTCTTGTTGACCCCGAAACGAAGAAAAGAATTGCATGCGTCACAACCTTCTCCCCTGTGTCCAACAAGTTGAGGAAAATTATATTGCACCATTGGCCCATTTTGAATGCAGGCAGTCTTAACATTGACAAACCTCTATTCGCATTTAGAAAGAGTAGAAACTTAAAGGATCATCTGGTCAGAGCTGCATTACCTGTCACCCCTAACGCTACTACTCTTGATGCAGTCTGGGGTCTGTCCCACATCATTGGGCACTCTAAATGTGGGAGTTGCAATGTTTGTTTGTTCACAATTGAGGGTAAAAGCTTTACGTTTAAGAACGCTACAGTGCATTGCCAATCATTCTCCAACTGCAACACATCCAATGTGATCTAGCTTATCCATTGTCCATGCCAGAAAGTTTATATCGGACAAACAACGCAAAGAGTCAAGTCCAGGATCTGTCAACACAGAAGCCGCATCCGTTGCAGGACACCAAATGCGCCCCTTGTTGACCACTTCTCTGATGCCAATCACAGCGAGGACGACATACGCTGGACAGTTCTCAAAGTCTTGAAATTGCCCCAAAGGGGTGGCAATATGGCCCAGTTGCTCAATAGAGAGGCATCAGAGAACTGCTTTCCTTTTCTCGCCCTCAGAGTGTGACTACAGAGAGGACTCATGACTAGCGTGGGTGACGAATCCCTATTTGTAGTGCTAAAAGATAGTAGAAGGGAGTGAATGTCACTATCAGGTAGTTGGTCGGTAACCCTCTGGAGTCTGGAGATGGGATTAAGATAAGGTTGAGTTTTCCAGTTTAGGTTTGGAGAATCTTCGATGTATGAAGTCCCATGCCAGGAATAGATCGGCCATACGACTGGGGGTGAGCTGTTTGGTGAGTGGGGTTCTGTTAGCCCAAAGGTCAAGTTGAGTTTCAGGAACTTTTCAAGTTTCAAGGTGGTGTCAATAAGGTTCTGAATATTGGCTTTAACTAGCTGAAAGTCTTGACTAAGATCAGCAAGTTTGGTCTCCAGGGAAGGGGGGTAATCAGTGTCTAAGGAACTGTAGTGAGGCTTAGGGGAGGAAAACGAGTGAGCCCCCTTCATGGCGGAAGAAGGGGTCCACAGATCAGCAGGATCAGAGGAGGTGTGAGGTGTGATAGGGGAAAAGATAGGAGTACGAGGGCTGAGAGAGGGTCTGCTAGGGGTGGTGATGGAAAGAGGAGTTAGAAGAAGTCTCCTAAGAGAGCCAGCAATGGGCAGCACGTTGTGTCGGGGGATCATACCTGACACGTTGGGGTCCGGAATGATCGGGTGGGTCACTCCTTGGGTTGTAGAAAGGGAAGGGGAGGGTGTGTCATTGTTCGAAGGAGGCAGCATAGTGTAAATTTGTATCTGTGGGCTAAGGCGGTAGACAGATCTAATGCTGTTGGCATTAGTTCTTCTATGAGCTAAGGATGGAGGCAAGTCAGATAAGTGGATTGAAGGGGAAGAGGAAGAGCCCTCTCTTGGAGTGGGTGATCTGGAGCTGTCAGTGACTGTTCCAGTGTTGCAATGGAGTGAGTGGTCATGAGGAGACGTAGGTGACATAGTAGAAGTGGATCTGGAAGGTGCTTGAGTTTCTATTTAGAAACAGAAGAGGAGACGAGGACTTTTGGAGGAGTAGGAAACATCGCTCGACATCGTATTTTTGATCTTCAAGAATATTTAGACATAGAGCTCTAGGTTACGGTCAGATGATTGAATGAGAATGTTTCCATTGTTGTAAGGGGAGATGGTAGCTTCGGACATGATGATCAGAAAGCGCTTAATGGAGATTTGTAGGCCATGTGGTGTTTTCCTCGATGTGTTAATCCTGAGAGTTGAGGCAATGGCTCTCCTCCATTGTGCTCTTTTGTTGGTGTAGAAGATTAAATCAGTGACCACGGTTCCTTTATTGGCACAGACGTAGACATCAGAAATGAGCATTTCAGGGTTTGGTTTAAGTATGATACATTTAAAGTTTTTTGCTGCATTTTTAGATAGGTCAGGGGGTTATTTAATCATGAGTGCATTGAGTCCTACCTGTGACAGCAGGCTATCACTCATACTTAAGATGTTTAAATCCATAGTGGCAACTAGAATAACAATTTTAGGGATATAAATGATCTACTGTGCAATGCAACAGACTATAAGCAAGTGTCCAGTGCACATATTTATCCAAAAACTGCCTCTAGGATGTTCCATAATGCACTCCCAATTGAGTAAGGGAAGACTCATTCCTTAGTAGTTTGGAATTTTTGTGGGCAGAGAGGCTAAGCAGTCCAAGTTTTGCTGTGGTAGGCGTTGAGGAATCATTCTCCACAGCCCTTGGCAAAATACAACTGCACTCTCTTAATAAACTATAGTTAAATCCTGCCCAGTTTGATCAATTTTACTTGAGCATTTTGACCAAAAACGTTATATTAGCCATGACCTTCCCGTAAGAAACTCCTTTAGGGAGAGCTCTACAGCCCTCCAACAAAATTTTGTTTAAATTCTCCCTAGCCTTGAAACATTTAAGTGGCTAAGTATGCAACGTCACAATTTGCTACAATTCTTTATAGAAAAGATATTGAGAGGGACTGGTTTTTCTCTTCTTTTTTGCAAAGTTACTCAATTTGATCAAGTGGTACAGCCTGATTTAGAATCAATGTGTCAGAATATTTTCACTTCGGTTTCCACGCTGGGATTATATTTCCTGTTATCGTTCCCTGCAGCCCGGCTAAAGTAACGAGTGCCGCTGCCGCATTATCTGACCCCTACCTCCTGTTCCTCATCCCCTCTCCCTCACCTCATCTTGCTGCCAATCACAGTCGCACTTGTTTTCGGTTTGCGGAGAGGAGCTCCCTCCGGGGCTCGGCGGCTCTTCCTTCTTCCTCTTACCACTGCAGCGTGTAAACAAACCGTGGAGAGCTGGGAGGTGGGGGGAAGCCTCGTTCCCGTACCCTGTCTGCGAGGGACCCCCTGTATCAGCATCCCCCGGACACGCAGACCAGCACCTGCCCAGCCCCCACCCACCCAGGCAGAGCTAGTGGAGACGGGGGAGGGGGCATGGCTCCCACGGGAGTCCTGTACTGCCTGCACCAGAGGTACCAGCCTTCCCATCCTGCTGCTTGCTGCTGCTGTTACCGCTCCTGACTGTCAGCGCGAGGCAATGATGCACGAGACTTTATAAATTGCCTCTGTTAGCAGCCGCGCGCAGCACAGCTGAGGAAAACGACACCTCTACACCCGCGCGAGACATTTGCGTGATTTTTTTTCTGGTTCTGCAAAAATGTGTTTTTAGAGAAAGAAGTGACTTCCAGCGGAAATGTGCAGTGCTTGCAGATAATCCATGTGCCATTGTTTGGTTTTAAATGAATGGAAGTGCAGTCCGGCAGAACATGCAGCTCGCTTTGGACTGCTCCAACACATTGGTGTTTTTGAATTAATTATAAAGGGGACGCTTCCTGGTGCAGACGGGAAACTGCCACATTCGGGACGCGTTCCTATGAGTGCATCCAAGGTCCGGGGGTTCAGCATCCTTCCGGGCTACTTGGCCTGCAGGACTATCGGCTTGGGGTGAACGGAGAGGGGTGGACGCGGCTCCGGAGAAGGGCGACCTTCAGTACCTGCATTTCAATTTTGCCTGCGCCAGGATCGCCGCTGGAAGGGATTGCGGCTCCTTTGACATTGCGCTTTGCAGGGGGGACTGCCTGAGGTGCTGCTGATTACTGTGCGTCGGTGCTGCTGCTTCTCTCCTCGGCTGCGGCTCTGACATTGCCCTCAGAGCGCCTTGCTGCTCTGCGCACCTTCTGTGTGTCGTGGCTTTGCTTTCACTTTGCAGTGAGCCCTCGTCTGCCGCGTGGATGCTTTGGAGCTGGCTGCAAACTGGTGCCCTTGTCCCTCCTGGATTGCAGTTGGCGGTCAGTCAATACCCTTGCTAAGTGCACCTCTTTCGCGCCAGCTCTTGGATTGCGTTCCCTTTGGGGTCTGGTTCCAGTGCATTTGTCTGTGAGTTTCGGAAGTGGTTCCAGTTTGGAAGGAGCTGCGATGGTCTCGCCCTCGACACCCTGGAACTGGTCCAAGCAGATCGTCCTATCTACTTTGAATCTGGTTGGAGTGTGGGTCTGACTCCAGCATTTCCAACCCCTTCACTAACACAAACCACCTTTACATTGTAGGACTGGCGGCAGTTTGGAGCCGGTTGCTTCCCCATCCCCATGGAGCAAGTGGAAGTCTGATGGTGTTCTGGTCCTGTCTCTGCATTTTGGAGTTAGGTCTCCAAGTCAACCTATAAAATCTGCTCTGCTAATGCGTTGGAATAGGTTTCAATACGTCACCTATGTATTGTGGATTTTGACAGTTTGGGACAGGCTTGCATTTCCATGTTACTGCTGGTGCACTTCAAGGCGCTTTCAATACCCCATCCTTTCAGTGCATTGTGGTGTTGCTTGTTCTGTGGCGGTATCTCCATTGTGTCCCCTATACTTTGAAGCTGGTTGCAGTTTGGAGCTGGTGGCTGTTTGGAGGTGACTCCAGTTCACCATTGAGGGTTTTCCCTGGTTTTGTTCTGCATCCTACCAGGGTCCCCAATGATGATGATGCCAATGGTAAGCGCCCTTCCCGGGGGGCGCTCTTCGCTCAGCCCTGCAACTATCTCCCGCAGCTTTTCCCGTCTCCGTGAATACCGCACCCGCTCTCGGATCATGCTCTCCCTTGGGGTGTCACAGATGGTGCTTGGATGTCTCATTGTTGCTGTCAGCTTTGCTGCCTTGGCGCTCACCACCTCGGCGCGGGTGCGCCACTCCTGCCCTTTCTGGGCTGGCTTCTCGGTGAGTACCATCAACACTTTCTTGAGGGCAACCAGTCCATTTTCCATTCCCTCAAGAAGTCCCATTTCTACTTTTGTGACACTGGGATTTACACACACCAGTGAGATCAAATGATCACACAGTTGATGGTGCATGCCTAGGAGGCAGAAAGAGGTTCTGCAAGGTTCAGATCAAGACATCATGTCTCAGTGCCATGCATTTTAGTAACCAGGAAGTGATGTCACCTCTAATAGGAAGCAATGGTGAGGAATGAGATAGATAATGGAATCCACAATGTCACTAGAGACATTTCTAGTGTTTTTTAGGATGAATTTTTGAAGTTCATAGCGCTGCAAACTGAATTGGCATTAAGTGTTTTAACAGAGCTTCAGAAAAAGGCGAAAACATTACCCAATCTTTACCAGAGTAGGTGTTGCACCCAGGAGTAATCTGTACACTCTATTTCACTCTTATGTGAACAGACAGATTTTTCTGTTGCTATCATCTGAGAGAAAAACTTCCTCATTGTACCATTTCTGAATTTTAATTCCACTTAGTGCAATCAACACCATTCATACACATAGCATCTTTTTTGAAAATGTAACTAGTTATTTTTTTCTTTTTACAAAGTTTGATTAGTGCTGATAGTGTGTTTCACAGCAGATCTCTTACTACTGTGAACTAGTGGTCTCCCCTGCAAGGGGAGTAAATGTTTGTAGTGTTGTATGTTATGGTGTTGCACAGAATCCTAGAACCTGTGCCACTGAAAGCATCTTCAGAGCGCTCAGTTTTAGTAGTGGTGATATATGGACCTGCAGCAGGTTGTTGGGCAGGGCGTTGAAGCACCTTCATGTCTGTTTGCTGTTATTGCAACTGGTGCCTAGAACAAGTTGATCAAAGCCTTCAAACCTTATAGTTTGCCAAGCCCCATCAATCCGTCAGCAGGACAATGATGCTGCTACTGGATATGTTTCCTTCTTAGTTATCACAGTGTAATATTGTCACTTGCCCTGTCCTTACCAGAAGTACGACAATGGACAGTGGTACTGTGAATGGGTATCTGTCCTTGGTATTGAGCAGAGTCTATGAGTTAACCTTGCCACATCCTTGCATTTGGACAGCGGACTGTGGTACCATGACTAATATCTCATTCTTTGTCATGCTGGATCCTTACAAGGCAATGGACGGCGGTACTGTGATTGGATAGCAATAATTAATATTTAACACCTGTGATATTTACCTTACTCCATCCTTACACTTGAACAATAGACTGTGATAACTTGTGTGGATATATTTCCTTGTCTCACAGTTTGCTATGGTCCATCTTTACAAAACAATTGACTGTGATAATGTGGCTGGATGTCTTTAGTTGCTCGTTAATGCAACCTCAGTGCGCATCACTCCATCCATACTAGACAATGGACAATGACACTGCCACTGGATTTCTGACCTAGTCAGTTAACAGTCTGGTAGTGTAGCTTGCTACATCTTTCCATCTGACCAATAGCCTGATGACTGAGACGGTATAGATTTCTTTGCTGATTTATACAGAGTACTAGCCATGCCCTGTGCTCATAGTAGGGAATCAACATGTGATACTGGGTATATTTCTTTAGACCTTTATGCAGGGAACTATTAGCCATGCCTTGTGCTTATAGTAGTGGTCCTGGGACTGGATAAATACATGCCTTTGTTTATGCAATGTAATAGCTATGCTGTGCACTTACATCAGTACAATAGCCTGCGCTATGGTGACCGGGTGTATTCCTTTGGACCTTTATGCTGTTTTTTTTAGCTATTCCCTGTGCTTATAGTTGGACAATGGCCTGTGATACTGCGACTGGATAAACTCCTTTGTTTATGCAATGTAAAGCTATGCTGTGCACTTACAGCAGGACAATACCAGATATATTTGTTTGTTACATTATGCACAGAACTAGTTAGCCATGCCCTGTGCTTATAGTAGGACAATAGCCTGTGATCCTGGGAGTGGATATATGCCATTGTTTATGCAATGTAATAGCTATGCTGTGGTCTTACAGCAGGACTATAGCCTGCGCTATAGTTACCAGATATATTTCTTTGTTACATTATGCAGGGTGCTATTCGCCATGCCCTGTGCTTATAGTTGGATATGCCCGTGATCCTGGGACTGGATACATGCCTTGGTGTATACAATGTAATAGCTATGCTGTGCTCTTACAGCAGAACAGGAGCCTGTGCTGTGGTGACCGGATATATTTCTTTGTTACATTATGCAGGGTACTTTTAGCCATGCCCCGTGCTTATAGTTGGACCTGCCTGTGATCCCGGGACTCGATCTTTCTCTGATTAGTTTATATAGTCTGGTAGTTTGCCATGCTCTGTCCATACCATAGTACCATGGTACCATGTCTCAGTATGTTCCCCTTGCAGTTATCATGCTCTGACAGTGTACCCCCCTCTGTGCCCACAGCAGGACACTGGTCGGCGGCCCTAGGGCACACACATTTCCCTTCTAGGAACAGTCTGCCATGCTGTTAAGCTCCATCCTTGCAGAGACCTGTTTTCAAGAATACAACCCTGTGAGGAGGCACACTCAGGTGTGATTCGCACCCACCCTCTGCTACGTTTGAACAAACCCCACCGCCACGTGGAAGGCGTGTTAGGCAGAGTCTAGGATCACCCTCCCAGCACCCCGAGGCGAGGGCCGAGTTCTGCAAGACTGCCATCATCTGCACAACGGATGCACCCCAGAGAGAGGCGGCGGCTTCCATTCACAAGAGCCGCCCTTGCTCGCAGTGTGTGTTTGTGAGGCGTGTGTGCTTTGGAGAGGGAGGGGCCTCCCTCCATTTAATCCTGTTTTGTCTGATGCCTGTCAATTACTGACATACATTGGTCGTTCAGTCTGATTGTAGCCCTGGCCCCCCGAGACCTGCTGAAGGGAGAGATGTGTCTTAGCCATCCTTTGTCATACTGTGCCTGATGCGGTGGCCACGTGCAGTTTAATGGGCTGTAATCTCATTTGTGTGGCTAGACTCTCTCCAGGGTTTGAAGCCAGGACCTGCTGGATGCTCGGTGTGGGGTCTTTGATTTTGTTTGACTGAAGGTTCCGGTAGCAATATCTGTCGCAAGAATTTAATGTATGTGCCAAGCAACATGACATTGATATGTGTTGTGGCTTTTACCATATCACAGCTGTTCTCTCGACTGGCTCTTTAGTCTTTACAATTATACGCATTGTGTTCAAGTGCAGACGTGAATCCCAAGGCTGTCTCGCAAGCTTTTGCATTCATGGACAAAACGTGCACGTGATTGTTTGTCGAAAGGAGTCTGCACAAACACTGCACATACACGTTTATGCTATCTGGCTAATTTGACATTGATTTACGTTTAGTACTAGAACTTGATTCTAATGACAATCACGGATGCAAGGTGCTGGCTGGACGGTGGCAGCAAACATGCTTTGTGATCGAGGCACATACATCTCTTGTTTTCACACCTCCATAAAGGTGTGCACTTTTTACGAATACAAAATAAATAAGGGCATGGTCCTAAAGTTTCATAGGAGCTGGCTACCAGTGCTGCCAAACTCCTTGGTTGCCAGGCACAAAGGCTGTCTCACCTTGATTTCAATTCGTGCCTCTTTCTTCCACCACTCTGCCCTTCCAGACCTTTTTACCTAATTTTTGTGGGTTCTTCTACAGTCACACTTTCTTCATCTATCACTGTTTTCATGTTTCTCTTCCTCATTCCTTTCTCTGTTTGTCATTGTTTTTCCGTCTTTCTCTTTCTCTATCTTTCCCCCTTTTTCTTTTTTCTTCGTCTTGCTCTGAATCAGAGTATGAGTACGAAAAATAAATACTGGTCCCCCAGAATAGTGCCTGTGAGCCCCACCTGCTACCAGCGACTCAAATGAAGCACCGCAGCTGATTCTCTTCTGAGCATGGCCGTACTTTAGCACCAGTTTTCTTTCCCACCCCTCACTACGACGACTGAGATTGTTTTTCTAGAAAAAAACAGAGCCCCAGCATACAATCTACAGAGTATAACATTCTGGTGTGTTCTAGTTAGGCATTCAAGCTCAGAAACATCCACGCCGCCTCACCAATCAGATTCCATGACCGATTCCCCTCCCTCAGACTCTGTTGCTGCTACCATAACAATATTAGTGGTATGTATTTATTTAATTTTAGTTGTTTTGTAAAGCACTGGTTTATGACAAATTGCCCTTCATTGCGTTGATGGTGGTGTAGGCTGCAGTTTTTGATGATTATTCGCCAACCTTCTTAGGTGATGAGGCGACTAAAGTTGTAGAGTATCTAGTCTTGAAGGCAGGAAGTTCAGATCTGGTGTGTGCTAGTGGTCACACTGTGCACAGAGGGATCCTGACCCTTCTCTCTGAGAGGGAAGGGGAGTTGCCCTGAAAATCTCAGGGATGGGTGGGAAGGTTTGATTGAATAGTCTAGATTCCAGTTTTTTGAGCTGCCAAATGTGTTTCATCATTCACTTTTGGACCCAGAGTGCACCAGAATTGAGTGCCCACCGTAAAGATTAACTTCTCATTTTGGGTTTTGTAGTTGAACGTGCCCTCAGATTTCGCTTTAGTGCACCGTTCAGGAATAACAACTGACAATATTTTGGGAGACTCTATCTTGAGCTTTGAAAATAATGCAGGCGATTTTGAACCTTATTCTTTCAATTATTAAAGAACTGGTATGACATGAGGTTATTTTCTTAAAGTGAACCTCAGTGTAGCTGCTTGGTTTTGCAATATTCTAAGTTTATTTATCATCTTGCTTGTTGCTCCATCATGTAAAACATGCCATTAGCCCACTCCCAGAAGCACCAATGCTCTGGTAAGCTGAATATAGCAAGAAACCTGAAGCATTCGTAGGCTGCTTCTCACCAACATGGGATGGACATTGTTGCTTTCAAGTATTACTGTTCTACGATGACCAAAAGAAAGATCCAAATTGAGCTTGGTAAACAGAAGACAGCAATCCATCTAGTTACGATGGCCATTTGAAGGAAAGGCTATGACCAGAGACATCTCCGACTCTGAGGATTTCAGTGTGTGATCCATTTAGGCAGATACAGTTAGTGGTAGTCTCACAAATGACCTTGTAGCTGGTCACTCAGACATGAAGGTCAATCAATCAATCAGGTATTTGTTAAGTGCGACTACTCACCCGTGAGGGTCTCAAGGCGCTGGGGGACGGGAGTTTCGCAGGTTCCAGTCCATCAAGAAGGGGGTCTGTTGAAGAGCCAGGTTTTGAGGTTTCTTGCGAAGATGGGGAGCAATGTTGTCTGTCTGAGGTGGAGAGGGAGGGCGTTCCAGGCTCTGACCGCGAGGAAGGAGAAGGAGTGGCCGCCTGATCTGGTCTTTCTGGTGCAGGGGACCACCGCTTAGGAGAGCTGGGCTGATCGTAGGGTCCTTTGGGGTGCGTGGAATTTGAGTCGGCTGTTCAGGTATGCTGGTCCAGTGTCGTGGAGGGTCTTGTGAGCATGGGTGAGCATCTTGAAGGTGACTCTAGCTTCGATGGGGAGCCAGTGGAGTGTGCGCAGGTGCTGGAAGATGTGGCAGTGTCTTGGCAGGTTGAGGACCAGTCTTGCGGCGGCGTTCTGAATGTTCTGTATCTTGCGGGTGACGTTTTTGTTTATTCCGGCATAGAGTGCGTTGCCGTAGTCGAGCCTGCTGGTGACCAGGGCGTGAGTGACGGTCTTTCTGTGTTCGAGGGTGTTAGACCTGGCATCTTTGGCGTGGTTACCCCTGACTTTTTGCCTCTGCCTCCTGTATTTTTGATGCTATGCTGGATTTCGTTTTTGCTGGTTTAGATGCTTTGGGCACTTTGCCACTGCTGATCAGTGTCAAAGTGCAAGTGCTCCCTTGGTAAATTGTTATATTGATTGGTTATCCATGATTGGTATATTTGTTTCACCTGTTAGCCCCTAGTAAAGTGCACTGCGTGTGCCAGGGCTGGTGATTCAAATGCTACTAGTGGGCTGCAGCACTGATTGTGCCACCCACAGGAGTAGCGCTAAAATGATGTCTTAGGCCTGCTTGCAGTGCCTATGTGCAGTCCAGGACTGCCATGTCGACCTGGCCAGTACACCCACAGACCAGGCCTTATCCTTCCCTTTCTGTACATGTCAGGCATCCCTATGGTGGCCCTAGGTACCCCCCTGGGCTGGGTGCAGTGTATCTGAAAGGTAGGGCATGTACTGAGGTGTGTAACATGCCCTGGTAGTGAATTACAGCCATTTTCGTTTTTCACTGCTGAGAGGCTATCTTGCCCATAGGATAGAATGGGGAAGGCTGTTTACATGCCTATCTTCCCATAAGGGCAAGATGAAAATCCAAGTTTGGTATCTCTGTGTTCAGAATTTAATTATACATCTTTTTAGCAAGATGGTTTTTAAATTCACTGTGTGAGAATAGCACTTTTTAGAAAGTAGCTATTCTCCTGTTTAACCTTCCTGTGTGCCTGTGTGCTGGTTGGCTGACTGGTGTCATGTGATGGGCTAGGTGGCTCCAGGAGCCTGGATGAGTCAGCAGCAGGGTGAATAGGGAGATCTGCTTTAGATGGGTGGAAGGAGTAGTCCCTGGGTTTGAATAGGGCTGCCCCTGCCAGCACAAAGCTGGCTCCACCCCCTGCTGGCCAGGCTGAGGACTCTGCCTCTGCTGGCACAAAGAAGGCTCCACCTCCTGCTGAGCGTCTAACGACCCTGCCCCTCACTCTGAAAGGAACCAGGTGCTCCAGGGCAGAGCACACCCAGGAACCGGTTTGAGCAGGGGAATCCCCCCACTGGAACAAAGAGAGACAAAGGCTTGGAGGGGTATAAGAAGAGGACCCCAGACACCTAAACTTTAGATCACTTTGGAACTAAGAAGAAACCTCTGCCAAGGAGAAAGCTGAAAAGGACTGAAGAGGAGAAGACTGCCTGCTTGCTGTTTTGCTTTGCTGCCAAGGAGAGGGGAAGGACTTTGCTGTGTCCCCTTCTTTTGACTCTGATCTCCAAGGGCCTGAGAAGAGCTGGCTCCCTGTTAAGAAGTCCCAGGAACAAAAGTACTTCACCACCAGCTCCCCTGGAACTCTGCTGAGAGAGTTCTGACCTGCCTTGGAGTGCTTGCCCAGTCTTGGGGCCTCAGGAGGTCGTTTTGCTGTGTTTTGGGAGCTGGGAAGCAGAAGCGTGAAAAAGAACAACTGGTACCCAACGCATCATCCGATTGCGTGTCGCAAGAACGAGAGTGCGTGGAAAATTTCATCGCGGCACCATCGCAACACGCAGGGTCCCCGCATCGCCGAGTGCGTCGAGCATCGTCCCAAAGCGTGAAGATTCCTGACATTGCGAGGGTCGTTGCAGAACCAGTTTGCGAGCCGCACCACTGCCGGTGCGTGAAAGTCTCCAGTCATCGGGTGCGTCGACGCAGAGTCCCATTCCGTGGCGCATCGAGAGTTGCGGCGCCGGAAGACAACGCTGCGCCGCGCATCGTGCCACATCGAAGCGTGTCGCATCGAACCTGTGCGTGAAGCTTCCCCCTAAGAAACCTACGCAACGAAGGCCAAAGTCATCGCATCCTCCCCTTACAGATCGGAGCCGGCGCATCCACCTCTGCTGCGTGAAGCAGGGCTGCTGCAAAGCCTCCCCAGGATCTCAGGAGTATCGCATCGCCTTTGCAAGCTTCCTTGTTATAGCTTTTGGGAACCTTATCGCAACTACAGGTACTGTTGGGCACTAAAGTGTCGCATTTTGTGCATTGAGAGTCGCATTGTGCAGGACACTGATTTTGACATCCTGGAGTACTTTCTGCAAGCTCTTGAACTATCTTTAAAGTAACCTTTTGAATTATATGTCGGTTTGTCTGTAGTATTTGGTCTTGTGAAGTTTTTAGTAAAGATACCTTATTTTTCTAAAACTGGTGTGGAGTAAATCTGTGGTGTTTTCACTGTGTTACTGTGAGTGTTGGTACAAATACTTTACACATTGCCTTTGAAAGCCTAGACTGCTCAGGCCAAGCTACCTAGAGGGTGAGCAGGGGTTATCTTAACAGTGTATCCCCCTTTCCCTGACTAGAAGCAAGGGTCCCTACTTGGACAGTGGTACCTACCCTGCCAACTAGAGACCCCCAGATCTAACAGAGGGGGATCAAATTGAAGGTCTTACGTAGGAGGCAGAGGGTGTGGAAGCAGGAGGACGAGATGGAGTTGATCTGGCGGTTCATTTTGAGCTCTGAGTCCAGGATGATTCCCAGGTTGTGTGCGTGGTCCGTGGGGGTGGGCGGCCTTCTGAGGGCGGGGGGCCACTAGGTGTCGTTCCAGGCATCGAGGGTTTGGGCCCATGATGAGTACTTCCGTTTTGTTGGTGTTTAGTTGTAGGCAGCTGTTTTTTATCCATGGGCGACGGCTTCCATGCCTTCTCGAAAGTTGTGACTGGCGGTGTTGGGTTCGTTGGATAGGGAGAGGATGAGTTGGGTGTCGTCAGCGTATGACACAATGTTGAGTCGGTAGGTTCTGACGATGGGGCGAGCGGAGCCATGTAGAGGTTAAAGAGCATAGGGCTGAGGGAGGACCCCTGGGGGACTCCGCAGGTGGTATGTGTAGGGTCCGAGAGGAAAGGGGGAAGTCTGATCCGCTGCGTTCTGCCGGAGAGGAAGGAGGGGATCCAGTTGAGGGCCTTGTCTTGGATCCCTGCATCGTGGAGTGTGCGTATTAGGGTGCGGTGAGAGACTGTGTTGAACGCCGCTGAGAAATTGAGGAGGATGAGGGCTGCTGTTTCTCCTTTGTCCAATAAGGTGCGGATATTGTCTGTTGCGGCGAAGAGGGCGGTTTCCGTAATGTGTTTTTTTCTGAAGCCGTATTGGGAGGAGTCGAGGATGTTATGCTCTTCGATGAATGTGGCGAGTTGGCTGTTGATGGATTTCTCGATGACTTTAGCTGGGAACGGGAGCAGGTAGATGGGTCTGTAGTTTTTGAGGTCGGTGGGGCCCGCCAAGGGTTTCTTCAGGAGGGGGTTGATCTCAGCGTGTGTTATCAGTCTTCAGGGAACGAGGCGGTTGCCAGGGAGCGGTTGATGGTGTGGCAGAGCCTGGGTGCGATGGTGTCGGCGGCTCTGTTGAAAATGTGGTGGGGGCCGGGGTCCGTGGGGGCCCCGGAGTGGATTGGATGCAGGTGGATATAATCACTATACATCTGGAACTGAATTTATTGCAAGATCAACGGGGTCAGGCATCTCATGTATAGGATGAGTTATAGGATAGATAGATGGGATCCCTGTGGGGCCTTGGGTTTCATAGGTTTCACTGTTAATGAAGAGGGACAAACTTTGAATTTTTTGGCTTTAGTTTGATAATAAAGAGTGACAGCTCTGGACAGCGGTTTTTGTGATCCTGGACCATTTTTCCATGTGATCCAGTAATGTTTTATGTGCCATGGGGTCAAAGGCTGCAGACAGTTCAAGAAGAATTGGGTTCTAGGAATGAACCACATCCAGCGAGTAAAAGAGGTCTTCCCTGATATCAGTAAAATGTCATTTCCAATTACCCTCTACAGTCTGAACCCTGAGTGTCTGCCATACAAAATAGAGTTAGATATGACTTAATGCAGATGTCAAGTAACCTCTTCTATGATCTTACTAATTACTAGTGGTATTGTTTTACCATTATTAATATTACTACTACTACTATGACTGCTGCCTCAACTAGCACTAATATCACTATGGCTACATCTACTACTACCACTACAATAGCAATATTAGTAATAATAATACTGTATTGTCAATGGTTACATCACACCCCACTGCATGCCATTATTATTAATATATTATGATAGCTGGGATACTAAAGGAGAAAAAAAAGAAAAAATATGTGATTGGGTCCCGCTTTCCTGACGAGAACCTTGGATTTAAAGCTGCAAAATGTCCTTGATTCAAGGCCACATTGTTGACGACAACAAATGTGGCAGTGCTCTCTTGTTTTAAGTATAATATCTTCAGAGAGCTGGCCCCAGACTGGGGGAAAGTTGCTGATCATTGTGTCTTCTTGGTTTTGGGATGCAACAGATGTCAGGAATGACTAAAGCCTTCTGGAAACCAAGATTTTCAATGCAAAAAGAATAGTAATATACAGGATTTTGAGTTTGGGTTGGCAGCAAAACTTATCCAGTTTTCTCAAAATAATTTGCATGTCCTGGCTGCAGAGAGGTGGTAGCTAAAGGAAGGTTTAGGAGAGTCGCAATGAAGAAGTTCTTGACCTTTTCAAGTCTTGATCTTCGTTGTAGGCCCAGTATCAATTGGCAAATATTAATTGAGGTCAATACACTGAACCTTCGATTCATCTTTTATTGTAGGCCCTTATCTTTATCAAATTGCAAGCAGCTTCAAAGGTGGAAGCAGTGAGCCATGTCATTCAATTAGAAAGGTAAACATCGCCTCTTTGGAAATTGCGCTTAAAAATTCTCATATTCAGTGATGATCATTCTAGATGGTGGGTTTTAATCCAAACACAGAATATTCAGTTGAAGATATTTACCTGACTGGCTCTTTGATGATTTTCTTATCAGGTGAGGCTGTCCAACATAAAAGTCACTCCCCACTGTCTAATGTTATTTCAGATAAGAATTGTTTTTGAGAAAAAGTGCTGGACCTGGCACCACTTAGAAGATTTTTCTTGTGAACAGGAGCTGCCACAAAGAATGAATAGACTGTCGTGGGGGAAGAAAAGGTTCAAAAGATGGGAAGTCAAGAGTATAATTGTAAGGACACATATTTAAACTCCTTTGATCTATTCACTGACTGTGCCGTCTTGAAAGATGGCTCCAGAGTGGGTGTGGGAATGCCTGTGCTCTGCAGGTGTATATTGGGTATCTCTAGGTATCATTCATTGCTTCTTGACTGCTGATTTCATATGGGGTCTTTAAGGAATTTACTAATATTTAATGGGTGCCCCCTCAACAGAAAGGTTATTGCTTTGGATACCATTGCTTGGAAATGGCACGGATATTTATATATTTATTCAGTCATTCAGTCATTTAGGTATTTGATTTGTAACTGCTATCATGCCCTAGAAAAGCAGAAGGCCCAAAGGGGCTGGATAGCTAGGGAGAGTTCGGCCTGTAGAGTCTAAAGTATTCCAGAGAACGGTACCATGAACCCTCACTGATTTTCCCTCTTTCTTTTTCCTGTATTTATAAATGTCTATTAGATTGCGCCCTGTTGTTAGTAGAATCAACTGGAGCATGGTACACAGTATTTTTAAAGTCATTAGTTGCTCTGCTGGGAACCAGTGCAAATATTTCAGGGGAGGGTAACATGTTTATCCCTCTTTAGTTAATAAAAAAGAAGTGCCACTTGGTAAGGCCTCCTCCTAAGGTTCCATATGTGGACTACATTAAAACAGCCTAGTAAAGCTGGTATTAACGCTTTTGTGAGTTCATCCTTGTGATTCAGATTTAGTGATGTGGTTTACTTCCCCATAGCAAGTTTCTTTTCCTAAAATAGAAAAGTCCTGTTTTAGTTTTCATTTTTCCTAAACTAGAACAATAAAAAGAAGTAAATATTTATAACAGTGCGTTGACGTTTACCAACATAATATGGTGCCCGAAGCTCAATTCAGGAATCATAATACATAAAAGAAATTCCATCTAATTATTAAAGCTTTAGAAGGTTTAGGACTTTCATTTGTTATTGGGCTACTGCTTGTGGGACAGGCAACCTGAGTTTTTACAAAATATTCAATGAATAGGTAACAAAACTAAAACTTACCTAGTGACTGGCATGGTGAAGTTATTTCTGGCTTGTTTGTGTGACCTCAGTCTACAGACTTGGAATGTCTAAGTAGTTGTCTGTTTCACATCCCCTTCAACGAGTTGGGAAGATGCACCATTGACCTCTCCCTGTAGTAGTGTCAGTGCGGCGGCCAGGACCACTGCTTTAATAGGAGGGTTTCATATTAACCAATCCCCTTAAGTAGCTTGGGGTAACCACTGAGCTGTGGATTTGGATTCCTTTGGTGACTGATGCTGGTGCTCCATGACAAGTGAAGAAACTAAAGGTAAAAGGGAGAATTGAACAACATTACTTTCACAACTATATTTAGAAACCATCCAAGTTTGAATTTTTTATCTTTCAGCTGGCACTTGGGAGCTGATGCCAGCCAATGCGCCCCATGGCATTATCAAAGGTGTGAAGTGCTATATAAATGTTACAGCACAATACAATACAAGGCAGGGCAGCACAATGTCTCATCCAAGCGTCAACACCTAATGCTACCTATTGTTGACACACACAACTGGTTGCCTAAGCTGTACTGCAATGAAATCTGCTAGAATTATGTTCGTTTTTATTTTAAATCCCTTTACCACATAAACGGTTAACTTATTATATTGTGTAATCATGGGGATCTAGGACCTTTTGTTGTTGCAAAGCAGCTAAACATGTCCTTGCTTGACCCATATCTGTATAGTCGAGAACTCAAATTTCAAAGAAATGTGTAGTGTTATGCGGTTCCTTGCTTTGCTTGTACGTCGATAATACCCCACGTGGTATAATGCACTAGGTTAAAATGCACTTCTGGTCTGTTATGCTCCTGTTTTTAAAACTTTATTGCTTTATTTGAAAGGCTTGTGAGATCGAGGTTTTGTTTGACATGTCATTATCAACGGAAGTACACATGCTACAAACGACTTTAGTGATATGCTTCCTCAAAAAAGCGACAATTGCTGCTAATCTGCATACAGGTGCACTTTGACAAATCGGATTATTCTGCAGAAATGTGTGTGCTTGCGGTTTTGTGATTACCTCTTTCTGCCCACTGAGTGCTATCTCCATTTGTCAGGCAAAGGGTGCTTGAGGTGTTTGTTCATACACAACCAGTATTGAAATCCTCAGTTTAATGATATGATTTTTTAGGACACTGTTAAAAAATGGAGCGGATTTAAGTATTTACTAACTATTGGTGTTTAATTGTACGACAATAATTCAACGTAACATTCTGCTGTTTTTGTTTTTTTTACTTTTATTTGTCGTTGTTGTTTTATGATAGAAAGCTCTGTTTGAGTTCTATGTCTGTTACGAGATTTTTCCCTCCGGTGGCCGCCATTGAAGATTTCTCACAGTGTGGCGATGGGGTGTTATCTTCCTTTTCCTATGACCAGATGAGCACAGTGGAGACAATGGCTTTAAAATGGTGAAGTGTGGGGCAGGGTAGAGTGGGAGCTGAGAGACCAGACAATACTGCTGAGTATAAATACAAGAAAAACAAACAAGCATTGGGATAACCCTTTCGCTGCGGCGGGAATTCCGTCGCAGCACTGGGAGGGGTTGGGGGGCAGCGCGGTGGCGCTGTGCTCATGACGGAGCCACTCCGTCATGAGCCACGGTTGAGCTGTGCTCATGACGGAGTGGTTCCGTCATGACTCCGCCCAGTTGCGTTGTCCCCCCGCACAGGCGGGGAAACAGCGCCGCGTGGGCGGAGCGGCCGCCAACGGTCGCGGCATGACGGAACCACTCCGTCATGAACACACGGCAACCGTGGCTCATGACGGAATGGCTCCGTCATGAGCAGGGGAGGGGTTAAATAAGAATGTGCAATGTAATAGGTCTCGCATTTGCAAGAGTTAGAGTTATTGACGTTGTAAATGACAATGTCTTTTGGTGTATTCCTATGTGTTTTGGTTTGGGGTGTAGTAGATCTGTGTGGTATGGAGTGGAATTCTGTGGGTTAGATTGGAATTGTTTGTTGTGGTATTATGTGTACATCTGCAGTGTGTATTGGAGGCATGTGGTGTGTTCTGGAATTGTGTTGTGTATTTGAAATATGTGGTTTGGTGTGGAATTATGTGGTGTGTATTGGAAATGTGTGGAGTTGAATTGTGAGGTGTACAATGGTATGGCGTTGATCAGAATTATGTATATGGGAATTATGTGTTATGGTGTGATGCACATTTATGTGGATTGCTGGTATGGGGCATAGAGTGCATTTATGTGGGGTGTATTTACGTTGTATTGAATAGAGTGGAGTATAATTATGTGTAGTGTAATTATATGGCGCTGAATGGTATTATGTGGAGTGTAATTATATTGTGTGGTGCAGATTTGTGTGATATTGAATTGTGTGGTGTTGTGTGGAATCATGTGGCATGGTTTGTAGTGGAATCATATTATATGGTGTAGAATTTTATTGCATGCTGCTAAATTGAATTGAAGTGAACCTATGTGTTTTGGAATTTAGTGGATATATGTGGCTGTATAAATATATCAGATGGGTGCTGAAAAAAAGCACACTGAATCACCACAAAGGACAAGTGACGCATGCAGTAATTTGAGGACAACTAGTTAGCTACCAGTTTGACTATGGCAGCCTCATTTGCAGTCTTGCCACATACCAGGTCCAAAAACAGCAGAAGGCTCAAAATGCAGACACCCGTCTCACTCATCTTTTGACTAAAAAAAACATCAACATGTGACATCCCAACTAAAGGCCTGCACTGGCCCCAATAAAAATTATGAACAGAGTCCACTGGAATATGCTTTATCTACTAATACCTAAAAGGATCCACTGTCATATGCAGAAAAAAACAACTTGTCACGTCTTGAGTCAGAAGAAAAGCAGAGGAGACAGCTGATTGCATGCTGTAGTAAGAGTTAAATTCATATTGTAATTAATGGAGGCGGATGTTTTTAAATAAAGGAAATAGTAATGAAGTATACAAACACGAGTGCTGCTGTATTCCCAAATGTTTTGGCAAACGCAGTAGGAGAAATGAAAACAGCAATGTATTTGTAAGCGTAGGCGGACATGTCTTTTCAAATATAGTTGTTGTTAGAGTTGAGTTCATCTTGATTTTCTTTTATAAACTGCAACCCCTTTTTGCAGATTTGTGGTATAAATCAAATGATCTTTATTTAAACATAAAACATATCAAACTAAAAAATTCAGATTCGACATAAGTAAGGACTCCCATCAAAAATGTAGTCCTTTAGAAAGTTCATGTTAACTCTGCGTTTTTCTCGGCTCAAAACAAGACATTTTTAGAACTAGGCGTATGGTTAGTGTTTCCTTTTAAGAATGAAAGAAATGCATTATTTAAAAGAATTGTTGCATATAGGCAGTGAGCATAAAGTCACATCTAAATGAGAACAACGACTGTTAAGCGTTCACAATCCCACCCTAGAAGCAAAGCCAACAAGAAAATTAGCGTTAGGAGTCCTGACTAAAGAATTTAGTGAAACATGAGCTGCAGTGAAAAAAAAAATGAAAAAAAGATTGCTTTCATTTTTCAACTAATCCAACAGAGAAATAAATTAAAGAGAGATGATTCTTTGTGTTTTTGAGACCAACAAGAGATCCCTCATACACCAGAATGTAAGCACTGCATAGTACCTGCCATGATACACGACACAGCCAACTGAAGGAGGTGAGCTATATATTTTAAATAATTATTGAATGGGTTACATTACTTATTTGTACTGGGTTTTCTTTCCTAATTGATGTTTAGGGATGCCATAATGCATGATTTAACCTTCAGGAGAACTGGATGAGGTAAATGTTTGGAGTACAGTTTTGCTCCCAGATGGTGTAACACAAGACGCACCACTAATTCTAGTTGGTACTCCTGTGTGTGTAAGTGTACCCAACTCCTCAATGTTCTTCCATACAGCTGGCTCTAAACACACCTCACTGCGAGAGGGTGCCTAGGTTGGTGGTACATGGAACTCAACATACTCAAAGGTACATCTGCACAGGACCACAGGGAGCTTTGGTCGAGTCTCTGAAGAAGCATGTGTGACGTGGGCACGTACTTCTGGGTAAAAGACTAGTTAAATATTGCTCATCAGCTACATAGTGGTTTTATCTTCAAGGTAGTCGCTGGCCTTCAGTCTGCACTTTTCTGTCCCCTTCCGATAGTGTGCCTCGGCTGCAACCTGTAGCTTAATCACTAACCAAATAAAGAGCTCAGGGACCGATCAACTGCCGGGCCTCTCGCAACCATACCCGTCATCTTCACAGCAGCAGCAGCAGAACCCCAACTTCCGGTCCGATTGTGAAAATCACCCCATAATCAACTGGCGATGCCTGCAACATGTGCAACCAACAGATCTTCCGCTTCCTTCCACACAATGTTCCAAGTTGCAGATGCCCCACTGTTGCCATGGAGAGAGTTTCAACCGTTAAAGTCTCGGGAAGCGTCATTTGCTAAATTGAAGTGAACCAGGGTTACAAAATCCAAAATCCGATAGTATGTTAAGTGAGACTTAGTAACCTTAGCTATAAAATTATGCGTGTGGAATATCCTGGTGGTAGCATAGGCTTGTATAGAGCTTGCAAAAGGTACATGGTGTTTTTGACGCCTCTGGCTTGTGGTTACCATGACAACGTCATCGGCTGCCAAACAATCTCTGTAGTGGCCGTATGCATCAGCAACTGCCTTCTCAATGTGTCGTATACTACACTTTCATTCTGTTCTAGCACAAGTAAAACATTTGTAAAGGGGAAATGTAAAAGCAACCTGGCAGCTGCTCATGCAGGGACTCAGCTGTAAAACGCATGTGCATGACAGTCTGCCAAAACCGCTTGCTTATGAATGTGTAATTAGAGTGTTTGATATGTATGAGCTTTTGCGACCTTTGCGGTTACATGGCAGCGACTTGGTGGGTGGGTGAGTGAGATGAAAGCGGGTGCACGCAGAAAATAAGAAAGGCGCGCGGCCTTCAAAGACGTCGCCATGCTTAGAAAAGGGGAATGGTAGGGGCTACAATGCTGCATGCCTCCATGGAAACAATTTTTTTTAAAGTAAACAAACAGCACGATGTGGGGTAGGGGGGAAAAAAGAGAAATAGCGGCAGATGTGAAGGTTCGAGTCCCAGTATGGGGTCAATATCCTGTGATTCTAGGCAAATCCCTCAATCTCCCATGGCTAAAAATATATAACGACCTTGTTTAAAGTAACTGGTGTTCAAGTAATGTACAGCACTCCAATACCTCGGCCAGCATGACGGATTTATGGAAGGAGGCTTAGTACCACCCCAGTCTACCTGGCTGTAGTTACAGCAATGGAGCATGAATTTGTGTTTAGCCGCTGTGAAAAAAGGCTAAAACAAGCCCAATCCACCTTAAAAGGAAGTCCAAAACCAAACTAATATCTTACCAAAAGAAGCCCAACTGATGGTTGACATTCAAAATTACAAAGAGGCTAAAAAAATACAAGCGACATAGTGGGGGGCATGTGAAAGGAGGCCCCCGCTGCTTAGTACCGCTCTGATCTACCTGACTGCAGTTACGGCGATGGCGCATGAATTCATGTTTCCTCACTCTTAAAAAAGGCTAAAAACAAACCCAATCCCCCTTAAACGAAGCCCAAAACCAAACTAATATCTTACAAAATTAAGCCAAACTGACGGGCGACATCCAAAATTACAAAAAGCCAAAAAAAAATTAAAATACAAAAACAGAGCACAAGGCATGACACGGGATGCAGCACTAACACAACTGTGGGATTAAGACGAGGTGGGAGGGAGGAATGCTATATTGAAATGTAAGCAGCTTTGGTACCGAAGCAGAACACAGGCAAACAGTTGCAGAGCAGAAAACCAAGGAAAAAAAGTCCTGCAAAGGACAAATAAAGAACCATAGCGTAATGAACCAGTACTTAGTCCCTGCTCTGTGGGAAGAACATAAGAGAAAAAGGAGGGATAAAGAGGCAGGAATGACCACTAGGACGCAAGGATTTTTAAAGGACACTGACATAGACAAATGAAAAGCAATGGTAAGCAATGGGCAGAGTTGAACCCCACAAAGCATATACAACAGGTCGCTAAGTGACAGCACAGTCGATGTCTCATTTTGAGTTGACTTGAATCCTGAACTTATTTCAGAAAGTATAACGGAGGGAAACAAATGCCTCAACAAGACCAGTTTCAGCCCATCCTATGGTGTGGCTCATGCTGTGCAATGGAATGCACTAGCAGAGATCAGCTGCCGCTACATTGAAATACTGTTCTTCTCTTATTTGTAAATAAGCTGAATCCTTGGTTGCTTTGTGCGTCACATGCTCCTATTACGAATCACGTGCAGGGTTAGGGTGCCTCCCGAATGGAGTACAGATTGTATACCATCCAGTAAGTGGCCTAATATTTGTTTATCCTCCGTGGGTGGGGAATTTGGGGGTGAACATTGTTTCCAGAGGCTGGTACCTTGTTTCAGAGTCAGAAATCACAGCTAGGATCTCACTGATTAGCAGGGCCATAATGGGGCACCAAAATTAGCCCAGACAAAAATGCTACAACCAGACCAGATCTCTTTTCCCCCTTACACTCTCTTTTTCCATCCTTTCATCCTCTCTCTTTCATTCTCCTTTCTCTCGCTCTCTTCTCCATCTCAGATTGCTTTCTCTGTACCTTCCTCTTCCCTTCCTCTCTCTCTTGAAACCTCCCCAGCTGCAATTAACCTCAAGGATCTGGGGAAAGTGACAGAGGCACAAGAAGTGGCCCTGGGCTTTCGAAAAATAGCCTACAAGGACTCCATCCAACAGGGTAGATGACCCTCACAAAATGCCTTGGGAATAAAAGGTCTGTCTGTCCCTGTTACCTAGCCCTTCATTGGGTCTGGTACACTCTCAGAGATCAGCGGGTGAAACTGACTGCAGGACTACACTTTAACTGGGCAGGTGGCTGACTACATAATATGACCCAGTGTGGGAATGTGCAACAGGAATATTTCAACTGCTGTTAGGGATAGCCCACACATGTAGTGATATGTGCTACAGTATATCAGTAAGCAGTATTGGCCAATACAGTGATAACATGTTGCGTCACAAAAGAGGTGTGAAGTTGTGAGACTATGAAAGCAAGGTTTGTGATCAGTATTTCTACAGTAACAATGTACAAATTGAATGAAAACAATGAAATGCATTGATTTCTTTACTCAGTTCATCAAAAATTAATCTGAATTGCTTTCCTCTGTCACAGTTGCAGTGTAATTTTCCTTCCACACTGATAGTTCACTAAGTTGTAACTAGGTGGGAAAATGTGGGTTATTGGTTGAGTGTAATGAAACCTTACTCAAGCAACAACCACAATTATTGTCAGAGTGAAACAGCCAGTACATTAATCCATGCATAACCTTCTGGTAGCTTGCCACAAATGCAGTCAGGTATAACTTAGATGCAATGTGTAAAGTTTTTGTGCAACACTCAAACAGCAAAAAAGTGAAGACAGAACACACGAAAAATTATGCAACAATTCAGGAAAAATGAGTGATATTTAATAAATTATTTGATACCAAGATTTAAAAAACAAATTTGTAGAACCAGTCAGGTGATGGATTGTTGCTGGAGCTTGGTGTTGGCAGTCACCCCGGGCTGTGGTTGCTGTAGCGCAAAGTGCAGATCTTGTATGCTGGTCGCCACTGACGGTTGCTGTAATGCAACGAGTCTGGTTCACCAGAGCTTCTCGTAGATGATTGGCATGGATGGCAAGATAATGGCACGGATGGGCCTGTTCATGGCCCTGAAGAGCCCAAAACTTCACAATTTCTCCTTGTCTTCCAGTAGGAGCTTAACTAATACTAAACTAAGGTTCCAGGATCTGAGAGTCACCTCTTGGGGTTCAGGAACTCACTCCAGCAAAGGTCATCAGGGCACAGGCAGGTCCAGTTCTAGGTACAGACAGTTTAATAGCCTGGGATGAAGTGAGCAGTTCCAGTTTTCCTTCCCAGCAAGCAGGCCAGGTCTGAGGCAGCAGGTCAGACATTCTTCTATAGTATCCACAGGTCCAGGAATGTACTGAAGAGTTAGTCTCAGAGTCCATTATTGATACCTGGATCCAGCTTTGAAATGGGAGAAACCTCTAGACTTCCCCCCACATCTGGTTCTGTAATTTCGTTTCATCACTGGCCTTGGCCCGAGGATGTCTGGAGTCATAAAAGACTAGTGTAAAGTTCTTTGTGTGTGTGCTGAGGCAGCTCCTTTGAACTGCAAGTGTCCATCTATCAGGATGGCCCATCCTGACAATCTCCAGCCCCCCTTTTGTGACATTGTCTAGGAGGGACACAAAGGCCAGCTGCTAACTACATCTAGTGATGAGACTCAAAATACAGCCAGCAGGCACCAAATGGTTACGGCAAGAATATGCCAACCTTCTAAACGTGACAAATGTAAAAACAACAGTTGATGGACAGAATGTAGAACAATGTGATACATCTGGGCCGTTTTTTTGCTCACCACGCCATTCCAGTTTGAACCTAGCCATATGCAAATCAGTCTTGACCCTGTGCCTCATGGGAACAGTCCAGCCGGAACTGCCAAGCCAGGTCCTCCCTGGACTGGAAACAAGCATCCTAGGACCGGTTTCGGGGTTTTATTCTTCTTCAGCCAGGATAGCTTGACTCCAGTGGCATGGAGAGCACGGGTCCCACGTCTAGGCATACCCGTCCCACTCGAGGTGACAAATGCAAAAACAACTGTTGATAGACAGAATGCAGAACAATGTCGTACATTCACCCCAGTACAGAGATCTAGGCCTAAATCTGTCGTTTTTTTTCTCACCATGCCATTCAAGTTTGAACCCAGCCTTATGCAAATCAGTCTTGACCCTGTGCCTCATGGGAACAGTCCAGCCCGAGCTGCCAAGCCAGGTCCTCCCTGGACTGGAAACAAGCATCCGAGGACCGGTTTCGGGGTTTCAACCCTCTTCAGCCAGGATAGCTTTATTCTAGAGGCATGGAGAGCACAGACCCACTTGTGGCCATACCCGTCCCACACGAGGTGACAAATGCAAAAAGAACAGTTGATGGACAGAATGCAGAACAATGTCATACATTCACCCCAGTACAGAGATCTGGGCCTAAATCCATAGTTCTTTTGCTCACCATGCCATTCCAGTTTGAACCCAGCCATATGGAAATCAGTCTTGACCCTGTGCCTCATGGGAGCAGTCCAGCCCGAACTGCCAAGCCAAGTTCTCCCATGACTGGAATCATTCTATGACCGGTTTCTGGGTTTCACCCCTCTTCAGCCAGGATAGCTTGATTCCAGTGGCATGGAGAGCACAGGACCCACGTCTGGGCATACCCATCCCACTTGAGGTGACAAATGCAAAAATACCAGTTGATGGACAGAATGCAGATCAATGTCATACATTCACCCCAGTACAGAATGGTGATGGATTAAACCCAGATCAGTTGACTGGGGGTGAGTGCTTGCAATGTTCAACACTGCATCCATCATCCCCTTTGGTTTTGGTTTGTTCGCCCTAAGTTAGCAGGGTATACCAAGACGTGGGTCCCTTGCTCACTTTGCCACTGGATTCAAGCTAGCCTGGCTGATGATGGCTGATTAGCCAGAAACCGGTCCCAGGATGCTTGTTTCCGGTCCAGGGAAGACATGGCTTGGCAGTTCGGGCTGGACTGTCCCCATGAGGCACAGGGTCAGACTGATTTGCATATGGCCATGTCTGAACTGGGGTGGCGGAGTGAGCTAAAGAATGATAATGGATTAAACCCAGATCAGTTGATTGGGGGTGAGCGCTTGCAATGTTCAACACTCCGTCCATCATCCCCTTTGGTTTTGCTTTGTTCGCGCTAAGTTGGCAGGGTATGCCCAGACGTGGGTCCCTTGCTCACTTTGCCACTGGATTCAAGCTAGTCTGGCTGTTGACGGCTGATTAGCCAGAAACCGGTCCCAGGATGCTTGTTTCCGGTCCAGGGAATACTTGGCATGGCAGTTCGGGCTGCACTGTAAACATAAGGCACAGGGTCAGACAGATTTGCATATGGCCACGTCTGAACTGGGGTGGTGGAGTGAGCTAAAGAAGGATGACGGATTAAACCCAGATCAGTTGACTGGGGGTGAGTGTTTGCAATGTTCAACACTCCGTCCATCATTTCCTTTGGTTTTGCTTTGTTCGCCATAAGTTGGCAGGGTATGCTCAGACGTGAGTCCCTTGCTCACTTTGCCACTGGATTCAAGCAAGCCTGGGGTAAAGGAGAGAGGTGTTTAGTGGGGTGTCGTAAAGTGGAGGAGAGTGGAGTGTTATAGAGTGGTGTAAAGTGGCATAGAGTAGTGTAGATTAGAGTTGAGAATGGTGGAGTGTCATGAAGTGGCTTGGAATGGTGTAGAGTGTTGTGTAGTGTCGTGGAGGCAGTAGAGTGTCGTAGAATGAAAGGGCATAGAGTGGAATAGAGTTGAGTGGCACTCAAGTGGAGCAGAGTGGAGTAGAGTGTTGTAGAGGGGGTGGCATAAAATGTGGAATTGTGTAGAGCAGAGTAGAGTGGAGTGGCATAGAGTGTCAAGCTGGAAAGCCTAAAATTAATACAGCTATCAAATAATAAGCAAGCAAATGTGAGTTACAAACCACAAAGCCAATAGTAAGCTATGGGCGGAAGCCATTCCGATGGATGCTTTCAGAATTTCCCCAAGATGTTGATAGCAATCTAGACAGCTGTGCTGTCTGGTAGGCTTCGACCTAAAGAGGGATATTAACCTGTGAATAGATAGACTGCTCTTCGTGTGCCATACTGCTTCCACCACTAGAGTTGCATCTGTAATAAGATCTTATTTTTAAAGCTAGGCCAACTCATGAAAGTCCTCCCTAACGTTGTAGAAATTAAATGTCCTCCACTTCTTCTGTGGCAAGATTCACACTTTATAAAGGCTACTTGAGAAATTACCTGAACATCTAACATCAATTCCACCCTCATGTGCCCGCATTTGGCTCTTGGCAACCTATCTACTGTCTGAATTTTGAATGTTATTACTTTTACAAGACATTTAAAGCAGGTATTTAGCACATGGCAGCATTTATAGCACAGGTTAAAAGAAGACCTATGGCATTTAGCTACGTTTTCTTATTTATTTCACGCAGCATGAGTTGTGAACTTCTGTTAATTTCGTTTGAAACGTTAATTTCAGATGTGATATACCAATCACTACATTCTAGCCAGAAACACACAGCACAGAGGCACTATTCAGTGACAATGCAAAATGATGGGGCCCCCTGGCCAAATATGAAGAGAAGCCACTGCTTCTCCCATATCTCACAGATATTCATTGACCTTGGCCGGAGTGTGGAACCCTTGAATGGATGGAAGGCCCCCGAGGGGTTCCGCTCCTGCTCTGCGGGGGCTGCATGAGCCTGCTTTACACTCCTAGCACTATTGTGAGCAATGTAGTTAGTCATCATTGACAAGAGGTCTCTGCCTAGAAGAATTAGACCTGTCAGTTGAAAGCAACTAAAGGAAAAAAAACAGGCCTAAACATCAACTTTAATACAAGTGTAGTTAATTTAAAGAGAAATGCTGATTACAACTCCCCATCTAGCTTGTTCTGCTATTTTACTCCTATAATTCGGATAAACTACCTCGTACCATGCATAATGAAGAGATTGCAAGTCACCGAGGGGATTCATGACCATATAAAGGAATGAGGCCAAGGGTTGTGCTTCTTTGGAAGGACAAATAACTTAGAACTCTAATGTGACTTGCAATATACTTTCATTGTATGACAGAGGGAATTTATTATTCCTTATAATACATTGACACATCATCTACCTTCCCACAAACTGCTTTAATCCTTGATGTCTTACTATTTCATGTTCATAGCAGACATGGAGAAAACAAGCATAATCGTTGCTTTGAAATTAAAAGCCCACCCAAAAGCATTTAGCAGTGTTAAGGTTGAGCCTACTAGACTGCTCATGAGCAGGCTTATTGTGGCTTACCAAGTACATAGCGGTGTTTAGAGCCCACCCTTTTCTTAGCATTGGTTGTCCTTCCCTGTGAGTCTCATTTGCCTGCTTCTTATTCGTTTCTCAGCTCGTCAGACCTGTGTTTGTCCCTCCCATGGAGTATTGCATCTTTACTGTTGCTTTGATAGGCTCGCATTGCTGCATCTCCAGCTTGCTTTTCAAGCATTACTTTATGTTGTGTGTGAATCACTCAATGAGAGTCCATATGTTTTCGAACTTTCACCCTCATGTTTTTATTGAGCCTCTTGATTTCTCTGTAAGGTGTCCTCATGTGAAAGCCATCAGGAAACAGCGATACCCATCAGGAAAAGCGAGTTTCACTTTTAGTCTGTGTTGATATTGTATTTCTCTGATTCTTTCTACGTGCTTTGGTCTATATGGATATTTTAAACTATGTGATACGTGCTCGTGTTTCCAGTCTATAGATGTGTTTCTGCACTCTCGCTTACAGAGACAAAGTGAAATCCGTAAGCGTAAACTGCTGTCTGTTTTTATTTTTGTGCTCAAGAACAACCATTTCATATGGGTAGCCGTTCCTCCTTAAGTCTGACGTGTGTTTGTTGATATTGAAGGTATTAAAAAAACAAAAATACAACAAATTTAAAGCTGGTGATGTGGCAGGTGGAATTTAACCGTAGGCACAGCAAACAAGCATTTGCAATGCATTAGGTCTCGCATTTACGCGAGATTGATCTATTGACATTGCAAATAACAATGCCTATTGGCATTGTCATTTACAATGCCAATAGCTTTAACTCGTGTAACTGCGAGACCTATTGCATTGCAAATGCTTGTTCTTAGGAAGCATACTATTAGCACGGGCTGTAACCTTGGAGAGATATTCGCTGTCTCAGTGCTCGTATATCAAATTTGGTATTTGTAAGGATACCACTGCTGTGTGTGTCTTTGGAGAGCACTGTGCGTGTATTGAGGCTCAAACATTTTGCAGTATCTTACAATTAATTATTAATATAATGGATTGTCTTAAAAACAACACAGTAGGAAAAAGTTCCATTTTAATAACAGCCCAAAGGAAAGTACAAGCTGTGGCTGAGACAACAAAACATTGTTTATTTGAGTACTACGTGTATATAAGATAGCACGAGTGATAGCGCTGCTTTCTCAGGCTTCGCACATTAGTTGTGTTACTTTGAGGGATACTGCTGCTGTCTTTATACTTTTAAAGTACTTTATGTGTATTTTGAGGTAGCACGAGTGTTAGCCCTACTGTGTTAATCCTTGCATATTAGTTGTGTTATCTGAAAACATCTGCTGCTCTCTCAGTGGATTGTGCAGTAGATGGTGCAGATGTAAACCTGACCTTAAGGATGACGAGACAGAGCAAACTTGTGCCTGTAGATTAAATGTGCTTGTGTTATAAAGTATAAGAGATGGTATTTTATTTGCAATGCGTGGTGTGCTGTGCGCTGTGTAAAGTAAGTTACCATAATTGTGAGAACAGACAAGGGGTTTTTAAGCAATAACGCTACCCCCCTTCTTCGCGCAGGGCCAGAGTGCCGAGAGCAGAGAGAGAGCTGTGTCTTAGAGCCAGCTGCGCCCTTCCTGGTAAAACAGTGACGCACTGACCCGTGTGTTAAGATAACGTTTACTAAACAGTACTATGGCACTGTGTGTTTTTCCCAAGAAGGAGTACAATTAGCATGGGCTGTAACTTTGGATGAATAGCGCTGCTGTTTCAGTCCATGTACATTACTTGTCATTTAAAAAGATAGTGCTGCTATCTTTGTGCTTAGTTATACATTACTATGCGTGTGAGAATAGCATGGTATTTTGAGTGGTAGCACTGCTATATTAATCCTTTACACAGCGCTTGTGGTAGACTGCAGCAGCATACCTAGGGAAATGAGAGGCCCATAGGTGCTTTGCAGTAGCTGGCACTCGTGATTTTAAAATTAGATCTTAAATTGTGGCGATGTAAACCTGACCTTAAGGGTGAGGGGACATAGCAGCCCTGCGCCTGCAGATTAAACGTGTGTGTTATAAATAAGAGATCTTATTTTATGTACAATGCGTGGTGCGTGCCGCGCTGTGTAAGTACTTATTAATATAACGTGATTGGCTTAAAACAACACAGCACAATTAAATACAATTGTAAAAACAGCCAAAAAGAAAGTCCAAGCTGTGGCAACGACAAAAAAACAAACATTATTCATGTAAGCACTACGTATATATAAAATAGCACGAGTGATAGCGCTGCTGTTTTAGTTATCACACATCAGGTGTTTTATTTTTAGGGATAGTGCTGCTGTCTTTATACTTGTAAAGTATTTTATGTGTATTTTGTAGTATCAGGAGTGATAGCTCTGCTGTGTTAGTCTTTGCACATTAGTTGTGGTATCTGAAAACATTGCGCTGCTGTCTTAGTGGTGAGACGGTTAAGAAGAAGGATAAAATGCTGGCACCAGCTATGGACAAAAATAAATTGTACTGTTGATTACAACTATGTGTATGTGTGAGTAGGAGGTACAGTGTGTTTCTGTCTGGAAGGCATACTATTAACAGGGGCTGTAACGTTTGAGAGATAGCGCTGCTGTCTCAGTTTTTGTACATTAGTTGTGGTATTTGGAGGGATAGCGCTGATATCTGTGTCTTTGCAGAGCACTGTGTGTATATTAAGGCTAAAACATATGGCAGTATATTAACATAATGTATTGATATAACGCGATTGCCTTTAAAACAACAGCACGATAAAATATAATTTTAAAAACGGGCTAAAATAAAGGTATAAGCTGTGACTAAGACAGCATAACAAACTTTGTCCATTTAAGCAGTACATTTCTATAAGATAGCACGAGTGAAAGCCTTGCTGTGTTAGTTCTTGCACATTAGTTGTGATATCTTAGAATGTAGCGCTGCTGTCTCAGTGGTGAGACGGTTAAGGAGGATAATAAAATGCTGGCAAGCGTCATGGACGAATAGAGGCTTCAGCAGACAATAACTGTAGTAAGCATGAGCCACTGCAGGTAAGTGTTTGTAAGGTGCTCAGGGAGGACGCAGACACGTTGCGGCCGCCAAGAAACGTGTTTGTATGGAGCAACAATTATGAGGCAGTGAGGGAGAAGGATAACATACCGGCGAGTGGCAGGGACAAGTACAGGCTCCATAGAACAATTAGCATAGTAAGCGGGAGCCGCTGCAGCAAAGTGTCTGAGCGGGGGAGCAGTGGGTTACACCAACAAGTTTTAAACAGTGCTTACTAGCTTTTAATTTTTAAAAATCCCACAGTGTAACATTTTTAACAGCTTTATTGCGTTTGTTAGTTTGAAAATTGTGAAGGTAGGAACGGCAAACACCTTGCGGCCACAAATAAATCAGTTAGAAAGTCCTAGCAATAAGGAAAGTTAGGCAGAGGCATTGAAAAAGCAAAGTTTGTACATATAATTGCTGCGTGTTTATGCAGTATCACGAGAGATAGTACATATGAAAATAGTGATGCAAAGTGGGATTTTTTATAATAATACAAATGCCATATAAAGTACATTCACCGAAAATTTTCCTTACCTGGTTAAACAGCAATGAACTATCGCTCTTGTAAATCTGGCTTCATCCAACAGTAAAAAAAGGAATTCTTTTCTTTTAGTAGTCTGCAGGTTTAAATAGGAACGAAACTCTAACAAGCTGTCGCCATTGTGAGGGAAGTGGGATAAGGGAGGGGGTGGCAAATGGTGAGCACTTTCCGGCCGCTTTCGGCCGCGAAATGAGCTTTTGTAAACAAGAGATTTCAAAGTGCAAACTAGTGCTTTCAGGCTGCCAAATGGTGCGCGCGCCTGGCGCACATGCACTGTATTTGGAGGCCTGAAAAGCACTAGTTTGCACTTCCAGATCCCCCTTTTACAAAAGCTCTCGCGAGAGCAGCGCTAAAGTGCTGTCTCAGGCGAGACCTAAAAATCACCCATGGTCGAAAACTCACCTCTCGACAGTTTATTTGAGAGACTTCCGGTTTGACTTGTTATTTTTCTAAATCATTTTACACCTGGCCTGTCATCAGCAAATATAAAACACATATTTGTGTATCTAAAAATATTTTCAGTATATTCATTGTATTTAAAACAAGCATTGAAAATGCAATAGGTCTCCCCTTTGATTAAGTTAACGCCATTTGCTTTGCTAATGGTATTGTATAGCAATGCACTTCGACCTTTGTTTAGAAAAGACCCGGTAGCAGCCACATGCAGGAATTCTGATGCTTCAACATAGAAGCAGTGACATCTAAATCCTAGGGTCCATAATGAGCAGACATCATTACTGTATGGTTTCCATATGTCCCTACACTGTGTGCCTTGGTGCCATTGTTGTGCATTGTCCCTGTACTGGCTCGGGCGCACCCTTTCGCTAAGTGTTTTATCACTGTAACTAGACAGGCACAGCAGCCTTGTGGAGTGTGAAAG
Organism: Triturus cristatus; assembly: GCF_964204655.1. Taxonomy (NCBI): domain Eukaryota; kingdom Metazoa; phylum Chordata; class Amphibia; order Caudata; family Salamandridae; genus Triturus; species Triturus cristatus. Next base: position 349,929,261 of record NC_140583.1, read on the forward strand.
TCAGCGCCAAAGAACAAACTAAAGCTATCATGGAAGTCCGAATACCTCCTGCGACAGTTAACACTATTTGCCCAAACAGCTTTTCAAGTTTACTTCAGAGCTGGACGACTCGCATTATCTCCTCATAACAGGATCCTAAGAATGGTGGGGTGCAGAGAGATTCCTATCCCTAAGATATGGGAGGGGGGACGCATTCTTGAGGGATGTGGGTCCATGTAGCTATCCAGGTTTTGTTGCAAAACTGTGGAACACCCTGAATCTGGCCTTAAGAGCAGATCCTCACTTGCTGTCCTTCAGGAAAGTTCTTTAAGACTGAACAATTCCAGCCAGTTAGGCTATCATTGGAATTACAGAAGTCCTTGCATCGAGCAAGGAACATCAGACATGATTTGAGTTGTGCCTCAGAGATGATCGGACTCCTGCTTTGCTGCATTCATGACGTTAAATAAAAATGAACAGTGGACATGAGGTGACGCACAGTGGTCTGTAAAACATCCACATAAATCTATTTTCTGAAATATTTTATGTAACGTAAAAACAAATGAAATCCAAGGCCCAGTATGTGCATGGTTTGTGCTAGCCATCTCCCTAGTCCCGGTTCCCCTTCAGTTCAGAGTGCATCAGGACCACAACTAGGAAGTGACATAGATGGCAGTGCTTAATTTGAGCCAGTGGTTTCCTGTGCTCAGCACCAGCACTTATGACAGTCTGCCACATGGCTGTGCTGTTTGTCAAATTTAGAGACTAGTGCATTTTGTTATTAATTCAATATTCATTAAGAATTACTAATACCTGTGACAAAGCCATTCTGTAGCTTTGGAGGCCTTGGAATAGTCTACATTTTCACAATTTTAGGAAAGTGTTGCTTAGTAGTTGTGTTCTTACTGTTACTAGCAGCGCTGACTGAGACAATGGGCATTGCAAGCGGAAGTGGCCTCCTGACAAGGGCCTTGGCCCTTTCCCCCCCCCCACAAATTAAGCACTGCTAGACAGGGTAATTATACCTCCTCCACTAGGGCTTAACATAGCAGTGAACAAACCCTGGGTAGAGAGAGGGGCCGATGTGACCCGGGTGAGTGTGGCCCAGGCACCAGGGGTGTACTAGGGTGTACCCCCAACATGGAATACATCCCAACTATAAAATCTGAATTCCCAAGACTAGTGTGAAGTAACAATTTGGTGGCCTGTTAGAGCAAACAGTTGCCATTGGATGTTGCACTTTGCTTGGATAGTGGGAAGCACAGCAGGGCATCTTAGAAACCATTAATGCAACAAAACTGCAGTCCTTTGAAACTGCATCCCTCACTCAGCTCGCCATTTCAGGAAGTCATTGTAACTATTTAAAAAATAGAACTGGTGCATGCAGGAGATATATATCATGTTTTATAAAAATTTGCTGCTAAAATATGGAGACGCTTTGGAAAATTGTAGAAAATGTGTAGTTTGTAATGATGTGTTTTATGCAAATGTGATATCAACAAGGAAGCATTAATAAATAATTGCAGATCCACCCTCTTGTAGCCATTGTTCTGTGAATTTCCAAAAGGTTCCAAAACTGAGCATTATATGAAGATGGATGTGGACTGGCATCAGTGACTGCTTGGGAGGGCTGCTTGGAAGGCGATAGGGTTCAGAGCCAATGCTGTAGACTTTAGAACCAGAATCCTGTTTTCCCCAGGCAATTACATACTGTGATCTTGGGCAAATGACATTGTCCCCATGCCCCAGCTCCACCCCCAGCCAAAAAATGTGCACATTGCTAAAGAGGATACAGTTTAGTGAGTGTACATCATACAGGAAGCCTATTCATTTATATTGAGGTAATACACGCTTCTGACTCTCCCGGGGTATATTTGTCTATCTGTATAGCCACCAAGTGGATCCCTGGCATATGCCACATACAACACCATAAGCTAATAACTACTCCTGGATTTTTAGGAAATGTCTCATTTCCCAGTATGTCCTAAAATCTCAAAGTGTGGTGGACTAAAAAGGCAGGAGTGGCTGAATGTGTCACACATGATGGGACCATTTGGCAGCTATGCAGCTTTTGTCCCCTTAAGGATGCTGCAGCTCCCAATTTGTCAGATCTTTAAGCAATAGCTTAACGTGAAATGACTACGTCTTCCAGAGCATTTTAAGGAAGTGAATTATACTGTGGTGGAGATAGTGAAGATAGTGCAACCACATCCTTGTGCTGCGTATTTGTATACAACCTAAACAAGCTGTGTATCGGAAATAAAAAGCATGCTCCATGAATGGGGAGCAGTGCACATTAGGCAGCCGGGAGTTTGGTATGGATCCGTCTTTCTCTTGGCCACATATGCCTGACCTGCCAGGCAGGAAAGAGCTGCTGGCCAGAGCTACTGACTTTGTAACTGGGGAAATCACTTATTCTCACCATGCATGGAAAAAATGAATGTGTCCCTGTTTAAAATAACTGCTCATGTAAAGTGCTTCAATACCCTCAGGTCAAGTATAAAACTGCAAAAAAAAGCTTTTCACTTCCTGGTGTGCCGCCAGTGGTGATGATGCTTCCAGTACACTGCAAGCCACCCAAATAATTGCAACTGAAGTCTTGGGTCTGACGGTGGCAGGAGGGGGGCTGTAAGTGCCTAAGCAGCAATGAAAAACCCTCTTTGTCCTACTGCTGTCCCTGCAAGAAGACCTCTTTTGGTCATAATTTATGGATCCTCCTGCACACACTGCCACCACGTGTGCTGCAGTGGTCCAGAACTATTGATGGGCCCCTGCATTCTTCAGCCAGCTTGGTGCATGGGACAGCCTGACTAGTAGCTGAGTCATTTCAAGACCTCTGAGTTTGCGGGTCAAGGGGATTGTAATGTGCCTGGACCCCTTCCTATGTTGTTGAACTGGTGTTGCTTCTGTGTGGGGCAATGCTGCCAGGGGCAGCCTGTGCCTCAGGCGCTCTTTTCCTTTCTCTGCGTAACATTCATCTTGAGCCAAGGTATGGCTGAGGTATCTTGGGTCCGTGTGAGTGAGCCAGGCTGATCTATGGTGTAGGCAGTGTCAGCTGGTGATCCCTGAAAGTGGTGGGCATAATACTTGCCTCAGGTTCACCTCATTGTTTTCAAACATTGCCTTGCCTTGGGTGCCCTCTCACACAAAAATATCCATACACTCACGTTAACTGTTTCCCACTCACAAAGGCACTAGCAGAAACTCACACTTTCACAATCACTGACCCTCACTCACAAATGCTGGTGTACAGAGGCTCTGATTTGAATTCTGGGGGTATATCCGCCCTGTCCCGTTTTGTACTCCATAATGAGACCGATCGCCCTCTAAAGCTATCGCAACATACACGCAAATTAAAATCTCTCAATAATCGATTTAGCGCAGAGAAAAAAAAGTTACGTTCATTACATTACCCTTGAAAAGTTTTAATAGTTTGTCAAAACCCATATTTAAATAAACATTATTCCATTCCACATTTTTATGTGGCAAGTGCTACAGGACCTGCCGAGGATAATGCAGTTGACAATAGTATTGATGCAATATTATTACTCGCCGTTATTTTATTTTGAAATCTACCATTGTGCATGGCAGTCATTGGTCAAAAGTAGGTAAGTAGAACATTTACATAGTGCCGCTATGAGTGAGCGTCTCTAGGCGCTGGACACCTCAACGCCTGCAATAAGAGGGGCTTGATCTGTGGAACGGGCGGATTTGTAGACAGCTCTGTCTGGCCGCGCTGGCATACAGTAGGGTTCAGTGGTACTTAATTTTTGAGAACAAAACTGAACGATAATTATTTAGAGAACACATGTATAAATTTAATGAAAAATATCTTAAGGCTTTTCGAAATCGCTGGATTTGTCGTGGCCACGGGTAGTGGAGGTGGAAGGCGAGCCACGGGCAATCGGGAAAATGAACCCAGTCCGCAGATTACCTGCACAGAGCCGCCGAGTGCAAAGTATGACTGCACAGTGGCTTTTGTTGCTTCCGTGTGAAATGGATCCAAAAAAAAGCAGCCCTATTGGTTTTTTATTACACGCACCAAGCGCGTAATAGACACCAATAGGCCATGGGCGGAGCAATGCACCCGCCTTTGGCCAATTGCGTGCAGTCTTTTATAAAAAGACGCACGCAAAGGCCTATCGGGTAGCACAAACGTAAAAACACACGCACGAGCGTGTACAATTCCAGGCTCTGTTTCGGAACCCCGGACAAAAGGACTCTCGCTGCGCGAGCACTGCTGCATGAGCAGTGTTGCGCACTGCATCGCTAGGCGCGAGACCTAAAAATCAGCAGCGGACAGTGTGAAATATGATTGGGGCGGTGTTTGCGAATTAATGTTGGGGGTCTGGTGCGTTAAATAGGATTGCAGAGGTACTCCGTTTTTAAAGGAAAAAAGTTTTTTTACCAGTGGAAGCCGTATGACAGAGTATGTGATTAAAGTTCCTACTCTGTTGTGGAGTATGCATGTGTGTTAGTTAAAAGCCACCACAGTGTTTTCTGTGTAACGCAGAAGTGTATGTGGCATCAATGAGAGTTACAAGGTTGCTCTTTTAGTTTCATGAAGCCAAGACAGTCAGTACAAATAGCACATAACAACGTAAACAGATGAGCAGCAATTGTGAAATGCAGTATTGGTACATTATCTCTTTATGTGGGATTTCACATTCCATACATGCCGTCAGTTTTGCTGGAGCCGGTTTACTCATACTTCTATTAATTACCAATTCATATTGTAAAGGTGTACTATTTATCTCCATTTTGTGTAGTGGTCAGTGCTGTTTTGAGGCAAGTCAGTGTTCGTAATTTTGTTCAACACAGATAAAATATGAACGCCAATCCTGACTAATTCACAACCCTGACTCCTGAAAAAACAGAAGAAAATAAAACATTTTACAAATGTGCTGTGTGGTGCTAAATAACGCTGCCTTCCAAATACTGGCAGTCCGGTGTTATACGCCCAGTCCCCTTATATGTGCAAACAGCACTGCCAGGCTGAGAGAAGAAGCAGCACAGGAACCTCCTTCTATGCCAAACCCATACTGCACCAAACTAGCAAGTTTATCCTGGTACACCATCTCTTTGTTTGTGGTCTAGAAGTTCTGGAAATGTGACAGGAGAATTATTTCTACTTGCTGCTGAGATGTGCCATCACGCTCACTTTAAAAGTATTAACCAGTGCTGAGAAGGGCAGCTTTACAAGACGGTGCCTTTTTCATCTGGCTCTCTTGTGTACTCCTCCCACCTCTGTGTTCCTAACACCCTCCCACCCTAGTTCTTTTGTCTACTCCCACCTCTGTGTTCCTAACACCCACCCACTCTTCCTTCCTCACGTTGCTTGTTGGTCCCACTCACCCTCTCTCCACCCATGTTGCTTGCCCCCACCTGCCCGCCTTCCCTCCATTGTCTGTGTTGTTGCTTGCCTCCACCTGGCTTCCTTCCCTTCCTTTTCTGTCTTTTTTCTTCCCCCCACACACCCAAGCTCCCTTCCTCCATTGTCCGTCTTGTTGTTTGCCCCTAAACTTCCATTGCGTTGTTGCTTGACCCAGTACCTGCACTCCAGCATTCCAATGCACTCCTCCCACCTTCCTCTTTCTCTTGCCTGTGTTGATGCTTGCCCCTAGCTGCCCCTCCTTCCCTTGTTCATGTTCTTGCTTGCCCTCACACTCCCGCCCTCCCTGCTTCCATTGTCCATCTTGGTGTTTGCCCCTGACCTCCCACTGTCTGTGCTGTTGCTTGACCCCATACCCGCACTCCAGCCTTTCATTGTCAGTATTGTTGCCATCCCCGCCCACCCCTTGTTGCCTGCCCCACCCACCACTTGTTGTCTACCCCACCCGCCCCTTCGGTTGTCTGTGTTGCCCCCCACCTGCCATAACAATACAAGTTATACAACGTTGATAGTCCTAGCTGCATATTAGCACTTTTTCCCCCACATACTCCATGCTCTGTGTTGCCCCCACTGGCCCTTTGTGTTGCCTACCCCCATACATTTGTGATGCCTCCCATCCTGCAATAATAAAAAGGTTGTTATGCTGTCAGCAGTGTCAGCATCATAGCACTTTTTTCCACACTCTTTGTTGTCTATGTTGCCCGCCCACTGTGTTGCCGTATGCCCCGCCCTCCAAGCAGTAAACCTCCCGTGATGAGCCAATGCTGACCATGTCAGAAATGTCTTAATTTCAACCATGTTGCACAGAAGTTGCGCTGCTGTACAACATGACTAAAACATTGACAAGGCCAAAACCTTACGTAGACAAGACCAATTAGCTTTGCCAATGCTTGTTGGAAACAGATATTCGGTCAGGTTAATGTAAATCATATTAAAAATGCTGTGGCTCGGATAGAGTTGAAACAGGCAGAGGTTGTACCTTTCCTGTAATTACCTACATATATTTCCATAAATATACTGATTGTCTCTTTTCAAGGCAGTTCCCTTTTTCCTTGTTCAAACTGCAGCTGTAATTATACTTCATGACCTGACTTTTAGCCTTTTTGTTGCCTGTGGCACCAGACATTGTGATGGCATAAGTCAACTGTAATAACTTATTTCAGTTGAGCCGCCTATTCATTTCTTTATTACAAGCTACTATATGTCACAAGTAACCTAATAAGGAAATTGGAGACAGTTATTTTTACTGGGATTGCAAACTCCCATGTATTATAACAACACTTAGTTTCAATGTTTCTTACATTATTGCAGTGATCATAGCCTGTGTATATTGAGAGGGATTGGGTTTTTGTTCAACCCTATGCCATAATTGTATTACACATACACATGCTAAAGGTCGATTTTACCATCAATTGGTTAATCACATCACATTCTGAATGCAGTACATATTATACTGCCCTGTGAAAACATGCACCTAGTCTTAAAAGTGCTGTTGAGTCTTTGATCCAGTATATTATGTCAATCATTGGCTTTTTGATACATTGAAATATAAGCCCATGCCAGTTTCCATAGCAACATTCTCAATTGACATAAAGGGGATTTGTCAATGTAGGCTGTCTCTACTCTTTTGATATAGAAAACTGAATTTCACCTGCATGCTGCGGACAGGGAATCTGCAGACCTCTAATTAGACAACACTGATTATATGCTAATAGCAATTGTTATGTGCAACATATTATTTTGCAGATGATGCTACAGATATTACCAGTGGATATCTGAATAATAGTCAATTTCCCCATTAGAAGTTCTTCCAATTCAAGTACTTACTGAATACATTCTCAAATGTCAGCCAGAAAACATCCATTTATGTGTTTCATTATTTCATACTTAGTAGCTAGCCAGGCACATCTGAACAAATTCAGCACTTGTCGGAAGTAGAAGGCCTACTTTGACATGTTAATGGGATTCCATTATACTCTCTTAAGATGAAAATCACAGACTTTGAGCCAGTGATGCAGAACCTGATCTCTGCGGAAAAAAAATCTGAATTACATGCTTTATCTCTGTGTAAAGTATCTTGATGGCAAATTTCTTGCTCATTCCTCATCCTTAAACTGTGTACTCTACAAAAAGAAATATCTTTATCATCATAAGATTATTATGTTGTGCCAAACTAACTGTTTGTGGGCATCAAATTTAAGTCTCTATGAAAAGTGGTGTATTCCATGAGTCAAAGCAATCAAACCAGACTGAAAATAAAGACAATTGTCAATAGATCTCTTTGCCCCCTTAACACTCTTGAAGCCCAGGAAGAAAAGCTACTGCTTTAAATCGTGAAAGAAAAGTGAGGGATATTTCTTAAGTTGATGGCCCCCTTTATGGCAACATTTACTGCCTGCTTAAAAGGTGAACATTTCTGCCAAGCGGTAATTCCTGATAGAGAGAAATTACGGAAGGTAATCCCTTTCTTCCCAAGCAGATGGGAAAAAAGGGCGGCCCTGCTCCTGCTGTTTCATCAATTTTTGATAGGTACTTCAATGAACCCTCATATAGATATGTCTGTGCTGGAGGTGGAGGGGTTTGTTGCAGACAGTGGCTTCTAACTCTGGAAGGGACCCTGAAACCCCTCATTCACTATATCTCAGACAGACCAACTGGTAGCCTCACATTCACAGACATGTAAGTAACAATTGGCCATCAGTAGCTTGAGGTCTCAGGGATATCATTTCGCAAATTAAGCATTTTCAGCACTACAGGGCTGTACATAATACACAGACTGTGCTGCATGGTTTGATGTGTGCTGATATGTTTTCCTAGAAAAATCAATTAGACTAATTCATTAAGTTCTTAAGAAGGATCTATAACTTACTCAGAGCATCACTAACAGTTGTATGCATCCATATGATAACATTGCTGATTCCCATACATTTCTGTTCCACTCAGGGATAATGCACGTATCCCTTACATTATGTGTTTAGGAGTGTTCAAAATGAGATTTCTGATTGGCTTAGGTATTGCACCCAGGCCAGGCAGTAGAAAGGTTAAGCTAGACACACACTAAAAGATAACCTGTGCTCACCCTCTGGTAGCGTGGCACAGAGCAGTCAGGCCTATCTATAGAGGCAATGTGTAAAGTATTTGTGCAACACACACACACACAGAGTAACACAATGAATACACCACAAAAAGACTCCATAGAGTATTAGAAAAATAGTCTATTTTATTCTGATCAAAACAAACCAAAACAACAAAAATCCAATACAAAAAAGTTGTGATATTGAATTTTAAAGGAATAAATGTATTAAAGTGCTTAGAAACTAGTAGCACTAAAAATGTTACTATAGGCCACACTGGACTGGGGCAAAGTAAAAGTTTGGACCGTACGGGATGGAGCGCCGGCCGACTACAGGACCCACACAGGCCCTAGTGAACAAAGTGCCTTTCCTGGTTGCAAACAGCAAGATAGGTTGATGTTGAGACCCGCAGGATGCATTGATCTTCTCCACGCAGTGAAGGCGGATGCTTGAGTCGAGAGGCATATAACAAAGCGCCGGATTTTGCCAAGCAGTCGAGTGGACGTGTCGATCTCGCCATGTGCAGCTGCATTAATAAGCTGTCTGGTATCTCAATATCCGGTGGCAAAGCGCTGGTTCCGATGCAATGCGCCGATTTCACTCATGCAACCAGCTGGATGCACCAGTTCTGCTACACACAGACAGGAGATGGGTTGAAAGCTGCGTTGCAAGTATCTGGTCCACTTCCTGGGCAGGAGTAGAGACTTTGATTTCTCCAGAGTCTCAAGCAACAGGAGGCAAGCCAACAAGTCCTTGGAGATCATTTGGAGTGAAGGTAAGGTCCAGCTCTCCTCCAGCAGAATCAGACAGTAGCAGGCAGCTGGGCAACAAACAGAAAAGCAAGCCTTCCAGATTATCAGTCCAGTTGAGTCCTTTAAGCAGCACAGCAGTTATTCTGGCAGATCCTCAGTTTGAAGTCCAGTAGTGTTGAGTTTGATTGGGTCAGAGACCCAGTACTTATACCCCAAAGTGTCTTTGATGTGAGGGTGACGTCAAAGCAGCTCTCTGAAGTGCACAAGTATCCCTTCCAACACAAAGTGTAGCTGTCACCCACCCTAGATGTGTATTGGGGACAGGCTGTCAGGCACACAGAGCACTAAGTGCAGAGAATTGTCCACTTTATAAAAGTGGCCTTTCTAAACCAATAATGTTAAATTCAACTCCACCATTGAGGAGTATTTAAAATTACCATTCCAAAGATATGAAACATGAAAAGGCTACTTCTCTGTGATCAGGAATTACAGCTTAAAAGTATGTTAAGAAATTCCCAATGCTAGCCTGTGAGAGAGGTAGGCCTCACAGCAGTGAGAAAATGAATTTGGAGGGTTTTCACCACCAGGACATGTAAAGATCAAACACACATTTCCTATCTTTTATTCACATGGCACCTTTCCCTTAGGGTTACTTAGGGCCTACGTTGGGGGTAACATATACGTAATGAAAGGGAAGTTTGAGACTTTTTTCTTTTTTTTTTTCTTTATTTGTCCTCATTCCAGAAAGAAAGTGAGTGGTCTTAAAGCAGTACCATGGCACCCTCCTGGACCCAATAGAGGGGACACGCAGCCCTGTAAGTCTCTATCCACCTCAAGGTTTCCTAGAGTCGCCGACCACAGGACTCTTGGGAATCGGCAAGGAAGCAACGAACCCTCGATCTCTGAATGAGCCATCATCCCATGAACTCACTTATTTCATAATCATTGGACTTTTATTTTTCTAGGAAGTTGCACTACCCATATTATTGACCCACTCCTCCCAGAGCCCCCAGAATCTAATTATTTTCTTTGACATGCATTCCATGTCCAATTTATGGACTCTTTTAACCGAGGCAACCCAATCTAGAAACCTTGGAGGGTTGGGGGATATCCAATTTAGACAAATTTCCCTTCTTGCCAAGAGAGTTAAAACAAATAAAAGCGAAGCATGGAAATTTGATAGCTTATTATTAATACCACCTTCAGGCAAAATTCCAAAAATAACTAAAACCAAGCTTACCTTAATTTCTTGGCCACTTACTTCTGAGATTGTCTTACCCACTTGGCGCCAGAAGCCCTGGATCTGGGGACACTGCATAAACATGTGCACATCATCAGCACTCCCCAGGGTACACTTCAAGCAGGCCTTCACTCCTCCATCCAGCTTGGTAAGCCTCTTCGGGGTCCAGTAGGCTATGTGGAGTGTAAACAGATGGTTTCTCCTCAATGGGGCAGCCTTGACAACCCTCCATAAAGTACGCATAGATACTTGCCAATGACATCGCTGGAAGGCAGGTCTCTTCTCCAGGGCTCTTTCATAGACATTAACGGGGGATCTCCTTTAACTAAAAGCCAGTACCATTTAGATACTTCTTTACGTTGGTGGAGGGGGGCTAATAACTTATCCTCCAGCTCTTCATTCGCGACTCCATCCCTGCCCTGGTTAACAGCCCTACCAGACAGTTGATACAATTTAAATCTGGACAGCCTTTGGTTAGTTAGATTGCTAAGAGTATCCCATGGAAGTAATTTATTGTCTTGCAATAATTGGCCCCATATCTGTATGCCATTTTCCAATAGTGGGACTGATAAGCTATCCTTAAGGCCTTCAGGGGTACCTGGAGAATTCCAGATAGGAGAACTTGAGCAATAGTAGGAAATTCTGAAAAACTTCATCAACTGGAACCATAATCCACAGGCAGACCTCAAAACCTTCAGTTTAACTTTTTTTAAATACTTAGGATGTCCAAATTTGTAAAGAATCCCCCCCCCCTCCTCCAAGGAACACTTTTTGACATAGCTAAAAGAAAAGGAGGATAACAAGAAGAAACAAATAAGAGAGATCTCACATTCTAGAAATAGAAGCCCCAGCTATGAAACCGAAGGTCAGAAGTGACTATACCCCCATCTAGTTTTGCACATCTTAATTTCTTCCATGCAATCCTGACCCCTTTGCTAGACCAAAGAAACCTATTTATATCAGTCTGTATATTTTTCAAAGATTCAGGGCTGAATAATAAAGGAATTGTATCAAAGATAAAGGTGACTTTGGGCAGAACAGACATTTTGACGAGATTGGAATGGCCAAGAATTAGAATGGCCAAGATTTGACAATGGGAGGTTGCTCCATGATCTAATAGGGCTTTCTTTTTACCTCCAAATTAACCTGGGCAAATTTATCAATGTCCTGAGTAATTTGAATGCCTAAGTATCTTATTTGCTGCTGAGCTAAAGGGGAACTGGTTTGCGAATTCCACTATATAATTTCTGTATTTTGTGAGTTAATTAGATAGCCAGATATCTTCCCAAAACCCATCAGAAGTTGCTCCAACTTTGGCAGAATTGCTGATGATTCCCTTGTGAAAATCATCGGCATATAGGGCCAGCTATTTTACCCCTCCTCTATATTCGAATGGAGCAAAAAGTTCACTGGCCCTGATGTTACATGCCAGTGGTTCTATGTAGAGATCAAAGAGGAGGGGAGAAAGGGGACAGCCCTGCCTAGTTCCTCGCTCCTGCCTAACTAAGTTGGCTACATTTCCGTTAACTATTATCCTTGCTGTGGGAGTTTTATAAATGTTTCTAATGACCCTCAAAACTAATTTCTCCTAGACCAAACAAGTGAGCTATATGATGTAAACAAGACCAGCTCAACCGACCAAACGCAAAGATAGTGAGCAGCAACTTATTAGCAGAGGCGATGTCGATTGCTCCAATCAGCTCATGAGTTAAATCATGAAGCTGACGCCCTCTAAAAAACCCTTTCTGTTCTGGATGGACCAGGTAACCCATCATGTTGTTCAATCTCCCTGATAAAATTTGCGCAACAATTTATTATCACAATTCAGAAGGGAGATGGGTCTGTAGGATTCCCATTTTTCTTTAATCCTTATTGGGCTTCAAGATCATATTAGCCGCTGCCTCGTTCCAAGAATTGGGGATTGGAGTGTTATTAGAGAAAATACTATCAATTAATTTCTCCATGACTGAAGCGAGTGTCTCGTTAAGGGCAATGTAAAACTCATTAGGATTGGCAACTAAGCCTGCTGCACTGCCTCTTTTTAGGTGTTTTATTGTGGCTTTTATTTCTTCTAGTGATAACTTTTCATTCAACTGTTGGGCCTGGTCGCCAGATAGAGACTATAAGGTTATTTTATCCAAATAGTTTTTTATTTTGGAATCTAAGACCACTAGGTTTTCAGTATACAGTGCTTGGAAGTAGGATTCAAATGCTTTTTCCATATTAGCCCTGTCTGATATTAGATCCACTGTTTCTATGTTAAGGATCTCCTTGATTAAATTTCTGGATTGATTAACACGGGATTTCCAAGCAAGGAGTTTCCCATACCCTTCTCAGTATTCATAATTAGCTAGTTTGCTAACTTCCCATCTTCTTCTGGTAATATTATCTAGATAGTCCATCATATCTTACCGTTTGGCTAACACCTCAGAGTTTTCCTCCCTCTGCTCTGCATTATTTTGGTTGGCCGCTTGATTATATAGTGCTCTAACGATATCTGCTTCCAATAACTTAAGCATTTCTTTAGATCTCTTATGAATTTTAGCTGAGAGACTGATAACTCTGCCCCTGATAATTGTTTTCCAGGCATCCCATATTACCTCTATGGGGGCCTAAAGATCGTTTACTTAAAAAAGAACAATGTCTCATTCTTTAATTGTTCGACTACTGAAACATCTTGAAGAAGGACTTTATCAAACGTCCACCTTCCCATTACAGAGTGTCTTGTAAGTTATAAGTCCTTTAACACCGCAGAATGATCTGATAGGTGCTCTTGGATATGTATTACAGAGCTGACACTATTTGTCAGCCTAGAATCTATCAGAAAGTAGCCGATTCTAGAGCGATGACCGTGTTTTTTATTGGGAAAAGTATAGCTCAGAGGGCCAGTTACAACCCTGTTTTTTGTTCTCCAGATATTTATGAGGCTTAGATTGTCCATCAGGACTCTGATCAGGGAACCCATTTTAGTAGTTACTATTCTACCCCCCTTTGACCTATCAAGAGAGGGGTTCAATAAGATATTAAATCGCCACCCATAGTGATCGAGAGATTGGATTCCAGTAAATGATTGTATATAGTTCTGAGTGCTGAATCATCCTCTATGTTTGGACCATAGTATCCCATCAGGACCGCCCAGTCATTTTGTATCTTAATATCAGCCATAATCCATTGCCCCTCATTATCTATCTTGGTGGGGTCCAATATTACTTTGACCGTTTTTTTAAAGATAATGGCCACTCCTTTAGTACAGCAGCTTTGTGCAGAAAGAACTATCAATCAATTTCTGCTTAGAAACAGCCGCCTCCCATTCATCTATTGTGAGGTGAGTTTCCTGTAGTATGATAATATCAAAATAGATTGACTTACATATTGGAAAATCCTTCTCCGTCTACCAACTACCCTGAGGCCATTAACATTCCATGTACAGATTCTAATTGGAGTAACTTCAGGCAGTTGAGGCAATCCAGTACACCCTTATCAGAGAGAGCGCACTCTGATCTCGAGCTACCCCTCTCTAGCAACTTCCTTGACACTGACATACTTGAGAGGACTTATTCTTTTTCCCCCCTAATTTGCTCCCCACCCAATGAAAAAACAACATGACTTATTTCTCGTGTGTGCCCCCGACCCCCTGGATCCCTCCTTAACCACATTGGGTATGATGTAAATTAACCCCTATGAGCTCACTTCCCACACCCCGCCAAAGCCGATATTTATTAGCAGACTTCCTTAAAAGATTATCCCTGAGCTTTAATTTGATCAATGAAGATCCCTACCTCGTTAGGGTCTCTAAAACTGGACATTTTATTTTTCCACATCACCCTAAGTAAGGCCGGGAATCTCAACTGCACTGTTGCGCCCAATGATCTTAAAGTTGGTATAAATTTCCCCAGTTCCCTCTGTCTGTCCTGCGTGATTCTTGAGAGGTCTGACCTTATCCAAAATGCCCAGTCCCCTTTCGTGAAACTACCAGCTTTAAAGGCATCCGATAACACACGTTCTTTTAGAGCGTAGGTTCTAAAGTTAACCAAAATTTGCCAGGATTTTCCCTATTTGGATTTTTTGTAAAGGGGTCTCTGTGAATTCTCTGTATATCAGACTTCAGCTCCTTAGAGTTCATGGTGGGAATAAACTCTTTTAGCAGTTTTATGATGTAGTTTTTGATGTTATCCGCCTCTGAGCCTTCTGGAATATTGATAATTTTGATGTTATTTCGTCTGGCATAATTTTCTCGGGTCTCAAGTTTATCTAGTATGCCTTTTTCCCCATCTTTTAGTACCTGTATCTCCGTACGATTGGACTCAACTTGTTTATTCAAGTTTCTATTGAGGCTTCCATTACACAGATTCTTGCAGTGATTGCTGTCATTTTGACTTCTAAGGATTCACACGACTCTTGTACTTTGGCCTGATTCGTCTCTGAGATAGCGAACTTGCTCCTGATTTCCAAGGATAAGGCATCTAACATTTGTGCCAGGTTTAATTGATCTGGGGTGGTTGAAACTGATGGTACTCCTGGAAACACTAGAGTGGAGTTAGGAATGTCACTGCCAGGGACAAAATCAACGTCATTTTCTTCTAAGGCCTGAAACCTATGAGCAGTTGGAATATTTGCGTACACCACCTCATCCACTACAGGGTTGTTTTTTTTAGCATCCATTTCAGCCTCTGATACCTTTGATACCTTAGTTGGTCATCTCTTACCCTTGCCTATAGATAACTGAGGTGTGTCCAATGTTAGGGAAGCGGTTGGTTGTGTTTTTTCCTGCACTTTAAAATAAGATCTTAAGGACGGAGTTATCTTAAGTTGCGGAGTTTCTTTCAACTGTTGTGTTGAAGTGGCAGAAGAATATTGTGAAATCAGGGGCTGAACCCCCTTGACTTTTTCCTTAGCTTCCTAATAGTTGGTTTTCCAGCAATAGAAACAGAGGAAGGAATAATATAAGAAGCTTCCAAATTAACCAAAGGGTTAAATGTTTTATTGCACAGTGTGTATCTAGTGGGGTGTTCTGTGATTATGCCCTTCTCTTCAACTGCAGCTTGTAGGTGTGGGCCGACAATACTCTCAGTAAACTCAGGAGAAGTAGAGTGGCCACATGTACCCCTTTTATCCATTTGATTAAGGTCCAGAGCTGGGGTCCTCGGTTTTGTCTTCCTTTTTCTCTGCGCGGAATGATTTGAAGTGGAGATAAGACTACAATCCCCTCTAATTGAGTTTTTAGCTCGCCTGGGGCTCTTGAGCTGAGCAAAACAGAATGCCCGATAAACGAGGTGAAGATAGGCTAGGGGCAACCAGTAGGGAAAAAATTCTTGAGGTGTTCTCGTGGCTCTTGTAACAGAGAAGGGGCGTTTTCTAACAAAAAAATCTTTCTGATACTTCTGGACCAGCTCTCAACACTGCCCACACTGCTGTCAGCGTAAAAATTAGTAGTTGTAACTTTACAGGGGCTGATCCTACCTGGTGTCCCACGGAGAGAGATCCTCGATGAAGCGCGCCTATCAAGTTAGATCCCAATGGTCGCCTGAAGCAGCCGACCTCTGCCGTGTTGTGTCGAGGAACGCCCGTTCAGGCCAGCCAGATCCAGTCCTGTGCTCGAGGCCAGCCCACAAGCTGACCGGCCCAATCCGGCGGCAAAAAGGCAGCAGGGACGCCGCCCCAGATCTCCCGCCACCAACTCGAAGAACGCCAGGAAATACGGCCGAGGACCGACCGAAAAGAACAGAGGGAGCCCAACCAGGGAAAAGACACGGGAAGGGAAGCACTATAAAACCGCTACCGTCCATAAGGTGAACGGATCTTCCAATTGCGGTAAAAGCGCATTCAAGATTAGGTGGTGTTATATGGCAAGAAGCTCAGGAAACATTAGATCGGCGTTGGGGGTAGAGAGGAGCTCGCAGCAAGAACTAGCCCGCCGCCATGTTCCCTCCGCGTCGTGACTTGGGAAATTTGAGACTTGACAAGATTTTTTAAATGCCAAGTTGAACGGACAGTAAACTGCACACACAGGCACTGCAATGGCAGACCTGAGGCAGGTTTGAAAGGCTACTTATGTGGGTGGCACAATCAGTGCTGCTGTCCTACTAGTAGCATTTGACTTGCCCTGGGTACATGTTATACCACTTTACAAGGGACTTACTAGTAAGTCAGATATGCCAGTCAGGTATGCACTAATGTCACTATGTTTAGAGGAGAAGCTCATGCACTTTAACACTGGTTAGCAGTGGTAAAGTATCCAGAGTCCTAAGGCCAACAAAAAGAATCCACAAAAACAGGAGGTAAAAGACAGAAAGTCAGGAGAAAGACCACCATAAGGATGACAGGTCTAACAGGCTTATGGTTTTCCTGTACTTTGACAATTTCATGTGATTCACATACTAGGGAGCAGCAAAGTTTTGGTGAAGAGTGATGGTTCATGTTCAGATTGAACTGACCATGAACAGTGTGACTTCCCGCAGCCAGAAATCGGACCTAGAGAACACACTGCACCACATCAGGAAGACTGAGCTAGGGCTGGGGGTGAGAAGGTTCTCAGACTAGAAACCTTGCTTGGTGGGGGTATGTGTAGCGAGGGCGCATGATGAGATCTATTTGTAGGGGATAGAGCAAGGGCTTCTAAAATGGAGAGTTTGCTATAACCATAATCTACAGTTGTGAATAACACATGTTTAATGTATGCACTATGCATAGCCATTGGCTCATGTATTTTACACGTACATTTAGTGCAGTGTTTTACAGGCATAAGTCTGACGTGAGAGTTCGAGGAGCTATTACTATCGAACCTGTTGATTACCTGATGAGCATCACAGCAAAACATCAGGAATATTTGCCCAGTACAGTTGACCATTTGAAGGATACTGGCTGGCCCCGGCCTCGCTATAGAGGGTAATAAACGACTGTTCACAAGCCCTCTCATTCAGGGCCCCATGCAATGTGTTGCTAAGAATGCATTCAGCTTGTGTTCTATGCTAGTATTGTTCCATTATATAAGTTCAAACATCCATCTATGAAATGAGTCCTCTCCTCTGCAAGGCCGCCCATGTTCTCGATCCCTAGTTTAGGACTGGCAGCTCCTATTACTTTCTTTATCAATCCACGGACAATGTTTAACTAATCTGTTTATTGTTCGGATTTAGAGTTTGTCTGTGAACAGGAAGTTGTGCAGTGGCTGTTTTTGATTTTACTTTAGTGGGCTTTGAAAATGTAACTCTCTGGGGGGTAAGAGGGGGGATTGGGGGAGAAGCGAAAGTTGCCAGCTAAAGTTTTTCGAAAATCACCAATTCCTAGTTCACAAACTGTATACGATCTATTAGCACTCGGTACTGTTTGAATGATGTTGTGCATTGGGGTCTCGTTCCCCTACATGTCATTTGTATCTCAATGTCTTTAAAAAGATATTTGAGAAAAAAATAATTGAGCTCTCCGCCAATTATTGGTTAACTCATGTTAATTAAAAGTTTTTAATAACAATAACTTGTTTTCTACATAACGCTATCTGCGGCAATTTCTGCCTTTTCTGTGCAATGTAAATAAGGATTGCTGCTTTTGGAAATTCTTTTCTCGTTTCCCAGTAGGTAGGTTTCTGTTTTTTCAGAGCTATTGAGTCCGTTGCGTCTCTTATTTGTTGTGTAACTTGTCAATAGTTTGTGATTTGTGTTAAAAGTGATCTATGGCTATAGTCCCTCCAACAGACAACGCAAGAGCGACTGATACGAAAACATTGATTTCACGCAAGCAAAGAACTACTTTCCTAGTGCTAACTAAATGCAAAACTAAAGCAATGTCTTATTTCTATTTTCTTAGGGAAATAAAGATATGATTTAATTAAGACCGTATGTAATTGGGCGAGAATTTAGAAAAACGAATGGAAGAGTATTGTACTTTAACGAAAGCCCGTGAAGAAATCCACAGTCTGGGTCATTACTTGATTGACAGACATACACATCACATTCAAACAGAATACATGCTTAGGTGCTAATGACTCAGAGGGTTAGAGAGGGGGTGGACTGAGGTGTGTGGTCTCAGCAGCCACAAACCCTGCCGGGATGGCTCCAAAAATAGTCAACTCGTTCCATTAATTTGTAACCAAACTCCCACCATTTTGTATAATTATGCGAGGCACCAAATGAATGTACTCTTATTAAAAGGCCTGTGAAAACAATCTTGAGGTCATTATTTGAATCTAGTATTGATTCAGTACTAGAAATTTGCCAGTAATAAATGTAATCCCAGTTTAAGTTGATGGCAGGCGTGTTTGATCAAGAATCATATAATATATTTTTGTTTCAAGGAAGGCTTCCAGCAAAAACACGAGTTTTGCCACGCCGTTTGAATTTAGACCTTGCACTTGGCGGCATTTTCCGTGCTTGTGCAAAATAACCCTTTAGGGGTCTGTTTTAAGTAAAATACTATTGAGCGAGAACAATCTAGAGGCGCCGCTTATCCCAGTGTTACTGTGATGGCCGCGTGCATGCTCTGAAGGCCATTGTGAATGCTCACCATCTTCTCTAGCAGATTCAGACCTGCTGAAGTTCAAGTTGCCTCTTATAACATCTGTGCAGTTTGCAGGATGACTTTCACCTCAGCCTGCTCAATTTGTGCACATCTGGATTGAAACATGGAATGGGCTCATCCTTAATAGAGAATGCCCCCTATCAGCATCACAGAGAATGGTTTAGTCTACTTCTGCCACTCACAATTGTGTCATGTTTTATCAAACGTGCCATCGTTTTCTTGTTGTGATTAGGTGACCTTCTGGCACACCCTTGCACAGAATAACTGTTAAGAACTACCTCTGAAGCTTTGTGGAATGAGTAGATGGTACATTTCCACTTGCGTGCACTTGTGCCCCCACGCCCACTTCTTTCACACGGATGCTGTTCTGCATCCCTCTGGTTCCTCTATAAACTGGGTTGAAATATGTGGTGTCAACAGGACCCTCCACTGTAGAAGTCTTTGCGCTCTCGGGAATGATGTGTGACTAGAAAGACAGATTAACAGAGTTAGTGACTCTCTTCCCTATCTATAGAGATGATGTCTGCCTCCTCCCTTTCTTGTTTATTGAAATACTGTGTCTGCCGTCATCCAAACGTCTCACCCCTTCACCTCTACATACAGCCTCCTAAAGGGAGGAGGGGATGTTAGTTATGATGTAGTCCCACAAAAGACCCACAGGCAAGGTCTCACTACAATTAATAAAACTTATTAGGGTTGCGGACAAAGGGCAACTCAGTCTTCCGTATTTCTGGGGTTGTTAGATTTTCTTGCTGTATTTTGACTCTGTAGAGTGGGACACTGCTGTCTGTAGATTGGGAGACTGCTGTACTTGTAAGCCCCTAGTATATGGTACACTGTGTTCCCAGTGTATATGAGTTAACTAGTGGACTGCAGCACTCATCGTGCCACCAGGTAAGTGACAATGCAAACATGACTGCAGGCCTACCGCCAGTAACTTGGCTCTGCAGGTTAAAAAATGCAAATTTGACCTGACAATGTAACCACTCTTGATAGGCCTTATTCCTCTTTTTAAATGTTTATAAATCCCCTCTAAGTAGGCCTTAAATAACCATAAGGCTGGGGGCATGTTAATTAACAGTATGACATGTAAAAGTTTCATGTTAAACATGTCCTTGCAGTCAGAATGCTCTATCAACCAATCAAACAGGATTTATAAAGCACATCTAATCACATGAGCAGGTATCCAGGCGCTGAGAACCTTGCTGCTGAGGGAGGGTTAGTTGAACACCCAGGTCTTGAATGCTTTTCGGAATTCCAGCAGAGTGGATGAAGTCCAGAGGTGAAAGGGGAGGTGGAGCGCAGGTCTGTGGAGGGTTGATGGAGGTTCTGGCAGTGGTTGATGGACGCTGGTCCTTGGTTGTGTTGCTCGTATCGAGGTGCTTGACAAAACAAGAACAGTTTGTTTAATTAAACAGTTCAGCCAGGAAAACAGTTACAGGAACGGTTTGACGACTGTCTCAATTTACATTGAGTTTGAGGTCTCTTTATATACAATATTACAACAAGCAATAATGGTTTCCGGCATACCATACATGGTGTGGAATGTTGGTTGCTGCCTTTAGGGTCATACATTAATTGCCATTGGCCACTACAGGTGGGTCATGATCTGCGTGGACACAGTGTGGCCAGTGGTGGATGTGCCAAGATGTCCGGCATGGGTAGGACCAATCAATATTGTAAGCGCGCTACTCACCCGTGAGGGTCTCAAGGTGCTGAGGGGGCGGGGAAGGGGAGGTCCGCAGATCTGTTTAGCCAAAGAGCCAGGTCTTGAGGGTCTTCCTGAAGGTGTTCTGGGAGGGGGCGCGACTGATATCTGCTGGTAGCTCGTTCCAGGTCTTGGCTGCAATGTGAGAGAAGGATCTTCCACATGTTCTGGCTTTGTGGATGCGCAGGGTTTCGGCCAGTGCGAGGTTGGATGATCGGATGTTTCCTTTGGGTACGTGGAAGTTGATTCTGTAGGACGTGGACGTGATCACAATGTGTGTTACTCCTTAATTGGCTATGTGTTCCTAACTCATGTGGCATCTGACTCTGTGGTGTTTCGAGGAGCGCGTAATCCTACTGGCCATGCATGCTTTATTGTAGCAATCTCCGTTGACGATTGCAATTTCGCTGTGCCTATCTGTGGAATTGATCAAGATTTTCTTGCCTCAGTGTTTGCCTGCCAGCTGTGCACCCCCTCACCTCTGATCCATCAATCAGTAATCCTGAGCCTATGTCACAAGGCCTGCCTGACAACATAATTGGGTGTTGAGGTAGATGTGGGGTTCAGTACGGCTGATTCTATTAATAAGGACAATAGTTCATTTCTATTGATAAATGCATCAATATCCATATTAACAGTTGTGTAGGGCTTTGTTGGTGTGGATCAGCATCTTGAATTGATATCTCTTCTGAATGGGGAGCCAGTGGAGCTTCTTGAGGTGGAGGGTGAAGTGGGTTCACTTGGGCTGGTCGAGGATGAGTCTGGCCACTGAGTTCGGTATGGTCTGCAGTCTCTTCAGGAGGTGTGAGGCAATTCCCTAAAAGCTACTTTCACTGTTGCAGAATTAGCTGTTCCATAGGAAAGCACTGGCGTACTTTAATGAAGTTAATAAAGTTATCTCCACCTAAGAACTGGAAAAAAAGTTAGTTCTTGGACTTTTTAAAATAGTTATTACAAACCCAAACTAATTTATTGGTAAAGTTGGATTTGTAACAAATATTTCACAAAAGTTATGTTGAATAAGTTGCTTTTAACCTGTCTAAATCCTCTCAAAGCCCATTTACCTGAGCTTCAAGCGGTCACTGGAGCTGAATAGCTCCTCGATTGGCTGTGGATTGGCTCCCAGAACTGAGACAAGGGGTATGGGTGTGAGGAGGAGTCCCGTTCCTATGACAAGATGACATCTGGGCAGTGCCCAGGGACTTAACTATCTTCAAAAGGGTATAATACTGCCTAATCGTGTCATACGGACTCGAGAACTAGCCCGGAACACCACAAAACACTAAGCATAAGTAGGGTGAGATGGAGGCCCAGGGTCTGGCTGTCTGCCTCTGCAGACTGCTGCTCCTGGGAAGCAGGCCTTTGGTGCTTACCCACATGCCTGACCCCCCCCACATAGTGGAGGAGGACTCCATCTGGTCTGAAAAATAGACCCCAGTGGAGAAGAAGCTCCAACTGCAGAGGGGCCGTAGCGCCTGAGCCACTGAAATGACTCATGAAGCTGCACCCTGAGCGCCAGAGTGTCGACTGGGGCCTATTTACTCATTAAAGTGGTCACTGCTGTCGGAGGGTGACCCGGGGACATGCTGCAGACAAATGGTGGGGTGGGTCCTGTGTGGAGATCTGGGACCTGCCGGTGACCGCGATGTTGGACAAAGAGACTGGCCTTCATAGGCTGAGAGTTGCATCACAAAACAGAGCCAGCAGACAGCGGTGAGGCCTGGGTGTGCGGGGCTGCTAGCTGTAGGTGGATGGCTTAGTGCTGAGGGACTCTTGGACTGGGTCTCACCCACCGTTGGAATCATCCCTGCGAGACTGAGGCCGAGGACCGGCATGTTGGGTAGGCCCAACCTGGATGGATGCCTGGAGGGGAGAGACCCCTGTGATTGGGGCCTGTCGGCTTGCTGGGGGCATCAGTGTGTTGGAAGCTGTGGGGGCCGAACTCATCAACCCCCCTGGCGAATGCAGCACCGAGGCTTTGAGGCATCGAGAATGGCTGCAGCTTTTTGAGGCACCCCCCGCTGTGCACACAAAATAAACCAGGGCCGCGCTCCAACCAGCGGAAGTAGTGGTACAAGCCACACATGAGGAGCAACTGGTGGGTGGAGTGCACGCCTGCAAAGATCTCACCGGGCTGCCAGGGGCTTTGCCTGTATCACCTGGTGCACGTGAATGGCCGCTTTGACCACATCCCTGGCATTGTTGCCCACCCTCATCGTTTTGAGGCAGGATCAAGGCCTACTGCTGGGAACCAAGCACAGATCCTGACGCAAGATGTCCGCCACTGGTGGCAGTCCTTCTGCTTGGAAGGTGTAGGGGCTGTCCTGGTGCCTGATTGTTTGTGGAGGGTGGTGCGGCCCTGACTCCTTCAGCACTACTGGCCCTGAGAAGAACTGGAGGGCCGTGCTTAAGGCACTGACACAGCAGGGTCTGCTGAGAACTCGGGGACCAGGTGCACTGTCCTGAGGCTACACAGTTCTACTCAGCCATTATAAGGGAGCTCCGTATCTTGGTGCCATACTTGATACGCCTTCCCAGTAGTGCTAAGGAGTGGGAGGACCGCAAGCTGTGCCCCTTATTATAGTCCGGTAAGAGCAGCTGAGGCCCAGCAAGCCGGGGAGTGACTGAACATGAAGCAGGTGGTCCAAGCGTTGACCTAGCAGAGTGCGGTCCAGATGCACAAGGGCAGGAAGGCAGTGCCCAGCCCATCACCAGGCGGCCTAAATCAGAAACCGGCAATGTGAAAAGACAAAGGTACTTGCACAGACGCCCCTAGCACCATCACCCAGTACACCAGACCACTCAACCCACCAAACACATCACAAGGCAAACAACTGAAACTGATGAGGAGTATATGGAGGGTGGCATGGAGCCGTCACGGGCGGAGCTGCTGGCTGCCATCCAAGGCTCGAGAAAGGCACTGAAGGACCGGATAGATACCGTATCCACCAATACTAATCTCCTGCAGGCAGACCTCCGCAAAGTAGCTGACAAGGTGACAGTGGTGGAGAAGGACATCACAGGTCTCAAGGGATAAGTGGCTGCCTTGAAGAGGCAGGTATAACAAATATCTTCCACAAGGAAGGCCCTGGAGTGCCATGCGGAGGATGCAGTGGGCTGTGCCAGGTGCAGTAACATCCGCTTACTGGGCTTTCCCGAGAGAGCCGAGGGGAGATCCGTGGAGCAGTTCCTTGAGCAGTGGATTAAAACCCAGCTGTGCCTGGTGGGCCTCTCGGATCTCTTTGTCAATGAAAGGGCACACAGGGCCCTAGTTCCCCTGCTGCCGCCAGTGGCTCTCACACGTGCAGTCATTGCAAAAATATTGAACTACAGAGTCGGAGACTGCATCCTTTGGGCCGCTAGAGAGCAACAGGACATATGCTTCGAAAATAACAAGATGTGGTTGCCTCAGTTTTGGTCCTGTTCAAATTGAAATAGTCCAGACTGAACTGCCAAGTCAGGTCCCCTCCAGATGGGTGCACAGGCAACTCTAGATAGTTATAGAAGTCGCACCACTTACATTTTCAGGAAGATAGAGCAACCATAGCCAGGGTGGTGGTTGGAGCCAACATTTAATATAGAAATGATGTGTTGATAAAGACTTCAAAGTCCAATCTCAGGAAGTTTCAGGTGTTACAGAATTCTGCAACAATCAGAGTCTGAAATGTGCAAATGAATGCACATTTTCCCAATGCCTTGAGAAACTCCTTTAGCTCAAGCAAATTCAATTCAATGAGACTTACTCATGAAGCTTTACTTGGTAACTCTCCTTACTATTTGAAGCATCACTTAGCTGATATCATCCTCAAAGAAGCTTGCAGTCAGCTAGAAAACATCTTCTGCTTGGGTTACACCATAGCAAGTTCATTAGTGAACAATCTTCTCGAATAACTGAGCAATTCTGCTGCTTACCTCATTTAGGAAGGAGCTAAAGACCCAGCATTTGAATAATTCTTCAGTATAGCACCTAAATACCCTGCTCTCTCTCTTTGTTGCTATAAAAAAATACTGGTTTGATTTAAAACATTGTTATTGTGTGTGCTTCCCCCATGGAGACCACATTCACCCCTCAGTGTAACATTTAGTGAACAGTTTATGATCGCACCCTCTTTTAAACTATGCAACAAAGAGGGAAAGCATCTAATAATATTTCCCCGTAAATAAGATTAAGATTTAGAATATACCAATATCATGTCAAAAATCCCTTAAAACACACCTTTTCAAATACTGTTTGGCTCTCACATGAGCAATGGTGTATATATATATATACACCATATATATATATATATACACCATATATATATATTACCTACTGGCGGTCGCCAGTAGGTAGTTATAGTTAGGACCCCTTTTCCATAGGAAAACCTCAACATTCTATTTTGAATAACTTTGGCGCCGGTCGATGAATCCTCGCGAATTTCTCAAAATAGGTGGGGCGCTACGCTCCGCTCCTACCCTGAAAGTCTCGGGGGGATTCGTCAAGCGGGGGCTGAGATAAAAGGGGGGTCCCAAAACGCGTTTTTCCCATGCATTTTTCCATAGGACCTTTAGAACGAGCTACAGCCCGAACGGCTGAACAGAATTACTAGAAATTTGGCAGAGAGGTAGTCCCTAGGTCAAGGAAGTGCCTTTTGTAGGTTTGGTGTAAATCTGTTCAGTAGATTCTGAGAAAATAGCCTTTAAATCAATATATATATCTGAGCCCGCTTACGGTACGCTTACCGTACGCTTACCGTAAGCGTACGGTGGCGTGCGCGAGCGCGATTCTGATTGGCTCTTAGATCTTAGTAAACATTCGAATCGGCCGAAACCAGGAAGCGGCGGCCGCCATTTTGTCTCTCGCACTGAGTGTTGTTTATTAAACAAGATGGCCAAAAACATGTTACGGGGCTGTTTTGACAACTCCCTCCCACATAGTCATGTTGAGGGAGTCCCCAAACATCCCCCAAGAGCAAAAACGGTTTTATTTTTTTTTCGGCAATTTCGCCGAGTACGCTTACCGTACGCTTACCGTAAGCGTACGGTAAAAAAAAAAAAAAAAAAAACACTATCCACACTTACCCCACCCCCTGTGCTTTTGGTGGCCGTAGGCCACCAAATGTACAGGGCTTATTAATAGGTAAAAAAAACTAAATTTTGGCAACATGAAATTATAAAATCGAAATAAAAAAAACACTATCCACATTGACCCCACCCCCTGTGCTTAAGGCCACCAAATGTACAGGGCTTATTAAAGTTGATAAAAACCGTGCACGGAACGAACTGCGTTAAGTGGGCGCGCACGCCTCGAATGGCGTAAAGTAACTTAGCATTTAAAAAACCGTACAAATTCACTGAAAAAACCATAGGTTTCACACACGTTATAGTTAGGAATTAGCATTTAAAAAACCTTGCAAATTCACTGAAAAAACCATAGGTTTCACACATGTTATAGTTAGCGGAAATTTTACTGATAAAAAACCAGTGAAATTGCCCCGTTATAGTTAGTGCTGGCAACTATAACTCACGCGACCGCAATCTTCTGCTGATGACATATGTGTCTTTATGAAAAAAAAATATTTGTAATATATGTATAGCTAAAACCTATGGTTTTTTCAGTGAATATATATATATATATATATTCACTGAAAAAACCATAGGTTTCACACATGTTATAGTTAGCGGAAATTTTACTGATAAAAAACCAGTGAAATTGCCCCGTTATAGTTAGTGCTGGCAACTATAACTCACGCGACCGCAATCCTCTGCTGATGCTAATACTGTATTTAGACACTTATTTGCCCATGTCTTCTTCCATACATTTTTAGCTATACATATATTACAAATATTTTTTTTTCATAAAGACACATATGTCATCAGCAGAAGATTGCGGTCGCGTGAGTTATAGTTGCCAGCACTAACTATAACGGGGCAATTTCACTGGTTTTTTATCAGTAAAATTTCCGCTAACTATAACATGTGTGAAACCTATGGTTTTTTCAGTGAATTTGCAAGGTTTTTTAAATGCTAATTCCTAACTATAACGTGTGTGAAACCTATGGTTTTTTCAGTGAATTTGTACGGTTTTTTAAATGCTAAGTTACTTTACGCCATTCGAGGCGTGCGCGCCCACTTAACGCAGTTCGTTCCGTGCACGGTTTTTATCAACTTTAATAAGCCCTGTACATTTGGTGGCCTTCGGCCACCAAAAGCACAGGGGGTGGGGTCAATGTGGATAGTGTTTTTTTTATTTTGATTTTATAATTTCATGTTGCCAAAATTTAGTTTTTTTTACCTATTAATAAGCCCTGTACATTTGGTGGCCTACGGCCACCAAAAGCACAGGGGGTGGGGTAAGTGTGGATAGTGTTTTTTTTTTTTTTTTTTTTTACCGTACGCTTACGGTAAGCGTATGGTAAGCGTACTCGGCGAAATTGCCGAAAAAAAAATAAAACCGTTTTTGCTCTTGGGGGATGTTTGGGGACTCCCTCAACATGACTATGTGGAAGGGAGTTGTCATAACAGCCCAGTAACATGTTTTTGGCCATCATGTTTGATAAACAACACTCAGTGCGAGAGACAAAATGGCGGACGCCGCTTCCTGGTTTCGGCCGATTCGAATGTTTACTAAGATCTAAGAGCCAATCAGAATCGCGCTCGCGCACGCCACCGTACGCTTACGGTAAGCGTACGGTAAGCGTACCGTAAGCTGGCTCAGATATATATATTGATTTAAAGGCTATTTTCTCAGAATCTACTGAACAGATTTACACCAAACCTACAAAAGGCACTTCCTTGACCTAGGGACTACCTCTCTGCCAAATTTCTAGTAATTCTGTTCAGCCGTTCGGGCTGTAGCTCGTTCTAAAGGTCCTATGGAAAAATGCATGGGAAAAACGCGTTTTGGGACCCCCCTTTTATCTCAGCCCCCGCTTGACGAATCCCCCCGAGACTTTCAGGGTAGGAGCGGAGCGTAGCGCCCCACCTATTTTGAGAAATTTGCGAGGATTCATCGACCGGCGCCAAAGTTATTCAAAATAGAATGTTGAGGTTTTCCTATGGAAAAGGGGTCCTAACTATAACTACCTACTGGCGACCGCCAGTAGGTAATATATATATATATATATATATATATATATATATATATATATATATACATATATATGTGTGGAAAGGAGGTATTGCTGATACTGCTCCTATTACCTAATATGTAGATTGGGTAATAGTAGCAGTACCAGTCTAGCAGTACTACCTCCTTTACACAGATCCAGCTTCTGCAAAGGCATGTGAGGATTATAATGTTTTCTTACAGCATTGCCTCCAGTTCTGTCACATTTTGCACATTTTGTTGGGCAGGGTGTGAATCTAGTTTTATGTTAGATCTGTCTGATCCTCGCAAGTGGGTATTATGCAACTAAGGCACAGCCGTATATGGGTTGTGTCTGTAATAAGACTTGTCTCAGCATTTGACCAGGACTCATCGTGGTATATAGCGCAATAGTTTAGTATTGTACATGTATCTGATTTTCAGTAATCAATGGATAGTTGTGTCACTGCTTTCATGACAGATTACTACAATCATAATCCATTTTCAACATTTAATACCTTACACACAGTGCAGCTTTTATGAATCTTCTTTGAGTCTGGGAGGGACTTTATTTATCCTAAAGCATGCCCATGAAATCTTTCAAAGATCTACATCCAAAAATAATCATTTTCTTTTTACTTCCGCTCGGTGCTTGGCATCTATCTCTTAATGAAGAGAACAAAATAGCCAATAATCTTTACCACTCTGTGCACACTTTTTGTGGCCACAAGAATAATAGTGTTTTGAAAGGGGTTGCCTATTGCCTGGGGCCTAGTACAGATCTTCTAGTCTATCATGCAATGGGTCCCTCTCCTGCCATCTGACTTTCTTTTAATAACATGAGCCATGGATTTTTAATCTTGTCTGGTCTACACTTGTGATTTATAAGACTGTCAGTATTTATAGCAATTCACATTGCACACGGCGTTGTGGGATACACCATAAGTATAATGCTGAATTACAGAGCAATGACTAAAGTTACCAAATACTGAATTTCAATATTAGGCACCATTAAATTCCCTCCCGTGGTCTGACAATGATTACCGGAGCGGGTGATGTTGCCTTTGTCTTGAGCATGAAGTAGCGCTGAAGTGTATTTGAGATTTAACATAACTTTTTTAGGTCAAGTGTTAGCTAACACTTTTGATTTTACAAAAAATTGTATATATAATGTACATATAGGGTCTTTTAGCTAGACCTCTCCATCTAAGGATCTGTTAATTTATCTTTCCATTCACATTTGTCTTCCGCCCACCATAGAAAACAGCATGGTTAGTGGGTCAGCCCAGTTCAGCCATTGGTTAACATCATTGTGAGCGACTGCATTCTGCCCTTTCCCAAGGAGCACATCCACTCTCAAAGTTCTTCACTCAAATGCCAGGGTCTCCAATGGTAATGTTTTTAGAGACAAAAATAATTTTGCTTTTAGCCAATTTTTTTTTTAGATTGGTGAACACCTGGCAGCATCCCCAATAAAGTTTTTCAAACACCATGACAAAATAAACATTGAAAAAAAACAAAAGGCCAATAGACAATGCTAGAACTATTGACTTAACCAAGCTTGTTTTGTCTGGGATTTGCTATCTGTGACAATGTGGACTATTAGTTGGGGGGAATGTGAGTCATTACCAAGTAATAATGTCACAATTTCGTACCAGGTCATAGTTAGGTCTCAATAATTTAAACCTGATCTCAACCCTTGGTTGCTGTAGCACATACTAGGCAAGCTTAAGTTAGGGGAAATGTGTAAAGCATTTATCAGCACTTTAACAGTAAAGAAGTAGAATACACAAGTAAAATTTTACTCCAATTAATAAAAATACAGTAAAATATAATGCAAAACAGACACCAAAATGACAAAAATTGGTTGTAGGGAACCAGAGGCATGATTTATAGAATATTTAAGTCACAATAGTGCCTAAAAATGCAAAGCGCCAATTGCGATCATCTGGTCGCACTACACAAGTTCCAAGTAAAAAGTTATGACTGGCTGTGAGCTACTACCGGTGGGTAAAAAGACCAGGTTTGTCCCGATGAAAAGTTTACCTTCTGACTTAAAAGATTTTCTGGTGAAAATTCCTTGTCAACAGGCCACTGGCTTGACAAAATCAGGCAGGTGAAGCATGGGTCCACGGTAGGAAGGTTGGCATGGTTGTTGTTGACAGCGAGAAGCTCTGAACGGGTAAAGTCCAGAATCTGTGCTCAGGTAGGTCTTGTTGGCAGTTGGATGCTGTCCGATGTTGACCTCGGAGAAGCCTCCCTGTGTCGGGACTTAGAAACTTTCTGGAAATTGAACTCCTTTCACCTGGGGAAGAACCTGCAAGTTGAGTCCGATCAGTGATTTAATATCTGCAGCTGTAGCTTCAGTGCCAGTCCTGGTCTCCACTGGTTGTCTGGAGAAACATTTCTGGAAAAGTTTTTAAGTTTCCAGTTTTGCGGGTTTCAGGATTAGAGGAGTATACTCTAACACCAGCTTAGGGTTCAGGACCTAGTGGGGTAGGTCTCACTCTCTTAGAAGCCACCAGCAGGGTTGGGGGGAATCCAGTAAGAACTGGCAGCTAGTCTCTTGAAGAGTGGAGTTCATTCAGCTTCGGTGGCCCTGTAGTTTAACGGAAGGTCAGCCAACTGACAATGAGAGTCTACTTCATGGTCCTGTGTGCAACTGGGAGCAGATCCAGCCCTTGAGGTTCCTCTCCACAGGCTCAACAGCAGGTGCAGTCCTGCATGTGTCTTCCACAGGTCCAGAGGAGCTCTGAAGAAAGTATCCAGGGATACCACATTTATTTCTGGAACCAGCCTGTGAGTGGGAGAAACCCCCTGACCAAGAGGGAAAAAGATCCCAGGGGCAATCCTACCCTCTTTGACATGACGTTCTGTAGGTTTGGCCCTAAAAAATCACACAGTGCATTGTTTTGCAAATGGCAGAATCTTTCTTCCTCTGGGCAGAGGTTTGGGCGCACCTCTGAAGTATGTCTAGGAAAAAGACAAACTCCCACTGCAAACCTGTTTTGAAACATGTTTTCCACTAGCTGGGATCGGTGCCATCCTATCTACGTGGACAATGGAAAGGGCAGGAGTAGGTATGAGTTACATCTGACTGTAACAGGGAATGCCCCTTTGAAGCTTGTGCAGTTGGTGTACATATCCCCTAGGCCATCCTGTTGTGAGGCAGTCACACATCCTACCACCCAATGCACTTTTTTACCTGTATCTTAGCCATTGACTTGATTCTGTACATCTTCCTAGGAGACCTCAACTTTTACCTTGAAAACACAGATTACACCAGCAAGGCTGACCTCCTAGGAAGTATGACCAATCTCGGACTCAAGCAATTGGTTACCAACCCCATTCACATAGCAGGACACACGCTCAATCTTATCTTCACAGCCAGCAACAGAGTAAAATATACCCACACTGCGGAGTTCACTTGGATTGACCACCACTGCGTCCACTTCATCATCTCGGAGCCCCTCAACACCCCCACCTCTACTACCAGCGAAACATGTCACAGCTGATCCAACCCTAGACCACTGCCCTCAACTGCCACCTACCCAAGCAGTGGATACTTTCACTAACTGGATCACAGCAAGCGCTGATGAAGTCTCCCCCAGGAAACCGACCAACCACAAAAAATGGACACAACACTCCTACTGGTTCACAGAAGAACTAAAAACCCAGAAACATAACTGCAGACAGATTGAAAGAAGATGGCATGCCTGTAAGACCCTCGAGGACCAAATATGCTTTAAAGCTGCCCTCAGCCGCTACCACCACCACCTCCTGAAAAACACCAAGAAGTCATTCCTAGCCAACCGCATCAATGACAGCTCCAACAACTGCGAGGAACTCTACAACATAGTCAAGGAATTCACCACCCCCTCAGCAACAGGAAATTACATCACACCCTCACAAGATCTCTGCGACGCCCTGGCAGAATTTTGCCACAACAAAACTATCACCATCTACCAAGACTTCACACTCTAACCCCCTGCCGCAGAGGCATCAACTTCCTCGTGCTGACTGATGCCCTCCCACACCAGCTTACATCGTGGAAGCCCCTCACCGGGAAGGATACAGTGACCATCATGGGATCCACCCACTCTGAAACCCTGGCAGACCCCTGCCCCATCACACTTTCAACCTCGGCAATCAACTCATTAGCACAGAACTCACTAAAATCCTCAACTTCTCGATCACCACAGCCGACTTCCCCCAGAAGTGAAAGCATGCCAACATAAAGTCTTTCCTGAAGAGGCCATCTGCGGACCCAGGAGAACTGAAGAACTGAAGAACTATCGTCCCATCTCATTGCTCCTGTTCCCAGCTAAGGTAATCGAGAAGGCAATCAACATCCAGCTCACCAGACTACTGGAGAGCTATGACCTCGTGGGCCTCTACCAATTCGGATTCAGATCAGACCACAGCACATAAACAGCTTTAGTCACAGCCACATGTGACCTCTGAATGCTGCTAGATCAGGGAGAAACAGTGGCCCTCATCTTTCTTGACCTCTTGGCAGCTTTCAACACTGTATCCCACCACACACTGATCAACAGACTCCACCAGATCGGAATTGCATCATACCTCACTGGAAAACTCTAAAAATCATCCTCCCTCACTACTCCTCTCTCTCTAAGAACATCAGCTGCAGGGTACCTCAAGGCACATCCCTCAGCCCAATACTCTTCAACAGATACATGACCCCCTGTCCAACATCATCAAAAGCCATGGACTCAACATCATCTCCTACACCAACGACACCCAACTCATCTTCTCTTTCATTGACAATCCAAGAACTGTCAAAGACAAATTTCAAAGATACATGAAAGATGTTGCCGACTAGATGAACAACAACTGTCTCAAACTCAAGACGGACAAGACAGATGTACTCATCTTCGGGAGAGGCAAGGTCACACACTGGAACAATGAATGGTGGCCTCTGGAGCTTGATCCAACCCCAATACCCACTGAACATGCCCGCATCCTCAACATCATCTTTCAGCTATCCATGAAGAAGCAAGTTGGCGCCATCTCCAGCACCTACTTCCTCATGCTCTGTATGCTCAGGAAGGTTTTCAGATGGCTCTGAACCAACACCAGGCAAACTGTCACTCAGGTTCTCACCACCAACAGACTCAACTACAGCAACTCCCTCTACATAGGAATAACAGCCCGTCTCATGAGGAAACTTCAGATGAAAAAATACAAAGAGTCCCCTCTTACGAAAAAAGAGAGAACCGTACTATCCTTGCTAGAAAATGACTAGTTATAAGAGTTGGAGGAGAACTCCTGCTTTACCTATGAATCAGAATCTGAACTGCTTAATACTTTATCCCAAAGGTGCTGCAGCGCTGTGCTTGCTGCCAATACAGGTGCTGAATTATAAATCAAATATAACCAGTACAATGACTTGAATGCGCTGCGCACTGTTCACTGATACATTGCATCCAAAATGAATACATTTCATATATTTTTTCTTTTCATTCAAAACAATTAACAATTCTTGTCTTTAGAAAAATTCCTATTCATATGATTGTGTTACACCATTACAATTGATGATAAACAAATTACAATGTATTATTTTTTTAAACATGTTTGCATTACAACATATAATTCATTGTGTAGTTCATTGATCATTTTTCTCATGTGCTTTCAAATAGGTGCCCGATGCATACACGCTGTTTTCCCTTGCAAATAATCGATGGTCTCTCATGGGTTTAGTCATTTTCTAGCAAGGATAGTACGGTTCTCATTTTTTTCGTAAGAGCGGACTCTTTGTATATTTTTATTACTTACAGAGGAGGCTGAGTCCACGGCTTTTCGTACTTCTTCACTCCCCCCATTGTTTTTTGAAACTTCATATGATCCAGAACACAGTGGCCAGGCTCATCCTTGACCTTCCTAGATGGACACACATAACCCCTCAACTCAGAAAACTCCACTGGCTAGCAGTTATTAAGAGGTGCCAGTACAAGCCACTCAGCCACACATGCCAGGCATTACACATCAAAGGACCTGTGTACCTCAAATAACGTGTGAACTTTCACCAGCCCACCAGGAAACTCAGATCCGTATCGCTCGCCCTAGCTGACACCCGTCATATCTGCCGGACTAACAGTTTGTTTCCCCATTTGGTGGCCAAGGCCTGCAAATTACCTCAGAGCCTCATCATCGCCTCAGCAGTCCAAGAAGGACCTCAAAACGTGGATGTACATCTAAAAGGGAAACTGGCAGCATCATCCTATAGCGCCTGGGGATCCGTGAAGGAGCCGCGCTCTACATATCCTGTTGATTGATTGATTGATTGTTGCCTCCTTGCAGGGAGCAAGCGGACTGCCCGTTGACAGTTGAGCATTAACTCAGAAAAGGCTACCAATGGCTTTAGGCAGTAAAATAGTGACTTTCTAAAGTTACAAAGACAAAATTTGACTTTGGCATTAAGTTGGATTTTGTTTTAACTATAAGAATGAACTTTTGGACTATTTTCCTAGCTAGTGCCAATCTGGAATGTAACTCATTATTTTCTATAGCACAGCCAACTTTGCTTCAGTTAAAAATGATTTTGGGGCATTTTGCACTGTAAGGGCATGCTCAAATATTAAGTGCTTATGTCCTGCTTATTCAATGATGCATGTAAACTATCATTTTATTTTGAACTACTGCATAAAGCAGTAAAGACCTATTCACACGATCATTGCAGTATGCCTTGTACTACTGCTCATACGAGTCTCTAACAATACATCCAAATTCTAGAGCCAGTCTATAAAACAGTTGAAAAGAGAGATCTGTTCTTTGCATTTAAGTTGTTGAATGATAAATGTGAAAAAAGCATTGTGTGTGACCTGGGGAAAAGTGTGATCAATCCTTAAAAGAGAGGTCCCATGTTTACTCGCTGTGAGCCACCTTTCTGAAAAGATGACGTTCAGTATGAAATGATGTGAAGTTTATCATGATAATGTATATTTTCTGTGAAAGTTGCATTCATTGAGAATGTGGTTCTTAATCACTTAGAAAAAGGACCATCAATAGTTACTTGAAGTGGAACTGCATTATTTTGTGACAAATATGGTAATTTTTTTTAGATTTATACGGCAGGCTAAAATAAAATTGTTACATACCTATTCTCAGTTTCTGTACCAGCAATTTCCTTTACAGTTACAAGTTTCTATTTGAATGTCTGGTTGTTGTTGGTACTTTTTCGAGACTATTGAACCAGACCCAAGATTGATTCATTTTTAGAATATTTATTATTTAACTTGTCTCTGAGAGATACCTTTCAAATGCTATGTTTTTTAAAAAACATTTACAATCTGATGAAATATTAGTGTATCACTTGTGTGTGAAAAGGTTTTGCTGGTGCAAAAAAGTTTTCTTTAATTTAATCAATTTAACCTGTGACTTACAATAGGGGTATTCAGGTCCGCACCAAATTCTTCTTCTCTGCAGTGGATCTCTGCCACCATTTTAGAATGGAACATCAATAACAAAAAAATCTCAATAGACAATATCAATTTAGTTCATTTAGTTCAGTCAATGATGAGAGATTCAGATGAGTGTAAAAACCTTTATTTATTGATAAGAGCTTAGTATTTTTTTTTTTTTAATTGACATGTTTTTATTAGGGTTTTTTCATGTAATGCATTACAAGTAATAATCATCATTATTATCGTAAGTTATTGTACTACGGCACAACATAACATTAGGGATCTATAAGGAAGTTAGCGTGTGTGTGTGCTGTAGTCCGTCAGTGGCTAAGATCTCCCGTGGTGTCTTGAGAGACTCGTCTTCCCAGTGGTCGGCTCCATCTGGCCCCCATGTGGGTCGTCCTGGTCGTGCCTACATTTTCGGCCTCGGTCGGGGGACGGTTGCCCCTTCCTATCGAGGTCCGAGCTGCGGTCCCCTCCTTCCTGGATTCCCTGTCATGTCATGTAACTACAAACAACGGTGTTGAAACCGCTAACTGGGGCTCTTGCTGCCTACGGGGCGGCTTGAACAGGGCCCTTGAGTAGGGGAGGGGTCTCGTAACTGGGTAGAGTAGGGGAGGGAGGGAGGTGATGGGGGAAGCATGGGGGGAAGAGGGAGTGCGGGGTCGGCAGACGAGAGAATCTCGTGGTGGATTGGGTATGGACTGGTGGTAGGTGTGTGTGGCGTGCCCCGGGTATCCCTGGGTGGGGGGGCGGCGGGTCCGCTACTTGACATTAGGCGGGGGGGTCGGGTTCATACGTGCCCTCGCGTCTAGGCATGTTGTCTGCCTTATGGGTCGCCTGTGTCTCTTGTCGCATCAGGGCCGTCGGGGGGGGCCACTGGGGCGTGGGGGGTGGAATGTGTTAGGTCTGGGGTTTCCCCCGTTGCCCCTGTTTGCTTAAAAAGGATGATGAGCTGAGCCCAGTCCATAGATATCGGGTGTTTGCGGGCGCCGTTCGCCTCCTCCTCTCGCAGTAGCTCCTCCTCTGCTGCACCCCACTTGAGCACCGCGCCCACCCATGCCTGGCTGGAGGGCCCTGCTGGGGCCCTCCAATACATCGCGATGTTCCTCTTCGCGAGGAGAAGGGCCAAGGAAATAAACTTCCCGGATACCTTCGCGGATTTTCTCCTCGGGGTCATCCCCAACGCGCATTCCTCCCATGTGGTGGCGGGCGGGAGTTCGGTCGTTGCTTGAAGGGCTTGGTGTACTCCCCCCCAGAAACATTGTATGGACGGGCAGGCCCAGAACATATGTTTGAAATCGGCATCTACCTGGTGGCATCGGGGACATTCGAATCGCGTATCGGGGTAAAATCGGTGGAGCCTGTCCAGGGTGAGGTATGCCCGGTGTAGGATATTAAATTGGATATTTTTAAAACGCGCGTTCCTGGACACCTTTTTAGGAGATTCCAGGGCTTTACGCCATTCCGCGTCGTTGAATACTCTGCCGGCGTCGTTTTCCCATGTTTCTCGGAGTTTGTCTAGGGAGACTTCTGTGAGCTCCCGAATCGCTTTATATAGCCAGGTGATGAGGTGGTTGCCCGCCCCCATCCGCAGCACTGTGTGCAGCACCGGGTGCGTCGGTGGTTCCCCATCGCGTGTATGCCAAAATTGGCCGCCACTCTCTAGCAGCTGTCTGTGTTTCAAAAACTGCCCCTGGGGGAGGTCATGCCACTC
The DNA here is from genome assembly GCF_964204655.1 of Triturus cristatus. Classification (NCBI taxonomy): domain Eukaryota; kingdom Metazoa; phylum Chordata; class Amphibia; order Caudata; family Salamandridae; genus Triturus; species Triturus cristatus. The sequence continues at coordinate 349,966,127 of NC_140583.1, forward strand.
CACCAGCTGTGCGTACGTCCGCAGTTGTCCTTCTTGGAACAGCGCCTCCATCTCAGTGACCCCGTGATCCGTCCACACCCGGAGGGCCTCCGCGGTGTAGTATCCGCTCCGTCGGGGGAAGCCCACAAGGGGGAGCAGAGGGGAATATATTGGCTGGCCCCTCGACATGCGGTGTATCCGCATCATGCATCTGCGGGCTATAGCAACCTGGAGCGGGTGTGTACGTGCCGGTTTGGAGCCCGGCATGAGCAGTCGGCGGATCATCGGTAGAGGAAGTCTGCCGCCCTCCGTGATTGTCTCCCCCACATGGCGTTCCGCCGTCCAGTGTGACAGCCACTGGAGCTGCGCCGCGAGAAAATACGATTCAAAGGATGGCGCTCCCAGGCCGCCAGCGGTCGTGGGGAGGTACAGTGTGCGCAGTGCCACTCGGTGGCGGCCGCCCCCCCAAATCAGGGTTGTCAGCAACGCGTCTAGTTCCCGGAAGAAGGAACGTGGCGGTATGATGGGGAGATTCGCGAAGTAGTAGAGCATCCTTGGGACCATGATCATTTTTGCCAGAGCGACGCGCCCTATGGGGGCTAGCGGCAATGTCTTCCAAAACCCTACCGCCGAACGCAGACCCGTCAGCGCTCTTCGGTGGTTCCCCTCAAAGAGGTCACTGGGGGAGTGATATAAGCGTACCCCTAAGTATCTGGGGGCCGTCCCGTCCCATCGCAGCGCCCGATCGCCCAACGTGATCTCTAGGGGTTCCGTGCGGGCGCTCAAAGGGAAAATGGACGATTTCTCCCAGTTGACCCGGAGTCCCGAGAGTTCCCCGTATTCTCGCAACGTTGCCCAAATGGGCGTGAGGTCGGCCGAGATATCACGGACATATATCAGGAGGTCGTCCGCATATAGTGACACAAAGTGGGTAACGTCCGCATGGGTATCCCCCATGCATCCCCTTCCCGTCGTAGTCGTATTGCCAGAGGCTCCATTGCTAGGGCGAAAAGGAGAGGAGAGAGGGGGCATCCCTGCCTGGTTCCACGGGTCACCGGAAACGGCGCCGATATGAGTTTACCGAGTCGCACTCTGGAGGTGAGGCCGTTGTACAGCAGCCGGGTGTAGGCCAGCAGCGTGGGCCCCACACCCACGAGCCGCAGAACCTCGAAGAGGTACGGCCACAGCAGGGTATCGAACGCCTTCTCCAGGTCCAGGACCAGACATGCCGCCCGGGGATATCGTTCTTTCGTCTGATCCTGAATGTGGAAGAGGCGACGCAGATTATGTGAGGTGTTTCGCCGGGGAACGAATCCACACTGGTCCGTGTGGACCAGTGCGGGAAGAATTTGGCTATAACGATCCGCTAAGATTTTCCCGAGGATCTTGCAGTCCGTGTTCAAAAGTGTTATCGGCCGATAGGACGCCGGGAGCTCGGGGTCTCTATATGGCTTCAAGAAGGTCACTAATATCGACGTCCGCATCGAGTCCGGGAGCATTTGGCGGGTCACCGCCTCTTCGTATATGGAGACCAGCCGCGGTGCTAAGAGCATCGCGAACGTGTGGTAGTACTCGACCGGGAATCCATCCACGCCCGGTGCCTTCCCGCGTGCCAGAGCTTTAATCGCTTGTTTTACATCGACCGGTTGGAGTTTCTTGTCGAGGTCTTTTCCGATCTCGGGGGGGATCCGGGGTAGGGTCAAGCCATCCAGGAATCCGGTAAGGTCTCCCGAGGGCTCGACCCATGGGGAGCGGTACAGGGTCGCGTAGTACGTGCGGAAGACGTGTAGGATATCCGTCTGTGTACTTTTGAGTTGCCCGTCCGGGGCCCGGAGTTCAGTGATTGGGCGCGACACTGTGTCTTGCTTGGCTAGCCAAGCCAGCAGGGATCCCGCCCTATTCCCCTCTTTGTGTGTCCGAGCTGCATATGCTCGAAAGTTATATTTGCGCAGATCTCGCATCGCCGAGGCATGGGAGGATTTGGCCGCTGATAGTTGCGCCTCGGTGGCGGCTCCTTGGTCTACTCGCCTTGAGAGTTCCGCGAGCCGGGTCTCCGCCCCCTGCAGTGTCCTATCTAGCATTCTTCTGACCCCCACTACTTGTTGAATGCAGTGGCCTCTGGCGCTTACTTTGAACGCATCCCATTCAAACGATCGTGCGGTCGCCGTGTTATCGTTTTGTCTAAAGTGGCCTTGCATAAATTCCTCTATGCTTTGGCGGAATACCGGGTCTGTCAGGCATTCTCGGGGCATCCTCCATGTTGGGATTGGGGGGTGAGGGGGTGTCCATCTGAGGACCGCCGTGTGTGCGTCGTGATCCGACACTACTCTGCCTAGGTAGTCCGACTCTTGTACCGAGGATAGGAGCGACGCGGAACATAGGAATCTGTCTAATCGGACCCTCAGATCGTGTGGGATCGAGTGAAAGGAGTACAGCTTCGTGGTGGGATGGCGTGCTCTCCAAATGTCGGTCAGTCCCCATCTGTCTGCCCAGTTGCGAAGGTCCGTGGCTTGTTTGTATGCTGGCGAGTGGGCCTGTGGCGGGTGTGAACGGTCGAGGTGTGGATCCAGGGTGCAATTGAAATCCCCTCCCAGGAGCCATGGGACCGATGTGTGGGGGGCCAATGTGTGGGTGAGCTTGCCCCAGAAACTCTCCTGCTCTGTGTTAGGGGCATATATACTCCCTATCAGTAGTTGTCGGCCCTCTAGCAGTCCCGTCAGTAGTGCATCGCGGCCCTCTTTATCCACAAGTCTGTTTTGCTCTTTAAAGGGTACCCCCGGTCTGATCCAGACGAGCGCACCCCTAGCGAACGCTGAGTAGGTCGTGGCACAGATGATGCCTCGCCATTTTCTCTGTAGTCGGTCCGCCTCCCCTGCCGTCAGATGTGTTTCTTGTAAGAGTGCTATCTGGGCCTTTTGTCGCTTGATGTAGGCATAGACGGAATAACGCTTGCGGGCTGTATGCATCCCCCGAACATTAAGTGTCAGGAATTTTATGTCCGTGTTGGGAGAGTTGTGGGATATGTTGTGGGAGGTCATGTGTATACGTCCTTGTAATAGTGTGGGCCCTTCGGCCGTCTTCCCCGGTGATAAGAGCTTGGTATATTGTTTTGGTCTCTATATCCAAATTAGGAAATCAGGCAAATCATTTTACAGACATATATCAAGAAAATCATGGTTAGAGTCAATCAAGAAAATTGAAAGCTCTTCCATAAATGAATTTAATTCCTACTGTACTCTCAGTGTATTCCAACCTACCAGAACTCCCAAAGAGTCCTTTTTGAAAAAGAGGAAGATTTAAAGGAGCATTGAAATAGAATCAGATTAAAGCTGAACTCCTCATGAAGAGTAGTTCCTGTAACCCGTCCAAGTCTCTTCTGCATCAGCAAACAGTTGCATAAACAACTGTTCATAGTTAAGCTAAGAAAATAGTCACAGCAGTAGTCATAACTGTTAAAGAAATTAGAAACCCACAAAGTATTAGGTTATGGAATCACCGTCAGCAGTAGCTTACCGTGAATGGGGTAAAAAAATGCTAAGGAAAAAAGGGATGGTTGCAGAAGAATGGCCTGGACTGGGCTAGACTGCACTGCCTGGACTGCCTTAATTCTAACTAGGAACATGTATAATATAAACCACAAATCATATGTAACAATCAATGCTGGTGTTAGGTAATCTTAAACCAATGATGAAGGATTGCCCGATGTTCTGCTGCTTCTTCCTTCATTGCCACGATAAACGTACGAAGTGCGCAAGGTGCAACTTAGTTACTAAACATTCATTTGTGTTAGCTTCACTTGGAGTTCCCACGAGAATCCTGCAGTTAACTATCAGATGTTCAGTATTCCACTATGCAACATGAACAATTCTTAAAGGCAGATACATTCTAGTTGTAACTTAAGATATTATGTCATGAGACTCACATCTTCATGTAAGCATTATTGTTTTATTTATACTATTCAGCATTCAGCATTGTGAATATGTGGCTGCCAGAAACTAACTAAATACGATGAGAACATGTATCTTAGGAAAAGAAGAAATACCATTTTAACGTCAGCACATTTTACAGAGATTACATATTTAAACAATTCATGCGTGAATCATTTGTCAAATAATATTGCATAGTTTAGCATTTCCTAAAAGCGTTTATTTATTAAAGAAGAAAAATAACTGAAAGATAGAAAACAGCAGAGGCTTAATCTGGCCTAATAGGGTAATTACAATAGAAAAGAGTGCTTACTTTGATAATCATGTTACACGTTGTTATATCCTGACTTCATGGTTATGCATGCCCTGCCTGTAGAATCCTACAGTGATGACATGGTTTGGAATGTTGTCAGTCAAATGAGTCACAGTTGACTGGGCTGAGCTGCCTGCTGGCTGCTCCTGGTGGGGTCTTGTTCTTCTCTACTTATGGTCTCCCTCTGATCTTGTACCATCATGTAATAAACTTCCTTAAATCACCTGAACTGAGTGGACTTAATCACTACAGAATTTTGGCGACGATCTTCAAAAGAACCTGCTTTTGTCACCTGTACAAGAACTTCAAGCAACTTAAAAAAAATACAGAACCTCCTGCTACTCAAGTCAAGTTACCCCAACTGGCATCCTGATCCCACCAGTGACCTCCCATCGGTCGCCCACAGCAGTCTCCCAGTTGTTCCTGTCTACTCCACATCATCTCTACGCTTCTTGTGCTGTGCCTTCAGTGAGGGTAAGCCTGACATTCACCTACGTCTGTGTTCTGGGCTGTGCCCTCAGTGAGGGTAAGCCTAACACTCTTCAAGCCTTCCAACATCTGCGCCTACCAACTCCTGCATCTTGTGCTGTGTCTGCGTCCTGTGCTGTGCCTTCAGTGTGGTGCGGGTAAGCCTGACGCTCTTCAAGCTTTCCTTCGTCTCTATCTTCTACTGAGCCTTTTGTCAGGGTAAGCCTACCTCTGCACACTGTCTGGTGAAGAAGTGTGTGTGCTCAGTTGTGTGCCAGTTCCTACTGTTTCTGCCGTGGGAGTGGAGATGAAGTGTACTAATGTACTTGTGCACCAGTCACTGATCTGAATGACCGTTTCTCTGCGCCCTCATTTAGGATGCCTGCACACCGTCCTGTGCTTATGCCAGATTTCACCTGGAGAGTTCTGCCACTAAATGTATACTGCCAAAGACTTTGCTTTCTGCCTGCCTTCTGCCATGTACCCAGTACAGACTGTACTGCTACATTAGGAGAGTGTTTTCCTGTCTCTTGCTGCCTGCCTCCAAATGTGCAGTTCCCTGGAAGTGTGTATTTTCTTGCCTGTCTGCCCTAATTTTTTATTTGGGTCTCTGCTGTGATCGTATGCATAATACTATGCCACCCTGGGTCAAGTTTTGGACACTCGTTATGGCCGCAACACGGAGCCTCGGTATTCTGCTGAGCTCCATATTATAAGGAGATTCAATGTGGGGTATTCTGTGTCATTGGTTTTTCTTGTGCGCTTCTGTGCAGTTACCTTTTTGTTTTTTAATCAAATTTACTTTGTATCTCTCAGCCCCATTACCTTTGGCAGTTGGAAAACCTTATCTTTAAATTTAAATTATGCGCGTGCAGTCTTACCGGCGTCCAGCTGCACTTTTCTCCAAGGATCCTCTATGACGCCTTCTTCTTCGCGGTGATTCTGCTTGTGCTGCACGTTTTCAAGCACGGTGACGCCGAGAGCCATCCGGCGCAGCGCCACCGTGCGGCCGCCATCTTGTGTTTGCCTGGAGCTGCTAATTTTTTTAGAGTGCTCTACACGTTACTTGCCAACCATCATTTTTACTTCTCTGTATATCAAATGTTGTCATCTTCCAGCAGGCGGCACCGTGTGGATTGGACTTAGCTACGCCCTGCCAACCAAGTTTTTCGAAGACTGGTAGTTTTCCGGTTCTCATCTTGAGGAACTTTGAGGTGTTTTCTTATGACTGGTGACTTTCCCCTAATCTTCTGCACATATAGTGAGCCACGACCTCTGAGTCTTCTGGATGAACTTTACTAGGCAGTTACTTTTTTCATGGAGTACTTGTTTTTCCGTGTTTTTATTTTTAACCCACAAGTTTCCAAGTTGCTTTCAGACCACGGTGACCACTTCTTTTATTTCATTTCATTATTTTCTTGAGACAATGATGTTGCTCGGGTGAGAAATCGCTGACTGTTGGCTGCACCTATATATTTTTTTAATGCATATGCATGTTCATATTCTGTTTCAACACCTCATTTCTTGGGTATGCTTGTTCCTATCCCCATGACAGGCACTCCTGTGACTGTTACATTATACTTCGTTTATGGTGCAATTTGTTGACATTCAAATGTTTTACTTGTACATGCTCAGTGGGGCTATTTTCTCTCACAAAGTCACATGTACGTTGGCAGCAATGTTATCGCTTTATACACCTGACTTACACAAGCTAGGAGTATTTTCAAATTGTAACAGTGTTTATTTCAAATTTTATGCATACTATAATGTTGCTTTTGATGCATTATCTTAGTACTCTTGCCCTTTGTTCTATGTTTTATTGTGCTGTTTCTGGGCAATTATGCATAGGTTGCAGTCCTCTTCTTCTCATTTTACAGCTACTGTTCTTTGTTGTAAGTTGCATTGCTACGCTCAAAGCAATCATGCATTAGGTTTTAGTCCTTTTGCATCTCTTTACACTCAGGGCAACTATGCAACAGTGTTAGTCCGTTTAGCATTTTTTTTAGCTTCTCTATCCATAGAGATGTGTCACGGGTTCCTACCCACATTATGTCACAGGTTCCTACACATGTATTCGGGTTCCTACCCCCCAAAAAAACGAACATTTATGTTGTTTTAGTGCATAGTGTGTAGGCTCCACACTAGTTGTCCATTCACGGACACCTCACGTCTTATTTGTTTACCCTACATAGGGTGTGTTTTATCTTTTAGTGCAACCCATGCATAGCTCCAGGGAGCTATGCATGGGTGTTGTCCCTTTGCATTAAATATATGGGTTTTCACCCATATCTGTTTGCTCACATTCTTCAACCCCTTTTTGTTTTTCCCTGTGTCATCACCACTAGGGGTATTAACGCTATGTTTGTTCAGATTTTTTCCCCTTTTTTTTATACTCAGGGCGACTATGGATAAGTTATTGTCCCTTTGCATCTTATGTATTTTACTGTCACTAGAGATATGTTTTGGGTAGACAGTATACAGGGTGTACATTATGGGCGTTAGTCCCATCTGCTTATTTATGCATGAATCAATCAATCTGACACACTGTCTGGTTTAGAAGTGTGTTTGCTCATATGTGTACCAGTAAACTAGATTTCATTTTATGCAGAAGCATGGACATTTATTTAGTTATTTCCTCATATCAAGCATTCCTGGCTTTGTTTTTTTTATTACCCGCTTGAGTCTACACTTAGAAGCCTGCTGGGTACTGTGTATTCAACCTAGTGTTGTGTGTTTAATTGTTACAAGGGAAATACATTTTCAATAACGTTTTAAGTAATTGATTTTCAGTGAGGCTACATGGCAGTTCAACCGCTGCTTTTTGAAAACTCCTCGTGCTTCTCTACCACGCACACTATCTCACACTCAGCCTTACCGAACTTCTCTTGTCTCCGTGGTGTCTCCTATGACGTTCACACACTCAAGTTCTCTACTGTGAGATGTTTTAGCCCACGTTCTTGCCTCAAGCCAGTTCAGCTTCCACATTTCATGATTTAAGTTTCCCGTACGTTGGGGATGTTTAGTTTTCTTTACAGGGGTTAGCTGAACTTCACATGGGTTCTACACACTAGTGGGTCACTTTCATGGGGTATCGTTTCCCTTGCATGAGGGTTGGCCCTACATGGGGTTAGTTTTTGGGTTTTCTCTCGTACATAGATTTTGTGCCCCTACCTGAGGTTTTACTCTAATTACACAGTTTACTGACACAGTGCACATTGTGATTACCTATTGGGGTGTCGTTTTTTTTTTTTCTGGTGCACAATATATATTTTTTTTGTGTTGTACGATGCACAATATATTACTTTCACACAGTGCACAATGTCTAGGTTTTAGTCCTCTGTGTTTCGCCATCGGTACATGTGCAACTTAACAGACCTTCACACAAGGTTCGTTGATTGGTTAATGTTTTGTCTCATAGTACACTAGGTGTACATCCACTATGCACAATCTCTTGACCTCTCCGGAGGTGTGTTTGTTGGGTTTTTCCCTTTCATCCTGTATATAACATATGACCTCCAGTCGAGGTGCGTCCTTACACGGAAATTACATTACATGACGTATACCTTCACTACAGTGCACGTTTTTACCTTACTTAAGGTGGTGTTTCTTTAAAGCTAATTGACAGTTTGTATTTATTAATAAGTTAGGAAAAGTCACATGTACATGTCTTATGTAGTAAAACACACCAACCAGCTGGGTTACTAGGTGATTGAAACCAGGGCCGGCTTTAGGGCGGTGCGACCGGTGCCACCGCACCGGGTGCTGGCTTCCTTGGGGCGCCGTGTTTGAAAGTTTATTATGCTTTTGAAGCACCTGCTGCAGCGTTTCTTTCCCCGCGCAAATACCAGGCCTAACATAAATGTCAAGATAACTTGTGTGATTAATTATCTTCCTGAAGAGAGATGAGCATTTTTTATAGTTGAGGTTTTGACTTCGGTGAAGTTAATGCAGAGGGTTAATATGCCTGCTGCAAAGAACGTGTACCAAGTAGATTACAGAGTGCATATAATATAAACAGATCAGCAGGTTACTGCTTTCAAAAGAGACATCTTTTTTGTTATTTGCAATTTATAACTTAAAGTCCTAATATAGAATAGTGAGCTATTAACTTTCATCCTAGAACTGCATACAGACTGCAAAGTATACATTATTAGAACATTGATTGATGTTGCAAAAAGGGATAATTTGGCTAGAAATCGATTCTTATTATTAAAGAAAACTCCCAACTATGCTGTTTCTTTTTCGACTCCGAATTTGTGCTTCTCCACACCAAGCACTCTTAAACTATACTGCCTACCAGTATGGATGACATGTGACTCCTACACTTTTAGGGGCATATTAGCAAGGGCTGGAGATATAATTATCGCCGCTTTAGCATCCGTTTTCGGGCGATAAGTGGCAATAATTATATCGCAATATCATCAAGGACGCGTTAGCACGTGTTTCTGTGATGTAGAGCCCGTTTTTTCACAGCCTCGCCTCGCATCGCTAATGAGATGCAAAGAGCGTGGCTGTGAAAACAACACATCAAAATATCGCGAAGGCAGCTTCGGGATATTAACAAGGAGGTGCAGCGATAAAAAAAATTGCGCTACCCTGGCCTTAACACTGGAATTTAACGAATATACGACGTTACTTCGCATGCGTTTAGTATGCATGGCATTACTACGCAGTCGTTAGTACGACCGCGTTTTTAGTTCGCAAGTTCGCATTCCTTTACTACGCAATTCGGAACAACGAATTGCAGTAGGGGGGGTGCCGGATGTTGGAATAGTATAATTTACTATTCCAACTCCAGTCTATGCGGACACTAGGGAAGGTGTTGGATATTAAATCCAACACCTTCCCCCCCCTAACGCAAGTCGCTGTTCCGACTTGCGTAGTAAAGGTTTTCTAAGTAACAACGCGTGCGTACTAACGTCCGCGTAGTAATGGCATGCGAAGTAATGCATGCTAAGTAAACGCCGTTTTCTGAATTTAACGTCTGTTAAATTCCAGACTAAGGCATACTAATAATGGTCGGTGGAGGGTCGTATCAGCAATGTTATCGCTGTTTTCCATGGAACATCGCTGGAAAACCAGCGATGTTCCATGGTAAACACCGCTATCGCTGAAATATTATCGCCGTAGCGCTATGTATTATTAATATAGCGTTATCATGGCAATAATTTTCAGCGATAGCCAGTGATAATATTTCTACCGCTACGAGGGGCCAGTTAATATGCCCCTTAGTCATTTGGCTTATGTAACATTTCCTATACACTGATTTACACAGGTATGATTGATTGTCTCTGTGTAATGTGTGTGTGATGCAAAGTGCTCGGACACCCTACACTGGTATGAGTGGCTCTATATAACTAATTCAATGCATCTGAGAGAGTGTGGTTATGGAGACTTGGGGCCATATTATCAAGGACGGAGTTAAAAATTATCACCGGTTTAGCGGCAGAAAACGGCAGCTAAAGCGGCGATAATGGGCTTGATAATTTGCGCTTGAGAATTCCAATAGAAGTCCATGTTCTTGTGTGAACATGGGCTTCTATTGGAATTCTCAAGGGCATATTATCAAGCCCAATATCGCCGCTGTAGCGGCAGTTTTCTGCAGCTAAACCGGCGATAATTTTAACGCCGTCCTTGATAATATGCCCCAGAGTCACTGTTAAAGGGTGCTAGTGAGAGAATCCATGGTGGAGGTGGTCATTGGGGGGGCGCCAACAAACATTGTCACACAGGGCGCCACCAGCACTAAAGCCGGCCCTGATTGAAACCTAGATATCAATATTATGAAGTGAATTGTGTGGGCAGGTATAGCGTTTGTATCATCTTCGCAAAGTCCTCATGCATATTTGTAATATTTTTTTGTACTGAACTATATTTTCTACTGTTTCTGCACAAATACCTTTGTGCACCATATAGATACGGTGGAACGTTAGGCATGTTTACGTCTTGTCCCTTAGGCTAGGGTGCCCTGTGCTTTCTAAAGCTCGGGTGAGTAGTCGCTCACCAGTCTGTCTTCATCACTTTTGTCCATGGACCCTAGGTATACGCCAAGTTGGTAAACGCTGCCAAGAGTCCATTTCATTATTCTGTTTTCACTCTGACAGAGAATCTATGCAATGGTTCCCCGTCAAGAGTCCATTTTGGATGCTTTTGCTTCCCTACTCTGTGACTGCATTGTGTTTCAGTTGTACAATGATTTTCTTGGATTTACATTGTGTGTTCAAGGACCCGAAGTTCTCACTTTTGGAGTCCATTGTTTCATTTGTTATATTCACATTACAGTCCGTTTTCTCAATTTTTAACATCATAGGATTGTACGATTAGTTCAGTTGTTCTACATTGTATGTTTGCTATGGATTTTAGTCCCTTTAGCACATTTATGCATTATATTAGAATTGCATTTGTTAACCATTTCTTTCCTACGGTTTAGTCATGGGTTCGCACCCATATTATCTGGTTAACGTTCTCTAATCTCCACATGCTGTTCGAAGATTCTTTGGTCATAATCCATATACTGTCTTGAGATTGACTAACTTGCTTTTTTGTTATAGTCACTTGTTTCCTTGTCCTTCCTTTTTCTTTGTAGAAGGGAGGATGGGTTGTGCCTATCAGTTGTTTTTCTAGTTGTTTTTCCATCTTGGTACCTATCTGTTGTTTCTAAAAAAAAAATTCTCTTATCTTCGTGTTGTTTCTTCGCTTCATTCTTTTCTTTACTTTGTTATGTTCTATTCTCTCTCACTCTCCACTTCTCCTCGTTCGTTTTCTTTCCATTTTGCTATTCCGTGTTTTTGCTTTCTGGTTTCTTCTTTCTTTTTCTCTCATTGTTGTTCTTTTGTTTATTCTGGAGAAAGGGGGATATGTTATATCCTGACTTCATGGCTATGCATGCCCTGCCTGTAGAATCCTACAGTGATGACATGGTTTGGAATGTTGTCAGTCAAATGAGTCATAGTTGACTGGGCTGAGCTGCTTGCTGGCTGCTCCTGGTGGGGTCTTGTTCTTCTCTACTTATAGTCTCCCTGTGATCTTGTACCATCATGTATTAAACTTCCTTACATCACCTGAACTGAGTGGGCTTGATCACTACACACGTTAAGTTTGCCCATGTCATAAAAGGCGCATTTTCCTACTGCTCATTCTATTAAGCATTATCAGGTTAATGTCTATTGTAAATTATGGAATTTATTTAAGCTAATTTCTTCTAATCTATCAATACTCCCAACTAATGGTGATCTTAACCAACACAGAAGCTCTTTTCCCATGTGAGTTCGCTTTAGAGTGCACATTCATCTTCCGTTGAGTCTTGTCTCTTTCTTGTCTAACCTCTAAATTTCAGTAATCATGTATTCATCATTCATAATTCCCCTCAAACCCAAATCCTTTTTATAAAATGTTTGTTGCATTTTTTTCTGTCTTTTGCGTAAAAAACAACTACAGCTCACAAACAAAACATAAAGCAATATTCAACAAAGCTCTATAAATATTATAGGCATTAGAATGTTTTTCAAAATACTCTTTCCTGCCATTGAAAATTAATTTCCAATTGTATAAACTCCTTTCCCAAAAGTTTTCAAAAAGACTTGGTGTTTCTAAATTATCTCATTCAGGTTTTAAACCTGAAATGTTGTTTGCATAGCCTTCTATTTCCGTACTTCTGCCAGGTATGTATGAACAGCAGTGAGTTAATTCAGGCATTCTGTAGACTCCACCTTTCTCTGCAAGTAAAATGTCTAGTAAAAGTCGATCTTGAAGTACCATAGACCATATTGCAATTAACTCAGTGTTAATTATAAGCAAAGCTCCAGATGTGCTTGTGGCCATTTTGTCAACACGGGTAGACAACTTTCTGTTCTTTTTGTCATTAAAAATGACACCTGAAGGTAGAATGATTACTCCAAATATGTCTCCTATTAAGCCTGTTTCAGTTTCTACATTTTGTCTATGTGATGGTGTCATTGTAATGTGTCTAAGCTTTGCACATGATACATATTATAAATTAGTATGCCTAAATAACAAATACCCTCCCAAGTAGTAGGCAACACGCAAAATAACCATTTAAGCCATAGATATTGTAATCTGCCGGAATCACATTTTCTTCTCTCTGCAACAATTGCCAAATTTCTCCTGTCAATTCAAATGTGTATTGACAACTACCAATTCCTACGTGTCTGTTTTGTTTAGGTGTCCTACTTATGTAAAGACACATTTTCCCCTTTTGTTGGCTTTCTAATCTTAATTTAGGGTAAACCATATCCGTTCTGAATTAGTGTTATTCCTTTTACCAAACATTTTTTAAAACATCCCTATTTTTAGCAATAGTTTGTATTATGTTAGTGTACCTTTCTTCTAAAGCCATTTTTAATATTTTCTCCATTGGTCACATTAAGCATGTTAATTTTTGTTGTAACCTTTAACACTAAATATAGGTGTGTATGGAAAGAAATAATACAAGGCTGTATCCATACCTTTTATTTACAGATGTAAATTCATGCTTTCTACAAAAGGAACCCTGGAAATTATTAAATCATTGTTAGAATAGAAATATTCAAAATGTCCTTGTCTATGAACTAATAATAGTAAGATGATGCATACAAGTGAATAAGATAAAGGCATGTGGTAGTTTTTACTTCTTCTGAAACAGACGTTGGTAAGTTTTCACAGATATAACAGTCCTTTGCATCCTTTACATCCTTTGCATCCATGGCATTAGTGTTTACTTCTACAAACCTAGAGTAAACATTAGTAGAAAAATTATCTTTCTTATAGCTCACAAAACAATATTTAAATTGATCTTCTTCGCTAAGGTATGTATGTGGTTTAGTAGAATTCTTTGGTTTGTGTTCTGTCTTTGTTAAGTAAAATCCTATTAGTACTATAGAAATCATCATTACTATTATTATGAAAATTGAACACATTATATATTTACATTTATTTCTAATGCAAAACATTTCAGTACCAGTGCTTCTTGAATTCAGAAGTTCCTTTTTTTCAAGTTACTTTTGACTATGTTAGGTTTATGAAGTTCAATTATTAATTAGACAATCCTTAACCCTTCTTTGTTTTCTTCTAAAATGTTATCCCTACTCTTCTACTGCTCACTCGCGCCTAGGTTGATCTTCTGTCAAATAAAAGACAAAAATAACAAATGTCTAATAGCCCAATTTGTTTTATAAAGTGTTCTTTTATCTTTTATCTTTTTGCTATTTCAAATCTTTCCTCTCTAGTTTTCAGATTGCTCTCAGGGGGTTCTAGCAGTTCAGGATTCACTTTGTATAAGTCTTCCAAAGTGACATTCAATGCTGTGTTTACGCTGTATGACCACTTAGGTGCTGAGTACAAGTCCCCCCTGCTCTTTTGGATCTTCTCATAGTTTGTTGATTTGATTCTATACCACTTTTATTGCTGGACTGAGTTTCTTCAGGTATAATTTTGGGTAGTCGAACTATTGATGAGGTTCTCAGGTTTCTGTGTTTGTTGCCTTGTGGCCATTCAGCTATTCAATTTACACTCCTTGATCCAGTACTCATTCTTTCACCTGGATCTTCTGTTTGTGCAGGAACAATTCCAGTGACACTTCCATTCTGAAGACAAGCCTCTATGTAACTTCAGGCAGTTGAAGTTTTCATTCAGCTTGTCCCCGTCTCTTCCTCTTGCTGTTGTTCAGGCAAAGGTGCTGCTGGTTTGGGTGGTCTCTCAGGTGGTGCAGTCACCAATGTTCTTCATTCCGGATCATATACCACTGTTGCTTACTCTGGATTTCTCACTTTCTTGGTGTGTGAGGCATGAATCCAGTTTGGAATTGCTGCTCACTTTACAGCAGTATTAATCATCAAAATGACTTGTAAGGGGCTTTTCCATATGGGCTCCAGACAAGTTTTCCAAACGTGCTTCTTGATCTTGACCCAATCGTGGCACTGTTCTTGGTGTGGATCTTGTATTGCTGAGGAAACCTGATGAGAAATAGAATGGACCACATCAGCCAATCCTATGCAGTAATCCAAAATAATATCATCAGTGATATTCAAGAGAGCATTTGCAGGAAGAACTGGTACTCTTGGGGCCCAGCCCATGAAAATCTTGTGCAGAAACAAACCCGTCTTCCTGTCTGCAGTACTTTGAATGCTCATTAACACCAAGACTAGTGCATCTGAAGTTCGGGAGGCAAAACATTTTCGAACTTTTTCATGAGCCTTAAGGAACAGAATGAGGCAGATGTAATTATTCACTTGGTGCTTATTTATTTATTTATTTATTTATTTATTAATAACAACTTGTAAAGCTCACAAATACCCATAGGTATCTTGGCGCTATATGCTGGAAGGGTAGGCAAGAGCTGGTGAGAAAAGCCTATTGCTTGAAAAGCCAAGCTTTTATTTGTTTTCTGAATGATAGCAGTGTGGGACTAACCTTAATCTGCATGGGAAGAGAATTCCACAATTTGGATGTGGTAACTACGAAGCTTCTGTCACCCCAGTTGGTTTGTTGGTTCTAAGGATGACCAGATGTTTGGCATCTGCTGAGTGAAGAGATCTGATGGGCGTGTAAGCCAGAAAGGCTTTCTTCAAGTATTCCGGTCCTGTATTGTGAATTGCCTTGTAGGCAATACAGAGAGCTTTAAATTTCGTACTGCTTCTTATGGGCAGCCAATGGAGCTGTCACACCACATTAGAGATGGACTTAAACTTGGGGTACCCGACAGCATCCTAGCGGCTGCGTTCTGTACCAACTGCAGCCTATTCAGAACCCTTTCCTGGGCATTAATTAACAGGCTGTTGCAGTAGTCAACCTTAGACATGACCAGAGCACTGATTAACTTTCTTCCGGTATTGGCCGGGACAAAAGGTAATAATTTCTCTATCATTCTTAACAGATAAAAGGATGAGGAGACCAAAGCGTTAGCATGATGTATAAGAGGTAATCTATTGTCAAAAATGCCACCCAAGTTCCTGGCTTTTCTAACAGGGATTGGGGGTAATCCTAAATCATCTGGCCACCAGGCAGGAGACCATCCTGGGGAAAGATTTCCACAGATCAATACTTCTGTCTTGGTTGAGTTCAATTTAAGACAGTGATTTGGCATCCAGGTAATAAAGGCCAACATACCATCATGAAAGCTGCCACCAATTGAGTGTCACCCTCATAGGACATGAGACCCATTCCAAATAATGAATTACTCGTATTAAGTCCGTAACGTAGATGTTAAACAATGTCGGACTTAGCGACGATCCGTGCAGAACTCCACATGGAAGTGAAAATACTGGTGAGGTGAAGTTGCCCAAACTAACTGACTGGGTGCAATTGGATAGAAATTAGGATAAAAGGGCTTTAGCCTTTTGCTCATGCCTAAGGCTGAGACACAATTGATCAGCGTAGCATGATCAACCGTGTCAAATGCTGCCGATAGATCTAATGACACCAGTGCTGCGGCACCACCTTTGTCCAGAGCCAGTTGAGTATTCATGATCTTTTCAAAGAGTTTAGCTGGTAGAGGGAGACGCACAATAGGTCGATAGTTTTTGATCTCTCCTCGATCAAGATTAGTTTTTTTAACAGCGGCAGAATAGAGGCCTTTTTCCATATGGAAGGATAGGTGCCTGAACTGAACATAGAGTTGCAAATATTGGCCAGGTTGGTGCTTATTAGATCTGGGAACAATTTCAGGACTGATGGGGGACATGGGTCAAATGGTGAGCCTGATTTGATTGTGTTAACCAGATCAGTGATCTGATCTACTGAAACTTCCCTGAATTCCATTAAGTTGGAACTGTCCCTACTCTTGCTATCTCCGACCAGCTTATTCCAGCCCACCACGGGGGCAGTGAAGTTAGAACAAATTTGCCCCATCTTATCCTGAAAACCACTAGCTAACGAGTTGCAGAATACTTGGGATGCTAATGTAGCGGAGTTATCCGCTGGCCCTGCCAACTTGGAAACTACCTGAAACAGCTGTTTAGCTGAGTCTTGTGCAGTTTCTATTTTCCTGGTGTAGTAATTGCTTTTTTCTATAAGTATAGGACGTTTATAATTTGCCAGTGCCAGCTTGTAGAGAGATTTCTCCTGGTTATCATACTCTAGGCGCCAACGCCTTTCTTGTTTCCTATAGCGTTGTTTCTCCAACCTCAGTGCCTCAGAGAACCAAGGGCCTGAGGGAGCCTTCCTGTTTTGGAGACAGTTTTAAATGGTACTAATCTAGTAATAGCATTTTGAAGCCCTTCCTTGTAACTTGTGGAGGCCAGTTCTGGGTCAGGAGCCTCTTCTGGCTGGGAGTCAATTAGATGCCGTTTAAGAAGGGCTTGATTTATCCCACTCTAAGCCTTAAACTGTTTGGGGAGGATTGAGCTGGGGAGTGGGGAGGAAGGATCCAGTATCCCAATATCAAATAAAACTGCAAAGTTATCAGACCACATCAGAGGGAGGATCTCCTTTATAGAGATCTGCTCATTATTCGTGAAAAGATCATCCAGTGTATGCCCAGCTGAGTGCGTAGGATTCGTGACTTTTTGAGAAAGACCTAACACCTCTAACCCCAAGGTAAGGGTTATAGAATCCTTATCTTCTGCGGCTTCCAAATAAAAATTAAAATCCTTCAAAATTGTACAATTAGATTCACCTGCAACGGGTTCTAGAAGGTTTCCTATTGCTGATAGAAAATCTCCCCTGGGGCCCGATGGACGGTATAGAAGGATCCCCTTAAAAGATTGATGATTAGTGAGCATTATATTAAAATTAAATACCTCACATACCATGGAGGGAATCATCTCTATCTTGACTGAAAAGTCATTTCGGTGTATGAGAGCCAAACCACCTCCTCTTCTCTTTACGCTGTCGCATCTGTATGCAGCAAAGCCGTCCGTAGTGGCGATACAGAAATCTTTGAGCTTCAGTTCCTTATCTAACAGGAAGCTTACTTTTTTTTTACTTTGAGGGTTCAGGCAGTAAATCCAACTCAGGTGGCCACCAATCCGGCGTCCAAGATGAGGGGTTATTGCTAAAGGTGATGACCTCAGTTTTAGCGGGGTTCAACTTAAGGCAGTTGTGATCCATCCAATTGCTCACATTGCTTATGCATGTTCTGAATGTCATGCCTGAGTTGTTTTCATATGATCATATGCATTATTTTAGGTGGACAGGGGTCTTGCGGCTCGCCAGATTTGATTGATGGGATTAACTTTGTGAACTGTTTTTCTGAAGGGGCCTTAAAGGTGGAGAATCTGATTTTACCTAGAGAGGTAAGGCGTGCCCATCCTGTTGCTGGCTACCGTCTTCACAGTAAGTTTATTAAAAATGTTAGCAACTTTTTCTTGAAAGATATTTGCCAGCACATCACAAAATGTTTGATTTATTGCTGCATGGTTTATTACTGAGTAAAGGGTTTTGTTTGCATCACAGGCTGCTTTTATATGCTCAGAGTTATATGAAGGCTTTGCAGCTAAAATATGCTTTTTTATGTTCGGCCAGTTTATTTTGTATAGATATTTTTCACCTCCTCCTCATAATTTATTTTCCTTCTTTGTTCTTTTCTACAGCAATCATGATTTTCATTGTGCAAGGGCCAGGATATTTTCTCAGCTGTGATTTTTGGATTGATTGGTGCTACTATGTACTAGGCAGAATTTTGCCAGAGCAAAAAGTTTTCAACACTCTGCTCCAGGTTATCGGCTGGTTGTCATGGACCAGGGGTGATGACATCTCTCAGTTCGGCCGGTCGTATGTTGTGCTGGGCTCTACTTGGGGTTTGTTGGATAGTATTTATGTGCATGATCATTTTCTCAGTCTTTATCTGCCATTTAACTGCCCAATGATCAGACCAGTTCAGAGGGAGAGATGGGAGTAGAGTAATAGCAGGATAGTTGAAAAATATCGCATCTAACATCTGTCCAGCCCTATGCATCGGACCTCTGGTGATTAGGGATAGTCCAAACGCATTCACTGCATCAATCAATTTTAGGGAATCTGGGCCAGGTTCTCTTTCCAGATGAAAATTGAAATCGCCCAATCGCCCAACACCAGGAAATTTGCATTGATGATAGAGGATTCCATTATCATCCTAAGCTTGTTGGCAAAAGCCACACCTCAGTCCTAGTGGGCGATAGAGGTCCGGCAGCTGCACTGAGAAGGCTAGGGCCTCAAAACCAGGGGTGGTTAATGGCTCAGAATTAGTTTTTAAATGGTTACGGTAAAACACTGTAAACCCCCCTCCTTTTTTTTCTGTCCAGCGATGGACAGCATAGCCTGGTGTGGTGGCTGCGACAATTTCTGGACCAGAGCTAGCATCTGCCCACATTTCAGTTACAAATGCCACGTCTGTGCACTGTGTTTGCACTAGGTCGGAGAACTCTAGATGGTGTTTCACTAGGGACCTGGTGTTTAGTAGCATGCAGGAGATGTTTGAGAGTTTTGGACAGAAGCATTTCCTATTTAGCTGGACATTTGCCCCTGTACCAAATCTGACCTATCCCTGCGTGTCAACTTTAATAAAGGTTTGGTATCCACAGTCTACAGTTGCCAACAATTACCAAAAACATCCTGACTTCCTTTCGAGTTTGTGGTGGATTTATCTGCAAGATTGCTTCCACTCTCTCTGGTAAACACCATTCCAGCTTCTCTCACAATGTAAATGGTCACTGCTGTAGCCATAACCGTCACAGAAATTAGACACCCACAAAGTAGAAGTTGACAAAAATCACCGTTAGCAGTAGCTTACAGTGAATGGGGTACACAAAATGCTAATGGGAAAAGGGATGGTCGCAGAAGAATGACCTGGTCAGGGCTGGACTGCCCTGCCTGGACTGCCTTAATTCTAACTAGAAACACACATATTATAAACCACAAAACCTATGTAACAATCCATGCAGGTGTTAGGTCTTCTCAAGCCAATGAGTAAGGATCATCTGATGGTCTTCTGCTTCTTTCTTCATTCCCACGGTAAACTCACAAAGTCAGAAAGGTGCTATGTACAAGTGTCAACTTAGTTGCTAAACATTCATGTGCGTTAGCTTCACTTTTGCATTCCCATGAAAACTTTGCAGTCTAAACTATCAGCTATTCAGCATTCCACTGCATAGCAATGAAGGCAGAAACATTCTAGTTATAACTCACAATATTAAACCATGAGATACAAGTCTTCATGTAAGCATTATTATTTTAATACAACATTCAGTATTCAGCATTTTGAATGTGTGGCAGCTAGAAAAGTTGCTAAATACCATGAGAACATGTAGTTTAGGAAAAGAAGAAATACATTTGTAAAGCCAGCACATTCTACAGAGATGACACATTTAAACAAGTCATATGTGAACCATTTATAAAATAACATTGCATAGTTCAGCATTTCCTAAAAGCATTTATTTACTAAAGAAAATTAACTGAAAGAAAACAGAAGAGGCCTAGTGTTAGCCTAGTAGTGTGTTTACAACAGAAGTGAGTGCCACTTTGAAAAATCATGTTACACGTTAATTTTGCACGTTTAAAAAAGGCACATTTTCCTGCGGTTCATTCTATTAAGCATTTTCGTGTTAATGTTTTAGTGTAAATTATTGCATTTATTGAAGCTAAATGCTTCTACTCTATCAGTTTCACTAAATAAGTCATGGAGAAGAAGCTGGGGTATTAAAACATTACAAATTATCACACTATGATATTGAGAACGTAGTAGCAGTGTGATTTACAAAAAAGAATACCTGAAAGTAAGCAAAAATAGAGGGGCCCGACAATACAAAGCCCATCTCTTCAGGAAAAGAATCGGTATGATGACCATAGCAGCATCATTATTTGTGGTCAACTGTAAGCACTAGAAAGTATAGCAAGTATGATTAGCCTAGGAACTATAGCATTGGTGACTTAGCATGGAATTCAGCAACTGGACACCAGAAGAGGTAAGCTGAATTAGCATATTCTCGCTTGGCTGCAATGTGTTGCAGTAGCTCAGCTGCCATTTTAAAGATATGGAATCCTGCCAGCATACATACCCTCTTTAGTAAAAGCTTAACTCCTGGCAGAACCTCACCAGCCAAAGTCTGTATTAGTCAGTGGGGATTCGTTGCTTTTGAATAAATAAAGCAAAGTCTCTTCTAATAAGTATTTCAGTCTCCTTGCACAACGAGCTTTAAAATATGTTGCCATAACTGTCATGTTAATTCCGCATGCCACATGCGGGCTCAGGGAGTAGGAATTTCTGTTTGAAGCTATAGTTGTGCAGTTTTCGATCTTAAATATTTAGTATAGATGAATAGAAGAAAGTATAACGTTGTACTTTTTAATAAATACGTTTTTTGGAACATAAAGCACACATTTACATCATATGATGCATTTATGGTTCTACTACGTTTAATTTCGGTTTTACATCGATCAGGGCTGCTAAACGGTTCATCTAGAGCACAAAATGCGTTCTGATGTGTGCAGGTTACCGAAGGACAGATACGCATGTGTATAAGCTCAAAAAATTAAATATGAGTGAAAGAAGCAATACAGATATTTGCAAGCACGGTAGACCATCAGAAGGGCAAGGGAGGTGACTGGAAAATAAGAATGTTGTTTTGAGGTCATGGATGCAGGACAGGTGCATGAACCTAAATTCACTAAAAGGCATGGGGTAGCGGAAGTAGCATCACACATCATTTGACCTTTACATTCACTCACAAACACACATGCTTAAACATACACCCAGAATCACATGCACACACTCTCTCGCTCTCTCACAAACACACTTTCGCCTGCACGCATGCACAAAACATACATTTAATAGCATTTTTTTCTTACCTCTGCTACCAAGGAGGGTAATACTTCAGCTAATTGTACTCCATTTGTATTCCATTAATTATGACTCATATATTATTATTCAATATCAGTGAAATAAAATAATGATGAAAAACAAGGAGGTTAGAGCCCCAACCAATGTCCATAAGGCCCTGGCACTGATTTTGATACCTCTGAGGCAAGGTATGCAAGATTGCAATATACTGTTGCTCATATGGCCAGGCTTGGTTCAAAAAACGTCTGCATTCCGCACTATTTCTCGATTTTTTTACTCACACTTGTCTCGTTTTATTCCCAGTCTCTCTCATGTCCATTGCCATTCTGTTGTCATACTTTTTTGTGTCCCATGTGACTTTTTCCACTTTCTTTCCCCCCTCACTTTATAATCCTCTCTACCTCTATTTCTTGCAGTCTCTCCCTATCCTTACTTTTTGACTGTTTTCTCTCTTGCATTTCCCATTCCATGACACTCTCTCTCTTCTGCCAGGATCCGCTTCTCTCTTCTCCCACGCTCTAGTTTCTCTTTTCTCACAAGTTTCACCCCTTCTCTTGCCAAATTTCCTTGCCCTGTCCCAGCCACTATCTCTTGGTGATCTATATCATTGTGCACATTGTCAATCTTCCTTTGCACTGTCTCGCTACCTCTATTCTGCAACATCCTCTCCTGTGCTACCTCTCCCCCGGCATAATTATTTTTCTCCATCTGTTTCTTTAGTTTCTATCATCTATGTTCCCTATTTTGCCCTCTGCACATTATCTCTCTTTGTTGTCTTCAATCAGGTCTGGCTGACCAAAAATAGAGACAACGATCCCCAGCTGCCTTTTTTGAGTAAAATCGATTACATTCCTCCTGCTATCCTAATTTCCTGGAGTTCAGGAGTGAAGGGGTTTTTCACATCTATCTATCTATCTATCTATCTATCTATCTATCTATCTATCTATCTATCTATCTATCTATCTATCTATCTATCTATCTATCTATCTATCTATCTATCTATCTATCTATCTATCTATCTATCTATCTATCTATCTATCTATCTATCTATCTATCTATCTATCTATCTATCTATCTATCTCAAAGCATTAGCCTTTCAGTGCTGTATAAAGGATGCAAGAAAAGGAAGTAGGGAAATCTAACACTGTAATACTGTGCCTGGAGCGGTAAAGGCTTTTGTAATTTTTCAGCTCTTCCATAAAATAACGAATCACATCTGATAAAGGGCCTAAAACGTGTGATGGCCTGGAACTGGAGTGATGATGTTAGAAGTGATAACACAACTCCAGGTATTACTACCCCATGCTACTAGCCATCAAGAAATGAGGGCCAGGTCTGTTAGAACACGCATTCAAGTGATTCTTATTTTGATAAATTAGGAAGACCGGCTTCCTAGCAAAACAAACACAAATAGAGAGCTGCTTCTGCCCGAATGATTTTGTTGCATTGCTGCAATATGAGAGATCAAATGTAATTTCAATCTCTCATTGCACATAGGCCTAATTCTGTCTCGCTAGACTTTCTTCGAGCCTTTCACTAAGCAGCATGAACACATTAATAAAACCAGGTAATTTAAAAAGACATTACAACATCATTAGTAAAGATGGAAAATTCACTCACTATAAACATTGAATGCAGGAGTATAATAAGGTTAAATTATAAGCACTTCAATACTTTGGAAACGAGCTCAATGATTTTGGTAACATGTGACAACATCATTTTCAAAAACATCTTTAGCAAAAAACACTTTCTAGAAATATCTTTCACAATAATATTATTTTCCCTTAACATTTTATAGCAAATTAATCATTGGTGTTGGTAGCACAAAAAACAAAAGTCATCTAAAAAAAGTCTGTTATTTAGCAACACTGTTTCAACAGTAAGATGTACTGTACTAACTTTCGCTAAAGAACATTTTGTAAACAATTTATACACACTAAATATTTTCAAAAGGTAAATGGACAATAATGATCATGAAATAAAAGTGATAAGAATACATGCAAATAGGAATATCTATCTATCCAACTATTTATCTATCTATCTATCTATCTATCTATCTATCTATCTATCTATCTATCTATCTATCTATCTATCTATCTATCTATCTATCTATCTATCTATCTATCTATCTATCACATAGGGAACTTTAGAGAATGGGGCTGAACCGAATTACACAAAATTTGACAGAAAGATAGATCTTTACTTAGAAAGCAAGTTTTTTGTGTTTTGTTGTAAATATGTTCTGTAGTTTTAGAGGACACAAGGTTGAAAATATATAACTATATTGTGACATACTCAAATAAAAAAATTCAAGCCTTCTGATTGGCTTAGGGGACTTTTTCTGGAGCAGGTGCTCTAATTTGTCTGATCGGCTGCTAGCAACATGAAGAGAAATGTTTCAGAGGCCATTGCAGGAATTGGGGACTCGGTCCCCCGGCCTGAAAATGTTTATTAAAAAAGACATAAAGAGGCAGACTGATTAGCATATAGCTGGGTACAAACTGAGGTGGCATGGTGTGCAAAATATTGATGGACTGGGTTGCGGCCTCATGTATTTACTAGCAGCAGAGATCGATTCAAGCATTCCATCCATCACTTGTTTGTACACTATTAGGAGGCCAACCATGGTGTAAAAGTTAATACTCATTAACTGTGCAGACTTAATATACAGTCGCCAGTAGGTAGTTATAGTTAGGACCTAGTTTCCATAGGAAAGGCATTTTTTGACTTCCCTCTAACTTTGGCATCGTTTGACCAATCTTCATGAACTTTTACCAAAAAAGTGTCACTGTAGGTTCTGGTTGTCATGGAAAGTTTGGTGGTGATCCGTGCAGTAGGGACCGAGAATTTGAGGCGCGAAATAAGGGTGTGCTTGTAAAGTTAATTCCCATTGGAACCTTTAGCCACAACTGCAGCCCAAACTGCTGAACGGACCTACACCAAACTTGGCAGGGAGGTTCAGGGAAGTGCCTTCTGCCTAGTTGGTGTAAATCTGTTCAGTAGTTTTTGCAAAATTTAAGCCGAAAATTATAGTGATATCTCTGGTTGCGAATATTAGTTTCGCAATTCATTGCAAATGCACTCCCCAGCGGGAATGGCTGGACGGAACATGAACAGAAAGTTGTTGCTGCCATTTTACTGGTCGGGAACGGTTCCTGGGGCTGAATATTTCTGAAAAAGCTAACATAAGGGGTCAGATTACCTGAGAAATAGGGGTGTTAGTGACATAAGTAATGTTTCCAAAATATATATTTTTAATCATGTGCAATATTCGCAACAACGCTGTGACTGCCAGGGTGGCCCCCGTGTACCGTCGTGGGGACGTCACGACTACCATGACGTCTTCGCTAATATTGGTGGAAATATAAAACAAAAACATATCAGTGAATCATTAATGAACTCTGTAATAGAGATATTGAGATTCTGATAAATGTTTTTATAGAGGTATTTAGATAGTGATTTATCTAGTGTGATGGTTAGAATTAATTATATAGTTATACATTTTGAATGTGGTGGTGGGTATTGAATTCCAGCTTTTGCTTTGCATTTTCTCAAATGTATTCGCAGTGATCGCGGGTACCAATGTCATCGTGATCTCCGGCTTCACAGTGAACAAAGAAAATAGGTTTCAGTGATGGTTTTTAAAGAATCTCTCAAGAAAAACATGATTTTCTAGAATACTGTAAGAACCCCTAGTGTGCAAAATACTGTAACGTGTGGATATATGTGTTTTAGACTTTATGGAAAAGGCGCGATCGTCTTCACTGAAAGAAACAAAGGTTACAGGGACATTATAGTTAGGCTGATATTTCACTTGTACAACACCAGGGAAATTCAGCAGTTATAGTTAGCTGAGCTAATTAAAACTAGGCCCCCAAAATGCACTGCTTATGACCTCGCATAGTACATCAGTCATGACATGGTCAGTGACATCCCTGATGACATCTCAAATGACATCACTGATGGCATCATCCAGTAACTGTGAGTGTTTTTATAATGTTTATGAGTGTTAAATATATATATACCAAGGTGTAATGATGAATCAGTGGTTGTATGAGTGGCAGTATCAATGATTCAGTGGGTGGGTAACCAACTGTATAAGTGAGTGATTAGGTGTCTCAGTGAACATATGGGTCACTGACTATATTTTCTGAATGTCTGTATCAGTCTGTCAGATGGTGTCTAAGTGGCTGATTGGATTGATGAGTGGGTATTCAAGTGGGTGTATCAGTGATGGATTGATTGTCTGAGTACCTGAATGGGTGTATGAGTGCCTGTGTGGGTAATTGAGTGTGTGTGTGACTGTATGCATAGATAAGTGAGTCAATGGTTGTATGGGTTAGTGAATGCATAATTGTAGGGCTGTATAAGTGACTGATTGTCTGTATGGCTTTGTTAGTGAGGGAATGGGTGTGTGAGTAACTGGATACATGTAAGGCAGTATAGGAGTATATGAGTGACTGTATGTGTGTGTGAGGGATTGTCATAGTGGCTGGATGGGTTACTTATTACGTGTGTGAGGGGGCTTTTATCTGTATGAATAAGTGAATGTGTATAACTGTATAACTGTATAGGTGAGGAAATGGCTGTGTGATTGACTTCATAGGTAAGTGAGTAGGTGTGTGAGTAGCACTATGAGTGACTGACAGTGGGTGAGTGGCTGTATGGGTGTATGAGTGGATATATCAGTGGCTGTATTAGTGAGTGAGCTGGTGTGTGAGTGGCTGTATGGGTAACTAAGTGGATGTTTGTGTAGACATATGAATCAGTGTGTGGGTGTGTAAGTACTGGTATGGGTGTGTCAATTGTTTTGAGAATGTTAGTATGGAAGTTGGAGTGGGTGTATGAAAGGTTATATATGGGGTGTGAGTGGGTGCATCAGAGATTGTTTGGATGATGTCATCAGTGATGTCATTTGGGATGTCATCAGTAATGTCATCAGTGATGTCACTGATCATTTCATGGTGAAGTAATATGTGAGGTTATCAGCAGGGCATTGCGTGGGCATGTGTTATAGTTAACTAAGCTAACTATAACTGCTGAATTTCTCTGGTTTTGTATGAGTAAAATGTCAGCCTAACTGTTACGTCTCTGTAACCTTTGGTTTTTTCAGTCAATTTCCAAAGTTTTTTAAATTCTATTCCCTAACTATCACACCCCTGTAACCTTTAGTTTATTTTCTGTGAATTTTTAAAGTTTTTCTAAATTCTATTTCTTGATTGTAATATCCAGTTTGTTTGAGAGTGAGCCTCTAAGATTTTCGTATTTTCTTCCTATAATTGGATATTTTATATTATATTTATATTTGATACCACTAATTTTTTAATTGGTATGTGCTTATCAGAAAGAACATTAATAACTGGCTTTATTTTTAACAATTTTTTGGGTCAGCACAACATTATCACATTTACTGAATCTGTGATCAGTAAACGTATTTCACATACTGAAAAATACACTTAAAGAAATGTTTTTAAATAAAGTTTGAGTGTAAATATTTAGTAAGATATTGCTTTAACTTTTCTTTCTGTGATCAATTTAGGAGAAAACCCCATTTACAATTTTTTTAAAAAAATATCTGTTTATTGAACAAAAGCAAATAGGAAACAATACATGCCACAGGAAGCGAAGGGAAGGGGCGAGGAGATATCAAATAATCAGCAAGAAAAGCAAGGCCCCCAATTTGAGGCTCCAACATACGGAAGGGGGGTTAAAAAATTAAAGCAGTAACATCACATACAAAATTGGGACAAAGCAAGAGTCCAGGACTTGAAAGTCAATCTCATGGGGAGGGTTCTCCTGCAATACACAGGGAGAGGCCATGGAACGAACCAAGGGCCCAAGGCCCAGTATGGAGAGGTTTGACTATCCTGAAAGGATCCCAGCTATATGTAGGGAAGCAGATAAGGACTCAAAATTAACAAAGTTAGGCAAAACAGGGCCCCGCCCACTCATAAGGCACAGGTCACAGTGCAGCATCACTAATACAATTTGGGGCAATCAACATACGAACCAATATCGAGCAGAAAATAAAAATAAAAATAAGAGGTAGACTAGGAGGAAACAGAAGAGGAAAGGCAAAGACCAAAGGGAAAGAAGACCAAAGATGACAAGAATAAGAAAGAGAGGAGTGAAGGGGAATGGATGCTCCAGGAGGGGGAGGTACCGATGTCAAGTCCTAGAGTGGAAGACGGGAATTCCAGGAGTCAGGAGGCTCGTCCAGCAGGCGTTGCGAACTACTCCAGGGGATCCGGCTGTCTGCCTCTAGAATGAGGTTCCAAAGGATCATCAAACAATTGTAGTGCCCGCAGTCTAGGAGGCATTAGACGGGAGTGTTCAATTTTAGTAAGGTGGTGCACAAGAGGACGCCAAATGTGGTCAAAGCGTGTGTCAGTATGGGGAAGGCGGACTGTAAGCAACACGAGAGAGAGGACATCCCATAGATGGAGAAACCATGCAGCAATAGGCGTGGTGTGGGGCCGCTTCCAGTCAATGGTCTATCGCGCTGCGCCCAGTAAGTGAAGGATGAGGTGCCAGTGGGCCGAGGTCATGGCCCTTAGCGTTGTGGGTCGAATGCCTAGGAGTACCAGGGACGGGGCAGCAGGGATCGGGAAAGCCACCATCTCCTTAATGTATGTGTCAAATCAAAATACATATAGTGCACATACAGCAAAATAAATGTAGGACTACTTGTCCCTATGTCTTGTAAAAGTAGTATCCATTTTGGAATGGTCTTATATAGTGCTATTTTCTTATTTTATTTTGCTGGTGCAGTACATGGCTGATGATGCGTTTCGCCCACTGGCTGAGCTTAATCACATGATATAAATATATATATACACCAGCAGAACAGTTCGCACTTACCCGAGCCTCTTATGACGGCGATCATGCGGCGGGATGACGAATCCCAACGAATCCTTCCAAAACGCTGCAATCCATCCAAAAAGAAACAGCTTGCCACGGACTCATATAATTTTGCAATAAAGTTAATTTATTTCAATGGTGGCACAACACTACACATTTCAGAGCCAAAGCTCCTTGCTCACGAGTAACCATTGTTGTGAATCAGTACAATTTAAATAAACCATGTGACATTCTGTGGTATAAACACTATAAACAGACCTTAGCACTATGTTTGAGTTACATCTTCATCATGTGTATAGTTGGAAGGTGGATTGCTAATAGCGGTTAGTAGGCACCCGCCACTGGCAGTAAGGCTGCCAACCCTCTCTGGGCTCCAGTGTAGGTCTCAATAAATTATTCTCATGCTCAACCCTTGATAGCTTGGCTGCCAGCAGGCAGGCTTAACTTAGGAGGATACAGGTATGTAAAGCATTTAGAAACACCAGTTCAGTAAATATTTAAGACACAACACACAATAAAAATTTCATACCAATTTACACAAATAGGAAATATTGTTATCTTTATTAGGACAACAAAACAACAATAATCCAATATAGGGAACCAGAATTATGAATTTTTAGAGAATAAACACTGTCTAGCACTTAGAAACCTATAGTGCCACTATGGGGCAACTTGTCGCGCTTGACCAGGCCAAAGTGAGGCTTTCAGGCCAACCGTGACGAAGCCCTGTGAGAATACACTGTGCGGGAGGCACCAATTTTACCTTCAGACTTAGAAACCTTTTTGTAGCTTTTTCTGCCAGGGTCCCTTGATGCTCTTCACCTGTCCTGTTTCGGTGAGGGTTCACCAGCTTGACTTTCAGGAAGCTCTCAGGTCAAACTCTTGCAGTTTGACCTTCGAATTTAGAAACATTTGGGAGCTTTTTCTGCAGGGGTCCCTCGATGCTCTCCACCAGTACAGATTCAATGAGGATTCACCGGCTTGACTTTTAGAAAGCTCCTGGTCAGAATCTGGAAGTCAGACCTACTGAGCTCTTGAGCGGGATGAACCTGGAATCAGGGCTGGGTCGCGGTGAAGGTGGCCGGCTTGAGTCTCATGGTTGAGTCAGTCACCTTATGGAGCATTTTTTCCAAAGTTGCTCCATACTTCTCCAAACATCTTCCTAAAGTTCCTCTGGAGGGTCCAAATGGTCCAAAACACAATCCAAGTGTCTGTAATCTACAAGATGGTCCTTGAAGGTCTGGGAACACAATTCGTCATACAATGCACCTGGACAAAACTCTTAAATGTCCACTGGAAGCACTCCAGGCAATGGGCATTTGGTGTTGATGACGAAGATGAGCTCTGTCAACCTGTAGCTTGCAGGGAGTCCACTCTTTAATCCTTTATGGGCAAGGTACATCCACAGGGCTGTAGTTCTAGATCACAATGCAGGGCCTGATGGTGCAAATCAAGGTTTCAGCATGGCAATCTTCTTCTTCTCTTAGTTTCAAGCAGCAGATCTGAGAAGCTCGGAACCTCTCACATATTTATTGAGTTTTCTCTGGGGTCAAGCAGGAGACCATTTCTGTCCAATAAGGTGCAAAGCCATACCCCAGAGCTTGGCTACTATATCCAAAGTGTGGCATAATCTTCCCCCAGAGAGCACAGTTCCCCCAAAATTCAACATGGCTGAAAATCTCAGCAGAGCCCAATGAGCTAACTAAACCATCCTTCAGTGGAACTTATTTTCATTGATCTCCACCCCCTAACATCTGCAGATTAATTGTGTAAGCCTCCTATCTGGCTCGGTCAGAGGGGATGGGAATAGACAAACGTGGCATTCCGTGTCTGTCCTGTACCCCTTCCTCTGGCATTCCTATATAGCAGAGCTCTCTCCAGCTGATAGCCTCTCCCCTGGTGAGACAATTATCACTTCTTCAAAGCAGCCTGGCTAATCCTGTTCACCCAGACCAATCAGTGAATCCTGCAGGAAGGCATAATGTTGGATTTATCAAAACCATTCACCTAAGTATTTTAATGATATTCATATTCAATTCCTACAATATGTATGCATTCATAAGCTATTGCAAGGTGTCCATATAAAACTGTATAAATTAATAGATATCCTAAGGGGATAGACATCGACAATGGGGAAAATGAAGTGTGAAATGTCTCCATCACCAGGGCATATAAAACATCTTGCACTTCTGGAACACCTACACTTTGGGGTCCTGAATATGCACAAATAGTGTATATTGTCACTTCACAGTGCTCATAGCACAAAAGTCAATTTTGGGAGACATTTTGCAACAATGGGGGAATTAAAATGTACAATTTCTCTAACCTCTGGGCATATAAAACATCTTTTATAAGACCCTGCTTATAATTACATGACCCCCCACCCCAGGGACACCTAGGTGAGACCCTTGGGGCACCCAATATGCAAGAATAATGTAGATTATCACTTTGTAAGTGCCACCACCATCAAAGTCGAGTTTGCAGTTAATTTACTTATATTAAAAAAGCGCTGCAATGCAGGGCTGTTTTTAAAATGACCTCAGATGCTCAGCAGTGCACACATACAAATGCAGAAAGGGCTGCTGGCTTCTAAACTGCCATGCCCCCTTATATACTAGGGACGTATAGTAGTTTTAATCCCCCTGCCCTATTATCTACTAGGTTTATATAGGGTGGGTCATGCCAATTGTAAGTGTACCCAAATAAATTATCTACCCTAATGCATGTGTATGTTTCCACTGTATTTTCAACAGAGCACTGGCCCTGGGCCAGTCAGAGTCAATTACATCAAATAACAAAAAGTGTGATCTCCAGGAAAATTCTACCTTTCTGCCAAATTTGGTGTAATTCAATCAAGTGGTTCGGGATGCAGGCATGTCTAAAGACCCTATGATATTAACATGGGAAATGCACTTTTTTACCCCCCCCCCTTTTTCTCAGCCCCTGCTAGATGGATCACCCTGAAGCTTTCCAAAGACCACCAGAACCAACTTGGCATTTTGTTTGGAAAATGTTGTGACGATTCATCAGACGCCGCCAAAGTTATAGGCAAGTCAAAATAGGCTTTTCCTGTGGAAACACAGTCGTAAATATAATTATCAATTGGCAACCTTTAGTAGGTAATATATCTCTATATATATATTACCTACTGGCGGTCGCCAGTAGGTAGTTATAGTTACAACCTAGTTTCCATAGGAAAATTATTTTTTGATTTGCTAATAACTTAATTACCTCAAATTTGGCAGAAAGGTAGAGCTTGGTTCAGAAAGCGACCTTTTTTTTATATGGTGTAAATCCGTTCAGTAGTTGGTGAGAAATTAGAAAAATAAAAATTTAAATATCTGGGTGGAGCCTAAGTCCCGTGCACGAGCTTCACTGTGATTGGCTGCCAACACTCCAAACCAGGAAGTGTTGGCAGCAATCTTGTTGCTCGGTAGAAGCGAGTTGGTAGAAAACAGAGAAACAAAGGTAGAAAACAAGAGAAGGGGGCAGAGTAGAAATACCTTGACCCCCAAGGCCTGGTCAGGGGGTCCCCCCACAAAGTTTTTTAAATCGATGTAATTCACGCTGGGGTTGCGGGTTCCCGTGTTTTATTTTAATGAGACCCCGGGAGGATAGGTCCCGGGGGCATTTTTTTAAAAATAACAGCGGGGGCTCGCTGGCGTTGTGGGTGCCCGCTGGGGTCACCGTAGTCTCGGGCTTCACTCATGTTGCGAGGGGGGTTGCGCGGCCCCCTCCTGGAGCTCTCCATCTGCTTATAACTTTGTCGTCGTTTGATGATTCTTTACGAAATTTTCCTTAAAGTTTCTCTTTTTTGATCAGCTCCTATCTTGAAAGTTTAGGGGTGATTGGTCAAGGGGGGTGGTGAGAAAAAAGGGGGGGTGAAAACGTGTTTTCTCAATGGATTTTCCATAGGAAACTTTAGACAAGGCTACAGGTCAAACTGCTGAACGGAATTACTCCAAATTTGGCAGGGAGAAAGGTCTTGGTACAGAAAGTTTTGTTGAAATGGTGTAAATCTGTTCAGTAGTGTTTGAGATATTAAAGGGAAAATAAATATATATATCTGGTCGGTGCCTTTGGACTCCCTGTGCCCAACATCACCACTTCGGAGGTATGCCTTTAGAAGCCAGTCCATCGGCACGCAGCTGTCTACCTTTGCGAGCTAGTACGCTGCTGTGCCTGTACCTCTGCGAGCTACTACGCTGCTGTTCCTTTGGGAACGGACGGCTCGTAGTGCTTCCTCTGTGAGTCCAGCGGACGGGCCACAGTTGTCGCTCTGCGAGCCTGGGTACGAACTGTTCATAAGTCTTACTATATGAGCATTGAAAAGCCATTTTGTGATTCAGTCCATCAGCTGGCATCTGTCCGAGGCATTTCTGAAAACATACCGGAGCTCTGTTTGTGAGAGATACCCCTTTCACGCTGCCTCTCCCCACATCAGCAGGTAATGCACCCTCTTCCTACATCACTAGCATACCGTCAACAACCTTCTTGGGCCCGCAAGTCTTCCTCTGCGAACCACTGGTGGGCTCGCAGCTCTTCCGGTGCGACTTCTCGGGCCCGCACTTTTACGAGCCAGGCCGCCGGTTTGCAGGTCTCTGAGAAGAGATGCAATGGAGGCAACGATGATGCAGGTCAGACACCCAACAGTACTCCAACATCCCCCAGCAGCAGCTGCTTGTTCGCCATCCCCGCTCACCCCCCACAAACAAATGTGACAGGAACGTTTTTAAATGTGGAGCCTAACAAATCGGCTGGTGTAGCAGTTTTAATAAAAAAGATGCTTGTGAGGTTGGACAAATAAGAATCTTATCATGTATGGATTTACATATAAAACATTTTATTAAAACAAAACAACAACAAATAAAACTATGTGTGTAAAATATTTTATTAAAAGAAAACAACAACAAATAAAACTATGTACAGCCATGGCATGTCATCCCTCGACAATTTGTGAATCACAGCCTGCAAGAGAAAAATAAAAATAAGATGGTGCGTTATGCGTCCAGCAAAGGAGAGAGAAAGAGAGGAAAAGTGAGATACAAGGAAGATAGAAAGAGAGAAACAGTGTGAGAGAGAGGAAGAGAAAGAGTGAGAGAGGGAGGATGAGAGAGAGCGAAAGAGAAAGAGAGAGAGGAACACAGAAAGAAAGAGGAAGACAGAGAGAGAGAGAGAAAGAGAGATACAAAGAAGAGAGGAACAGTGTGAGAGAAAGAGAGAGAGAAAGAGAGGAGAGAGCGAGAGAAAGAGTGAGAGAGAGAGTAAGAGAGAAAGAGTGAAACAGTGTGAGAGAAAGGAAGTGAGAGAGAGGAAGAGAGAGAGACAAAGATTGAGAGAGGAAGAGAGATATTAAGAAAGAAAGAAAGAGTGAGATACAAGGAAGAGAGAAAGAAACTGTGTGAGAGGAAAAGAGACAAACAGTGTGAGAGAGAGGAAGAGAGCGAGAGAGAGAGGGGAAGTGAGAGAAAGAAAGAATGAGACAGAGAGGAAGTGAGAAAAAGAGAGAAAGTGTGAGAAAGAGAGAAAGGAAGAGATGGAGAGAGAGTGTTGACACTGCACCCTCAAGTTTAGTTATCTGAAAGATAGTATAGAACTAGTAATTGCAGACTACATACAACTGCACACGCATAATTCTCTTTTTTGGCTCTGCGCACCAGGCTGCTGCATCCCATCCACTCCCACTGCCCAGAGGTGTCTAACATGTGCTGCGCACCAAGGGTCATATTATCAAGAACGGCGATAACATTATCGCCGCTTTAGCGGCAGGAAACTGATAAGGGGCTTGATAATATGCCCTTGTGAATTTACATAGAAGCCCAGGTTTGATGTCCTTCACACCAGAACCTGGGCTCCTATTGGAGTTCTCAAGGGCATATTATCAAGCCACTTATCGCCGCTTTAGCTTTAGTTTCCTGCCGCTAAAGTGGTGATAATGTTATCGCCGTTCTTGATATTATGGTCCCCAGTCTGCTGTAGTCCATATACTTGCAATGCCCAGAGGTGTATAACCGTCGCTGCACACCCAGGCTGCTGCACACCATGCACTCCCACTGGCCAGAGGTGAGTGCCTGCTGCTGCGCAAACAAGCCTCTCTGCTCACCTTCCGCCACTGGCGTGTGTCGAAAAGAGTCGACCACGTGGCGAAGGAACCTCCTCAGCCTCAGTACACGCGGTCAACTGAGCTCACAATTCAGAATGGGTGTTGATTGCCAGGATGGCCACGCTTCATCGCAGGTTCTACACAGGTTCAGCTCTGGTGGTGTTGGGGGGGACGTCAATTTGTGAATTAGATAAAAAGCAAGATTAGATAGTGCGTCATGCGTCCATCAAAGGAGAGAGGAAGAGAGAGAGAGAGAGAGAGAGAAATAGTGACACTGGAGAAAATCTTCGCATCTCAACTTTGTGTCACCAGTGTGTCTCCAACCACGTGCCGGGACATAGTGCACCCTCAAGCTCCCACATCTGAAAGATAGTACAGAATTAGTAATTGTAGGAAAGTCCAGTATGCAGGAATGAAAAAACAGAGACAGTAATTCTCTTGATGTGTTTTAATCCTCAGAACATGTTTTGTAAGCAGCTAGTATAAAGCAAGAATGAACCCCCGTTAACTTCTACCTCCCAATCTTCTCACATTCAAAACATAACATTCCCAAAGCGACGCGAGGCAGCCACGAGCTGTGAGAGGAATATCACGCTTGTGTCTGCATGCTTCGATTCTCCCAAAACACTTTACCTCTTTTAAAAAAACCAGAGAAAGGAAAGTTCGTCAAAATTTGATGGTAAATTTAAGGGTACAAAGTATGAAAAAAAGAAATACTCAACTACTTTGCTAAAGATGTGGGAGCGACGGACATTTGTCCGACTGTAAAAACTGTCCTGCTATTGGAAAACTTGTTCAAAATGCAATAAGAAAGGGTAATGGCAGGGTATATACGACTGTATATGCCTAAATCGCTGTGCAGCCTTTCTGCATCCAGGCTGCTGCACCCCATGCACTCCCACTTCCCAGAGGTATATGCCCGCCGCTGTGTACCCAGACCTCACTGCTCACCTTTGAGCGGTCACAGTACCCTCCACATCATGCTGCTCCATTCTGGAAGGTAATAGGTCTCACATTGGGTACTGAGTCTTGATATGGCCATGGCAGAGGACATACTAGTGCACCTATCATCATCGCAGTTTGTACACCCACTCAGTACTTGCGGTGCTACTAACTTAGTAAGCAGTGAGGCCATGTATTCTAAACTCTAAAATGGCGTAGTGCACATCAATTCCAATGCATTCACCACCTGTTTGACACTGTCCCTGCCCCTCCTTCCCTAAAGTAGCAATATTGGGCTAGTTTGGGCTACTTTTTAGTTGGCTTTGGGCTATAGAAAGCTTAAAAAATCTGACAACACTGGATGCAGGTGTCCGTGTTGGAGTGCTACCGTCACCCGGGTTGCAAAACCAAAGTGTCACTCTGTGAGCCAAGTCTCACAATATGGCCAACATGGAAGGTACGGGGAATTACTGACCCTATATTCATCCAGAGTTCCATACAAGAAAGATGGTGGACATGAGACATCTGTCTGGATATGATTGTTTATTGCACATTCAGTGGAGTGTTGCAGCTGTAGCAATACAGGGCCATGGAAAGTTGAAGTTTCAGTTTTTGGCACATGAAGGGCAGCCAATTGGAGACAAGCTCGTTGTCGGAGTTAGGCTGCACCAACATATGTACTTTTACAAGCACTGCGATGATCCTCACGCACTTATAAATTCACTATACACTCTGCTTGCAGTACTCTAATGATGCAGTCTCTACGTACGTACTTGTACAATGACCGAGACAAAGTTACATAACTAAAGTATTCACCCACTGTCAAAGGTAAGATGGTTGCATACTCTGTTCAGAGCACTATGTAATGTGGTAGGGCCTAGGTGCAGCATGTTGTATACATAATGAACACACGAACACAGATAGATAGTGGAACTGGGTACGGGCACATGCGCTTGACTCCTTTTTATTACCAGGGTCACATGTCCCGTGACGTCTGTGGTGGATGCTTATGAGGTGATTGTAAGCCAACCGTCCGGGAATGGTTGGTGCTGGCAACAAGTACAACAGTAATCATTGAATCAGACACAGAGATTCAATCATAAAGGGTCCATGACTTGTGCTGCACTAAGGTAGGAGCACCAGATGTGAAATAACACAAAAAAGATTCTATCATAAAGGGTCCATGACTTGTGGTGCACTGAGGTAGGGGCAGCAGATCTGAAATCATACACAAAAGATTCTATCATAAAGGGTCCATGAGTTGTGGTGCACTGAGGTAGGGGCATCAGAAGAATTCAACATGTGGGAAGCCAGTGATGATGCGTGGTGCGGGCCTACTGGACTGCATCATCTGCATTTGCGACTTGATCTGAATTGTGAGCCCTGCTGTCCAAAGTGTAGATCGAAGGCAGTAGTCAGCTCAGACATCGAGGAATGCTTTTTGTGACTTCCTCTTGAGAAAATCCAATGACATAGAGTACAGTTCACTCTGCAATTAATAAATCAAAACTGAATTTGAAATATGAGCTCTGCAGTCCACAGTGTAGACTGCCATTCAGTGTTCATTTGGACTTGCAAGATGAATTTGGTCATTGCAGTAAAGCTATAACTGATATAAAAGAAGTTCTTGAAGCAAGGATACTAAAAGGATATTGTGTAGGTTTCAGGGACGCTGTAGTTAGTTGCCTACTGGACTCTTGCGATGATGCATGGTCCGGGTGGGCCGCACTGGTAGCAATGTCTTTTGTCTAATAAATTCTGCCACGTGGCGTTGACTTGTGGTGCACTGAGTTAGTGGTACCTCTGGCGCTCAGCGTGTACGCAACCTGCGATGATGCGTAGTCCATGCGGGTCGCACTGGGAGCAATATGTCTTGCCTACTGGACTGCGTCATCTGCAATCACCACTCCATCTGAATTGTGATGCCTGCTGTCCGCAGTGTAGATCGAAGGCAGTAGTCTGTACAGACATAAGTCTGCGGTGCTGTGCCGCTGTGTTCGCAGGGTGCCTGTGTCGAGGAGGCCCGCGGTCATGGCAGCAGCCACATGGCATGGTGAAGGCCGCTGCTCTGGCAGACGCGTTGGCCTTCACACAAGTGAACCACGCCCAGAGTCCCGGCCTATTTATTCACACTTCTACGCTGGAGTGGCGTATGTTGGACCAGCCCACTGCGCTTCCGCTTACACGGGATGACGATACAGGTACATGACCAAGATCTTCCCCACTGCCTGAGGTAACATGGTTGCGTCCACTGTCCACAACACTACAAGCACCATTAGTATATATACACATGGGGAAGTTTACGATCTGTTTAGTGAGGTCTGTCCAGCACATCACCGCTACACTTGGTACTGTGGGTATTATTATTATTGATGGATGAGTTGCGTCCTTCACACATATTTGCTTGCTGTATCTGCCAACATTGAAGTATTGTGTGGCTGACGGACCATGCCGTTTTTCGAAGGTTTGCTGTCCTGTTCTGCGCTGCCTCAGTGGTAGTAGGAAGGGGGGTGGTCCGGGGGGGACGTCCTGAGGCTGGTGGCAGTGAGTGTTGTGGCCTTCATGGGTGTTTGAGCTGCGTGATCAGTAACTCTATGACATATGTTGCGCTTCAGATGTGATTCTGAGCTGCGATCCCTTTCACATTGTAGGTAGTCGTCCTGGTTTACACCAGTAAAATGCAGATGTTAGATACCTACTGCAAACGTGGCACATGGACGTCTACTCTGTATATTATTACCATTAGTTGTTGTTCTCATTTGTGACAAATGTTTTATTTTTTTGGAAGCTATTGCTGGAAAACCAGGGATATTGGCTGTTTTCACTAGGTTGACAATGAAGTGATAATTTAAAATCACTGAAAAAACTTTAGGTTTAAAGAAGAAAATAATTAGAAATTAGCATTTAAAAAACCTTTGAAATTCACTGAAAAAACCATAGATTTCAGGGACGTTATAGTTACAAATTAGCATTTAAAAAACCTGTGAAATTCACTGAAAAAAACATACATTTCAGGGATGTTATAGTTACAAATTATTATTTTAAAAACCTTTCAAATTCACTGAAAAAAACCATAGGTTTCAGCGACGTTATAGTTAAAAATTAGCATTTAAAAAACCTTAGAAATTCACTAAAAAAACCATAGGTTTCAGGGACGTTATAGTTAGTTGCACATTTCACTCGTACAAAACCATAGAATTCGGCCGTTATAGTTAGTAGAGCTAACTATAACTCACGCCCCGCAATGCACTGCTGATCACGTCACATATTACATCACTCATGACATGGTCAGTGACATCACTGATGACATCTCAAATGACATCACTGATGACATCATCCATGTGATAATTTGATGCACCTCTTCACACCCTCATATAACCTTTGATACACCCACTCTAAAATTCGGACTACCATTTTCTAAACCAAAGACAAATCAATAGCAGTTACTATATACCCACTGACCACTTCCTAGTTATACACACACATTCATTCATTCACCCATACAGTAACTCATACATGCAGTCACTCATCAATATAGCACTATTTTATGTACTCTTATACCTATACAAACACTCATACACCATCACTCATCCATAGAGTTATTGACACACGTAGCTAGTCATGTAAATAATCTATAACACTTACGTTTATTCACCTATGCAGTTATACATTCAATATCTAACCTATTCATACAAATAGTAACATATACTGACTCTCTTATACAATCACTGACACAAGCACACACTCATTTATACAGCAACTCTCACAATTACTCACTATCACATAGAGTCATTTATATACTCCAACACTCACATATACTGATTTTCACATATGTAGTAACTCACACATATACCAGTGAAATATACATTCACTCCCCAACACAGTAATACACACACACACTCACCGAAACAGCTATTTCCACATGCCCTATTGAACCCACACACCCAGTAAATTAGCCCTTCACACATGTTGGCAGAAAGTTACACACCACCCACCCACCTACACACACAAACACTGAGCCACCCATACTAATACTTATGCTACCAATAAGTAAGCCATATACACACATATATATATATATATAATCACACACGGACCAAATATGCACTCTCAGGACATGGTCAGAGATGCAGTACGTGTAGCTTATTCCACAATCTCACTGCTTTTGGTTCGTATGTTACTGGATTGCTAATACCAGCATGCTCCGCCGGTGCAGGCACCTTCTCGCTCTGGTTTGTGGTCTCAAAAGAGGCATCTTTTTGTGGTATATATATATATATGTATATATTTATGTATATATATATATATTGTAAGGATATATCGTGATCTCCCTGGAGCCCCCGACTTAGCTTCTGCTCCTCTACCATGGTTCCCGCATGGCATAGACCCCAATGACGATGACAAGAGCTGGAGGAAGACACAGACACTAACAAGGGACTATTATTCACCTCCACAGGATGGAGAAACAGCGAGTCAGAGGCTGGACCACTCCCAAGGCAAGGGCGTGAGCTGCGAGGACCAATCCGATATGAGGAGGGGAGGAGAAAAGGGGACGAAGACAGTGAAGATGGACAGCAACCAGGAAGAAGACGTTGGAAGGCAGCAGTACGCGAAGAAGATTGCCCGCAAAGAGGAAAGCGGCGAGAAAACGGAGAACGCTGACAAGGAGGAGTTCGTTGGAGACATAGCGGTCCGAGAAGAGAGTAACAGACGAGACGCTGCAGAGGATCACGTTGCCGCTGAAGACGACGAGGCCAGAGAAGCCCCTGACGTACGGTGTGAAGAGTGGTGGTCCCCGGAGAAAGTGCAGGAGCTGCCGCAACTCCGATGAGTTGCGGCTTAAGACAGTACGTGCTGCGGGCAAAAGGGACAAGAGTGGGTGGCGGGTTAAGGCAGTAGGCTAAACTACAGAAACACACCTCTCCTCCCTTAAAGAAAAGACAGAGACTCCTACCTGCAATACAAAAGTATGTACTGTTGTTCTATATGGTTTAGCTGTTTTATTTTTTTACTGCACTGAGCACTCCCCCTCTCCTTTCGCATGATAGCTCCTAGCATGTCCGGAACACGGGTAAGCCAGTCAACAATGGGGAGCTGAAAGCAAGAATCCACGAGTGAGCATGCATACTACATCACTTTCTTTTGCTTTCCCTGTTACATTGGCATCTCTCTCTCACTTGGGTGTGGTGGAAGCATATCAACACCGCTAGAGTTATACTTACCGCTTCTTTATGTGTTGTTCTGCCCCCTGAAAGCCTCCCGGGATCTCTTCTTCCAGGAAAGGAGCACCTAAAAGAAACAGAGAAGAGGAAAAGCGTGAAAAAACATCCATATATACACTTAAATATATATATAGAGAGATATATTTCCTATTAACGGTTGCCAGTAGGTAGTTATAGTTAGGACCTAGTTTCTTTCTGAATTTTTTGTTTTGCTAACAACTTTGGTGCTGTTTTATAAATATTCACAAAATTGTTTAAATTAGTTTGCCACTCACTTCAGCTTCTGTCTGGAAAGTGTCAAGGTGATTTGTCAAGCGGGCCGGAGAAAAAGTGGGGGGCTCAAAACGCATTTTCCACATACAATTTCACATAAGAATTTCAGACACGATTACAGCTCAAACCACTGAACAGAATTACACCAATTTTGTCAGAAAGCTAGTTCTTGGTCGAGAAAGAGTGTTGTTTTAATTAGACTTAAATCTGTTCAGTACTTTTGGAGTTATTAAAGAAAAAAGAAGTATGTATATCTAGAGCTGCAGATCCACCATGGAGGATCTGCAGATCCATGAACTAACAGCAATCCCATGATTGGCTGGCCATACCCTGAGAGAAAAGTTGTGGTTGCCATTTTTTCAATCGGGACACGGTTCTGGTGGGGGTGAATAATGTGTAAATAGGATATAAGGGGCCACGATAGAGGTATCCTGACCCCATGTGTCTGATGGAGGAGTCTGTGAGGGACCCTTCCTGGGCAAGACACTGTCCAAAAAAGTGTTTTTGGGGGCACACAAGGCACTGCAGATCCACCGTAGCACTAAGAGTGGCCCCCTGTGTGAATTCATGGCAGATCTGTGGACCCAGCCCACCAAAATACACCCACTCACACACTCCCTCATACACCCACTTACACACCCACACAACCACTCACACATCCATAAAGCCACTCAAACACCAACTCACAGAACCATAACACCACTCACTCACCTATACAGTCAGTCACACACCCACTCAAAGACCCTGAGAACCACTTACACACCCCCTCGCAGACCCACACTGGCCCTCCCATGTCCACTCATACACCCATGTAAAGACCCATGCAGCCACTCACATACCCACTCACACACCCATACAGCCACTAACACATCCACTCACACACCCACTACATCCACTAACACATCCACTCACACACCCAGACAGCTCCTCACACAATTGATCAATCAATCAGGGGAATTGTACGCACTGTACTCACCTGTGAGGGTCTCTAGGAGCTAGGGGGAGTAAACGTAGCTCCACTCAGTCGAAGAGCCAGGTCTTGAGTGTCTTCCTAAAGATGTTCAGGGACAGGGCGCATCTGATGTCGATCGGGAGCTCATTCCAGGTCTTGGCCGCTATGTACGAGAAGGCTCTTCCACCTGCGTGGGGTTTCGGCAAGGGCGAGGTTGGCTGATCGGAGGTTTCATTTGGGTACGTGGAATGTGATTCTCTCATTGGGGATCCATTTGAAGGTCTTTTGGAGGATGCGGAGGGTGTTGAAGCAGCTGGAGGCGACGGCATTTACCTGTCGTGTCATGGAGAGGGAGGAGTTGAGTATGATGCCGAGGTTTTGGGCTTGGTCCGTGGGGGAGGGAGGGCTGCAGAGGGCAGTGGGCCACCAGGTGTTGTCCCATGCAGAGGGGGAGGGTCCAAGGACGAGAACCGTCCAAGTTGAGCTTCAGGCAGCTTCTGCTTCTCCAGGATGCGACGCCCTTCATTACTTCCTGGAAATTGAATCTGGTTGTGACGGGGGTCCTTGATGAGGGAGAGGATGAGTTGGGTATCATTGGCATAGTATATTATGCTGAGTCCATGCTGTCTGATGATGGCGGCGAGGGGGGCCATGAAGATGTTGAAGAGGGTGGGGCTGAGCGACGATCCTTGGGGTACTCCCCAGTTGATTTCTGTGGGTTCAGAGAGGAAGGGTGGCAGTCTGATCCTTTAGGCTCTGCATGTGAGGAAGGAGCGAAGCCAGCCGAATGCGGTTTCCCATATTCCAGCATCGTGGAGTCTGGTGGTGAGTGTGCGGTGGGAGACAGTGTTGAATGCTGCAGAAAGGTCGAGTAGGATCAGGGCCGTGGTGTGTCCTTGCTTGAGGACTTTGCGGATGTCGTCTGTGGCGGCGAGTAGAGCGGAGGAGGGAGATGGGTCGGTAGTTCTTGAGGTCCGTGGGGTCTGCTGAGGGCTTCTTGAGCAGAGGTCAGACTTCTATGCATTTCCAGTCATTGTGAAAGGTGCCGGTCTTCAAGGTGGTGTTGATGGTACGTCGTAGTCCTGGGGCGATGGTGGTGGTGGCTCTGTGGTAGATGTGCGGCGGACATCGGTCTGTGGCGGCCTCTGAGTGAATGCCTTTCAGGATGGAAGTGGTATCTTAGGTGGTGACTGGGGTCCAGGAGGAAATGGTGGGTTGTCTGTCGTTGCTGAAGGGGCTTGGTTTTCGGTTCGGAGTCAGGTGTCTGGTTGCTGAAGTGGTCGTAGAGGACCTTGATTTTCAGGTAAGAGGTCCTGGGAAAGGGTGATGTCTGTGTTTTTGATGTGAGGCTTGGTGAATTGCTGGATGATGCTGAAGAGGTCCTTGGAGTTGCTGGAGTTGGCAAGGATCCTGTTTTGGATGAAAGTCCTTTTGGTGGATCTGATGCGTTGGTGGTATTCCCTTATGGCATTCTAGTAGGTGGTGCGATTTTTTTTGTGTTTTACTATTTCTCCAGTTTTTCTTGAGACTTCTTCAAATGCATCTGGATTCTTGGAGGTCAGTGGTGAACCAAGTGGCCTTCCTGTGGCACTGTCTGTCGGGGTTGCGTAGGGGTGCGAGCTCATCTGCGCAGTTGGCGATCCATCTGTGGAGTTCTTTGGCTGCGAGGTTGGCGTCGGGTGAGGTGGTAGGGGCGTCACGGTTGAGGACGTAGTTGAGCTGTTCTTCAGTGATTTTGCTCCAGTTCCTTCTTGGAGGGTGCAGTGCCAGTTTGGGGCTGGTGGGTCTGTCGACGTTGAAGTGTAGGCAGTGGTGGTCCATCCAGGGGGTTTGCGTGGTGTGACTGAAGTGGACGTTGTTACCTCCTGTGAAGATTGGGTCGAAGGTGTGTCCTGCCTTGTGGGTGTGCTTGGTGACACGCTGTTTCAGGCGGATATTGGCGAGGTTGTCCAGGAGGGTGGTGGAGTTGAGGTAGCTGGACTTGTCGGAAGTTCAGGTCTTTGGTGAGTATGTAGTCCATGGCTGTGATGGTGTGGGGTGCGATAAGGTCAGCGATGTTGGTGGTGAATGAAGCGCAAGTTCCGGGTGGTCTGTAAGCACGGGTGCCACGAAGTGTGGTTTTGGGGCTGGTCTGGATCTGGAAGTGAAGGTGTTCACTGGTGGAGAGGAGGTCATTCGTGGCGGAGGTGGAGAGTTGGAGGAAGCTCCTGTGTGGGATGGCGAGTCCTCCACGTGTGCGGTTGGGACGGTCTTTCCTCTGGATCTTGTGTCTGTCGAGTATGGTGGTGGCGTTGTCGGGGGTGAAGGAGGCGTTGGTCCAGGTTTTCGTAAAGAAGGTGATGTCTGGAGAGGGTGTTTACTCACAGACCCACACAGCCAGTTACATACGCATTGACACTCCCACCACACTTCCACATGGCAACTTACACACACTCACAATCACTCACACACCTGCTAACACACACAGGTAACAGGGACATTAACATTAGTAAATAGGATTAAAATTATAGAATTCACTGGAAAAAAACAAATGTTACAGGGACATTATAGTTAGAATCAGATTTTACACAGACAAAACCATAAAATTCAGCAGTGCCCAAAGGTAATGGTAACTTGCCTCCTCACCATGCACTGCTAATTAGCCCGTATATTACATCAGTCATGACATCTTAAGGGACATTATTGATCATATCACTGCAACATTTGCAGTAAAATTATGGATGAGAAATCTGTGTATGTTGGGGCGTGAGTTATAGTCCCCTCTCCCTTTAAGTATTGGCCAGGCTCCGAGTGATATTGGCCCGGGGAGGGAGGGTGCTTGAGCCCTTTCCCCTTTTATGATTGGCCAAGCCCAGAGGGATGGGGTTCCCAGGGCCAAAAATGGCCAAGGGATGGGGGCTTCGTATCCTATGTCCCTAAAAAGAAAATGCCAGG
This sequence comes from Triturus cristatus, assembly GCF_964204655.1. NCBI lineage: Eukaryota > Metazoa > Chordata > Amphibia > Caudata > Salamandridae > Triturus > Triturus cristatus. Next base: position 350,010,850 of record NC_140583.1, read on the forward strand.
CCTCAGAGGATGGGGTCCCTGGGCCAAAATCAGCCTAATGAGGGAGACACATGCCCCCTCCTCTACAAAATATGCCGGGCCCTAGGTGATGGGGTCCCTGGGGCTGAACTCAGCCTGGGAGGGGTGACTGTGTACCCCTCTCCTAAAAAATGCACCAGCCTCCGGGGATGTGTCCCCATTTCAAAAACAGCCCGGAGAGAGGGCCCACAGGTTGGCTACCTTTGTGTGGTTAGTCTGTGGTTAGTCTCAGGGCCCGAGTGAGCACAACATGGGGTTGGCTGCAAAAAGGGTGTTAGCAACAGGGCAGAGTGCATAGCAGTGGTTGGATTAACATATGATAATTATACATTGTTACGTTAAAACAAAACCTAGAAATTCACTGAAAAAAAGAAAAGGTTACAGGGACGTTATATTTAGGAAACAGCATTAAAAAAACTTAGAAATTCACTGAAAAAAACAAAGATTACAGGGTTGTTATAGTTAGGACTTTTTTCTTAAATCTTAAAAATTCACAAAACACCAAACGTTGCAGGGATGCATGTTACAGTTACCTTAGGTCATGAGTTATTGTTACTTGGGATAACTGTATCTATAACTGCTAATTTTCTATGGTTTTGTGTGTTTAAAATATGAACCTAACTATAAAGTCCCTGTAAACTTTGTTCTTTCAGTGAAAAAAATATATATGTATAAATATATATATATATATTTTTGGAAGGGCACCACTGGGAGGTGCTCTTGCTGACAGAGTAATTTGAGGTTCTCCTGTGCGTTCACAAGATATTGGTGCCCACATCTATAATACCTTATTTTTTGTCGCAAGCTTACAACTACTGTTGCTCAACTAAATGGAATTTCTAATATTGTGCCACTGTCACTCAGTGGTGCACATTATAATGACAATGAAGCAATAAAAGGCTCGGTATCATGGAACTGGTGACTTTCATGTTGGGCATAGATCTCTGCAAAAGATGAACCCACTTATATATTATACTGGATCATCGGTTTGGACTATGATGATGGTGACTATATACCTTCACATATTCATATGACAATTTATAAAGCAATATACAAAGGTGTGTATGGCAAATATGTGTCCTAGTTACAACAGGAAACAATGTTTATATCTAGGGAGTGCTTTGTTTGGTTTGGTGCAAATGTGTTTTAGTGTAAACTTTTAGAAATATATTCTGAGTTGGGTTTGTGAATAAGTTCAAGAATGAAATTTGAAAATGAACTTAGAGTTTGATTGGCTGAGGCATTTAAGTCATGTTGTCTATTCTACAGTTTTAAAATGATGCCATATAATTAACCCTGGGTGGTGAACTTCGCTCTGCTCGTGGAATTTGCGGAGTTTCCTGCACTCTGCGGAGATGGCGTAGTTCCGAATATTTATGCTTCGCGTTGCGTAGCGTAGTTTTTTCCTCACTTGCATTTGTCAACATCAAGTCATGGTGACCGCGAGCGAGGAAAATCAACCTCCCAGCGAGATTTTTCCTTGCTCGCGATCGTCAACATCAAGTTGGCAAGCACAAGCGTGGAAAATCGACATCCTGGTGAGATTTCTCAACGCGGGGAGGGTCAAGTTTGTCATTGCGAGTGGCCGCGTATGCTCGCGACAGCACGCGTTGAGAAACTGCCCGTTCGTGTGAGAAAGCTGCTGCTCGAGTAAAAATCTACTCGAGCAGCAGTAAAGGAAAGCAGGGCCCGCTTGCACAGTGCATGGTGCTGTTTGCAATGATTGCACAGTGCGGACAAGCATCAGGCACTGTGCAATGACCGCAAGCAACATTTTTCTATCACACTCCGTCGCTCGCGTAACTCTGCGTAGTGCAGTGGAGTTTTTTTTGCACTTCGCGTAGTGAAGCATAGTGCAACTCCACGAACTATGCCCAGGGTTACATATAACATCTTTTCTCTGGCACTGTGGGGGGTGGTTGAGCTCTTCTCAACCTTTAAGTTGACTAGGTTAGCCTCCATAGAATTTACCTGCAAAAAAGTGTACATTTGGATGGAAAGTTTGTTAACCAACTTTCCTGCTTCTTATGGCTTTTGTGGATCCTGCTATACCTCATATGAAATGGGTTTGTTTTGTGCTGTTTCCCATTCAACCTTCACTATAGGTGCAAATTTACCAATCCTGTAATAAAAATAAATACATTGATGTATACAAACAGAATAATTGCTATGCATAATAAGCATTTACTGATCAACACCGATATTCAACCGTGCTATGTCTAACAATAACAATAGCTAATGTGTAACATATAGAATGTTATTTGCTCTTTCAATAAACTTGACCGAGCAAATAATATTCTATAACATTAAAAAAGTTTAAATGAGCAAATACTGCCATGCTAAAACTAATTGTTTTTACCAATTTACTTTTATACATTATTTTGTGGGGAAAAGTACATAAGTACTGAAACATTGTGTAACTAGTACCCTGGATACCATATGATACGCACCCATATTTCAGTTTATTTGTAGGGATAAGTCAAGTTCAATACACTATATAAAAAGGTTTAAGGTAGTTACAATAGGCCAGTGATGGCCAAGACTAGAGCCAGAGCAAGATCAAATTTACTTGTAAACAACAGGCAATTTACATCAATCTAAATGAGATTAACTGTGTATCCCAGCTGAACATACCGATATATAGTATATATAGTACGACTCTGTCTCTCATGGACGACATTGGGTACACTGCTATGGACCTGTACAGAGGGCATTCAGTCACTAAATGAGGAACCAAATCTACTTTAAATGGATTGATTAAGTCATAAACGGTTCCTTCTGTCTTACTCTCCAGACATCCCAATATATTATATCATTCTTACACCCATACAGTTATAACAATAAAATTGATTACAGCACTTTGAAATAATGAATCACCTGCAATTGCAGTTCATTGCAAAATAATCTGTTCCAGGTTTATAGTGGCCAGAAGGTTTTAGTTGTGATCATGTTTCATATTAACTGTGGTGCACTATCTTTTGAGGTTTTAGTATCCTTCAGATACTCCCAGTTTATTTTTTTTTCTCTATTAATTTTTAGGTCTCGCCTTGCGTTGCAGCGCATACGCTGGTCGCTCGGCAAGACCTACAGTGAGAGAGGAGATTTCAGAAGGGGACTTGAAGCCCCGCCCATCATTTTCATTGGGTGGCATCAACGTTTATGCTAAACGCTGGCTTCCCATTGAAAAGGATGATTTTGGGTCACTACCCTTTCTCCCTTTTGGACGACCCATCTAGACTGGGTCGTCTGCTTCATGGCTGTCATGAAGCACTTTCTTATCTTTAGGGGGGTCATCTGTTTCTAATTAGAAACAGATGGCCCCCCTAAAGATAAGAAAGTCTGCAGACACTACCCGGCACACTGAGGTCTACTCGCTTCAGCGCCCCCCCCCCTCGGAGCACACGTCTGCTCAGGGTGCCTCTCCTCGCTTTAGTGCCCCACCCCCCCTCTGCCTCGTAGCACACGCAACTTCTTTCTATAGCAAAAGAAAAAAGTCAGAGCAGCCTCCTTACTGAAGGGAGGTTAAGTTGTAAAGGGGATCGGTGGCATTAATACCGCTTGAGAAGGGTATGCCCGCTCGCCTGCCAGTGCCCGGGGCAGCACCGTCTTCTCTGCGCCTGTGCGAACCCCTCTCTCAGACTCCAAACGCCTCCTTCACCGCATCCGTGCAGGGCCACCTACCTTCCAGAGTGGTACTTACTGTGACCACACCCCCGCTAAAAATGTCTTAGTTGTGTCATGCACCGTGCAATCTGGGTGCTAGACATTACTGTTAGAAGAGTCAATGTGGCCATTTGAAAAGTAGAAAGTGAGTGTTTATTTAATCAAATGCTCATCATCTGTAAATCTGGCAAGCCTGTATTTTTATTCTGGCTCCCCGTTTGCCGCAGTTTGATCTTGTGCAAATTGCTATCACGCTAGCCAGTAGATCACTTCTAAACTGAAATAAAGTTCACACCGGCTAATCGGACGTTGTGCGGCGTATCAAACACGAACCTAGTTGTACTCATTAGGACGTTTACCTCTAACCTGTCGGTGTATCCGAGTAAACGAACCGCAGATTGCACTTTGTCGTGGGCCCGATAAGTATCTGAAGGACAGCTACCAGGGGCATCCTTTACTGCTTCTGTTAATATAATATAAATGAAACACGGCAATAAAAGGAAGGCCATTACAAAGCAGCGAATAGAAGAGCCTTCCTAGAGAACGGCCTTATAAATAGGCACTAGACAGACATGTTATTTGTCCTAGTATCAACCTCAAAAACTCAGACAAGGAAAATGTATCTCAGTAGTATCTACGTACTGTATTTTATATTGCAAATAAATAATCTTCAATTGTAAAATATCTATTGCAAAAAAAAAAAATACAACATTATTATTTTTGGCACAGCAAATATCCTTTTGATCATGAGTGGGACAGACATCAGGACTGCCTCCGTCTCTTTGATTCCGCTCGGTGGCTTCTGTCCCTGTTGCAGGGAGTCCTGTTGATAGAACTTCTCCCACCCCTCTTCCTTGACCCTGCCACACACCCTCCATTTTGACCCAGTTGATAGTCTCCCAGTAGGGCAGCTTAGAGGTTGGGGTGTGCAGAACTATGGACGGAGGGGGCACTGGCACATTGCTTGGCCTTCAATGCCAGCTTGGCGCAGCACTCCTCTGATAATCTTCTAGCACTGCATATGTGTTGTTAATATTTGTCCGCAGCACCGTCTGCCACTTGGGATGGCTTTAAGCAGTTCCTACTTTCCACCTAATCCAGAGGCTACCACTGCAGACCAGTTCCTAATGTGTCGGGTATAGGTTTATACTGCTGTGCTTGTTGACGATGACATGTCTTATTCACTGAGCCCTGGAGGTATGCTTTGCTGATTATTTAAACCTCTGCTAGGTCAATAGTCATGCTCGCATTTCCTGGTGTGCAAGTGCTGTGTGGTGCTACAGCAGTCAATCGCAGGCATATCTGGGCCGTATTAGCTGTCGGTGTATTAGAAGTTCTGTATAAGGTGTTTTGATTGTTAGTGTGTGGCTTATCCTGTTGGGAAGTGCTATTGTGAGCTTGTTGAAATCAGTGTAGCATAGCTGTGCAGTTAGTGCTCGGTGTAAAGATATCTGTTGAAAGCTTGCGTATGATGTTTCTCATTTTACATGTATTTTGTTGCCTTTTTGAATTAAAGTTTTTAAGATTTTACTTTCAAATTTAAATTTGTATGAAGTGATAGTGAATAGATGTCCATCTTTGAGAATAATTGCATGTCCAGGAGTGTGTTTGGTGCAGCGAGCAAGGATAGTTTCTTGATTTTTCTAAATTTTCTTCCTGGATTGGATCCTCCTCTCAGGAATATTGTTCGTTGTGGTCCCAGGACCAATGTTAATCTTCATTCAGTCTCTCCTGCGGTTCCTTATGCTGCATATAGCAATGCTAGCAGGTCAGGAAGACTCCTGCACGACAAAACCACTAGTAAATATATATTTAGGTTTGAACAGCAACAGCGGTAGCAAACTTAAGGTAACTTCTTTCGGTGTTCATAAATTTGGTAAAGTGGTAAAACTCTGTATTCTGCAAGCTGATCTCTGCAGTTTGCCGAAGCAGGGGGGGGGGCGGGAGGAGGGGGGACTGAACTCCGGTCACTGCAGACTCCACTCAGTGAGGGTCATTTGGAATCTGTGCCGTGTAGATGTTGTTCATATTAATACTAATGCTCGGCTCTGTAGGCGTTCTAATGCTTCCGTCATGTGACATATTTATTTAGCTTCATATCAAGATCCAATGTACGATGAAAAGTACATGAACTGTTCATTGAGTTTGGTCCAAGGAGCTCTATGGCACGTGTTGCAGCACTGTATGCAGTACACGCTGTTTCTTGCTGCTGGTGTAAAGACTCATTGTTTTACTAAGGTTTATATTAATGTTTGGGAGGTTTATTTGGACCACTCAGACCCTGGGATGAACTAGCAGAAGACAAAAGAGAGCAGGTTTCGTGTGTAGCGCACACTGCTGCTCAGAGGTTCTGGCCTGTGTGCCGTATGCCAAAGTCCAAACCTGAGCAAGCTCCTCTCACTGTCTGTCCCTGCGCTCCCAGCTCCACTCACTGCCTGTTCCTGCGCACCCAGCTCCTCTCACTGCCTGTTCCTGCGCACCCAGCTCCTCTCACTGCCTGTGCGCACCAAGTTCCTCTCACTTCTGTCCCTGCTCACCAAGCTCCTCTCATTGCCTGTGTGCACCAAGCTCCTCTCACTTCGGTTCCTGTGCACCAAGTTCCTCTCACTGCCTATCCCTGCGCGCCCATCTCCTCTCACTGCTTGTCCCTGTGCACCAAGCTCCTCTCTCCACCTGTCCCTGCGCACCAAGCTCCTCTCTCCACCTGTCCCTGCGCACCAAGCTCCTCTCACTCCCTTTCCCTGCACACCAAGCTCCTCTCACCGCCTTTCCCTGTGCACCAAGCTCCTCTCTCCACCTGTCCCTGTGCACCAAGCTCCTCTCACTCCCTTTCCCTGCACACCAAGCTCCTCTCACCGCCTTTCCCTGTGCACAAAGCTCCTCTCACCGCCTGTCCCTGTGCACCAAGTTCCTCTCACCGCCTGTCCCTGCACACCAAGCTCTTCTCACCGCCTGTCCCTGCACACCAAGCTCCTCTCACCCCCTGTCTCTGCTCACCAAGCTCCTCTCACCGCCTGTCTCTGTGCAGGACTGGGAACCAAAACCGGCCCTGCAAAGTGCTCGGCCGGACTCCGGGGGGGGGGGGTATTGGGGGGGAGGGGAAGGGTGGTGATTTTGTTACAGCGGTCGATATTGCAGCTATGCTGCAAAAACGGCCCTGTAACAGATCGGCTCTTAGGGGCCCAAAACCGGGCCCCTAACCCTGGCGATCCACCGGGGAAATGCCCGGTGCCCGCTTCAGCCAGTCCGGCCCTGTCTCTGCGCACCCAGCTCCTCTCACTGCACGTGAGCACCAAGTTCCTTTCACTTCTATCCCTCGCACCAAGCTACTCTCACTGCCTGTCCCTGTGTACCAAGCTCCTCTCACTTCGGTCCCTGCGCACCAAGTTCCTCTCACTGCCTGTCGCTGCTCACCAAACTCCTCTCACCGCCTGTCCCAGCGAACCAAGCTCCTCTCACTTCTGTCCGTGCATGCAAAGCTCGTTTCTCTGCCTGTTCACATAGACTAGACTTCTATCACTGACTGTCCGTACAGACAAAGTGAGCTATTGCTATTTTGCATTACACCATTTGATTAATACTTCACAAAGGGAAAAAAAAACAATTACATTTACAATACAATGGCTCAAAATAATTTCATTGCGAGACCTATTGCATTGTAAATGCTTGTTTTAGAAGCAGTTTCTGTGGTCTTTGTACTACAAGACTCTAGAAGACACAAAGACTATTGAAACATACACACCTTTGGATGAAGGGGACCTACCTTTGCCTGAAACGTACTTATACCAACATCCAAAAGAATCAGAATTAGAGAAGTCTTGAGGTGACAATGTGTAAACCAGTTGGCTGGAGAACTATGGACACCCAATCCCAACCAAAGCAAGCAAACAACCCATTGCATGGTACGACTCAAAGTACAGCAGATTTTAAATATGCTAACTACTAACTCTTATTGCTGAGAGGGATCCTTCTAGTGCTACAATTACCTCATTGAAGGAACTTTTTTTGTTTAAGTACTGCTCTCACAAATGTATAATATCCTCCTATGCATTTGCCACTTGTTTCATTGCCATTTGATAAATTATTTATTGCATTATTCTTTCATGGACTGATTCCTAGACACAGGTCACACACTGAACTTCTTTAGCAGAATTCAAGGCAAGGAACTCACTACATTAAACATGATCTGAAGAAAGAGAAAGGAAATATTCACAAAAAGGAATTGTCTGTTTATATTACCCAAGCATTAGGATTTGTGCATTGTATTCCAAGAATGCAATAAATTGCTTCACCTCCATTATCTGTGAGAGCCATTCCAACGTGAAGCATTGTTGAAACATCTTAAAAAGCACGCATCAAGTGTTCAGATTAGGTGGGAGAGCAAGGGCAGCTCAGAGTCACCGTGCCATGGAATCCGCATTCAGGTGTTGTTGCTGGCTGGCCATAGAACTCCTACGCCTGCGAGAAGCAACGCGGCACTCTTCAAAAGACCCACAGGGCAGCAAAAGAATGTGAATGAGTTAGTAAAAGGAAAACAACATAAGAAACTCTGCATTTAGAAAAGAAGGAAAAGCGGCAAGAAATACAAGCTGCCGACTTCATCTTGATAGCAAGCCGATGCCAGGTAAAAAGAATTGTCTCCGGTACCTTTAGGTTACATGCCATTATATGATTACACTCTTAATTTGACTGAGCCTTCTGAGCTATTATGCTGTGCCATTATTCGATTGAAACTCTTAGCCTGTGTGAATTACCTGGCGGCTTATAATTGGTGCGCCAGCAGGAGCTTAGCAACATCAGCCGGTGTTAATGCCAGCAAACAGTGTTGGCTCTCATCATTTGAAAATGCCAGCTGGAATCTTTAACAAGCTGCATATATTTAGTGAAATAGTGATAATTTTACATTTCCCTGCTCTCCCAGCGCAAGATCTGTGTGTAGCCCTTGTAAGCAGCAAGGCCCTGCTTGGAATCTGTCCATCAAGGAGAACGAAGTACAAACAGGCCGGGCAATTTGAGAAACCATTGAATTGTGGAGCGCCGATTTATACCATGCACTGCGAGATCCTTTATAGATGTTCACATTTTCTAGAATTTCAACCCATGCTGATTAGGAACAAGGAATACAGGGTTGAAGCAATATGAATTTAGTTATACTCATTAATGGAATCGGCGAATATTAATAGCTATCTCGGTCTAAATGGGCTCTTTTTCGCAATCAAAACTGACGTGAAAAAGAAAAATACAAAAAAGTTTAAAAGGTTATTTTAACGCTAACAAATTTGTATTTGTATTAAATCTGTAAAATAATTATTTGTAAATGCGATAATCTGAAATCTGGGACAATATTATTGATGAAGGTGCACAGTCTGCTTGTACACATGTACACCTAGTTAGTCAAGTAGACATCTTAGGCAATTGACAAAAGACATTTCTGTGAGTGCCTGTTTAGGGATGCATGTGGCAGATTGCCAAGCAGAAGATGGTTCCGCCTCTACAGAACTGTTTGACGGTCGCCACCCCAACAGCTCAGGGTGCCTGAAAGGGCACATGAGGGTAGGAGCTGCCCCAGAATCCGTCAGCCTTCAAGGAGGACTCTATTGGCCCTAATGAGCGGGGGTGCCACGAGTGCATATTTACACTGTAAAACTGGGGAGTTTTCATGTGCACCTGGGCTTCCATTTTCGGTGGTGTCATCATGTATGAGAGATTGTTCATGCTTAAATTCTCTTCAAAAAGACCTTGAGGAAGGGATTACACATGCTCCCCCCAGCCTTTTAGTAAACAGGCAGTGAATCTCCTGGGACTGCTTTGTCTGTGCACATGCTTCTGTAACGAGAGCTCCTGCATGCCCAGATAAGGAATCAGAAACATTTGATTGTGTGACTACTAACAGCAGCGGGTACGCAAACTACATGACAAGACTAAGGCATTCCAACCGCTGTCATGCGCCATTTGCCTATGCCACCCTCTTCTAATAATGTCCCCCTAATGTTGGAATCCAACTGGAATGGACCTCCTGTTTTTATTTCATTTTTGTTTCAATGAATGTGGAATGTTCTCATCTGGTAATGTATGGGAGGTTGATGTCTCACCAGACTTCGACCCATCAAGCCTGCCTGGCCAGACACTACAAGGGTCATCTTAAAACGTGACCTTGAATGCAGATATAATTAATTTCCGAAACAGGGAAAAATCTGCACAGTCGATATTTATTTCACCTGAGATAAGCGTCATTGGCGTAGCAAGGTCAGGTGGTACCCGGTGCCGAAAATTTCTTGTCACCCCCGGCTTGACAAAATGGCAAAAATATGTGTTTAAAACACATATTGTTGCCGTTTTGTCACCCCCTCAGTGATGACACCTGGGGCACCCCCCTTCCTACACCAGTGATAAGCGTTTGGAAGGAATGGCTTGGGTGATAAATAAGCTTGGTGCACCCTATTGTCATATTAAAGTGTAAACCCCTGTTTCGAACCAATTGAATGATGTGGGGGATTCCTGCTGAAAACAAATCTTTGTGTAAGAGAGATTATTTAAATTACACTCAGACTTTACACGGGATAGAGTTTATCACATGTAAACCCATCTTCTACGTCATGTTCTGTGCTAAATTAAACACGTGAACCCCCACCAGAACTGGTTAGCCTGCGAGAGCCAGATCCTAATACTTCAATAAAAAAATCTTTGCATCCAGAAAATGACTTTTCGTTTGCACATCACAGCGCATAGTGTGACAGTAGGAGGGAGGGAAGTAACTGTCTGAAGACTTTTATCTTAGAATGCTGTGAAAAGACATTGTGAACCATCTCTGATGTAGAAATGCAATTATAGTTATTAAGCAGAATTACAAAATGGAGCATGTTTCACTTTGCTTTGAAAACCTTTATTATCCGAGTTTCGATGTGTTCTAGTCCATGGCAGTAGCTCACAGCTTGTGCCGCAGTTTATCCAGGGCAATGCCACATACTGCATTGAAACGAATTCAAAACGTATTAGATAATGGAGCGCACTCTAGAACCACTGCAACATGGCTCTTGATAATGAATCGAGAGGGCAATCCAGATGGCCTCTGAGACCGGCCCATCTGCCAAACTCTGAGGGTCCTAGTCACGTTTTCTCCTGCCAGGAATTCACCAAAGGATTCCTGACATATGTAAATTTATTGTGAACTCACTAGAAGTATGTTCTCAAAAAATGTCAAATCAAGAAATTGGGGAACCAAAGAAAAGAGGTCCCTACATGTATTGTGATTATTCAAGGGCCAAAGGATTAAGTGCCTTATTCATGCGTAGGAGAGACCTTTCTTAGGACAAGAACCCTCACTCACCCTGAGGTGACATGCTTCATCATAGGGTTCCCTCCTCACACCAGGGCCGCAAGGTCCTGACTGTGGGCTACAACGCTTCTGGCTCAGAAGATGAGCTGAGGTGTTTTGGAAAGAAGGGACCACAAATATGTGGTTAGTGAGGGGTAGAGTGCAAGAAGAGTAGTGAAAAGTGTTTTAAAAATGTCTCTGGGAAACCAAATATCTTTATTTTGCTGTACCCTAGGACAGGATTAAGAATCAAAGGGGACTAGGGGTTACTGCATATATACCCGTACACTGGGTCATCATGTTTCTGCCCTTCAAAGACCCCAGCTGGGCTTCATGGACATTCATCAGGACCAAAAGTGATAAGCCACTCTGCAATTGAATTAATCAAATGACATTAAAATTATGTGCAATTGTGTATACTGTCCACAAGGTGATAATAGCCGGTATGCGGGGCCACCACCATTCAAATACACATGGACTGCCTTGTGACCGTGAACTAATTGGGGTACCTATTAGGCTGAAGAGAGGTAACTGAATACCACTGACCAGATGAGACGATGTACCCTTAGTATGCACTACCTTTGGGCCATCACCCAGACAAACTGGCTATTATCACCTTGTGGCCAGTATACTCAATTACACATGATTCTAATGTCATTTGATTAATCTGTTTGGGTGCATACCTCATCACAAGCAGCTCACACTTAGGCCTTGGCTTCAAACCCAGAGGGGAGGGAAGACTGTCCCCGAACTGATTTAGAGTGGTGACAATGAAGGGTTTGCCCATCATCATAGCCACTCTTCTGGGTGGGCAGAGGAAGCTCTGACCAAGGGAAGAAAGGTTTTGCCAATTTGGATTTAGGTAGAGAGCCACACTGAGTGATAGCTTACAGTAAAACATACAGAGAGTGATGGAAAATTAGTTAGGGTCACCTCTGGGATCTTTCACCCCATTGGTTAGAGAGTGGCTAGAATTTTCCTCTCATCCACAGGCTGGCACTGGGCAAAACAGTAACATCCCTTCTACACTTCTCAGAAAACGTCTGGACCTCTGGATATCAGAAGGACTGGTATGTTGTCTGAAACCTGAAGGAAGACTGGGCTGCTTCTGTTGAAACCCAGGACTCCAGTTGGCTGATCTTCTGTTTGAACTAGAGGGACATAACAAGCTTCCAGAGGCCTTTCCCTGCAACTGCTCATCTGACCGAACCCTACTGGACCTGGCCTGGTGCCCTCTGCTGACCTCTGCGGGAAGGAGTCCTGACCCCCAAGTGCTTTTCACAAGGTATTGGACTCTTGACTGGAATCAGAGTGCACTTCTCCCTGCCTAACTAAAGGTTTCAACAGATCCTATACAGAGCAATTCTGAGCCCTGGTCCCACACAACCAGATACCAGCAGTTGGCGCGTCGTGCTTCATGATGCTATTTTTTACTTAAAACCTTAAATAATAATATGTCCAGTACTACTTATTGGATTTTTGTTATTTTGTTTTCATTTTATTTATTACTATATTCTCTTTTCTACTAAGTTGGTTTGGGGTTTTTCTTGTGTTGTTGTTCCACTTATTACTATTTAAGTACTGAATAAGTACTTTACACACTGCCTCTAAGTTATGCCTGACTGCTTTTGTGCCAAGCTACCAAAGAGCTAAACCCAGTTTATTAAGTGGCTTTTGTGCGTCACTCTGACAAGGATTGTGATTATTCATTGAAGTGGGTTGTCACCCCTTCAACAAACAATCCACATTCTTACAATGTGTTTAAAGCTTTTTTCCTAATGATGATCTTGAACAGCAAATTAGAAAGTGCTACTTTTGCTGGAAGGATCACAATCCTTTTCAATCCTTTGTGTTCTTAAAATGATTACAGCAAATGGAGCTTTTGCAGCCAATCATTTAACATCAATATTACCTACAGTGCAAATTAGGTGGCTAGTTTTCTAACTGCGTTAGTGGTATTTTGTTGCATTATTGAATTAGGAGAATTTCCTTGTTCGGTTAGTATTTTTACTGTAAATATGTCTTTATAATTATGGAGTTGTTAAAGTGTTTCTTCGGTAAGAAATACCAACTGTGGCTGGAAATTCCGTATAATAATTGATACAATCCTGCAATCTCAGTATAAAACCCCATCTCTAATTTCCTTATTACAGACACGTTATAACATCTCTAGTCTAGAGTAATGAAGTGACATAGCTGAACAGCTGTAATATTTTAATGCAGTTGTTTTGTGACATCATAATGTCACCTGCCAGAACTTCCAGCCAAGGTGAAAGAAAGGTCACGAAGCATCATTAGAGATAAACTTTAAACAACAAAGAGGAGTTCCGGCATTTGTGATCTGTTTTTTTTAATGAAGAGTGATCAACAGAAAGAGTATGCATATGGCAACTTCTTTCATTTTGTTCACGCAGTGGGTCATTGCAGGAACAATAGAATCTCTGCATGCTTCATGTTTATAAACATTCCGAGTAAAAGCATTGTTTTAACCTGATTTCCAATAAACTCATTTTAAAATCTTTTTGCACAAATTGGATGTGTTTACTTTTTACTACACAGCCTACTTTTTTTTCTTTATGTTGGCAAATATCTTCAGCCTCATATAAGCTCATAGAATTTCTGAGTGCCTTGTAATTTTAGTATAATGTATAGTAGTGGATTCTTTATCCAATATTTATTGCAATTGAAATAATATTTTATTTTCTCTATTCCCATCCTTCCCACATCTCCATTGACTGCTCAACCAAGGCAACTGCAGAGATTGAAGGGGGTTGTATCTACTTTTATCCTTTACAGTTCTCTTTTGACTATTCATTCAAACCGAATAAGAATTAGTAGTCTAACTTTCCATCACAAATACAATACTTAATTTCCTGAGTTATTGAGAAGAATCATTACATAATGCAATAAGTTGTCTAAATCCCTCTTACCAAAGAGTGCTAATAATCTACCTGTTATGGTCGTGTTATACCGTCTATTGTAAGTAGAACGTTTTATTACCAAGGTCTCTGATTGAGAGAAGAATTAAAATCTTTTTCACAGATTGATACTGTTAGAACTGGGATTCCTGGTTGGCCTAGGTAGGTACCCAGGCCAGGCAGGAACCAACACTCTAGTCTGAGTAAGCTAAGCACACACTGAAAGATAACCCGTGATCACCCTTTCTTAGCTTGCCACAGAGCAGTTGGGCTTATCTAAAGAGGCAAAGTATTTGTGCAACACACACGCACGCACGCACGCACACACACACACACACACACACACATGAATACATGACAAAAAGCCCCCACACAGGTTTAGAAGCATAGAGAATATGTATCTGAGTAAAGCAAGACCAAACTAACAAAAATCCAATCAGTAGAAGTCGAGATATGAATTTTTAAAGATTTAATTGTGAAAACTTTGCTTAGAAGTCAATAGAGCTAAAAGGATTTTTGAGGTTGCGCTAGACTGGGGTAAATCCAAAGTTCAGGCTGACCGTGGCGGAGGGCGGGCTGGCTACAGGACCACACGCAGGACCCGCTGAGAAAGTACTTTGGATGGAGCAAAGCGTTGAGCCTGAGGGCACGATGCGTCGATATTTTCCATACAGTCGGGTCGCTGCGTAGTCGACGAGCTTCACGAAGATGCAGGCAATACAGCGTCGTTGAGCTGCGCAGAATGTTGTCGTTGGGCTGTGCAGGCTATGGAACCACTATCGTCGAACAGCTTCTGCATCAAAGGGCAATGCGACAACTCCAATCGACGTAAATATAGTGATGTGTCTGTTTTGTAACCGCAGAACTCACTTCTGAGGCCCAAAACTAGAGAGGGCACCTCACACAAGGGTTGGGCTCACAGATGGCAGAGTTCAGTATCATCAGCAGATTTGCAGGAAGTCTTATGTGTCTCTGAGGCTTTAGAAAACCGGAGACAAGCCTTAAAGCCCTTGGAGATCACTTGGAGGAAGGCAGAGTCCTGCTCTCCTTCAATAGATGCAGGGAGCAGCAGGCCAGCAAGCAGAAAAGATCCCTTCCAGAAAAGCAGTCCTGTTGAGTCCTTTAAGCAGCACAGAAGTCAATCTGATAGAGGTTCAGTTCAAGAAGTGTGTGATTTTAGGGGGTCAGGGACCCAGTACTTATACCCACAGTGACTGTAATGTAAGGGGTGACTTAAAAATGTGTTAAAGATCTCCCAATGGTGGCCTATGAGAGGGGTAGGCCTCTCAGTAGTAAAAAAACGAGATAGACTACCAGGGCATGCAAAATATAAAAGTACATTTTCTACCTTTTACTGAAATGCCTAGTCGAAGTGGCACACACAGGCACTGCAGTGGGAGGCCTGAGACAGGTTTGAAAGGCTACTTATGTGGGTGGCACAGTCAGTTTTTTAACAAAAAGTTTTATTAGAGAGTTTGGCTGTTACTACTAGACCCAGGAAAAAAAGTTAGCCAAAGTACACGTTGAACTAAAAAATATGATGCATCCTTACTACAAACACAACTGTACACAGTTCCCCAAGTAACTCGAGAGAGCACCTCATGGAGGTACCTATGCCAATACAATTCCGGAAATTAACAACGCAGGCTCCCAAGCTTGACTATCCTCTTGCAGTAGACAAACTAAAGATTGCAATAATGCCTGGTAAAACACTGGTAGTGATGGAGCACCACCTGGATTCTTTGTATCCTACCAGAGAACACTTGCCCCAAAGTTGCTCTACTTATATCTTATATTAAGAAGCAAAGAGGATACCATTGCTGCTGCAGACATGTAGGGAGGTGATACTGGTCTTATTACCAAAGCCCAAACACAACCCTCCAGATGTAGCATCTTACCACCCCCTCTCTAACTAAATACAGACTGTAAACTCCTACACAAAGATTTGGTGACCAAAAGTATGCCACTACTAAAAGACTAATTACACCCAAATGAGTGGGAGGTCATCACTCAAAGGAGCCCAGCACTGAATATAAGTAGGCTTCTCCATTACAAGAACATTTGACCACTGAAAGAGGTTGCAGCAGTAGATAGAGAAGGATTTTGATTAGTTAAATTGGGATTATTTATTTATTAAAGGTCTTGAAAGAGATACATTTCAGACCAGAGATAAGAAACCCCATAGCCACAATATATAGGCTGGAAAAGGAATCTCTGAACCAATCCAAATACTGAAGGCCCACAACCAAGCTGTCGGTTGTACTGACTCCTATTTGCCTTGCCAATTGAGCCCCTAGATGAGAGATTTAGAAATATGAGAGTGGAACAGGGTATCCATTTTGGGAAAATAATACACACAATCTCTGTATGCACACACAATATAGAACTATATTTAAAAGATGCAGAATGTAGCCCAAAAAATGCAAAGAAGGAGTTGAAAATTGCCAGGAACATACCAGGTTTATGTATGAATAAACATTATTTTTGCTCGTTCCCACTGCAATTGCCCATTGAGACGGACATTCAACTACTCCCCAATCTTCCTCTGCAATTGGAACACAATACATGTAAATACCTAAGAGCTAGAATCTGCGATCAGCAGTTAAGCATAATAGCTGGATAGCTGGCAATAACACCTGTACAATTGTTATGCAGGTTTGTAGAGCACACTATTACCTGGGAGGTTATCCTGGTGCTTAGCTGGTTTGAGTCTTGGCACACCTAGGGCCTAGTGGGACTTTATATAAAGCCATATGCATGTGTACTCATGCATCATTGGAATGTTGGGAAAATACTTGGCCTTTCGATGATGGGGAGGATAGCAATTTCCAAGATGATAGTGATGACACGTTTCCTGTACCTGTTTGCTACAATACTGGTTTATCCTCTGTTAGACCTGGCAACATTGGCGTGGGTTTCCCCTGTATTTTTGCCTTTTGCCTCCCGTGTTTTTGCTGTGTGTTAGACTTCGTTTTGCTGGTCTCGATGCTTTGGGCACTTTGCCACTGCTATTCAGTGCCAAAGTGCAAGCACTCCCTTTTTAAATTGTTGTTATGGATTGGTGATTCCATGATTGGCATATTTGATTTACTAGACAGACCCTAGTACAGTGCCCTGTGTGTGCCCAGGGCCTATAAATCAAATGCTATTAGTGGACTGCAGCACTGATTGGCCACCCACTCTGCCATTGCAGAGCCTGTGTGCAGTCTGGAACTGCCATGTAGACTTGGCAAGTGCACACACTTGCCAGTCCCTAACCTACCCTTTTTGGACATGTTAGTCACCCCTATGGTAGGCCCAAGGTACCCCTGTGGGCAGGGTGCATTGTATGTGAATTGTAGGACATGCCCTGATGTGTGTGGCATGTCCGGATAGTGAAATAATTCCAATTTCGTATTTCACAATTGCAAGGCTACTTGCTCCCATAGGTTAGAATGGGGAGTTTGTTTATAACATCTTATGAACATAACTACCCCTGGGAACAAGTAGGAAAATAGAGTTTGATATGTCTGAACTCAGAATGTTACAATGCATCTTTTAGTGAGGGTGATTTTTACATTCTGTGTTTGAAAATACCACTTTTAGAAAGTAGGTATTTTCTTGCTCAGCCATCCAGTATACCTCTGCTAGGTTTGTGTATTGCATGTCTGGCTTTGGAGCTTCAGGGGCTGGGGATGAGCAGTGGCTCCAGGGAGCCTGATGAGTCAGGGCTGGGCTGAATAGGCCTGGTCTGCCTTTGGAGTGGTGGGAGGACTAGCACCTGCCCCTGAATAGGGCTGTGCCTGCCTTCCACAATAATCCCCCCCTGTGGTGTGTCTGGAGCCAAGGCTCACACTGACAATGGACGTTGTTGTGCACTTGCAAAGTGCCCCACAGAACTGGTTTCGGCTGGGTCCAGACACTCTCTGCCTTCGGAGAACAAAGGATTTTGGGGTATAAAAAGAGGGGCCCAGACCCCAGACTTCTTGATCACTTCTGGGAAATCAAGAGGAACCTTTGCAAAGGAGAAGAGCTGGAGTAGCTGAGGAGTAATACTGCCCCTGTGCTTTTTGCTGTCTGGGGTTGGCCTGCAGTGGCTACTTGCTTCCAAGGAAAAGGAGAAAAGGACTTTACTTTTTGCTTGAGGAAGATCTCCAAGGGCTTGAAACTGAGATTGCTTCCTGTTCTGAAGTCCCAGGGGCACAAAGACTTCACCACCAGCTCCCCTGAACATCCTTGCTGGGAGTTCTGACCTGAAAAGAGGTGCCTGCTGTTGTTTTGGACCTCTAGAAACTGTTTTCCACTGGGAGCTGGAAGAATCCACGCATCGTTGGGGGACGCAGTAAGAAACTGGCGCATCACCTTTCCACGCAATAATAAGACAACGCATCACCTCCTCTCCAGTAATGAATCAACGCATCACCTCCCTTGTGCAGCAGTAAGGAACCAATGCATCACCTCCCTCGGAGCAAGGAACCAACACATCACCTTCCCTGAGTGTAAGGAACCCACAAATTACCTTCCCTGCGGCCCATTGTGTTTGTTTGCGTGACGCATCCCAGGTACTTTGTGTGAAAGGTGTCGCATCTGCAATTTGCTATGAACTGAACTATTTCTACCATCTGAAAGTAATATTTGTATTACAGTATTGTGGATTTTAGTCATTTGGTCTTGTTTTGGTTTAGATAAAGATTACTTATTTTTCTAAACTGGTGTGGTGTCCATTTGTAGTGTTTTCACTGTATTACGGTATGTGTTCACAAATGCTTTACACACTGCCTCTGAGATAAGCCTATCTGCTCGTGCCAAGCTACCAAGGGGGTGAGCAAGAGTTATTTTAGAAGTGTAGACCCCTTACCCTGACTAGAAGCAAGGGTCCCTATTTGGACAAAGGTACCTACCTCTGCCAACTAGAGACCCCCAATTCTAACATTCTCAAAGGCACTTCTTCAGAGAACTAAATGCAGTCTTCAAAGATCTAATATCGGCAGAACCCAGCGATAAATGAACATTAGCCAAACACAGAGACCCCTCTTCAACAGTGGACGAGCTGCCTCTAATATTGAGAACTAAAACGTATCTTCACAACTGATCCCCCTGTCTCTAGGTTACAACAACTGCAAGATATAGTAGGAGAAACACCACTATTTACAAAAGTCTCTGTGCACCTACCCTGAGAGCAAGAGCATGTTTTCATGGTACTGCCGCACATTAAATAGGCACCAGCTTTTGCCCCAATTCTTCACCTATGGAGCATGCCTGATTTAAGGCAAATAGCATACGTTTGTGGGCCTGGAGGCCGGTATCACAAGCCTAGGGTATATATGCAATTTAAACAATGGTACAAACCTCCACACTTTCCGTCTGACACAACAGGATTATTTCATTTCATTCCATTATCCCATTCCAAAGGTCCAATTTATAATGTTCAATACATTGATAAAAGTAATCAAAATCAAGTGGCCCCATGCCACAGAGTCCCGTTTCATTCATGCAGCCCTAGAATCAATACTGGAGATATGCACAGCCGGAACATCAATTTCCAGGTTATACTAAGTCCTGCAACAGATGACTGCACCACATTTACAATTATTAAGGGGGAGATGAGCAATAGATGTCAGTAAAAACAGTTCAGACCAAGAGTGAAAGCTAACCATCGCATATCCAAAAACAAAATCAAGAAACACAAAATTAAAACAAACAGAACACAACCTACTGCATTCCACATACTTGACCCCCCCCCCCCAATCAAACATAAAGTGTACCAAGCAGTCCCTAATCAATGTCTACGATGCTCAGCAAGCAGTGCCAATTTGAAGCATTCGTTCTGATTGAGGGTATTCAACAAAAGGATGTAATGCAGATACTGGATGTAGAGTATAGATTTGTCCTAATAAGCAGTATGTGTCTCGGTTGTTACTGTTTTTTACACATGTTAATCAAACATACATATCGTCTCATGTGATATATGTACAGGTGATACCAAAGAAATGTGATATTGAGATGTAGAGTGGTTATGATTTGAAAGTCAATAAAGAAATAAAACATCTTTGGAGTACCGATTGTTTTAGGGCCAGCCCTCTACTCTATGCTACCTTCCATTTTAAGAGTCCTTGCTTATAAAAATGGCTTTGTGCTGCAGCAAGAACTTCTGATGCCTGTCAGGGACACACCAAGAGATTGTTCAGCCCAGCAGCTTACTGGAATATCTGGGTCCAGGTGTTTTCCATAATTTGTCAATAGGCAAACGATTTACTTAGTTGTTCTCTAGAGCCAGCACCTTCTGCAACACCAGCTCCTTCTCATGCTTTTTTAATCTGTCACATTTCTAAGTTGAGATATTGTAAGTAGTACCCTATTGAGCTCATATTAAGTGTCTCAACATTGTTACAGCACTGAAAACCTTTTGGAGCTTTCCTGTCATAGTAAAGTGAGAAATGCATTTATGAATCAAATTTCGAATTGAACACCATATTAGGATTTAGCATTAGAATGCATTTAAACCTTTGCAGTAATAGTTTTGCATAGTAAAAATTAAACATAGAAACTTGTGCCTGCTTTAAAAATGTAAGAATCACTTTTAAAATGCCTTTTTAACTCTGCTAAAATAATGCATAAGAAAATCACAAGTAGGGAAAAAGTGTATGCTCTAAATAGGTAGGAAAAATTAGGGTGAATAAAATATTGTAGGCTATCATTCTCAATTTGCTTTTGTAACTTGGACCCAAACCGTTTTTCATTCGACCCTTGGTCACAGTTAAATAGACATTTATTTAGAATATGTTGCATACCACTAGCATCCAACTAGAGAATGTGCTGACTTCAAGATTATGTTCTTTGCCTCATCACACCATATTGTATCACCCTGTTTTAACAATGAACTTTGCTGTTAATTAGATAATGAATAGACTGTTAGAATGAAGAAAAGTATATTTATTTATTTATGTTAGAAGTTTTATATAGCTATGGCTGGACCCAGAGGTATCAGAGCGCTTTACATGGGTAAGAAGGAGGTCACAGTATAGAACAATCAATCAACAGCATGTAAAACCAACATGTTAAAAAACAAAAAAACAGCTTAAGTTAACATACATCACAAAACCCATATAGAGAGAGCGGGGGCAATATACATCAGTAAAATAAGGAAGTGGGAGATCAGATTTCGTATGGTGGTATGAGAAGGGGAAAGGCATGTGGGCAGCGAAGGGGTAGGAGGTTAGACGAGCGACAGGGAGGAGGGAGGCAAAGGGGGAAACTTTGGTAGGAAGGGAAGGTAGTGTAAAAGTACTGTGAAAGTTAGAGGAAGAGAGAAGTGGGTAAGAGGGAAATCAGCACCAGTAGAATGTGGTGGAAAGGGGAGAGGGAGGAGAGAGAACAGTAGAAATGAAGAGGGGACCAGAAAGACTGGAAGGGGAAAAGGGCGAGTTTAGGGCCCTGGATCAGGGCGCTGGTTAGACACCCCAAAATGTATTGAGAACATGCATTTTGAGTTCTTTTTTGAAGCTGGAGTAGGATGGGTTACATCGTAGGTCTTTTGGGAGGGCATTCCAGATGATTGGGGCATTGCCGGAAAAGGAGCGGGACTGAGTGGATTTCTTTTATTGTAGGGGTGGGACTAGGAGGAGAGCGTTGGTGCTTCTTAAGGGTCGTGTGCTGCCCGCTTTGCAGATTTAGTTGGCGAGGTACGTCGGAGTATTTTGGTGGAGGACTTTGTGTGTAATGCAAGCAGTTTTGTAGGCGGACCTGCCTTCGATAGGGATCCATTTAAGGGTTTTGAATGCAGGGGAGATGTGGTCGAAGTGTTTGCAGTCAGTGATGAGCCTTGCTGCAAGGTTGAGCACAGATTTGAGCGGAGCAAGGTGGATCTTGGGGATTCCGGTAAGGATGGCATTGCCGTAATCAATACGCAACAGGACAAGAGATTGGACAACTAGTTTAAAGTCTTCAGTTGGGATAAAGGGCTTAATTTTCTTTAGATGACGGAGAGTGAAGGGGGCTCCTTTGGCCGAGTTTTTCATGTGCACATTGAGGGTTAGGCTATTATCAAGGGAGATACCCAGGGATTTTACTGAGTTAGACAAGGATAGGGAGCAGTTGAGGGCATTAAGGTCAGAGATCCAGGTTTGAATGGGAAGGTGGTTGTTTTTAGGGGAGAAGAGAATGATTTCAGTTTTTGGGGGGTTAAGTTTGATATGATTTAAGTGGAACCAGGATTGAATCTTGGTGAGGGTGTTGTTAAGGTGTAAGATGTCAGCGTGGGTTTTGATCTTATGGTAGAGTTGGGTATCATCAGCATAGAGGTAGTAGTTGATCCCAGCTTGTTTAAGAATGAGGGCGAGGGGTTCCATGAAAAGGTTAAAGAGAGAGGGAGAGAGAATAGATCCTTGGGGAACTCCAAGGGAGACCAGAGTGGGGTTTGACAAGCAGTTGTGAATTATAATTTGCTGTGATCGGTGTTGGAGGCCATTTAGGCCGAAACGATCTCTGAGAACATTAAGCAGAGCCGCGCGGTTGACAGTATCAAATGCAGCAGAGAGATCAAGGAGGATCAGTAGGGGGGTCTTGCCATTGTCGAGGGAGTGGTGTATGTCATCGACAATGTTAAGCTTGGCAGTTTCGGTGCTGCAGCCTTTCCTAAAGCCTGATTGTAGGGAGTCCAGTAAGTTGAAATTTTCAATGTGTTTATCTAATTGGAGTAGGAAATTTTTCGAGGGCTTTGGAAAGAAGGGGGAGGTTAGAGACGGGACGGAGATTGTAAAGGTCATTGGGGTCGGCCGTAGGCTTTTTAAGAATGGGGGTGGTTTGTCCAAGTTGAAGGGAAGTGGGGACACAACCCGAGGCAAGGTAGGTATGTATGATAGAGGTCCAAGATGGGGTAATGATATGTTTTAGGTCTTGGACAAGGTTGGAGGGGAGGGGGTCTTTAGTGTGGGAGGACGGTTTTAGTTTAGTAATGATGTTAAAAACATCACCTTCAGTTACAGGGTGGAAATTATGCCAGGAGGCATTGTTTTTTAGTTGTGAGTTAGGGTGATTGGTTTCAAGAGTTGTGGTTATGGGTAAGTGTAGGAAGTGATTATGGGGGGTATTGTAGAGGGTGTGTGCAAGGAAAGGTGAGGGTAGGGAAAAGTAGTATGCTGGTTAGAAGTGTGATCAGTGTGATCAAGGGGTGTGGAGTATGCGGAGAGAGTTAGAGAGGAGATGTCAGGAGTGATTTAGGGGGTGGTAGGGATCAGAGTTGAGAGGAAGGATTGCTCTCTCTTCGTGATTTTATCAGAGAAGAAGTGAGCAATTTCTTCACATCTGGACGTCGAAGCCAACGGTATTGGCGGTGGGGAGGAAGTTTGGTTACGAGCAATGTTGAACAATTCTCTGAGTCTGGTTTTGGCCCGATCCACTTGAGTTCAGAAGAAAGATGTCTTTTCGTTAAAAATGTGTATCTTGTAGGATGATCTAGCTAATCTGAGGAGAGTCGGATGTGAAGGAGAGGGATGCTGTCTCCAAGTTCTTTCCGTCAGTCTAAGTGTACGTCTTTCTTTGTTAAGCTCTGAGTTAAACCATGATTTGAAAGGGATATTTCTTTGATCTTTTAGTTTCAGCGGGTCAAGGCTATCTGTGACTGCTTTATTAAAGTGTTCAGTAAGATCATTTGTGTTTTGTGAGGGAGGGATGAGGAGAGGTTGAGCATGGAGTTTGGACTCGAGTACTGCAGGGGGATAAGATTTAGATTTCTGGTCAATTTCATAGGTTTCATGATTTTGGTGGGGGGGAGGTGCCGTGGCAGCTATGGTGAACAGTAAGAGATGATGGTCAGACCAGTCGATGGGGACGATATTGGACAAGAAAGCCAGGTCCTTATTGATAATGATAGCGTCTAGGATGGCTCCTTTGGTGTGGGTTGGGAACTGACATAGTTGTTTGAGGTCATTGATCTCGAGAAGATTGGTGAGGAGGGTGATATTGGGGTCGTCGGTATCGTTCCAATGGGGGTTAAGATCTCCAAGGAAGAGATTTTTAGAGTTGGATATTGAGGATTGTGTCAGAAGGTTGGATAACTCATCAACAAAGGGAAGAGGATCTCGAGGAGGGTGGTAGATATTATGTAGGCAAATTGGGTGGGAACCTTGTACTTCGAGGTATTTGAAGCTGGATTATATATTTTATGTATGCTTAACCCAGACATTGTCGATAGATTTGTTTCATTGCATTTGTTTAGCCCTCTGTATTCACAAGGGTGCATTGAATAGCGTTGTCAAGTAGGACCTTCTAATAAGAACTTTCCTCCATGTTTCTAGTTTGCAACATTGAATTTATTATGTACCAGCGTGAATATTTACTGTGGGAATGAAAAGGAGAAGCAGCAGATGTCGATGTCATGATCATATGAATGGCTTCCACTGGCTGAGCGCATCATACACCTCCTACATTTTGTTACACTATTGTGCATTTTTCTATTATAATTTAGTGTTCCTAGCTAGAGAGGAGATTAATTATGGTTACATAGACCTGTGTCCTCGTTGCTTGAAGCTACTGCTGACAGCGACTTTATCCTCTTTTGTCCTGACTCTTCTAGATCAATGCTAATGCAACGATCATTCCTCTATCACTGAGTTTGGATGGCACCCTTTGCATCTGACCCTAAACAGATCAAGTTATGAGTCTGACCTTTTTTAATAATATCTACATGGCCACTCTGGCCTCACTAGTGGGGTCCTTTGGGTTCTCGATAGTTTCATATGCTAATGATAGGCAGATTCTCTTCACTATAGGTAACATCTCACTTTAAGCTTTTAGGATGTTTAAGAACTATCTGATGGCCGTTTTTCAGTGGATGGAGCTGTCAACTTACAATACAATGCCAGTAAAAGTAAGATCTTGCTATTTGGCTTGCCTCCTCCTACTTTGGGTAGGGTATACTCCCCATGGAGAAGTGTAGCTCACTGGTTAGAGGAGGCATACCCTGAAGCAGAGATCAGACCCGGGACCTGGGTTCGATTCCCGACGCGGCAGGGTCCAGAGCCCAATTGTCCACGGACTCGATAATTCTCGCTTCGGTGCCCACTCTAAGCACGAGTTCACACTATGCAGCTCTGGGCAACAAGCCTGCTTAATCTCCACAACGGCCCCCCATGGCGGGATGCCTGGCTTTCACCTTGGGGATGCCCAGTATGGGTTATCTTACAGGGAAAAACCAGGACGGGTTCCCAATGCAAGCGCCAAGATGCCCGTAGGGTGATAGCTGCGCTCTATAAGTACATCAATCAATCAATCAATTTATATATCTCCTCCTCTCCAGCAATGGTAGTCCATAATTTAGGGGTTGAGATCGACAGGTAGTATCTGTGGTAGGTTCCTGTTTTGGGCTTCTAAAATCAGTACAAGTTTTGAATCTACTCAAAAAATGGTGATACACGCCCTCATTATTTCACGTCTAGACTTCACGAACGCTCTCCATTTGGGCCTCCCAGTTTATTTGTTGAGGAGCTTACAGCTGGTTCAAAAACTGCTATTTGTTCTTATTTTAAGGACCTCCACTGGCTTCCTATAAAGAAGAGAATCCAGTTTAAAATTGTAACCATAGCCCATCAAGCTTTTTTATCAGATGGGCCCTAACTATCACTCAGCAAGTAGTATCCATTATCATCTTGGCTAGAAACCTCTGCTCTTCTGGTGCGGGGATGGCCCTGGTACAGAGAATTAAGAATAAAACATGTGGTGTGCGTCCTTCTTCTAGCATGCTGTGTGAGCTTGGAATGCTCTCCATATGAATTTGCATGAGTTGAGGGATGACAATCACTCAGGCGCACCCTATTCAGGAAATATGGTCTGGCTCTTCCCACGTTCTGGTGCACAAACGGGCTGTCTAGGACCTCACACACACCTTTGTAAAGCTGTGTGTGAGGTCCAGTATAGGCCTCGCACTATAAGAATGACATTCCAGTGCAAAATCCTATGCCTATTCAAGCTTAAAAATGATTTACAAATATGTGCTGTACAGTGCTGCACACATGCAATGTATGAAATGCTAGGACAAATAGAATGATTTCTACAACTTTGCTTCTGCTTAGGAAGCCATTATTTTTTATGTAAAGGCCAATCAAACACTTTTAGTAGGTAGGGCTTTGCGTAAAAAACCATGGGTGGTTGTCTATGTACCAATCATGGAACAGCCGCTCAAAGTGCTAAAGTGATAGAAAGGGCACTTGTTTTCTGCTGAAAATTAATTACCCTATCAAGAACTTGTGCCACTTTGCATCACTCTATGTAGGTGGAAAGTCTTGATAAATTTGCCCATTTGTCTCTTGATAATTAGGAATATACTTTGAACATAGGAAATGAAAATATTGGTCACTAGTGAAATGAAAAGAACAGTCTGGCCAGCTTCACACAATGTTAATGGTATTGATATTTCTAGAGCGCGACTGCTACCCAAAGGTGTCCTGGTGCTGTATTTGATGTCCTGCAGTAGCCTAAACACGGAGGGGGTATTTACTAGTTATTAGGAAGTAAAAAGCCATTTTTTCAAGGCCTTCCTAAATTCCAAAAGATTAGTCATGCATCTGAGAGGCAAAGGGTGGTCATTCCATGCTTTGGCTGCACCAACCAAAAAGCTTCTGCCACCCCATTTAGCTTTTTTTACGAAGGGTACTGAGACAAATTTTGCTTCTGAGGAGCGCAATGATCTCCTAGGTACATACCAGTGAAAACGTTGTATCAAGTGAGGTGGTCTGTTTCCTTAAAGGGACTTATAGACCACACACAGGGCTTTAAACAAAACACGCTTTTTGACAGGCAACCAATGGAGCCTTTAATCTCCGCCGAAATTGAGGCATATTTTGGAATGCCAGTGAGCAGTCTGGCAGCTGCATTCTGCAAGACTTGGAGTTTTTTCATAAGCCCCTCCTGGATATTTAAATATCAGCTGTTACAATACTCCAGACTGTACATGGATAAGGCAGTAACAACTGTTTGTTGGCTGTCTTTAGGTAGGAATGGCAATATTTTTTTGCAAGATCTCAGAATGTACGACGTGGCCGATACCACTGCATTCACTTGATCCTTAAAATTGAGTTTATTGTCTATGTAGACTCCTAGATTTTTTACCTTCCTAGTGGGAGTTGGAAGGGGACCAAGTGAGTCCGGCCACCCTGCCGGGGTCCAAAAATTTGGATCATTGCCGAAACGTACCACCTCAGTTTTACTGGAGTTAATGTTTAAGGCAATTTTAGGCCATCCGTATACCTACAGCTGTAATGCAGTTGTGGAAGCAGGAGGCCGTATCCTGTATTCCGTCTGGAAGCAGTGATACTACAATCTGGGTGTCATCAGCGTAAGAAGTCAGTCTGAACCCAAAGAATTCAATCAGGGGAGCTGGCTGCGACACATATACATTAAAAAGAGTTGGACTCAGGGATTACCCTTGAGGGACTGCACAAGGAAGTGAGAAAGGTTTGGCAGTAAAATCTCCGAGGGTGACTGTCTGTACTCTATTGGCTAGGAACGATTTGATGAGTTTCCAGGCCGTGCACTTTACTCCGATCTCTTGCAGCTTGTCCATCAGTAAGACATGATGGACCGTATCAAAGGCTGCAGAGAGGTCCAGCATAATCATGGCAGCTTTTCCTCCCTGATCCAGAGGAGTCCTGATTTCTTCAGTGGATTTAAGGAGAGCAGACTCCGTGCTGTGTCCCCCCCGCCACCGGAAGCCATACTGGGTGGGGTCCATCACCCGTCCCTCTTCCAAAAACCGACTGAGTTGGGTATTCATTATTTTTTCTGAAATTTAGCAGGGAGTGGGAGCCTCGATATGGGGCTAAAATTATTGGAGTCATTAGGATCTAGATAAATTTTTTAGCAGAGGTAATATGGATGCTGATTTCCATGCTTTGGGAAAATACCCTTCCGCAAACATAGCATTAATGATGGCCGTCAAAGTTAGTGTGACTGGTTCAGGTGCTAGTTTTAACATAGAGGGAGGGCACAGATCTAATGGTGATCCTGATTTAGCTTTCCTTAGAAGTTTACCAATATCTGATGCTGTGACTAGAGTAAACTTATGGAACTGGGGCACTGTACTTTTTTCAATCTTAGGATCTGCCGTAGATGTCTTCTTTTTAGAGCCTACAAATGTAGAGAAATTAGTATCGACTTTATCAAAGAAAACATTAGCTAACTTATTACATAATTCTTGACTTGCTGTAATGGAGGGACGGGGCTGGATGTGCTAGAGCCGTAACTGTTTTGAATAATTCTTTGGTTGAGTTTTTTGCAGAATTAATTTTATTAGCAAAAAACGCTTGTTTCGTTTTTTGAAGTATCTGCTTATACTGTGCTAGGCTTTGTTTGTATTCATTTTTTTTCTCTCTCATTGTACTCCCTCCTCCAGATTCTTTCCAAGTGCTTACAGGTCAGTTTTTTTTCTCTAAGCTCTTGGGTATACCAAGGTGACGTGGGTCGTTCCCTATTGTAACAGAGGATTTTTTTAGGAGCTAACTTGTTACTTGCTGCTTCCAGCCAGTTAGTATAGACGGATGTGGCCTCATCTAGATCAACAGGAAGAGCAGATGAGGTAGAGGTTAGCAGGTCCTGTAGTTAATCAGCCTTAACCCTATTCCATGCCCAACTGACCACCTGTTTCTTTACTGGTTTCTTGGTTCCTCGGGCAGGCAGCGTCAACATGAATAACACCGCCTTGTGATCCGACCAGACCACAGGGAGAATGTCAGTGAATACTAGCTGCCCAATATAGGAAAATACACCATCCAGTGTGTGCCCTGCCTTATGTGTAGCACCACTGACCATTTGCTTTAAATCTACGCTACTCATTAGGTCTAGTAAACTTGAAGTACCTGGATCATTTTCAACTTCTAAATGGAAGTTGAAATCCCCTAGTATCGTGTATTAGCATGCATTTAGCTCGTTTTCCACCAGCTGCCAGATTGTATTAAAAACCGGTTTCTAGGACCAGCTGGCCTATATACGAGGGTGCCTTTAAAAGTATAGTAATGGGAAAGGTAAAAACAGAAATCCAGTGCTTCGCATTCCATATTAGATGAGCAGTTAAAAGACACGTTTAGTGAGTTTTGATATATTACTGCTAAGCCACCCCCTTTCTTAGCCGACCTATTTAGAGTATAGCAAAGGTGGCCCGGGGCTGTGGCTTTAGCCAAGCCTGGACCAGAGGCTTCGTCTGTCCATGACTCGGTAATGAAAGCGATATTGATTTCTTCTTCCTCAATTAAAGCAGCACATTCGATACTGTGTTTAACTAAAGATCTTGCATTCAGTAGTACACACTTATTGTCATTTTTCCCCGCACATCCTTTCAGGGCAAGTTTTCTGATCTTTTGGAGATTTCCCACCAGGTTGAATACATATACACAGTGGGTTATGCTTGATGACATTTAAGCTGTACAATGTATTGTTAGAGTAAATATAGAGCCTGGGATCCTTTGTACCAAAATGGGCAGGGGGGCTGGCACTGTGAGCGCGCCGTGCGTGGACGGGGGCAGACGGGCTTGCCTTAGGCACGCCCACTGTGCGCGTCCGCTGCGCGCTCACGCCAGCTTCCGGTTAAGTAGACAAATTGGGCGATAAACTAGCCTGCTAACCTACTTCCTCCTCCCAAAATGGCGGTCTCCCCTTCCTAATGCGGACCCCAGGAGTGAGGCTAAGTACTGAGTGCAATGTGCAAAAATTGCAAGTAAAACAATTTTAAAATCAGGCAAGTTCGAATAGTAATTTTAAAATAGTCACAGACAAGGGCAATACGTTGGTCCTCCCGGCTCAAGCCTCAGGGGACTTCAAACTGCGTGCTCGCGCCAGCCTCCAGTTAAGTAGGCAAATTGGGCGAAAAACTAGCCCGCTAACCTGCTTCCCTCTCCCGAAATTGCGGCCTCGCATTCCTAATGCGGACCCCAGGAGTGAGGCGAAGTACTGAGTGCAATGTGAGAAAATCGCAAGTAAAACAATTTTTAAATCAGGCAAGTTCGAATAGTAACAAGAGTAACAAGAGTTCAATGGCTATCTGATGCAGTCTGCCCTACAAACTTGATGGAAACCATCACAGAGAAGTTCCCTACTTTCTGCGAGACCAGTGGATAGTCTGTATCGGGATGAAGGAATCCTAATGGATGAGTAGTTTGGCACAGAGACTAGAGGCAATTAGTTGTGCAAACAACACCCTTGAAAGTAAGCTTCACAGAAGTAAGTCTCCAAAGGATTAAACCCAAGGTCGTCATAATGTATCCTTGTCTCACATTTTAGCAGCATGGACAAGGCTCCAGATTTATTGTAAGGAGGTTTGTGTGTGAAGATTGACAATAATAAAACGTAGAAATGCTAAATACAAGGTAATGTATCCTGGGAAAATAGAATGAATTAAAATTGGATTGGCTGGATTGACTGGTACTATTATGTTTGTAGAGCCAACCATAAACACAAAAGTCAAAAGGGCTATATATTATTCCATAAGAAGTAGGAAAATGCCAGCAACAATTTCAGGCTGAAGGTGACCAGTGATTCAACATCAATTGCTGCTGTTTCAACAGCAATCCTATTGTGTGTCATCGCCCTAGGCAAAAAGTTGCCAAAAGTTCCACTTTTTGCAGTTTGGGGGCAGGAGCAGTACACACTAACACTAGCCAAGGAACCTGGAGGGCACCACTTGGGAGTTAGGACTCTCTTCAACAGACACCAAGAGCAGGGCTCAGTGTCCCTGTGGCTCAAACAGGAGGTCAGCCAACTGACCCTTTGAGTCACTTCTCGGGTCCTGGGCTCAAGGAAGCAGGCCAAGTCTTCCTTCACGTTCTTCAAACTGTAGACGGCAGTCCTTCTTCTGTTTTCTACTGAGCAGTGCTCAGAGCCAGTGTGTGGGTCCAGGACAATCCTTCAACCACTACCCTCCCACTATGTTTGATGCCTGCCAGAGTAAATAGACAAAATGGGAGGCAGGCCTATGTGTGAGCGTAATCTGCCTATATAGGCATTCTTTGAGGCTCAGGCAATATTAATCCATAAGAAGTAGGGAAAAGCAGGAACAATCTCTGTTATTTTGCCCTAGGATATCAAAGACACAGCATAGACTGTATATCAAGGGGGCATAAAGGGAGGTTTCAAGTTTGTTCTGGTGGATGTACATGTTTTTGTAGAGCTCATTACTCTTTAGTGAGAGGTTTCCCAAGGCTGCCTCTAACATCTTTCATGCACTTTGATCTGCTGAAACTAAACTCGTAATGAAACATTTTGAACAGCAGTCAAATGCTGGGAGAGGAAGGAATAGCCCTTTAGTAAACAACGGAAGACCAAAGACCACTGAATGAGTTGGGGTACTTCTATTAGTCACTTTGCACTTTTTGTAGAGCTTGGAGCTCTATAGTGATTTATAGTGACAGGATTAGGATGAACACAATTCCAAGTCGTATTCATCAGTGTGAATACTTCTGATCAATCTTCACACTACTTTATATGCCCAAATCCTAATATAGATGTAAAACTAATATGGGCCAAAGTCATTCTCTTTGCCATCAGCTAGGAAATGACCATTGAAGGGCAGACCCTGATTCAATGCACTAAATTATTTATTGTCTGCTTCCTCCTGTGTCCTCCAGGGCTCCTCGGTTTACCAGCAATAAGGCATTTCGATAGTTTAGACTCCTAACAGCTGGAAATCAGAGGCACCAGTAGTGGCAGAGTATCCTTCTGTGTCTGGAGTTACATGAAAAAGTGCTCATGTGGGCATTTCAGTTCAGCAAAAACACTATTGCAAGTGAGAGCATTTCTTCCTCCTGTTGCTAACAAATATATTACTGCTTTCTCCAAAACTATGTCAGGTCTTTGGAGCGCCACTTGTAATTTGTACATTAGAAAAGTCTAAAACAAGACAGTCCAACGATGGCCAGAAGACCTGTAGCCCTGAAAGATTTTCAGGTTAACTCCTGGCAATGTGAATTATTCCAATTTAAATTAATCGCACATACCTTCATCTTTCTAATATGCTAAAATGCTGAACCCCTTGTGGACTAAAATTGCCCACTCTTACTATAAAGCTATTGGTGGGTAGCACAAGCATTTGAGGTATCAATCACAGTTTTTCCCCAATTCAGGTACGCACAACAGCCTAAGGTATTTAGTTTCTATGGGGTAATGGACCGGTAAATCCAACATAACCCTTGGCTACAATTCCAGCGAATATCTCTGTTGTTTTGCACTATGATATCAAAGATGCAGCAATTTATTTTCAGTCAGAGGATGATGAGGGTCATTCTACTGAGGTTGGTATTAGTGGCATGCAGCTAGTTTCCAGAGAATAATATCCCCCTATCATCGGGTGTTGGTTACACCTGGATGGTCCATCCATCATTTTACTGAGGTTGGTATTAGTGGCATGCAGCTAGTTTCCAGAGAATAACACCCCCTATCATCAGGTGTTGGTTACACCTGGATGGTCCATCCTATGTTCCATTTAATCCCAGAACTTGCTCAGAGTGCTATATTTGCCTCTAAAATGGATTCTCATTGAAATTCTGAGTAGCTGGTATGAAAGGCTTATATTCTACTTTTTAGAAAACGTACAGTTTGAAAAGTTTAGAATTAATTTCCTTGTGACAGTTAAATACAAAGGATAAGTCCCACAAGTTACTGCAGGTCCATTGTGTGCAATATGAAGGCTGCAGCAGCAGAGATAAGTGAAGCAATTAAAGAAAACAAATAGAGCAATTATTCCTTTGCTTACATGAAACATGAAAGGTTGCACAAGGATGTCTGTTCAAATACACAAGACAAATCTTGTATTGTTCTTGTTGTTATTTGACATTTATATAGCACACACTTGGTCATTAATTGTATCACAGCACTTTCGGTATTTCAAGTATAACTTCACAAATAATCCAAAATTATGCTAATAGATTGACGCTCTTGTTAGTGCATACAATGGCAATGTTGGTTATTAGAAATTGAGGTTTCTGGTTGGCAGAGTGTACACCTTGGCCTAGCAGGAGCCACAATCCTAGTCAGGGTAAGTCAGATGCACAACCTAAATTAGCCTGTGCTCACCCCCTGGTAGTATGGCACAGAGCAGTGAGGCTTAATTTAAGAGGCAATGTGTAAAGTATTTGTGCACACTTTAATTACAGTAACACAGTGAAAACACCACAAAAAGATTCCAAACCAGTTTAGAAAAATAGAGAATATTTATTTGGGTAAAACAAGACCAAACAACAAAACTCCAATTGGTAGAAGTTGAGATATGATTTAGTAAAGATTAAACCCAAAAATAGGGCTTAGAAGTCAATAGCACTAAAAGGCTACTTGAGGTCTTGCTAGACTGGGGTAAATCCAAAGGTCTTGACCGACCGTGGTGGAGGGTAGGCTGGCCACAGGTCCCAATGAAAAAGTACCTTTGTATGGAGCAACCGTCTCCGTCGGAGACTCAATGCATCGGTTCCGATTCACGTAGTTGGGTCGAAGCGTTGAAGTTGAGCTTCACAGCGGTGTTGGCGTTGTGTAGTTGTTGAGCCTTGCAGTTGGGACCTCGGACCAGCACTGCATTGTCGTCAAACCTCACAGTCAGGTCAATGCATCGTGGTCGAGGCGCACAGGGATGACATCAGATCGGTACTGTGTCAGAGGCCACTGCGTCAGTTCCGATGGGTGCAGTGGTAATGATGCATCAATTTTAGTAGAAGCAGCTGCAGAACCCAGCTTGTGAGGCCCTGGACTGGAAGGGGCACCTCAGGCAAGGGGAGGACTCACAGATGGCAGATTCCAGCAGCACCAGCAGAGTTGCAAGAAGTCTTTTGTAACCCTGAGACTTCAGAGATCAGGAGGGAAGGCATCAACCCCTTGGAGAAACTACAGCAGGCAGTAGGCCAACACAGTCCCTCCTTCAGCACAGAAGCTCTTCTTCCAGGCAGAATGTACTTGGTTTCAGCAAAGATCTGATTTGGTGGTGTCAGGGGTCCAGTAGTTATACCTGAATGTGCCTTTGAAGTGGGACAGACTACAAAGAGGCCTTTAAAACTCACAAAGTCCCTGCCTTTCCTGCCCTGGCTCCGGACTCACTAGAGGGGGCCAAGGAGGGTATGCAGCTCTTTGCATGGGGACATGCACAGCCCTATTCAGGTGCAGTTGTCAGCCCATCCCCCAATCTACTGCAGGAAGACCCATTAGCCTGGTGATGGGCTACCAGGATGCAAATGTCACAGTGTGACTGTCTAGAGGGATTGCACAAAGCCCAGCTGTCACCCAACCCAGACGTGTACTCAGAGATATGCAGAGGCACCGAATGGTTAAAGTAAGAAAATGTCAACTGTCTAAAAGTGACATTTGCAGACACCAAACTCCAAATCTCTATCTTTTCCCAATTAGAAATTAGACTTAAAAGGTTTTTAAGGCAATCCCAAAGTTAATCTATTGGAGAGATAGGCCTTGCGGTACTAAAAAACGAACTTAGCAGTTTTTCACTATCAGGACATATACAACTCAAAAGTACATGTCCTATCTTTTAAATACACTGCACCCTGCCCGTAAGGTTGCCTAGGTCCTATACTTAAGAATGACTTCTATGTAATAAAGAGAAGGTTTGGGCCTGGCAAGTAGGTTAACTTGCCAGGTCAAAATGGCAGTTTGAAACTGCACATACATACTTTGCTGTGGCAGGCCTGAGACATGTTTAAAGAGCTACTGAACTAGGAGGCACAACCAGTGCTGCAGGCCCACCAGTAGCATTTAATTTACAGGTTCTGGGCACATATAGTGCTCTTTACTAGGGACATAATAATAAATTAAATATGCCATTGTGGATAAGCCAATATTATCATATTTTGAGTGCAGAGCATATGCACTTTAGCACCAGTTAGCAGTGGCAAAGTGCCCAGAATCCTAAAGCCAGCAAAAATGAAGTCAGTCAAACAAGAGGTCAGAAGGCAAAAAGTAAGGGGAAACCGCACCAAGGATGACAGGACTAACAGTTAGGAACTGAAATTGTGGTGGATTCACATTGTCAGTATCAGTCACGGGCATGGTCATGGCCAACTGTCCATTTAGCATTTCCCTAGGAGGCAAGAGTCTTTGGAAGCCACTGCCTCTGTCTCCAGCTCATTGAGGCTTATGGCAACAGTCACAGAAGGCAATTGGACAGGTAGAGAGAGAAAGACAGAGAGAATAAGAGACAGAGAGATTAGAAAGAAAGAGACTGTTCAGGTACAAGGCTGGTTTGAAAAGTTTTACCGCAGCTGTTTTTGTTTGTCAGTTTCAGCCAGGGACTACTGGGTTGACATACTCTTAGCTTAGGTATGAAACACTGTAAGAAAGGGACGACTTTGGTCCAATTTCTCTTAAATCATATGTAACACTACTGTTTAGTATGTCTATGGGCCATCTATATGTTTGTCAAACTTTGTAGGACAGAGGTTTGTCTTCTCAAGACTCATCCTTCATTTTCCAGATTAAGCTTAAGACCTCTGTGTCACTGCCATTTTTCCATATATCTGTGTGCAAGTAGAATCCCAATTTTGTAGATTATTTGGTTACTGAAGCTCCACTCTTTTTGCATCTGGCTTGCTCTGTGGATAGCCACGTCCAATCTCTGGTGGATCTTTTACACTACATGGTTTCAAATTGTGACTACTTATTTATTAAGTAATAACTTGTGATAGAATCATTAAACTTAATTTACAAAAATAACATTTGACACAAATTCCAGTACAGATTTCCAAACAGGCCGTTTATACCAGAGCTAGGCACAATGGAGCAGCATATATTGGCAAAAATCTGACATCTGGTTCACCGGAGAGCAACTAGCTTGGCCTCACTGTTAGTGATTGAAAATCATGGCGACAGCCCCAGCTTCAAACAAATAATCTGGGAATGATCTTCGATTTGCATCAAATTTTCACACTCCAAAAAAATTAATTAAATCGTTGGGGACCACAACTTTCGGTATCCATGCCTCTAAAACATCTCCACTCTTCTACAAATCTGTCAGAGGGTTGAGCTAATGAGAGCTCTGGTTATCACACCCATTGACATTTGTCATAAAAGTCCATAGACAGGTTTCAAACAATTCCCGCAGGCATAAGTTATCACTGCTTGTGCTCTGTTCTCAATCCTGGCCCGAGGACGTGTTAATAAAGGTAGATTACATACCTGGCTGGTAGCAAGTTTTAAATTCACGTTCCTCACGATTATTTTTCTTTGTTCTAAGACCTTCACCCAACTGAGTTTAATACCTCTAATTGCTGGATTTAATATATCCTATAATTAGGAATAAAAACATCCCTGAGCTCCTCCCTCTCAGAGAGGTGGTTGTAGCCCGACGCGGGACTAGGTTTTCCCGTCACAAGGAGAATCCAAATGATGAAGTATGCCACCCATGGTGGGTGAGGAATTTCGTCCTAATAAAGGGACTCCCCTAGGGGCTTAAGAGACTCCACCTGGATGTGTTTATTCTTCTTTTGTTCACTTGTTTAGACCTGAGGGGTCTATATTGTGTTTTCGTTCAGACAATTCCAAACAGGACCTGACTGAATGCCAGTATAAAAAGCTGACGAAAACTGCCATCCGTACCTCTTCACCTGATGTAGTTGACATTTTGGTTGACATTTAACGCATTGTCCACTACCATGATATGCGTATATTCCAACTACCTGCATAAGTAGCTCCCCTCATTACTTGCATCTAAGGAGTTGACCCGCCAAGGATCAGACAGCAAGGAATATGGAGAACTCTCTCAGCAAATCAGTTCCACAGTTTGACGATTCTCTGAAGCGTCAAGCCTTGGAGCATAACCAAATCCCTCCTAGCCAGAAGGTTGCTCAATACTGTAACTTTCGAGCATAGAAATCATGAGTAAAGTAACCAGAGAGTGTTGGTTAGAATATAACACCCATATTTTTATGGATGTCCAAGCCAAGTCAGATGATACACTTGACCCTCTTTTTAGCCATTGACAAAGCATATCTAGAAGAAGGAGAAAGAAAGCTAGCATTTTCAAGTGACTTGTCCAGGCCTGGGTGGCCAAATTATATGTCACCAGATCTGGGCAATATGTGATTTTGCATGTGAAGAAACATTGTTGAAAATACAAAAAAATCCGAGAAGTTGCAATAATGTATAACTGCAGTTAAAGGAAAACTCATTCAATGGTGCACCAGGTAGTCCGCAATTGAAAAATGTATTATTGTTTTTTTTTACTGCTCAAGCCTCAAAGCCGCCTAAGCATGCATTATAGTTCAGTAAATGAGCAAATACCATTCTAGATGGAACATTTTTTTAAAGCCTTCAATAATATGTAATTCATGTTGTGCTTGCATTTTATTTCAATGCATAATAGTTTTTATGCTCACTTACCGTCCTGCTGCCTAAAAATATATCTTCAGTGCCTAAGTATTCAAGCACAATTTAGCACACTTGTCTTTCATTTTTTATAAGACGTGTAATAGACTAGAGAACCTGATAATTTTCCTGTCCATTGCCTACTCCTTAAAAGAAAACTTCATGCTGTTGCTAAATACTGTCTACGACAAGCATTCAAATATAATGGCAAACATCGACTTTATGTTCTTTTGATGTGAAAGAAAAAAAAGAAGTTAGGCACAGAAAACAAGCTGTGTCTATAGCTGGTCTGCCACATAGATTTTCATGTTCTACACCTTTTTGGTGAAACGAAAAATCTGAATGTTAATGCTTCCCAATATCTGAAGTCTAGCTACAATACTTGAACCTCAGTGAGGAAGAGAAGAACAGGCACTGGCAATGCCAATCGGTTCGGCTTTAAAGGAATTTTGACTGATAATTTGAAAAGCATTGGAATTATATAGAATGGGAATAGATATGTATTTGTATGCAAGCAAAGAATTTAAGAAAAATATAGGTGCGAGCTAAAAGTCCGGATTACAGTTGCACTGTCAAGTCAAGCCGTAATATTAATGTAGGTTAATGACTGCCCTGCTAAGCTTAGGCAGGGTATACATACACAGCTTAATAGCAGCCGTGTGCTGTGTGGGGGGCAAGCACTTGTTTTGTATAAGCACACAACTTCCTCCCACTCAAAACATGGTCTCCTGGCTTCCAACTTGTGGGTGGAGCCAAATACTCACATAATGGTCTGGCGACATCTGCGCTGTGAAGCCAGACCATAATGATACTACATTGACCTTAACTCCATTAGTGGATACGTCAAGAAAAAATACATTGCATGCATGATAGATACCTTTCTGGCAGTAGCAAATAAATATGATTTAATTGAACACAATGAAACATGATTGTGGGCAAGCAAGGGATAATCTGATTCGTATCAATGAAGTACTAGAATGATATGCAAATGAGAGTGGTGGAGCAGGACCAACAGCACTAATGAAGCGAATGAAGAACACAGAGCTGTCAATGACTGCAGAAGCAGGCATCAGCACAATATCTGCCAAATCAACTCTCTGCATCCAAAATTTTGCAGTGTGTAGAAGTAAGCGAAAGGGAAATATACCTCATACTAGAAAACATAAAGGTTTTGTGACAATTAAGGAATGAAACTCTGCGATGAAGGTGTTTATTGAAAGCAAGCCAGACTTGGGGGACACTGATATGGTCTGCAGGGGCGTTGCTTCAACAAAAGTGCGCATGACTACTCTAAAATGAAGGTGCCAGTATGGGTTGGTAAATTGTAGGCTGATTAATATGCTACAACCCTGTCCCTATTAATCCCTTAGACATGTGAAGTTTGGAGGCTGAACAATTGAATTATTATTATTATTATTATTATTATTAATAATTAAATTTGTAAGGCGCAACAGCTACCTAAAAAGGGTGTCCCGGCGCTGGCCGACCAAGGAATAGGTAGCAGCTTAATGATTATTTGTTGAAAAGCCAGGTTTTTTAAGATTTGCGGAATTGGACAAACACTGTTTCATTCTGAATTGAGGTGGGAATGGAGTTCCATAGGGAGGGACCAAGAAATGCAAACAATTGTCCGCCCATCCGAGATAGTTTGACTCTCGGTACAGTAAATTTCCCCTAAGTGGATGAACGAAGGCAGCGAGAAGGCATATAGAGGCACACCAGAGACTGCAGATACTGAGGGGCCACACCTGTTTTGATTTTAAACATGTAGCTCAGGGCTTTGAACTTCATGCGGTTCTCCACCCTGAGCCAATGCAGGTCACGCAGGTGACCGGAAACACCGATAGCTCTAAGAACCCGGCAAAGTAGTCTTGCAGCCAAGTTCTGAACCATCTGTAACCTGTGTGTCACCACCTTATTAGCCCTCAGATAGAGAATGTTACCATAGTCCAGTCTAGAGGTGACAAGTGCCTGGACTACTGTTCTCTGGGCAGGCTCCGGCAACATCCAAATTATCTTTTTTAGCCATGTCAGGATGGTGAAGCATGTGGCGGCTACCCTAACAGCTTGATGTTGCATAGTTAGTGAATCATCAATGATGACACCCAAGTTACGGACTTGGTGGAAGGGGTGAGGAAGTGCGCCCATCTCACTAGGCCAATGTAGGGGCTCCAGAGATCCTTGTTTTTTCCTAAGACCAGAACCTCTGCATTCTCTCCGGTGAGCTTAAGGTAATTATCCTGCATCCATGAGGCAATTTTACCCAAGCCCAACTGGAGGAGGGAAGTCTCAGCTGCACTCTCCACTAACAGAGAGAAGATGATCTGGGAGTCGTCCGCGTAGGAGAACAGGGACAACCCAGCATCTTCAGCAACATCAGCCAAAGGTCTGACATACAGATTGAAAAGTAGCGGGCTAAGGATGGAGCCCTGAGGTACCCCATAAGGTGAGAGAAGGGTATCAGAGCTAGCAATGGGAGAAAAAACCTGGAAGGTCCGATTGGCAAGGAAAGAGATAAGCCAATCGAGGGCTGAGCCACAGATGCCTAATGATCTTAAGCTTTCCACTAACACGGTGTGAGACACCGTGTCAAATGCTGCGCTTAAATCAAGGAATATAAGGGTCACTGTGTCTCCAGCATCCAGATGATGACGCAGTCTTTCCGTGACCCCAAGAAGCGTAGTTTCAGTTGAAAAACCAGCTCTGAAACCCAAATGGGATGAGTGAAGGATTTTTTTGTGACTCTAGAAAATTAGACAGCTGTGCATAGATGTGCTTTTCTAAACTCTTGTAGAAAGCCAGTAACAAAGAAATAGGCCAGTAATTAGAAGGCAAATCAGGATCCGCGTTGGCCTTCTTCAAAAGGGGGAGAACCATAGCATGCGTCCACTCTGGTGGAACTATAGCTTCCTGTAAGGAGGTATTCAGAAGGTCCATAATTACTAGCAAAGATCATAGCTTAAGCTGTTTGAGCACAGAAACAGGGAGAGGATCCATGGGCGATCCTGATTTAACGCTGTCTAGAAGGCATTTAAAAGAGTCTGTTTAACAGGGGCCATATAGCCAGTTTGTTTTTGCGTGCACAGAGCACTGATCAAGATGGATACTGTCATCTGAGAGCAGTACAGATACTGACTGTGGGGGAGTTGTATTTTGCAATGGAGGGGAACTATTGCGCTGTAGGCTCACTATTTCTGAGTATATTTTTTCTTCTGTTTGGAGAAAGAAATTAGCCAGATCTTGGCGTTGCTGATTGTTTAGTGAAGGGGGTTGGATTGAGTTTCGGAGCCTGAAAGCTTCTTGACCACACTAAAAAGTGTCTTGGAGCAGTTCAGGGCGCCACAAATAGTCGCAGATACATGCTCCGCACAAGCAGATCTGCAAAGATTGTGATATTCCTCTTTAGCCCTTTTATAAGCAGTTTTGGAGTCCGACACATAATTCCTCCTCCAGCGCCTTTTCAGCGCCTTGCATTTAGCCTTCTCTATTATGAGTTTTTCCGTGAACCAAGGTGCAGGATGACGATGATTGTTTGCCCTTTTTAGGGAAAGAGGAAGACAGGTATCAATAGCATTAAGAAGCCACTTTTGTACGTGCCCAAGAGAGTGCCCAGCATTTGTTCAGACAAGGGCGTGTTTGAGGAGAGAATCTTATTTAAAGCTGTCACATCGATTTTTTTCCAGTTTCTAGTTGGTTTCCTAAAAATAGGGCTAAAGCGATCCTTTGAGGATAAGTTGTTTGTAGAGTGCAAAATGCTGTGGACTCTCAATCTTTAGTTATAGTTGATGTACATTTTTTGTTTTAAATCCCTTATATGAAAACCTAGCTCAATAAAATGTGCACGAAAAGAGTTTAGCACAATTTGAAACTAAAGAGCAGGTAGCAGTCAAATTGAAGATAAAATGTGTGAATATATTCTAGTAGAAAAAGTTGACGGCTTGAGTGAACCTTTACTAAAGTCAGCGAAGTTGGTATTTCACACTTTAAGCCATCTCTAATATCAATGAAACATTGTAATAAAGAATAGGTAGACTTTCTAATTTACATCATTCAGAGGGCGAAGGAGCATCAGGTTAATTAAGTACAGCTCATAGAAATAAATCCCTTGGTTTAGTGTCCTGACAGCAAAGTCAGCAATACTAGAGGGAGGGAAGTGATATTTTAAGTGAAAATGAAAAAACATAGGGCCTGATTTAGAGTTTGTTGGACAGACACAAACCTGATGTATAACCCATCTGTAGGCGAATTGGATATCTATCTGATTGTCTGCCAAAGTCTAAATTCAACCCTTAGTCTTCTTCAGAAGATCTGTGCATATTTCTGCATGTGATAGTCACTGTAAGGGGTTTTTCAATGTTGACAATTATGACTAATTAAATGAGGCACACAAAAGGCAAGATAACACAAACACACATTAAAAACACTACTGGTAACTTGGAGGCTACCAGCTACATAAACACAGCTGGCCACAACTGATGCAAAATATATCACAGCGATATGAAGGGCTCCCTTATATTTGTCAACAGGTAGCCCAGCACAAAAAAGAAACAATTTTGAAGGGGATCTCATTATCTTCAGGGGTCTGTTGTGGTCAAGCGTCAGTATGAAGCAGAAAGCACAAGTAAATGGGTAGAATGTCATTGTAATAGGACTGCACAGTTTTCACTAATGATGATGGTTCTATGACAGAATATTGAGAAAAATAATATCATGACACCAGAAAACAAGAAATATCTAGTTTTCATTATAAATCTTCATATATGTGCCATTATGTTTGTTAGACTTGGGGGTCTCTAGTTGGCACAGGTAGGCACTTGTGACAAATAGGGACCCTCTCCTCTAGTCAGGGTAGGGGGGTATACTTCTAAACTAACCCCTGCTCACCCCTTGGTAGCTTGGCACGAGCAGACAGGCTTATCTCAGAGGCAGTGTGTAAAGCATTTGTGAACACATACAGTAACCAAGTAATAACATTACAAATGGACATCACACAGGTTTTATATAAAAAATAAGTATTCTTTATATAGATTTACCACAAGACCATTAAACGACAAAAACACACAATACTGTTACTTTTAGATGATAGGATTTTGCTTAGTTCTCTTAAGTTTTTAAATGCAACACTTTAAGTCAATTTACCTTTTAGATGCGACACGCAGGGCAACGAAAGTGTTGCAACGATGTTGATGCGATGAAGTTTTTGGTGCAAATAAATAAAGACGTGACGATCTGCCAGATGCGGCACGCTTCGCCGATGTTGCAAGAAGACTCGATTCGATGCGTCAGCTGCAGCGGCGACACCCTATACGCGATGCGACGACAGCGGCATTGGCAGCGGCACTCTTCTCCGACGTTTGCGAGACGCTTCCGCTCGATGCGATGTTGCAGTGGCGACACCCCTTTACGCGATACAATGACAGCAGCTCCGACTGCGGCACGCTTCTCCGTGGATGCGAGGCGCTTTTCTTGATGCGGTGCAATGCGACAACTACGATGGCTGCGATGGCAACACACTTCTTCCTCGATGCGAGACTCTTCTCTTGACGCGGTGCAATGCATCAACTACGAAGGCTGCGATGGCGACACACTTTTTCCTCGATGTGAGACTCTTCTCTTGATGCGGTGCAATGCATCAGCTACGCTGGCTGCGATGGCGACACGCTTCTTCGGCATTGTGAGACACTTCCTGGATGATGCGAGACGCTTCCGCTCGATGCGATGCTGCAGCGGCGACACACTTTACGAGATGCGACAACAACAGCTCCGACGGCGGCACGCTTCTCCTTCTTGAGTCGCGCTTTCAGCTCCTTGCGACACGCAGTCCCTCAGAAGGCCCAACAACAGCAGCAGGCACTTCCAAAGAACTCTGGGGCGCTGGGAGGTGAAGTCTGTTGTTCCTAAGACTTCAGCAGGAGGCAAGCTCTTTTCCAAGCCCTTGGAGATCCTTCACAAGTTGAGCAAAAGTACACACAAAGTTCCTTTCTCCTCTCTTTGGCAGTAGGGCAACCACTGCAGGCCAATCCCCCAGGTTCAGGGATAGTTTCCTCCTCAGCTTTTTCTGATTCCTCCCTCAGCAGAGGTTCTTCTTGTTTTCACAAAGTGATCTAAGTTCTTGGGATCAGGGTCCCAAAATTTATACCCAGAAATCCTTTGTCCTCTGAAGGAACAGGGGCCTTTGCCCAGTCCAAACCAGTTCATGAGCACTCTGTTTACCAGACTTCTCCTTTCCTTTCACAGTGCAGGGCAGAAACATTAGACACCCCACAGGAGGTGGAGCCAGCATTGTGGAAGGCAAGTACAGCACTGGATCACTTTGTTGACAGGGTTCCTTCTCTTCATTCACTGTGCAGGGCAGAGACATCAGCCGCTCCCCAGGAGGTGGAGCCAGCATTGTGGAAGGCAGGCACAGCCCTATTCAGATCCCAGGTGCAACTCCTCCCACCCATCTGGATGCAGATCTCTCTATTCACCACTGGGACACCTCACCCTATCTCCTGGAATTCCGCAGCCCTGTCACTCAAACTCCAGACAAAGGAATACACACAGCCTAGCAGAGGCAGGTTTGAATGGTTAGACAAGAAAATGCCTACTTTCTAAAAGTGGCATTTTCAAACACAGAATGTTAAAACTAACTTTACTAAAAGATGTATTTTAACATCCTGAGTTCAGGCATACTAAATTCGAATTTCTACCATGTTCTCTGAGTCAGTTAAGATTATAAGATGTAATAACCAAACTGCCCATTCTGGCCTATGGAGAACAGGTAGCCTTGCAATAGTGAAAAACATGACAGTACCAGACTGCACGCAGGCTCTGCAATGGCAGACCTTAGACACATGTTTACAGGCTGCTTCCGTGGGTGGCACTACCAGTGCTGCAAGCCCACCAGCAGTATTTGGATTACAAGCCCTGGGCACTTCTGGTGCACTGTACTAGGGTCTGACAAGTAAACCAAACCAACAAATCATGGAATCACAAATCATACATTAATTTACAGTGGGGAGAGCATATGCACTTTAGCACTGATCAGCAGTGGTAAAGTGCCCAGAGTCATAAAACAGCCAACAACAGGTCAGACAAAATATAGGAGGAAGGCAAAAAGTTCAGGAATGACCCTGCAAAAAGGGCCAAGTCCAACAATGTGTAATTTATTTCAAGTATTAAAATACAAAATTATAATATAATTCAAAATAATTGTTATTCGTAATGGGTTATTACATAATTTATGGCGGTACATGACAATTTGTATTATCTATTAAACACCTAATATGGCAGTACACAATTCTGTGATGTTTTTGGTTACACTATATTACTTTGGTACAGGTGTTTATTATTCTTATTTTGTTC
Organism: Triturus cristatus; assembly: GCF_964204655.1. Taxonomy (NCBI): domain Eukaryota; kingdom Metazoa; phylum Chordata; class Amphibia; order Caudata; family Salamandridae; genus Triturus; species Triturus cristatus. The sequence goes on from NC_140583.1 coordinate 350,055,424, forward strand.
CTTACTCGACCAAACTCACTCTGCTCTGGTTCTGGGTACACTTTTATTCCAACTTCACATAATTTTTATTGTTGCTTCACACTGGACAAATTATGGTTATTGATTTTGATTCTAGTCCGGTTAGACAACCATGCTGTTAACTGTATGTGAATGCACGTAATTTCCCTGTGATTGTGGCAATATATTCTGCTTATTTGTATTACTTCATTCAGCAATAAGATGTGTATTCTTGAATTGTGCACTTTTCACACTTCCTAGTCTACTCTTATATTTGTTTTAGAGGAGTTTGACTTTGTAAGCAATTGTAAATGACATTACCTAAAGACAGCTGCAATTTATCCAGAATTTGATGTGGTACTTGCAACACTATCATTTGTGTTCATTATGCGAATGCTCCTATGCACATTGGTTTGCAAAGGCATTTTGGGTAAATCAAGGAGAGAACATTGCGCTGGACATATCCCTCATTTTGTACAGCTGCTAAGGGAGATGGCACAGCAAGCTAAGAACTCATTGCTGCCATTGGTACTGACATATGTGCACAGCATAGATACATGCATACGAGTACAGTGGGGATAACATTATGGAACCAGAGCAGCGCCTAGCAGACCAAGGCTATTAGCTAAATACAGTCTCGTACCATGGAAACCGGGGGAGGGACACAAGGCTCTTCACCCTGCCCGGAAACTGCTGCTGTCTGCTGTTCATCCTTGACTCGAGGTTTTTCACTTGTAATCAGACATCTTGAGAGGATGTTATCATCAAGGGACTTCTGCAGATACACCAAGAAAAGGGAAGGACTCGAAAGAACAATACAAACAAAATCATTATTTTATTATAACGTCACTTTAATGACAATACGCGCGGCCTTACTAAACATGCTTTAGAAAATAAATAATTTAAAAAAACAGTCTTTCTAACCTACTTCTCAATCTGCATTTTGTTAACTGAAGCATAATGTTCTGGTGCATAAAACACCACTGCAGTTTTGCTCAACGTTAAGATGTATTATTCGGAATACTATTGAAAAAAGTATTTCATTTGTTTACATTTTCAGAGAAAAAAACCAATCCATTAACTATGATTGTTGAGCATGTTAAAATGTTCTTGTCTGCATACAAAGTTTAAATTTAACCTCACAGAGTTCACCACGCCCACCAACTCAAGGCAAGAAACAAATGTGCTGAAGCTTTATTACATGGAGCTGTGCGCGTCCCCTAACATGCCGCTTTATCTGACATTGTCTTTCTTTTATGTCTATGAGTTTACCCTAGGCTGGGCAGGTGCTTTCATTACTTTGGTCTGGTTCTGGAAATTTGACATCACTACAAGGTAGACATAGAGTCTTTGCTCTTTTGGTACGGAATCCTATTGATAGTTTTAACTAATTCATGTTCTAATTAAGTAGTGTGTAAGTAATAGCAAGTTATATTTATTGTACAAAGTAAACAGACGCTGTAAATGTTAAACAACTGCAATCATAATATATGCCTCCTTAAGAGGAGGGGAGGAGCAGCGCAGCATGCATAAAGAGTCCAAGATGACGGGGCAAACAGTAGCACTCCTGAAAAGCACCCTTATGTCATGCTTGTGAAAAGCGCTTGTGAATAAATGCCAAAGTAGTTCCAAACTCTGCCAAAGTAATACAACTCCATTCTCCGCTTGGTCACATTGCCGTCTGGCAGGGTGCGCTTCTCCTCGGGCGCTCTCACACAACCAAGGGCATAGCTTTTTTATTGGGGAGTGCAGGCGGTGGACTCGGTCATACAACAATGCGACAACAGAGGCTCTGCCTCATGTTCCAATGCTATTCTCTGCTTGTTCATGTTGCCATGTGGCAAAGATATCCACACACACCTCTCTGCTTGAAGAGAAGGAAACAAACAGAAAAAAGAGTGCGCCTGAACTAACAGATAAGCTCTGCAGTGGAAGACTATTGAGTAGGTAGGCGCTGCTCCGTGGATGGTAACTAAACAGAGAAAGGAGGGACAAGGAGTGGCAATGAACCCGTAGAAACCAAGTTATTTTGAAGATCAATCGAGGTAGCAAATAAAAAGCAAAGGTGAAGTTAAAACCAACAAACCAGAATATAACATATCTCGAAGAGACAGCGCAGGGCTGCCTAGGCTTGACCTAAAAATGACAAAACGATTGGGTAATACTACATTGCGCCACATAATTTCCCTTTTCTTGGTGCATAATTTACTCAACCTTGCTGCATAATTTGGCCCTCCTTGGATGCATAATTCCAGTGGCCCTGCTTAAAACAATGAGGACCACAACGTATAGGAGTCACATGTCATCCATAATAGTAGGCATTATATGTTTATTCTGGAGAAATACAAGCTCGGGATTTAAAACATAACGTTGAGGTTGCGTTTACTAATAAGTAATTATTAGTATCCAAAAGAACTCTATTTATCAACCTTAGAATGATGAAAGATTAGAGAAAAGCAATAAGGCTACTATTTGATTTTGGTTCATAGCTTACTGTGCTATATTAGGATTATATGATATGAACTACAATTAACATAAGTGTCCTCTGACAAAAACAGTAACCCACTGAGCTTTCTACATAAAAAAAGAAATCTTTGATCTGCATGTGACAGATTGTGTTTCGTTGGAGGCACACTATCCCTCTGTACTACTTTATGATAAGTCAAAACTCAGAAAAGAAAAAACTCAGATCTCAAACAGACACAGTAATCACCAGAAGTAAACTGAGGTTTTTAGCCTATAAATTGAAGGCCCACAATGGATCTGAAGTATATGCATTTGTCCCTGTAAGAAGTGACAAAATTAGACCCCCTCCCTCCTACTTACACACACGCACACACACCTCCCCAGAGCTTGAGAGCTTGGCCCCTGGTGAGGTGACACCAGCCCCTAAACAAAAGCAGAATGTCATGCCCTAATCAGTGGCAGGAGGAGCAACATCAAATGTTGTAACTGTGCAGAGAGACCCATTATCATTCTGTATGTGATAATCGGCCGGCAATCAGAATAATAATGGGCTGATAGAAGTCTTTCCCAGGCCGGGGAGAGGCTGCTGCAGGCCCTTGAGCTCCCAGCAGGAGTGCGAGCTGACCCCTGCAGTGAGAGTCACAGAACTCTGAGGCTTCTTGCAGTGGGACAGCACAAGTTGCTCCAATGTCCAGGATTACGGACAAAAGGCGTCCATGAAAGAGATCATCATGTACAATGGACAAAAGGCCCAAATAACGGATGGTCTGAAATGTAGGGTTTGGTTGGTCACCCTACTTAGCCCCATCGGACTTACCTCGACTCTCGAACCACCTGCTCACACTCTCTGTTCTCTCTTACTCTTTTCTTTCACTCGCTATCTTTGTCTTGCCTCTGCCTTTCCATTGTGTGCTTCATTGCTCTGTTTTTCTGCCTCCATTTATTCTGCCTCATCACTAGGTTATGCCACTGCCTTTCTACCTTTAGCTCTGACTTGTGCTGTTTTTTCTCTTGACTTGTGCCGTTTTTGCTATATTTATCTCTGCCTTTCCTGCATTTTGCCACTACTTTCCTTGCCTTTTGTCACCCACTTATTGCTCTTTTTTTGCTCTGTTTAGCCACTGTCTCTCTGCCTTAGTTGCTCTACATCTGTGCCTTTTTGCCCCATTTTTACCACTGCTTTCTCTGCCTTTTCGCTCAATGTCACCACCTGGCTCCCCGTTCTTGTTCACTTTCTCTTTCACTTGCACTCATCACATCTTTTCCACTGCTCTATTGTGCTGTACTCTCTATTCTTGCCTCTGTGCTCTCTTTTCTGCATTTTTAGGTCTCGCTGAGTCAGCGCGCATGCGTTGCTCGGAGAGACTTTAGTAGGTGAGTTTTCAAAGTGCTGCTGGCTGGCGACAAGCTTGAGTTCACGCGAGCGTGCACGCGCGAACCACCAGCCTTCAGCGCTATCTGTCTTTCCTCTTGCTTGCTCCCTGCCTCCGCCCCTCCCCCCGCCACAAGCGTTCGGGATTCTCCCAGTGGATGCATCTCCGTCAGGCAATATCACGCCCACCTTATTTGTATCTTCCATCGCTGCCTCAACGTGCTTTCTCTTTCCACAAACTCAATGTTTGTGTTCCTTTATTTTGAGATGCTTATAGTATTACTGTTTTGTTACTTAAGGAACATTAAGGAAATGTTACCGTGAAACTGGACAACGTTCACAGTGTTTATTTCTGATCGCAGCGGCTGCTTCATGTCCGTTGCACCATTCAGGGAGTCCTTTCGTTGGCGCTTTCAAGAGGACATGATGAGGAAGCTGGTAACTTTTGGCACGCTTTCTTTAAAAGCACAGCATGTTGGCGACTGCTTAGTCGATTAGACCTATGTTGCGCTTTAGATCTCAAAGCGCTATGGTGGGTGCAGCAGTTATAACTCATGAAATATGGGGTGCAACTCACAAGGAGGGGGCCAGTGTGAGTGCACATTGGTTGCAATCGAACTCTTAAGATGATGGGCAGTGTGTATCCATCATCAGCACTCAGTCTTCGCTAAGTGATCTTGTTTTGTTTTTGTTGTGTCAATGCTTTGCTGTGCCCGTTTGACTTACAACGTGCTTTCTCTTTCTCATAACCACACACACAACCACAACCACACAACCACACACACACACACACAACCACAACCACAACCACACACACAACCACACCCACAACCACACACAACCACCAACACACACACACAACCACACACACAACCACAACCACACACACAAAGGGAGGAGACAACTGCAGCAGGACCTTTGGCTTGATCAGGACAGCAGAACCACCGGAAGAGGAGACATTGTGATCCTATGAACAATAGTTTCATCAATGATCTAATCCAAACTGTAAACTGTGACAAATAACATCCCTATATATTGCAGTACCACAAAAACAGCAACAAGCATTGGCATAGACAATAGGTCTCGCCTTTGGGACCTTATAAGTGTTTTGCTATGCAACAGTTGCTGTTGCACCAAGGATATTGTGCTGCATAACTAAATACTTATAAGGTCCCAAAAGTGAGACCTATTGGCTATGCCAATGCTTGTTCTCTGGTGCTGTCTCTATTTTATTTTGTTGTGCATTTTTGTTTTGTTTTTGTTTCCATTTTCTTTTTTGTGCCTTCAGCCTTTGCTTTCTCTTTGCACCAGTTTCACTCTTCTGCATCCTTCTCCCTCTTCCCAGAGCCTACTTAATGGTGGCCATAGCTCGGACGTGCAGCTGACAGTATTGTGATTTGACACAGGACTTGATAATCTTCAGCATAGAAAGATTTTATATATTAATTGTACATATAGTTCCAAATAGCACCAACGACACTTTGAGCTTTATAGTTACTTTCTATAAGGTTACGTGGAAGATCTCAATAGAAAATAACCCAGTAATTGATACATACCCATTGTTGGTTGAAAGTCAATGCAGAGAAATGGATGTGGATTTAACAATTTCATCATGTCGTAGAAGATTTCATAAACTATAATGTAAAATGTGATTTGCACCAGCTAGTAAATGCAAGCATTTGTAATGCAATAGGTCTCGCATTTCTTAACCTGCTTGGTGCTTGCATCGGCCAATGTCCGACGCAATCACTACCTCCCTGGTGCTGCGCACGTCCGTTGGCCAACGCAGCCCCGCCCACTCTTTAATTCTCCCGCACTGCGGGAGAATTTGCATCGCGGTTAAGGGGTTAAAGTTAGAGTTGTTGGTGTTGGAAATTACAATGTTTTTTACGTTTGCTTTTTTATTTGCAGTTGAGTGATCATATTTGCATAGCGCTATTGCCATTGCTATGACCTTGCGGAACTGAGTCATTGAGAAATAAGTTATGAGTGAGGGGAGATAAGAGTGATATGCTGCCTGAAAAAAATAATAACATCTTGTGTTGCAGGGATTCTGCTCATGCACAGAACTATGTGCAGGAAACCAGGACCTCAGTGAATTGCGGTGTACCAAAAACTCACCTCAGTACCCAGAACCCCTATCTGACCAGCATCAGTGTCTCATTCGCTCTTCATACCATATAGAAGCTACCAATGATTAGACAACTCAGAACATGCAACTTTAGAGTACTCTCAGGAATGGTGGGAATCAGAAACACCGGTTCGTCATTATTCTCATATCAGTCCACAACTAGAGTATTCAGAGACACAGTAGAGTTTAAAATGTTTATTTTAGAAACTACGTGTCCTAAGATGCAGTACTTTGGCTAACATAAGCAGACAAATGATTAAAATTAAAACCATCAGCATTGTTACAATACCATAGAAAATGAAGGGAGAAATCACACCACAAATGACAGTGGAATACAACCACCCTCCCCTCTCTAGCAAGCCAGCACCATTAAACCAACAGAAGGTCTCTAGGTTTGAATGGGGAACCCCATACTGTAAAGATCAGCTTAGGTGAATCACATCACAGGATCAGCTTTGCTCTGCGCCTGGAAAAGTTCTTCTCCAGAATGTTTGTCTAGTGCATGCAAACTGCAATATTAAAGGCGCTCGACTTTCAGATATTTGCAGCTGTGTGCGTGTTATGGCTAGAGCGTGGGTCGATCAACCTGAACTCAAAAACATACATTGTTTGGTGGCTCAGACTGTTTCTGCACACAATGTTCAGACCAAGGTCGCAGTGCACGTCTAGGTATGTGAACAACAGACAGTTCTCATGTGAAGAAAAGACTAGCAAGCAGTTTTCAAATAATAACATCTATCTGCAGTGTCGTGTGCAAAAGCAGCAAAAGTGGCAAGATGGCGTTTCTAACATCTAAGACACTTATGCTAACATAGCAATGTGTGTCATCTAAAACTCCGCCTTCACTACACCTGGAAAAAGCAAATACTTATAGGGAATTCCAGATCAGGTAAAGCATGTGAAATTTAAGCAGGAACAACATGGTTACCGCAGTGCTCGCAGACTGCTGTGACATGCCGCTGGCAATGGAAAGGCACAGGGAGATGCTGCTCTGAAGCGGCAACTAAAATATAAAGCACTGCGCTTGTAAAATGGGCGCTGAGCTGAGAGTTTAAGTATGTTGAAAGCCACCAACATCCTGGAAAAAGCAAACAGTGATAGGAAATGCAAGCTCAAGTAAAGTATGTGAAATGTAAGCAAGAACAACATGGTTACTGCAGGGCTCGCAGACGGCTGTGATGTGCCACTGGTGATGGAAAGGCAAAGCGAGATGCAGCCCTGAAGCTACAACTACAATATAAAGCACGGCACTTGTAAAACAGGCGCCGCTCTGAGCGTTTAAGTGTGTTGAAAGTCAACAACATCCTGGAAAAAGCAAACAGTGATAGGGAATGCAAGATCAAGTGAAACATGTGAAATGTAAGCAGGAACAACATGGTTACCGTGGGACTCGCAGACTGCTGTCGCTAACAATGGAACGGCACAGGGAGATGCAGCTCCGAAGCTGCAACTGAAATATAAAGCGTGGAGCTTGTAAAAACAGGCGCCCCACTGAGATTAAGTATGTTGAACGTGATTACAAACATGGAGGTGGGCAAGCCACACCTTGCAGAACAAAAGAAAGGTGCAGTTTTGCAACAATTATAAACCAGTAGTCATCAAAGGAACACATCAACACTTACAGAATAATGAAACTGTAGTTGGGTGGTGCTCCTGAATGGAAAACTGAAGATTAGTATTGGGAGCAACAACTAATGAGGATCCAGCTAACAAGGTCCACGCCGGAGTAAACCAATGCCAAGCAGCAGGCAGCATTACACTTCATATAGGGGTTACAGTAGGTCTTCCAGACAGCGCATGCGTACTGCTTATGCTCGACCTAAAAAACCTCATACTCTGCCTATGGGGTGTATTTGTTGTGGACAATGGATTTTCAACAACTGATTATCACATGCTTAGATCAAACTTCTAATGGGAATTGTGTGTGTGTTGATCCTTTTCCTCTTTAGCCTCAATGCCCAGGGAGCATCCATTGCCCTGGATCCCAACACCTAGGGGGCAAAGAAACTGTCATTACCACTGTACTTTCTTTAAGGGATAGGGGTTCCAATGATTGTTGCATTGCAGTATGTTCTCCTGCTGTAGAACCCTTTGGTCCTGTACAGGTCTCAATCAATGTTTACACAAGTAGCACCTCATGTACAATGTGCATATTTTTGCAGTTTTAAATAGTGCAAACTTGGCCCGAATGTATTGGAGCTCTTTACATGAGCATCATTTATGTTACACAAGGACACATTCATTTTTAAAGCAAGGGAAGACTAAGTGATTTGCTCAAAATCACAGGATGTTGCGCTGACACTGAGGCTCGAACCAGGTTCTCTAGTGTCAACGTTGGCAGCTCTGGCAGTTACAACATATCCTCTGCCATCTGATTGGTGATTGGGACAAAGTTTAACTCTTGCGGTTCACTTTCTCTTTTTGTACAATATTCATTGCAGAGAGCGCCAATGGAGAGTGATAACCTACAGTAATAAAGGTATTTTAGGAAAAGCAATAGTGGTGCGACCTGGGAGCACACAGACAGAACTTATATCTATGTTGGAAATATTCAAGTCATGGCTGGGCCAAAAGATGCTGCTTGGAATGTGATTTAGCCAGCCCTTTGTGACAAGCTGACTGGGAGGTTCTGCGGGGATCCTTTACACAACCAAGGCGTTTTAACTGAGACAGTCTTTGTGAGTACAATTCATGATTCTGGTGGAAATGTGATGAGGCTATCCACTTCATTCAGTGTACTTGTCTATAATGTTAAGCGGTGTCTATTGAATTACTACAGTTAAAAAGATCTAAATTTACCTTTAAATCTTATTGAATTTAAGATAATTCAATGCAAGAGTAGCTTATTTTTAAGATGGTATCAGCAAATCTCCATTCCTTCATAAACTGCACGGTGAGAAGATCACTGGCCAGGTAGAGGCAATGGCTTCATGTGCTTTCCAAAATATCCACATGCAGGTAGCTGTGACCTACTCGTGGTTATGCATGAATAAATCACACGGACAACAGTTATAAGTGTAATCTACTCAGAGAACAATCTTCTGGAATCTTGCTCCATTCAAGTGGGTATTGGATTTAGAGTAAAACGTACTGGAAAGTTTTTGAGAATGAACCCAATTAAACATTTACAGAACTCAGCTCTCTTGAACAGGAGTGGGTCACACATGGTTTCTCATGAAGTGCTTACATGAACGTGTCTGTTTGAGGGATGCTCCTGGTGAATGCCATAGCAGGATGCATTATTATCTCCAAATGGGAGAAGAGTGGCACCGAGGGACATTTAATCAATGTCATACATGTAAGCGCAAAATGAGGCCTTTGATGTTTATTTTACAGAAGTGTATACTATTCTAGAACTTTTAAGTATATTGTTTGGACTCAGAAATGTTTTCATGAAACAGAGCCTGTATCATCAGAGCCCTTGTTGTGTACTTTTAAAACATGTCTTTGTTTTGAAGATCTTTGCCAATACTTGATTGATAGTAAGCTTGCTGACCATAGGGAGCTAGCTAAGGAGGTGGACCACTGGCTTAGCACCAGGGACCATAAGAAGGTACTTGGTGGGGGTCACCACCAGGATGTGCAGGGTCCCTACCAGAAGAAGAAGAGAGGTGACAAATATAAAAACAAGAAGCTCTCTAAAGGTCTCCAAAATAGTTCCTCTTATCAGGACTCCCAACCCCCACATATAAGCAGAAAAAGAAATTGTTCCCTGAAGCAATTGCTCAGGGAAGGCACCCCCTGAGAGCTTTGAGTGCAAACAAGTTGGGCATTTCAAAAGGGATATGAGACTGGGGGTGAGTGGTTGAAAAATGTCAGCACTCCATCCATCATTTTGTTGTGTCTGCTATGTTTGCCTTAAGTGGTGAAGGGTATGCCCCGACGTGGGTCCCTTGCTCGCTGTGCCACTGGATTCAAGCTAGCCTGGCTGATGAGGGGTAATACCCCGGAACTGGTCCCAGGAGGCTTGTTTCCGTCCAGGGATGACCTGGCCTGGCAGTTCAGGCTGGACTGTTCCCATGAGGAACAGGGTCCAGACTGATTTGCATATGGCCGGGGCAAAACGGGGGTGGCATAGTGAGCTAAAGAACAATGGATTAAACCCGGATCTGTGACTGGGGTGAGTGGTTGGAAAGTTGCAGCACTCCTTCCATCATATTGTTGTATTTGCTATTGTAGCTGACAACCATGAGAGTCACTATTCACTGCCTCTGGTTCCCTTAGAGTGGAGGTCCTCAGGTTCCTTGAAGATAGTTGTGAGTCTATCTATGCCTGTGGATTGTCTGCTTGAAAATGACCTAGAGCACACCATCTAGAAAGAGGTGGAACTCAGGCCTCACCTAGGGATGTTAGGGTTGCCTGAGTGGGTGAGCCTGACAATACGGTCCATTGCCACCCGAGAGGCTAGTCAGGAGGATCTGGAGCCTGGAATATTGGCCAAGGTGCCTGCCAAAAAGAGGAAGGACAAAGGGCGCAGGAAACCCATATCCGGGTCCAGAAGGAGGCTGAGCCTGAGGGCGACACTCCAGATCCTCCAGAGGAGGACTTACCCCTCTGTGAATCCTACCTGAACTGACCAACTGGCAGAAGGAAGGGGGTCCTCCCACCAAGGAGGAACTCTGCAGAGTGCAGATTGAGTGACCCACTCTGGGGAGCTTACAGCGGCAGGCTGACACCCAGGGCAGCCGCTGACACCGCTGGTGATCACCTGATCTATTGGGAGAATGGTCTCCTATATAGCGAGCCTAAGATCCCTGAGCCTTGTGCAAGCCACTTGTTGATGACCCTTCAGTGCTACAGGGACTCCTACTGGACCTGGCTCATGATGTTCTCCTGGTAGGTCATCTAGGGCAGGAAAGGGCCTTTGAAACACTTGTTACCCACTTTTATAGGCCTTGGATGAAGATGGCCTCAAATGCATGCTGCAGTTTATCCCCTACCTGCCAGGCGAGTGACAAGTCAGGAAGGAAATTGATGGCTCTCCTGCAGCTATTTCCTGTCATTGGCACTCCCTTCAAAAGGGTGTGCATCAACATTGTTGGGTCTCTGGACCCCTGGACAGCCCTGGGCAACAGGTTCATCCTTGTGTTAGTGGACCATGTCACCCAGTATCCAGGGGCTATTCCTCTGAGGACAGTGACTGCAATTGCAGTGGACAGGGCACCGATGGAGATATTTTACCCGAGTGGGATTCCCCACGGAGGTAGTATGTGACCGGCTTACCAACTTCATGTCTGTATACATGAAGTCCATGTGGAAGGGTTGTGGGGTAACCTTTAAGTTTTCCACAGCCTACCATCCCCAAACTAACAGGCTTGTTGAGAGGTTCGACAAGACCCTGAAAAGCATGATCATAGGCCTATCAGAGCTCTTGAGGCAGAAGCGGGATGTTGTCTTACCATGCCTGTTGCTTGCATACAGGGAGGTACCCTGTGTGAGGGCCTCTCTGTCTGGTAAGGGATGGTTGGGAGCATGCTTCCAGGAAAGCCCCCACGATGTGGTCAGCTACATGCTGGCACTCTGTGCCCAAAAGAAGGCCTTCTGGAAGAAGGCTAAGAAGAATCTAGAATCCAGCCAGGAGGTCATAATACAGTGGCATGACCAGAAGGCCACATTGGTTGAGTTTCAGACTGGCCACAAAGTTTGGGTGATGGAGACTGTGGAGTCCAATACACTGCAAGACCACTGGTCCGGGCCCTGTGAGGTGAATGGATGCAAGAAGGAGGTCACTTAACAGGTGGACATCTAGACTCCCAGGAACCCTTTAGGAGTTTTCCATGTCAACTGCTTCAAACCTGACTTTGAGATGTCCAAGTAACCATGCTCCTGGTAACGGATGATGGAGTGGAGGAGGAGAGTGAACCGGTCCCCAACTCCTTTCTTCACGGAGCAGGATGGGTTTGCGAAGGGGGTCAGCCTCTCCCTACCCTGACCCTAGAGCAACAGAGGGACTCCGCTAATTGTTGGGGCAATTTGCCCCTCTTTTCTCCCTTACCTCAGGGCTTACTTCATGGTGTACCCATGATATTAATGCTAGGCACAGCATGCCTATGAAAAGTTACACCTATAGGCTATTCGATTAGGTGAAAACCAGGATTAAGGAGGAAGTCTCAAAAATGCTAGAGCTAGGGGTCATTGAGCCCTCATTTAGCCCAGTCCAGTGGTGTTGGTATCCAAGGCTGCCACCCCTGAACTTAGGTTCTGCATAAATTACCGGGGATGCACTGCAGCCACCAAGACTGATGCATGCCACATTCACAGAGATAATGAGCTCATAGAACGGTTGGGAGCTGCTGAGTTTCTCAGCACGTTTGACTTAACACTTGCAGATTGCCTTGATCCAGAGGGCCAAAGAGGGGTCTGTGTTCTAGAGTGCAGAAGGCCACTTTCAGTTCCAGGTGATGCCCTTCGTGTTAAAGAACACCCCTGCCACCTTCCAGAGTTTGGTCAAACAGGTCCTGGCTCAACTGGAGAACTTCAGTGCCACCTACTTAGATGACATTGTGGTATTTAGTTCTAGCTGGGAAGACTACCTGTGCCACCATGGGAAATGCTTCATATTCTGTTGCGATCATGCCTGGCTATCAATACCAGTCAGTGCCAGACAGAGAATGGTTCAGTGGTCAGCACTTTACCTCCAAGTGGGAGGAAGGTGCAGTCCCTCTAGGCCAAAAGTCAAACCATTCTGGCTTTGGACCCCATGCCTCCAACACCCAGACAGAGGTGAGGGCTTTCCTGGGCCTTCCTGGTTACAACAAGAGGTTTGTTAAGAGGTATGGCACCATTGATGTCCCCTTGACAGAGCTGACCTCCAACAACCAGCCCAGACAGATGATCTGAACTTTTAATTCCTGGAGTAGGCCATGTACACAGCACCAATTTTCAAAACCCCTGCCATCTCTAGGGAATTCATTGTGCAAACTGATGCATTAGAGTATGGCATAGGGGGCATGCTCTCATAGGTAAATGAAGATGGTCTGGATCAAGCTGTAGTTTATTTAGCAGGAAGCTACTTCCCAGGAAACAGAGGTGGAGTGCAATAGAAAGGGAAGCCTTTGCAGTGGTCTGGGCAGTGAAGGAGTTGAGAACATACCTGTTTGGTGCTCACTTCCAGGTTCAGACACACCACAGGCCTCTTAGATTGCTAATGCAGATGAAGGGTATAATCCAAAACTGTTGAGGTGGTCCATCTCCCTATCGACCTGCAACAGACCACGCCAATAGTGATGGTTCCTCCAGGTTTTTCCGCCTTAGTGATAACACCTCCCAAGAGATTGGGTAGTTCTACCTACTTTCTGCTGAGAGAACACGTGTTATGCCTGACATCCTTGGTGTGGTTCTCCCTTAATTTTTTGCCTTCAATCCTCCTGTTTTGCTGGCTTCATTTTTGCCTTCTTTAGGACTCTGCACATTTTACCACTGCTAACCAGTGCTTGTGCTCTCTCCTTAAAACATGGCAGAATTTGCTTACACCCAATTGGCTCATTTAATTGACCTGTAAGTCCTTAGTAACGTGGTACTGCATTTACCCAGGGCCTGTAAATTAAATGCTACTAGTGGGCCTGCATCACTGATTGTGTTACACACTTAAGTGGTCCATTATACAGGTCTCCAGTCTGTCGTTGCAGCCTGTGTGTTCAGTTTTAAACTGACTTTTCGACCTAGCAAAATAAACCTTTTTCCAAGCCTAAATCTTGATGCAACAACGGACCACTGGCACAGTGCTAACCTATGGAACGTTCTGCCCTCTCATATAGGTACTCAGTTAACCTTTTTTTTCAACAGAAAATCTCAGAACATGTATATTTTTTGCTTGCAGTTAACAGGACAATTATCCTGTCAACAGGACTGTAGGTCATTGTCCACCAAACCAGCTACCCGCAGTTGGGGAGTACACCGAAAAATGTAGATTCTGTATATGCACGGTGAGATATTACATTTTCTTCTTTGACACTGTTGTTCATTTTTTTTTTAGCAATAAGCAGTTTTCTGGAATCCCTTGAAGAATAACATGTTCCATTAATTGCTACTGTCATCCAGTAAGCGTTTCTCATGAAATATTCATGTGGCAGCATGCTTTGCAGATTTCTGTAAGAAGTGTGTTTACATTGTCTTCTGGCAAACTCAAAATAAATTCATGGTAAATGGTATGGAGCAGTCCAAATTTTGATTATGTGTATACTTGCAGAGGGAAATCTTGAGACCGAAGGAGCAGACTACCTATCAAGTAGCGTTCCTATGATATATCTTTCCCACATTAAGGGACAGATGCATAGGTCTCTGTTTTCTACCATTGGTGATTGTACTTCAGTTAATAGTTATTTATCTAGTAGGTATTAAAGTAGCCAGAATGGATAACCAAGTAGCCCCTTTACGTATCATATGACTCCATGCCACGAGGAGCACCACTGAGTCTTTCATTTAATTTATTACATTCTGAGATCAATTATATTCACATCGATTATACTCTGTTTTATTAGTTCGCAGTGATTTAAAAAAGGAAATTCAATGAGTGGCATGGGTTGTTTCTGGTGACATACATTCCATTAATTTCTAAGGGTGTAGTTACTTTTGGTCCTCCTTGAATATCCATCCATCTTCTCTTCTCAAAATTTGTAATGAAAAACACTGTATTGAACTTGGTTATAGAGGGGGGCGTGACAAGCCGGCGACCGCAGTGGCCACACGGCATTGAAGCTCCGGCACCCGATGACTGAATCTACCATTAAACAGTACGAAGCGCTCACCACCATGCGCTGAGATAGATGCGGACACTCACCAGTATGTGCGGTGGCCCCTCCTGGCATCGGAAAACGCGGCGAGGGTGAATGCATTTGCCCGAAGACAAGAGCGATGCAACCAGGAGGATTGTATTGCAGATCCGGCTCACCTCGGAGGCCCCGTAGTGACCGGGTCTACGGCTGAGTCTGAGGCTGGGGTGGTGGAGCCCCGCCGGGTCTCACCACCTCTCTGGGGAGTCGCATTTTACTGTGGCAGCGAACAGTACATCGCCTGATGCGACGCTGCAACGAGGGTGACTGCCTGTGCCAGTAACATCGGTGAGAGGGGGGTTGGGGAGGCTGCGGGCTGTGCCTAGGTGAGGCCCGAACACCTCTAAACGTCAGCCCAGAGATTGTGGAGGGCCACTGTGGAGCTGCGGGGCCTCTGCCTCTCTCTCCTCCCCTTGAATATCGCTGGATGCCGGTGGGTCCAGCAGACCAACGGGGCTGCCGGGTGCCTACAGGCTGGTCAACACAGTGGGCCTGAGGTTTGGCGGCCTTAACTCTGAGGCTTTGCCTGGAGCGACTCCCCCGGTACCTTCCCGCTATAGTTGCTTGAGCCCTGGGGTCATTACCGCGTTCCTCAGTGTCTGCGGGGGGCCATTGTAGGTCTTTTGGGCCTCCCTGCCTTTCCCCCCGCTTATCCCTTTGTTTAACACTGGGGGCCCGTGATTCAGACAGGCAACACAACAATCTGGCAGGGCACTGCAGCAGGATCCCATCTGTGGGCCCTCAATCGGGGGCTTCAACTGAGGTGACTCTGCTGCAGGGTGGAGCATCAAATTCCCCCCCTTCGTCACAGACCAACTACTTCAACATCAAATTCACTCATATACATTCATTGGTGGGGCCCATAACACCAATACTTACACTCAGTTGATCTGTTTTCCTAGGAAAATCAGCTTCCAAACGCTGACATGAAAGGAATATCTTTACCTTACCCCAAACACATTGACTCCTAACCTAAGATATACCTCTCATATGGAGATGGATCATTTAGTTGTTATCTATGATTTTAGTGACTAAACTCATCTATCTACACATTACTTCTTTACCCTAATGCTCTTCTTCAAATAATCGACACAACACATTTGTCAATTAATCAAGTATTCTTTATCTAAGAACTATTGCAAGAAACGTTAGAAATCATCATCAGCATTTCAGAGCATCATATTTACCTAATCTGGCTAAAGCCGTCCTCTAAGTCAGTCAGGTCAAAGAAGAATTTTATTCAGCAAAGTTAGGCCACAATTCAGTCTCTCAAAGATTCAGAATAACAGCTGTCCAGCAGTGTCACCGTCCTCTCCGTCAGCATAACATCAGGAAATTGAGTTCGTCAAAGAAGAGCAAGCGATAAGAGTTCAATTCCCTACCTACTTTTATAATGAAAATAATGTCAAAAAGTATCTAGATCGGGTTTTAGCAAGTCCTGATTGGTCGACTTGGAGTTAGGAGGTGCAGTTCTCAGGGTGTAAAACGATGAACTCATCGTACTTGCTGGTTCCGTTTTTTAAATCAAGCATTGTCTTTGGTATTGGCTAGGTTCCTGGAGTGTCCTTGAAGGGTACATGTTCTTCCGGGGTCAGGTCCAGGCCACTGCTGCTAGCGGTGACGCATGCGCACTTCACCCAGAACCTCGTGTTGTCAGGGCAGTCACGTTTAGCGTCTCGTTCAACCATCTTGTTTAGGCCGGAATGGTCAACTTAAGCAAAAGAAACACAAAAACGTAATTAAAACATAGAAATGACTAATAAAATGTTATCCCCTTGCTAATACCCATATGTGTGTGTATATATCTAGCAGAAGCAACACTCAGAGCGGTTTATACTCACTGAATAAAGCACAAATCACAAATACATCACCAAAGCAACATATAACATGCCATATTCTAATTTTCTACTATTAGTATGCGTACTTAAATTAGTTTACAATTAGTATAGCCATGCAAAGTGCAATTCCCACGTGTAATTCTTTTGTTAGTATGATTGGTAAATGTGCCACAGCAAACCAATTAATATGATTACTATTAGTTAATTATTCGGATTAATATAAACATGCAGAATGGGGGGGTATACAAAATTTTGTTCTACCCGCTCTATCAATCCCCCCTTTGGTGATTATATCACCACACTAATCAAAAATTTTGTATCCCTTTTACGGAAATTTAAATTGATTTCTTGTTTCGTTCATATTTCAGCTTCCCCTGTTTCTTCTTTTTTTGCTGTTTTATACATGCTATCCTTTAACTCTTCTAGTTCTATTTCTTCAAATTCTCTTTCTTGTTTCTTATCCCTTCTCCTTAAGTTTTCTCTTTTTATTCTTTTCTGATTTTTATTCTTTCTACAACAAATACAACCTAGTCTAATTATTAATACTAGGATAATCACACATGTTAACCCCTTCGGTGCTCATGACGGAACGGTTCCGTCATGAGCCACGGTTGAGCTGTGCTCATGACGGAACCGTTCCGTCATGACCACGCCCGCGCAAGAAACCGTCAGCACAGCGGCGGAATTTGCGCAGCATGGAAGGGGTTAATGGAAATAATATCTTACCTATAAATGTACTACCTAATTTTACTACAAAGTCTTTAATAGCTGATATTTTCTTACCAATATTCTCCCAGACACCTTCATCCTCCAGTGGGACAATTTCGTCATGCAATTCTGTAATATTCTTAATATAAATTTTCAAATCTCTACTTTCGTCAGGAATGTAAGTACAACAATGTTGAACTTTCAGCATTCCACAGACTCCACCCTCTTTTGCCAATGATATATCAAGGGCAAGTCGATTTTGCCTTACCATAGCACGCATGGCAAACATTTCAGTATTCACCAATAAGAATCCTCCAGCGGTGCTTGTTGACAAGCGATCCACTACTGTTGAAAGTTTTCTAATTTTGTTCGCATTCAGAGATATTCCCACTGCGGGTATCAGTGCTCCAAAAATGTCACCCACAATTTCTGTCCAAGATTCTCTCTTACTACGTGCTAAATAACTACCTAGACTATGTACACCATCTTCTCCTCTATCCATGTGGAAAATCTTTGGAAAAACCAGGCCAACATAACATGTGCCATACCAATGGTCTGGCAAACGATAATATGCCCTGTTCCCACAAATGAAATACAGTCCTGGAAAGACTGGATCTCTTCCACCTTTAAATCCCCATCCTCCCATGATTCGGTACGTATCATGGCACTCACTATTCCCTAAAAAACTAATTGTCATACGCCGTCTGATTCCTTCTTATACACAATTTCCCTTTCTGAGGCCAATCTAAAGTCATAGTTGGACTCGTTTCCCCTCTCAAGTGCTTCTCCGTTTCTACATCCCAAACTGTTTTCTCCACTTTCCCTTCTGAAGCCTTTCTTTGCATTTTCAATCTCCTTTCTTCAACCATATCCAAAAATGTCTTCCCTTCTTTCTTTAAACTGCAAGTCAAATTATTTCTAAATATATATTCTAATGTTAGTTCTTTAGTCTCTAAGAAAAATTCACCTAATACCTTTGCAGGTTTTACCTTGTTTAGTTTGTTCATTGCTGGTACTTGTGAAAATATAGTATCTACATTTGAAAAATAATATTCTAATTTACCTGTTTGAAAAAATAAACTAGCTATTACACTACCTGTTATTCCATATGTTACAGGAAGGTGATGATAAGTCACTCCTTCAGATGCAGGTAATTGCATACAAACGTAGCAATCCCTTACGTCCATAGTTTTTACATATTCATACAACAACTTTGAAAACACATTGTTAAAAAAATCTGTTATTGACCTGTCTTTATGTAAATAGCTTTTATCTATTCTAGTTGGAACTACCTTTTGAACTTTCCCTATATTAGTTATGCTATCACTATGTCCTTCTAATGTATCTACAGTAACTTTAAATGAAATTAGTAGAGCAAGAATACTCCAAAGAAGCATTAATAATCCTGTACAACAACAACACCTTTTGCACCATCTTCTAAGGAAGGTACATCTACTTTTGCTACTTTCTATGTTTGCCATCTTTTCTAAATGAGCCCTGTCTTTTGACATAGCCTCTTCTACTTCACAACTAGTTTCTAACCCAATGCTTCTAAGCACCTACGTGGTTCTACCAGTTTTTGTCTTTTTCAATATTTTATTGTCTTTCCATCAGTAACTTCCTTATCTCATTCAGTTTGGCATCTCATCATCTTTCAATTTCCCTTCGTTTTCAACAACCAGGTTGTCCTGAACATTTTCTTCTTCTCCAATATCGGACAAGATAACTCTCAGGATTTCCGATTCTTCGTCTTCCTCAACCACTTCCGGTACAACCACCTCTGGATTTCCTTGGCTATCCGCCTCTTCCTTCACTTCAGGCAGGGCCACATATGTCCATTCCGGTGATTTATACTTCTGGTTAGGTTTTCTTGTTCTTTTGTTTTCTTTGACTACTGTCAGTTCTTCTTCTTTCGATTTCTCCTGACTCGTTACTTCATTCACCTGTTCAGCTCTTGGCGAATTTACACGTGTCAGTCGATATCTCAGTCTCTTTATTTTGTTTGGCCACACCTCGTCTTTTGCCGTTCTTTTCAATTTACTCCCTTTATCTTTCTTTTCAGTTCTCCAAGCTCTCTTTCTCAGAACTCGGCCTTCTGGCATTTCATCTTCGCTTTCCTCAGACTCTGTTTCAACTTGCTTTTTACCTTCAACGAGTTTTGTTTCCATCTCTTCTTTTGTTTTCCCTACTTCTGTCCCTCCTCGAATCTCCGTCACGCAATCTTTCTGCTGACTACTTGTCCCTGTTTCTAACTGGATGTTGGAGTTCCCTACACCTCCTCGGGGGTCTTCCACAATAATCTTTCCCTCTCTTTCTGTATCTGGCACCTGTCCATCTAAAGGTGTTATTTCGGGTGGAATTTCTCTCAATCTTTCATCTGGCACTTCCTTTTCATGGATTTCTTTTATTGTCTCTCCACTGTCCTTTTCTTTGTTCTTCCTTTGTTCTTTCTTGGACGAATGTGCTCTTTGTTCTGTCTCTGAGCCAGAACTGGTATCAGAAATCTGTAACCTTTTCCTCAGGGAGTTACTTCTGGAGACCAAAGTTAACCTTGGCTCTGTCTCCCCCTTTCAGGGTTTTCTCTTTCTTTGTCTTTTGGCTCTCCGTCATCCGACTCAGTACTGGATTCTGATTCATCAAAATACTCCTTTTCTTTACAGTCAACTGGATTTGGAATTCTCAAAGTATGACTTGCATGGATACAGTTCTTCAATCCAGCACACTTCACAGCTGTTGTTGTAGTCAAGATGACTTGCCTTGGTTTTCCCCACCTGGGAACCAAACAGTTTCTTCTTCTGTGTACTTTTATCCTTACCCAGTCCCCTGGGCTTAGATCATGAGCTGGCTTCTTTTCAAGAGTGAAGGCATCCGCTCCAACCTGATGAAACACAGAATGAAATGCGTCAGCCAGGCTTTTACAGTATTCCAATACCATGTCATCAGTTATTGTCATCAGCTTGTTGACTGGTATAAATACATGTCTCATGGCGCGTCCCATGAGGATCTCATGCGGACTCAAACCAGTAGTTCTATCTGGTATCTAATAGTCATGAGTACTAGAGGCAAGAAATCGGGCCATTTCATACCTGTGGCTAAACACATTTTCCCTATTTTTTTTTGATGGTACCATTCATTTGATCTACTACACCAGAATCCTCTGGTCGGTAGGCACAATGCAGTTTTTGTCGTACATTCAATGCTTCACAAATCAGTTTTATAATCTCAGTATCAAAATGTCCTCCTCTGTCTGATTCAATTGTTACTGGAAACCCAAACCTAGGTGTAAATTCCCTCAACAATAATTTTGCCACTGTCATTCCATCATTTCTTCTTGTTGGGAACGCCTCTACCCACCTAGAGAATAGGCATACCATCACCAAAACATACCTCAACCTGTTACAAGGAGGCATCTCAATGAAATCCACTTGCATTCTGGTGAAAGGTCCTCCCTCTCGACCTATTGTTCTTAGACTCACCACTGTCTTTCTTCCTGGATTGTATTGCTGACAAATTAGACATCTTTGACAAATACTTTCTGCTACAAGCCTGAACTTGGCATTATACCAAGTTTGTTTAAAGGACCTAATCATGGCGTCTCTCCCTATATGTCCCTGTCCATGATACATACGTGCCATGGCAGACATCATGCTATCAGGCATAACTGGTCTTCCCTCTCGATAGACCCACACATGATCTTTTTCTCTTGGTGCACATCCTGCTTTTACCCACTGTTTTATTTCTTCCCCTCCTGCTTCTTCATGCAATTGTCTTACCTCATCCCATGTTCCCACAGTGTTAGTAAACATTGGGAAACAAGAAATCAACTCTTTTTCCTTTGCCCGATTGATTGAATTCTGATTTCGTGCACAATATTGCGCCATGTCATCGGCGAATTTATTTCCAGTGGCAATGTAATCACCACTACGACTATGAGCAGCACATTTTACCACAGCCAATTGCCTAGGCAGCTGTATTGCCTCAAGCAACTTTCCAACCACTTCAGCATTCTTAATGGGAGTTCCACTTGAGGTTAGGAAACCTCTTTGCAGCCAAATTTGGCCACAATCATGGACCACCCCGTGGCCATACTGGCTATCAGTTATCACAGTCACTCTTACACTTTTCCCAATCTTACATGCTCTGGTCAAGGCAACAAGTTCAGCTACTTGGGCCGACCTTACTCCTTTCAAATAGGATGCTTCCATCACTGCTGCAACTGTACATACCGCATATGCTGCACTCAGCACTCCTTCATCTGTTCTCAAACAAGATCCATCAACAAACATGACATAATCACTTTCTGGCAAAGCTCCATCTTTTATGTCAGGTCTTGGTTTTGTACAGAAATCAAGTACATCCAAACAATCATGATCTGCTTCATCTCTTACCTCCACATGCTCCACATCAGGCAACAATGTTGAAGGATTCACATTCACACATCTCACAAGACTCACATTTGTTGCACCCAAAATGACCTTTTCATACTTAGTCAGTCGGCTGTGCGTCATATACTGAGTACGACTCCTTTTTAAAAGAATTGCCACATCATGAGGTACAAATACTTTCACAGGGTATCCCATCACAATTCCTTCACTCTGTTCCAAACTTTGACATGTAGCAGCTACTGCTTTCAAACACCCAGGAAGGGCTACAGCTACTGGGTCCAACATGGATGAAAAATATGCAATTGGTTTCCTCAGTTTTCCATGCTTCTGTACTAGAACAGAGAGCGCACATCCATTTCTCTCACTGCAATACAACTCGAACTCCTTGTCATAGTCAGGCATACCTGATGCAGGTGCTTCACACAAACCTTCTCTCAATTTCTTGAATGCTGCCAACTCCTCTTTGTTCAAATCAATTGGATCTCTCACATCACTTCTTGTCAATCGTACCAAAGGTTTTGCAATCTATGAAAAATTGCCTATCCACTGTCGACAATATCCAACCATTCCCAGAAACATTCTCACTTCTCTTTGGGTCATTGGTGGACTCATTCTTTTTATGATCCTGATTCTGTCTATGGTTATTTTCCTGTGTCCTTTCTCAATGCTGTGTCCCAAATATTGGACTTCTTTTTTACAAAATTGTAATGTCGATGGTGACACTTTTAGTCCTCCATCTGCCAAATGATTCAACAAAGCTACCGTGTCTACCTCACAAGCTTCACAGGTTTTCGATGCCACA
Organism: Triturus cristatus; assembly: GCF_964204655.1. Classification (NCBI taxonomy): domain Eukaryota; kingdom Metazoa; phylum Chordata; class Amphibia; order Caudata; family Salamandridae; genus Triturus; species Triturus cristatus. The sequence continues at coordinate 350,077,894 of NC_140583.1, forward strand.
ACCAAGGTCATCGATATACTGGACTAATACTGAATATTCAGGCATTTCTAAACTCTCCAAAGACTTTTTCAATAGCTGATTAAATATTGAGGGGCTTTCCGTATACCCCTGTGGAATTTGGCACCACGCCATAATACGCTCGCTGAAACGAAATGCAAAAATTTGCTGACTGTCATGGTGCAATGGGATGGAAAAGAAAGCATGGCACAAATCAATCACTGTGTACCATTCTGCGTCATGAGGGATCTGATATAAAATCACAGATGGATTTGGTTTCAATGGGACAACATGGTACAACAATTTTGTTTACTTTTCTCAGATCTTGCACTATCCTGAACTTTCCACTAGGCTTTTTCAGTCCCATTATTGGTGAATTACATGGGCTACTCATTATTTCTCTCAAAATTCCTTGTTTTATCATTTTCTCAATCACAGGAGTAACTCCTTCGATTATTTCAGGGGTCAATTTATATTGTGGGACATTTGTGTAACATACTCCTTCTTTTACAGTTATTTTTACTGGATCTACATTCCTCATCAATCCTACGTTTTCTCCTGTAAAGTCCCAAACTTCTGCTTTTACCGATTGTTTTAATTCTTTTGGTAATACGTCAGGGTTAAATACAGCATAGGTTCCTGTAACCTCTTTCTCTCTGTTTGCCATTGTCATTTTATACAACACATCATCATCTGGTGTTTCAAAGGCTATTCTATCTGGAGTACAAAATATAGTGCAATTCATCTTGCACAATAAATCTCTACCTAACAAGTTCACAGGACTGGTGTCGCACACTACAAATCTGTGCATTTCAGAAAATTTCCCTATACTTTCACCAGTTCTGTAAGGTAAGTTTTAATCTGTCTGTTGGACACACAAACTACTTGGATTGTTTCATTCGAGAGAGGAAGATTCTTGACATCAGCTGATCTAACTGTTGATCGAGTAGCACCAGTATCAACTAGAAAAGTAATATTTTCATTATTAACTTTTCCATCTACAAATGGGCCTGTCTGGTCTACTTCTAGAGTTGCGCCAAGTACGCACTCTTCTTCCTCCCTTCGGCACCGTCAATAACCCTCTTCTGAATCGCTTTCATCGCGTTGCAGCCAATACTGCAAAGCAGCGCTAGCGCGTTGCGGATTATTTACCTGTTCTTCGTTGTAGAATCCATTCTCCTTACTATACTTCTGGCAATTTTTGTTCTGCGGAAAAGGTGGTTTTGGCACATGATTCTGTTGTGTTACACCCTGCTGTTGTCGTTGCTGTTGACCACTCACCTCATTCTGCACCTGTGGATTCAAGGATGGATTTTCATCGTTAGTACTTGGTGGATTCTTACACTAGGATTTCCAATGCCCTATCCTACCGCAATTATGACACGGAAATTTCTTCTTAGCTTCCTCAATATTCCCTTTATTTTTCCCAGGATTAAATCTTTGTTTTGACCCAGCTTGTTCTGCTATTTGTGCTTGCTGTCTCTCTGCTACTTTTACTTGTGCCCACATAGCCTTCTCTTTTAGTTTTCGCTGTTTTGCTTCAATTTCATCACTGAAATATTTAGCATGCTTTAATACTTCGTCTATTTTCTTATTTTGCCAATCTACCGTATGCTGTTTTATCAATTCACTAATTTCTGGACGAAGACCATATACAAACCTGTATACGAAATGACTCAAACCCTTGTCACTTAAATTTTCATCTCCACTGAATTGTTTAAAGGCTAAAATTAACCTCTCATAATAGGCATGTACTGATTCTTTGCTTACCTGATGTGTACTGTCAATTTTCACCCAATCTGTCTCTTTAGGGGGTACCTTGTTCTTCAAGAATGCCATAACCTGTTCATATTTCTTCATTACCTCGGGGTCTGGAGCTCCTGTCTTTGGATCCCTTGGGTATTCCTGTGTCGGCCAATCTATTACTATTTTGAATTCTGTCCATAGATCTGCTGGTACTATTATGTCAAACAAGCTATTTAGATCAATCCACAATACTTTAGATAGTTTCACAAATCTGTCCACCTGTCTATACCACTCGACGGGTTTTACGCAGTCGAGGGAAGTCATTCGTAAATGACAAAATATCCTGTCTGGTCCATGGGACATGTACATATCCTCCTCCCGGGATCTCTCTCATAGGGCATTCTGTCACAACTTTCTCTTTCTCTCTCACAGGATAAGCTGAAAACGTTTTGTCTGAAACTTCGTCTCATTTGCGATACCATCTGCTTTTCCATTTGTCCACATCTCCCCATTTTCTCAACAAAATAATTATTTCCTTAATCTGACCTATTCATCCTGTGGTATTCATGTTTTCAATATCTTTTTCAGTGAAATCTACTCGATAGGGTTTCTGTAGGGCTTTTACCTTTTCAATATCAATACCCATTTCATTTGCCACTTCTTCTAATCTTTCATGAAGACTCTTCGCTCTCCATGTTACGCTTTTGCACAGAAATAGCAACTCCTCATCTTGGTACGTTTTTAACTTCTCTGTCGGGATAGTTCCTACTATTAATTCTTCCAGTACCATTCGTAATTTAGCCACATCTATTGACTGGGATTCCTTGTCTTTCTTTTGCAAGCTTCTCAACCATTCACTCAACTCTTCTGTTGATGGTCCTACTGGCTTCTCTACATTTTCTTGTCCAAAATCTTTTTGAGTTTCTGACATTGTCTCTATCAATGTCATACGCTTTTCTGCACAGTTTTGACCTACAAACAGGTTATTTAAAAAATTTGGTTCAATCATACTCATAGTCTGTCTCCATGGATTCTCATTCTGACTCATTCTTGGCTGTTCAACCAGTTTATTACTTTTATAAGGGACTGTCAAACAATGTTTGCTGTCTTTCTGCTTGTCAAAAATAGGCATTACTGGACCTATCGTTACTGGAACAGTTACCGCTTCTAGATTCTTAGTCAATTCTCTTATTTTCTCGGTTAACTCTAGGGTCGTTTTTGCTAATTCTGCTGAATTTTCTCCATCCAATTTTCCTCCAGACTTCTTTTATACATCTCCAATGAAATTGTTTCTTCCCAAATCTTGGAACTCTGGTTCAGTTTTTATGATTCGTACTGTTTCTTTCACTGGGGCACTTGGAGTTAATATTTCTGGTTCTGGTCGGTATGGTGGTGGATTCTTATAGAACATATCATCAAGTACATCATCCTCTGACTCATTCATTCCATACCCTCTCGTGTCCACATTATGCCTCTTTTGTACACACTTTCGTCCTTCATTCTCTCCTGCAGTTCTTACGGGAAACAAACCCTCAGTCATACTCGCATTCTGCCACCTTCTCATTCGATGATCATGCGTCTCATGTCCGTATGATCTGCCAAACAGGTACCTATATCCTCTACCCTTTCTCTGTCTTTCTCAGTCATGCATTTCGTCTTCCCACTCCGTCAAAGCCTTGAATTGAGTCGGTCTAGGTCTTGGTTCTAAATTCATCATTTTCTCTCTCAAATTTCTCAAAACAGCCAAATTACCATGCTCTGGAAAAGCCAACACTCCGTCCTTTTCGGTATATTTTCCCCAGTTATCTAACCAAATACAAGTGTGATATCCATATTTCGCAACCATGAAGGATGCAGGGGTTTTCGGTGGAGGAAGTAACTGTCCTTCCCTAGTTATGATCGGTTTGTCCTTCTTAAACCACTTTTTAATTTTACCAAACCAAGACTTTTTCTCCTCTTCTGGTCGATCGCAATACATTTTCCCTTCTTTCATGTTTCACTAGTCTCCTTTACAATTGTACCGCTTTTCTGTCCAATCGTAGCGCGACTCACACTAACGCACCAATCCGGAACGTCTACGTCACTGTCACAATCCTCAAATCCCAGCGCGATTCACACTAACGCACCAATAGGGAGCGTCTACGTCACCCTGTATTTCTCCACTGCTTGCGCGGCGTATACTTACGCACCAATCTGGAGCGTTTTACGTGTCTGACCGACTGTCCAATCCCAGCGCGGTCGTTCTGACGTCAGCAGCCGCTGCGGCAGCTTCTGCTCCTGTCTACCCCTCCTTTACAAATTTGCTCGGTAAGTTTTTTGTTTCAATTTCGACAATTCTGTTAGTAACAACATAAAAACGCCACCATTGTCCGCTTCGCTAACCAAGAAATAGCAATAGACCTTTCTCACAAGAATTTTGTCTTTCCCGAGAGCAGCGCTTACCTCTGCCCTACTACGGAATCGTTACTTCCGTTGATAAAGTAGCACATCCCTCTACTTCACCCTTCCAACAAGCATTAGCTAACCGTTTCTCCAGAATTAAGACACATAGTTGGAGACCCAATGCTCCTGAGAAATAAAACTAGAGTTTCACAATTAATCCGAATGCCTTTACATTCACGCACTTTCACACAAGAAAAAGTAGTACATTCACACAGAATCCTGTATTTCCCGAGAACAGCGAACAGTCTGTCCTACTACAGAATTATGACATACGTTAACAAAGCAGCGCTTACCTCTCCTTTGTCCTTCTAACAAGCTCAGAGAGTACCTATTACCTTTCCAGTGATAAGCGTTATCGGAATGCCAGTTGGATCCCTGGTACCTAAGACCAGAATTTCACAGGTAACCTTCACTATCATATACACTTCTCTCACACAGAAAATGTCTCTAATGGCAACACACGGCGATGTCACCTAATCGAACCCAGACAATGCGTCGTGCAACTTCAATCGTCACACATTTTTCCTGTGTACCTACAGGATAAAAACAATTCCGTCTTTCCCGAGAACAGCTCTTACCTCTGCTCTACTACGTTACCGTTACAAACTTCTGACTTCCTACATCCCAGAAGCAGTGCAAACAACATAAAACTCAACACGACTCAACATAGAGTGTTAGTACATAAACCAATATCAATAACCAATAATCAATAAGCTATTTACAAGCAATAATCACCAACCCAAAACAATAAAAACCATCATACTGCTACCAAAAAAACTGCTGCAGCGTGGAACATCAAATTCCCCCCCTTCATCACAGACCAACTACTTCAACATCAAATTCACTCATATACATTCATTGGTGGGGCCCATAACACCAATACTTACACTCAGTTGATCTGTTTGCCTAGGGAAATAAGCTTCCAAACGCTGACATGAAAGGAATATCTTTACCTTACCCCAAACACATTGACTCCTAACCTAAGATATCCCTCTCATATGGAGATGGATCATTTAGTTGTTATCTATGATTTTAGTGACTAAACTAATCTATCTACACATTACTTCTTTATCCTAATGCTCTTCTTCAAATAATCGACACAACACATTTGTCAATTAATCAAGTATTCGTTATCTAAGAAATATTGCAAGAAACATTAGAAATCATCATCAGCATTTCAGAGCATCATATTTACCTATTCTGGCTAAAGTCGTCCTCTAAGTCAGTCAGGTCAAAGAAGAATTTTATTCAGCAAAGTTAGGCCGCAATTCAGTCTCTCAAAGATTCAGGATAACAGCTGTACAGCAGAGTCACCGTCCTCTCCGTCAGCATAACGTCAGGAAATCGAGTTCGTCAAAGAAGAGCAAGCGATAATAGTTCAATTCCCTACCTACTTTTATAATGAAAATAATGTTCAAAAGTATCAAGATCGGGTTTTAGAAAGTCTTGATTGGACGACTTGGGGTTAGGAGGTGCAGTTCTCAGGGTGTCAAACGATAAACTCATTGTACTTGCTGGTTCCGGTTTTTAAATCAAGCATTGTCTTTGGTATTGGCTAGGTTCCTGGAGCGTCCTTGAAGGGTACATGTACTCCCGGGGTCAGGTCCAGGCCACTGCTGCTAGCGGTGACGCATGCGCACTTCACCCAGAACCTCGTGTTGTCAGGGCAGTCACGTTTAACGTCTCGTTCAGCCATCTTGTTTAGGCCGAAATGGTCAATTTAAGCAAAAGAAACACAAAAACGTAATTAAAATATACAAATGACTAATAAAATGTTATCCCCTTGCTAATACCCATATGTGTGTGTATTTATCTAGCAGGAGCAACATTCAGAGCGGTTTATACTCACTGAATAAAGCACAAATCACAAATACATCACCAAACCAACATATAACATGCAATATTCTAATTTTCTACTATTAGTATGCGTACTTAAATTAGTTTACAATTAGTATAGCCATGCAAAGTGCAATTCCCACGTGTAATTCTTTTGTTAGTATGATTGGTAAATGTGCCACAGCAAACCAATTAATATGATTACTATTAGTTAATTATTCGGATTAATATAAACATGCAGAATCGGGGGGGTATACAAAATTTTGTTCTACCCGCTCCATCAACTCTGCCCCACTAATTACCGCTGCAACTACATGGGCACATTGAAACTTTGCCGCATTACTCCGTGAGTTGCTCCACAGCTGCGGATCACTGAATTACACCCCAGCTTTTATCTTTCACAGGGGCGCTCCAAGGGCCTTAGCTGGGCGGGACGGGTGAAGAGGGACCCACATCCTCCCCCGCGCCCTCCCTCCCTCTAGCAGTCTGGTGCTGCCCTGGTGGTTTGGGGTGGAGTCCCGTAGGTCACTTTCTGGACACCCCCCCATGAGAGCTGCCTGGGGACCGTTCTGAGTCTGGTCCTGCGGGGGCCCTGTGCGCCCTCCTACACTATTGCAATCCCACGGCAGCCTTATGCTGGACATAACCTGTGAGAGTGCCGGATCTGGCGGCCTGGTCAGGCTCCCAACTCCTGCTACCTGAACTGGTGCAAGCTCCTGCCTACCGCCACTCCTGTTGCTGAAAATTGCGACGATGGGTCGTGGAGACCCTAAACAACATAAACTCACCTTCGACAAATCAGACATGTCCGAATGGTACGACCACAATCCAGAGAGAGACGACGGCCCGGAGCGCACGGATCCTCTGCAACCCGTGGACGGGGCTGCCACCATCATGTCGGAGCTCCAGGCGGGATTCCGGGGCATAGATGAACGATTTGATACCCTAACTTCCAGGAACGACAGGATGGGCGAATGTTTGGATGGACACAATACCAGGCTCGGAGAAGCGGAGCAGAGAATATCGGCCCAGGAGTACCATGATCGGGATACGGCACGACGACTTGACCGGATGGACCGGCTGTTAAAATCAGTGGAGATCAAGAATGAGGACTTGGAGGCCAAATCGCGTAGAAACAATGTTCGCATCATGGGACTGGCGGAGTCCACAAACATGGGCTGTCCAGAGCCTTTCAGTGCGAACATTTTGAAGGACCTCTTTGGTGCTGAGAACTGCTCTGGAAATTTTGTGGTGGAGCACAGATCCCTTGGCCTGAGACCGCCGCCCGGCAGCCCACCGTGCTCCATTATAGCGTGCTTGCTTAACTACAGGGACCATGATACCATACTCCGCCTGGCCCGGGAGAAATCTCCCATGCAGTACCATGGGACTGTTCTTTCCTTCTACTCTGACCACTCTATAGCAGTCCAGGAGGCTCGGCGAAAGTTCCTACATACCAAGCACCAACGTCGCTCACTGGAAATTAAGTAAGTCGTGTTGTTCCCGGCGAAATTGAGAGTAATGGTGGACGGTAAACCCCGCTTCTTTGAAAATGCCACTGACACTTTTACTTTTTGCAAAGAATGCCAGGGGGAGGCTCGTAGGAGCCTGGTGATATCCTCGGGGCACTCGTCCCCGGATGGACAGTTGGCAGCCAGTGCAGACCTCTTCACTGCGGATTGAGGACTTCTGAACCAGTTTGTAGTCTCTTGTTTCAGCGGTTAATACTTGATACCCACAAATCGCTCCGCTATTGCTGGTGGTTTTATACACTTTACAATTTTTTTTCTATTTGACTTTCCTCATACATTGTACGAGTTACGTAGTCCATAGTAGGGACATCGGACGTCCGAGGCATAGTCCGACCCCTGGGATGACCTCGATTTCACTTCTATTAGGGTTTTTGTTTTTTCATTTTCTTTGAATTGATTGGGGAGGGCTAAGATTCTCGGGGTCATTGAGGCCTGGTGTGGGAGGTGGGTGGATTTTGAAATGTCTGTTTTATGGGGTTGTTCGTGTTCAGTATATTGGTATTCTTTGTTTTTTCCCTTCTGTATGCCCCTTATAGGTCTCCATTCCCTATTGCACAAACCGGGTATTGCCTTCTCAGGCTAAATGGATATATTTACATTGATCTCTGGGTATGGCCGTAGCACAAGCAGTAGAGATTAAACTCCTCACCTGGAACGTCCGAGGGTTCAATAATCCGAGGTAATGTAAATTAGTGTGGGCTTATCTCTGACAAAATAATGAAAAAATAGCATTTCTGCAAGAAACCCACCTCCCTGTACAGGGCACTCCCACCTTCTCTTCTTCCTTGGGATCACATAGATTATTCGCAAGTTATAGTACCTACTCTCGAAGGGTCTGCCTTTTACTCCATCCCTCCCTCTCGTTTACTCACAAAGAGACAATAACAGACATACAGGGGAGATACCTATTGGAACTGGGCACGCTCTTAGGTAAGACGGTTCTTTTCCTGAACATCTATGCGCCCAACGTAGATGAGCCAGAGTTCTTTGAAAGCCTTCATGTCCTACTGAACTGATATGATTACGACACAATCTTCTTTGGGGGAGACTAGAATCTCTGGGTTGACTAATCTAACGATTCCTTCAACCCTCTTGCTACAACCAAAACATGCTCCCTTATAATGATGAAGGACATTATACATTCCTTAGGCTTGCAAGACATCTCGCGTGTCCACCATCCAACGACCCCTGGATACACGTTCCACTCTGCGCCACACTCCACACACACACGTATAGACTTCCTACTGTTGTATGCACTGGGATGACAATGGACCAGGGGTATAGATACGTTACCACTTACCTTGTCGGATCACGCGCTGGTACTTCTTCACTTACACATTCCCCACTCGGCTGGATGGGAGCGTAGATTGTCTTTCCCCGCCTTTGCTTTACTAGTGGAGGTGTTCAGGTCGGAGATACAAGAAGCCATTACTGAATACTTTACTATAAATACGGGCACGGTGGATACATATTCTATGTTATGGGATGCCTTCAAGGCATATATTTGGGGAGTTATCATATCCAAACAGGCCAGGGTTCTGCCGTCTATTCGCGGGAGTCTCGCTAGGGTTGAAGCTGACATTGCTCTATTAGATGCTGGCCCTCACGAGCCGCAAACTCAGAATAAACGCAGTGCCCTCATTTTGGAGTTTAATGAGCATGCCACAGGGCTGCATCATTGCTTGGCAAATTTCAAGCGGCATGCAGGTACGGAGAGGGAGAACGTCCTGGAAAAATGCTGGCACGTTTGGTGCGCACCCCCAGAGGCTCTGGTCATATAGATGCGGTGAAACACTGCGGATGACACATTGGCTACAGACGACACCGACATCCTGGCGGAAATAGTCGCATATTACCGGACCCTTTATTCCACCACTTTTCTCCCAGATTTTTCCCAACACTTAGAATATTTAAAAGAGGTTGCAATGGTTTAGCTTACTAAGGGGCAAGCACACTTTCTGGCCGACCCTTTCACTGTTGAGGAAATTGCGCTTGCTATAGATGTCCTGACCGGGTCTAAAGCTCCAGGGCTCGATGCACTATCCAGAGTTTTTTATAAGGCATATAAGGAAAGCCTAGCACCACAGCTTCTGGAGGTTTATGCGGGGGCCTTGGAGATAGGCACACTTCCCCCCCCTCCATGAGAGAGGCAGCCATCTCCTTGTTATTAAAACCTGGTAAGGACCCTACCAACTGCTCGTCTTATCGCCCAATCTCCCTAATTAATTTCGACAATAAAATCCTCGATAAGATGTTGTCTTCTAGACTAACCCTCTTAATAGAAAAGATAATTTCTCCAGTACAATCAGGCTTTATACTGCATAGGTCTACGGCTCTAAACTTAAGAACTGTCTTCTCTGTCATAAATCGCATCGAACCAACTACTCCTGCAGCAGTGGCCCTACTGGATGCAGAGAAGGCCTTTCATTCTCTCGAATGACCCTTCCTCACTGCCACGCTGCGTAAACTAGGCATCCCCGGTAATTTTGTTGCCCTGATTGCACTGTTGTATTCATCTCCACAAGCTGGGCTACGGGTGAATGGCTCTCTCTCTTCTCCGATTTCAATCACACATGGAACGCGACAGAGATGTCCTTTATCCCCGCTGCTCTTTATAATAGCCCTGGACCCTTTGGTCCGACACATGCAGGAGAAAAATATGTTTCGTGGTTTGCAATTTCCCTCAGGTCCTCTGCTCATGTCCATTTATGCAGACGACATTGCACTATTTATACGACATCCCAATGATAACCTTCAGCCCCTCATACAGGAAATTGGCGGCTATGGGGTCATGTCCGGATTGAAGATAAAGTGGGACAAATCAGAACTATTTCCTATTACGGCTGCAGCTCTGGCGGATGTGTCTGAGCTTCCCTTGCGTAAGGCTGACGACACCACCAAGTACCTTGGTGTACACCTGCACAGGGATAAGGAGCAGGTTATTCGTTTAAACTATGCACCTGCAATTGACCAGCTTAGTACGCAGGTTGCACAATGGATTCTATTGCCCTTGTCTATGGCCGGCAGAATCGCTCTTATAAAAATAAAAGTGTTGCCCTGATTTTTATATTTATTTAGCACAATTCTCATTCTTCTTACCAACGCTTTCTTCCGCCAACTGCGGGAAACATTCATACAGCTGGTATGGGCGGGACGTAGACCGAGAGACTCTTGGGAAACTTTAACACTCTCATATAATAGGGGAGGTTTTGCTTTTCTGGATACACAACTTTATTTCCTCATAGCCCAGGCACAATTTGCTCATCATTGGTTCCACCCAGATGCTCGCATACCATACGCGAAACCTGAACACGTATTTGCGGCTCCCACACAGTTGGAAGCCCTACTTCCAAAGGGGATTCCACTTGACCCACATGACATCCAATCGCTATCAACTACTTGTTGGGCATGGCATAAACTTAACAACAAACTAGGAAACGGCCCTCTTTATTCTCAAGCCATTCCTCTACCCAATAACCCGTTTCTGCCTCTCACCTCCGAACAGGTGGTACAACACACTCTTACTAAATTAGGCTCAGATACTTTAGGGTCCCTATTTCCGGAAGGCCGGGCAACCACACTAACGGAAATGGCTACACACCCCGAGATGACGTATATGGACAACTTCAAAGCCGCTAGGCTACTAAGCACACTTCGCTCGATGGTCTCCTCCTTCCCATCCCCACCGGCTTACATACCCCCACTAACTATGCTTATATCTGATAAGGAAGGAACGCACTTGGTTACCAAGTTTTACAAGGCTTGTTTGGCACTCAGGCAGGCCCGCGACACGGGGTTTAGACGATGCTGGGAGGAGGACTTGGAACATCCACTGACAGATAAGGAATGGTCATTCTGCCTAGATCAGATACAGAAAATCTCTCCCAAACATAGGCACAAACTTCTCCACTTCAAATTCATCCACAAAGTCTACATCACCCCGTGCCAATTGGCTAAATTTGATCCTACCAAGTCGGCATATTGTTGCAAATGTAGAGCACTGGACGCCGATTTCGCCCACATGACCTGGTCATGTCCCCTTCTCACAACTTACTGGGTAGAGGTTTTTCAAATAATAGCTAAAGTAATCACTGTACCTCTCATTCCCTCTCCCAGGCTAGGCTTGTTGGGGTTGGTCAATCATATCAAACTATGTTTCCGCAGGTTTCTAGCAATCGCACTGCTGCTAGCGAAAAGGGAAATAGCGATCCACTGGGGGGCCAAACATTGCCCTACTATAGCATCGTTGATGCGTAGCATGACCTATTGCAATTTACGGACGGAAATATATGCTACATTCCAGCCCCCAACTGCAAGACCAAGGGATATATGGTGTGTCTTTCAACATACTTACAACAGACTCAACTCACTCCCCAAGACTCGTCCCCGGAACGACAAGAAGCCCAAGGAGAGGTGGGGGACCCCCCCTCCCAGCCAACATCCAGACTTAGATATCGCCCTCTTATTCGGTTCCTTTTTAATGGGCCATACCCCAGATGATATTTACTGTGAGTCCCGGAGATGGTAATCAGAACGCACCGCGACTACAAACCCCCCCCCCCATCTCCATCCCATCGATGTTGTCCTTCTTGTAATTTGATTGCTTATATTTTGTATGTTTGTGTAATCTCTGAATCTTTGAAACATACATGTGATCAACTTTGAAATCTTTTCTGTAATGTCTATTTCTTTTTCTTTTCAATAAACTAAAAAAGATTTTTTTTAAAGAACTTGGTTATAGAGAGGAAATGGGGTGTGATATCTGTGTGTGATATACCTGCATGTCTAAGTTTGAAAACTCAAAAATACACTTCTAAATACACAGTGGTGGCTTCTCCCAGGAAGAAGTAGTGGGGCAGGGAGGGGGAGGAAGGGTTAAAAAAATGATAACTTATCTGCCGGGCAGCCGGCTGGCTGGCCCCCACCTCTCCTCCGTCCTCTCTGTTCACTTCCTGGCTTCTGTGCAAACAGGAAGCAGGAAGCACCCAGGCTTCCCTAAGCCAATCACAAAGCTGCAGTGCGGCCTTGTGATTGGCTGAGTGTCTTGGTTCGGCACCCAGACAGGGAATGGGAGCCTGGGCATGTTCTCCACCCAGGCTGTAATATAGCCTGGGTGGAGAACATGCAAAGTGTACATGAATGGGATCTTACAGTGTGCCACCACTTCTCCTCCCTGCGCTGCCCAGCCCACCCTGCCCTGCAAAACTGCCTCAGCATGGAAACATTATATGATAATAACGTTGCATTATCATTTTATTTTTCCTTTATTGTAGTGCTGAAAGTCAGTGGGGCGATGCTCCTTTGCCTTCGTAGTGGAGCTGCCCCTGTAAATACAGCTGCATAGTATCTGCTTTGCACTAGTGCTCAATTGGCCTATCACTGCACATTATCCCCAGGGATTATAATGACTTTTTTTGAGGATATATTTGCAAAGATTTTATTGACCACTCCCTTTTATTAAATACATTAACCTGGTTATTGAAAGGTAGACCAAAACTGTAATATATTCAACATATATGTTTCGTACATAATTTTTCTCATCCAGATCATTTGACTTGGGAGCAGATTCTCAAGCATCTCTAGAGGGCTGCTTGCTAAAGATCGTAACTCTGTTTAGTATTCACAAAACCTTCTGTAATTGAATCAATGTATAGTTGTCTTCTGCACATTTTCGACAAATAGAGGTGGTTGGGCTGATGGTGAGTAAAGTTCTAATTAGAATTTCTTACTGTTCTCTAGATGTGTGGATGTGACAGGACTTTATAGCATTTCAAGTAATCATCTGAGGTGTGCTCAGTCATCCTATATTAGTCATCCTGTTTTGAAAATTGTTAGCTCCCAATCACTATGCCTGTGCGTTAGACCTGACATCCTTGGCATGGTATTCCCCAAAAACTTTTTGCCTGCACTCCTTGATTTTTGGCTGAACCAAATTTTGTTGGCTTTATGACTCTGTGCACTTTATGGCTGCTGACCAGTGCTAAAGTGCTTGTGCTCGCTCCTTCAAACATGTTAAAATTAGACTATACCTAATAGGCACATTTCATTTACTTGTAAGTCCCTAGTAAATTTTATCACCTGCACCCAGGGCCTGTAAACTAAATACTATCGGGGGCTGCAGCACTCATTGTGCCACTCCCTAAAGTTGCCGTTTAAAATATGCCTCAGGCCTGCCACTGCAGCCTGTATTGGAATTTGAAACTTCCATTGCGACCTGACAAAATAAACCTAAAGTAGGCCCTAACAGTTAGGACAGTGAGCATGGTACTTAAGAAGTAGGACATGTGGGTTAATGTTTTATATTTCCTGGCAGCGAAAGCCTCCTAACGTCAATTTTCACTGTTGTCAGGCCTATATTTCCCATTGACTGACACTGAGTTACCTTATTACATTTAATAAGTGCTAACTTTAGATTGTGAGCAGATAGAGAAATACCAATTACTCTCAAATTGTTTGTAATTTTACATTTTCCCTAATAGTAAAGTCATATTTTGAGTTACTATTCTGAAAATGCCAATTTTAGAAAGTTGACATTTTGCTACAGAAACCAAATGTGCCTTTCTGCCAGTGTCCAGGGTGACAAAACTGTGACTGGCTCTCTTGTGGTATTCCTCACATACATAGTCACAGTAGGGCCTTGGGCAGATTCAGACTGTCAATAGTGTTCCAGGGTGCTCTATACAGGAGCTGCTGTCTACTTAAACTTGGGAACTAACAGAGTTATCTGCTTTTTTTGCATAATTTATGCAGCACTCTAACCCTGAAAGGGTTTTGGTGTGATATAACTATGTGTAGTATGACAATTAAAAAATATTTATTCTACATTATACATTATACTCATTGTAATTATTTTTTTTAACCTATATTTAGTAAATTAAATAGTATGAGTAATAAAACACACACTTTTATATATTTTACAAAATACAAACACAAATAAAAAACACCATAAAAAATAAAAACAATTCAATACCAAAATATAATAATCAATTTCACCATTATATAAAATAATAAAATATTAAAACCCCCAAAAGCACATTTACAAAAATGATATAAACATTAGAAAAATAAATATAACCAAAAGTATTTCAATCTGCCTGATGTATGCATTTGTAAATGAATGCGTAGTATTTATTTGTGTGTGCAATAAAGGCACTTTACACTTTTCAAAGAAAAGCACTGCCTGGACAATCGTTTATTGAGAATCATTATTGCGTGCAGGCGAATGGTGATTACTAGCACACACCACATTCCCCGAGCAGGCCTTGGACTGCTCTGCTTCATACCCTGACAGTGTCAAGAGCTAGAATGGGATGCTTGATTCCCAGTGTGAGGAGATATTGTGGACCTATTACTTGCCCAGGCCTCACATCCGACAGACCTAATGACCCAATTTTTCACACATTCCCTTTGCTACGATCTACTTTCCTGTAAAAATGAATAGTTAATCAAAAGTTTGATACTTTTAACTCTGTAAGTGTTTTCAGCTAATATGAATGTCTATCTTTGTGCAACTCACACATAACTTTTTTAATTTAATACCTAAGGAATAACAAAAATACCTCTTTTGACAGAAAAAGACTATAAATATTTACAATAACTTTACGTTTCACCAGAATATCAAATTTGCGAAAGCTAAAAGGATAAATGAAAGCATATTCCAGACTATGGACCATTACAATAATTTTCAGTGAACAGTTTACGTTTTGCACATAGTCTGAAGAATTATTCTATTTGTTAGAATAACAATTATGACATATATTATATACAGTAGTTTAGCCAAATTAAATGAGGACCGGATATAATTATAACTTTTTCGCGATACATTCATCCCTCCTCACCAGTCTGCTTATTACGGTTGAGAAATGCCTGACTGTCTTTCAGGACGCAGTTAAATCCACCATTGACGCACTGATCCCCCTGAAAATATCATCTGCGGCTCCTAAACGTTCCCAGACCCCTTGGTATTCCTCAGCTCTTTGGACAAACAAAAGTCAATGTAAAAAGATTGAGCGTCAATGGCGCCGAACTCAGACAGCCCTTGACAACGGAAAGTATAAAGCTGCCTTAGATTCCTACCACAAAAACATAAAAATCGCCCAGAAAAATTACATAGCCAACCAACTTGTACAAACAGATAACACCCCTAAAGTCCTCTTTCAAGTACTCAACACCCTCATCAATCCCAAAGCTTGCAACCCGCTCTGGCCCCTTCTATCTCCCTTATTTTAAAAGAATTCACTTTGCTCACCATCCAAGACACAAAATCCTTATTGAAATCTTCCAAATCCGGATCCCCCAAAGACCTAATACCAGCAAAAATCTCCAGAAGTCTCGCAGCTGAACTGGCAGCGCCTCTTTGTTCCATTCTTAACAGCTCAATCAAAGAAGGCAAGCTTCCCGTGGAATGGAAAGCTGCCCTGATTATGCCCTTTAGGAAAAACACCAAACTGCCCCCTGACGTGATATCTAACTACCGACCCATCTCACTACTCCCTCTCCATAGCAAATTATTGGAAAAACACATTAACACACATCTATCCACATTCATTGAATCCTCCGACTCTCTCGATCATTCACAGTCAGGATTCCGTCCCAGGAATAGCAGAGAATCAGCCCTGGTCAATGTCATAGATGACATCCGAATGTATGCGGACGCTGGCCGAGCAGTAATTCTCATACTGCTCGACCTGTCCGCAGCATTCGACACCATCTCGCACCAGATTCTGCTGGAAAGATTACGAACCATAGGCATTCAGGACACCACACTAGACTGGCTGAGGGACTTTCTTAAGGGGAGAACCTAAACGGTAAACCTCGGTCCCTTTAAATCTAAGACCACCTCGGTATCCAAAGGCGTACCACAGGGCTCCTGTCTCAGCCCCTTACTATTCAATGTATACGTCGCCCCACTCACAGCACTCCTAAGAAGCATTGGGTTTACCCCCATTTCCTACGCAGATGACACTCAACTCCTCCTTTCCTGCGACAAAAACACCCCTAACATCAAAAGCATTTTCGCAGAAGGCATGAAAACCATAACATCATGGATGAGTAACAATTTCCTGCAGTTAAACGCAGGAAAAACAGAAATAATGCTCTTCAAAGACGCAGTTACCAGCTGGTCACCTAGCTGGTGGCCAGAGGAACTAGGCTTGGCACCATCCCCAAAGTCATTGGTTAAAAACCTGGTGGTCCTAATAGATAGCAAACTCAACCTGGACGAGCATATAGCTGCAATCAAACGGGCATGCTTCCATGCACTTGGCCTTCTCCACAAGGTCTTTCATTTCCTTCCCCCTTCCACACGTAAAACCCTGATACACGCTCTGGTTCTCAGCCGACTAGATTTCAGCAATGCCCTGCTGATCTCTGCCAAGGAATCCTCCCTGTGCAGTCTACATGTGGTCCAGAACACAGCAGCCCGCCTGTTAGCCAGTGTACCCCACCGAGCTCCCTCACTCTCACTTCACCACAAACTACACTGGTTACCCATACGCAAAATAATTTCCATTCAAAATTTGCTGTATGGTGTTCAAAGGCCTAAACCAGATGGGACTAACATATCTGGCGGACAAACTGGTCAGACACACACCGTCATGTACCCTCCGCTCAAAAGGAAAGGGTCTTCTCACGTTCCACACATAAAACAATCCAGACTTGGAGGCAAACCATTCTCCTACCTAACCCCGCAACTCTGGAACCAACTACCTTTGGATATTCCCCAATGCACTAACTACCTGATCTTTAGCAAAAAACTCAAAACCTCTCTTTTCTAGTGCTTAAGTCACCATCTCTATACGTCCACAGCGTGGAAATACCCCTTCCGGGGGGATTCAGGCACTCTACAAATGACATAAATAAATAAAGAAATAACCTTATACACTTGATTTAATGCCTGCCGTCCTGTCCAGCGCCGGGAGACCCTTGTTTGGTAGCCGAGTGCTCTGTAAATCCCCAATACCTACAGACATACATTCAAGAAATACACTTATATAAGAAACCCGACCAACTTGTGTTTTAGGAACATTATTGCAAATTCACCCGTAAATATTTACCGTCAGGGTGTGTTGCAAGAAGATGTATGCTTTATATTGGCTAAGCTCCGACTATGTTTCCTCTAAGTCGGCATTTCCTCTGGGGCTCCCCAGGGGTAACCTTCAGAGCACATGGTGGTTTCACACTCACAGATACGAGTTTTTATCCGACTCCCATGAGAACGCCGTTCCTGATCTGACAGGCTATAATTATTGAATGCTGCCGGGGAAATGCTGCTGCGTCCAGGGGAGCCGCAGAGAGAGAGAGCTGGCGCGTCATTAGCACGGGTCTGTCGGTGCAGGAGGAGCTGACATTATTAATTAGCAAAGTGCAGCGCATATTTTACAATGTGACCCAAGACAACAAGTAAACATCTGGTTCTTGCTCATTTCAAGGAAATTGTTAAGACTCATTAATGCCAGAGAGGTGAACTAAAGGGCCTTCCAGCTGTGAAATTCAGTGGCTTGAAGCCAGTTCAGCCGCTGAACCTTCCGAGGTCAGTTCAGAAGAACAGAAAGGTGGCAAATTCAGGGGGCAGAGTGCCAGCGAGCTGTGAGAACGCTGCCCAGGCCTTGGGGTGATTTATCCTAGGAAATGTTGCAGTTTGAGATTCATTGCTTGTATTACACCATCCTGCTAAAAGTGGTTCATTGAAACCCCACAATGGGCGGGGGCGAGGGGGGGGCGGAGAATCAATCAAATTAAGTGTTCTGAGAAGGAAATGCTGTCATGTCAGCTGATCCGAATATGTAATGACAGTTCAGACTTTCCACAATATATTCGAAAGTTCCTTCCTCGACAGCAACATGTTTGAAATGATGTATGAAACGTGCAAGAGTAAATCCATCTGATGGCGCAACCGTCCTCAGGGTTAAATAATGTCGCCTCCTCAGCGGACATCTCTTAGCAGGAATGGGCGTCACAGCGTTTCCTGTCGGTGCATCGAAATGTTGCTGCGTGGCCTTTTTGAAATTAAAGAAATCTATGACAACTCCCCCACCACCTCCACCCACACACGCATACTTTTTCTTCAGCGTTTTCTGTGACAACATTTTGTCTGTGACAGAACTGAGTTTGTGCTCCTTTGTGCAGGTTCAATTTAGCGGTATGCAGAAAAAAGTGGCAAAAATTACAAAAGCGTTATGTAATGTAGCTAAAGAAGGGTATGACTTAAATAATGCATTTTAATATGAGCCACATTATTAACAGGAATAAAGAGATGACCTAATGAGAAGCCCCGTTGAGCATATAACAAAGCCAGGCAGGCCGCGCCTTCTCAGCTATGCAATTGACTTTCTCACAGGTTAGCTCCATCCCATAGGGAGGCTGCTATGAGAATTGGAAGGGCTGAGGTTCCTGCTGCAAGCAGGAGGCTGACGGTTGGCTGAAGCGGAAGTTCCAAGTCATGACCTGCCATTTCTCACGAAAGCTGGGAAGAGCAAGCAATCAAGTCACCCTTGATGCCATGCAGGGTTTCCCAATCTACTGGGCATGGTTGCCCTTTGGCTTGAGAGGCTAAATGAGTGGATTGCCACAGGAACGCTGCCACTCTCTGTGCACACCCTGCCCGATTACCAGGAACATGGCTAGCATCAGCTTGGCAAACACCTGTTGTCTTGGTGCCACCAGTCATCTTGTAGAAGGACTTAATATGAACATGAAGGCATCATGTAGGCCCCCTGATATATTAGACTAGGCGGATATATCAGACCTACCCACTCCCCGCACTGCCTTGCAGGAGAATCAACTCCTGACAAATCCTAAAGTGGCCATCAGGGGACATGTCTGGAGCTCTGCAGAGGACAGAAGTGTATAACCAGACATCTCTCGGAACTTGCTGCAGAATCGTGTTAGTCACTTGGGCGTCACTATTAGTTAGTTATCATGGTACCTAGTAAATTCCAAAAATGGCCAGAGAAAGATACCTAGACACTGTCATTTAATCTCATTGCGGGCACCATGAATGGCTGAATGTTTGACAGTAGGTCAAACCTGCTTTTGTTTTAAAAGATATAACAATGTTCGGCTTTTTTCCCTTTCTCACCTGGGTACCTCTGTGTCATGAGGTTTCAGTGCTCAATTACAGCTCGACATGCTACATTGAAGTGGCAAATATTTTAAATGTTACTCAACATGCTTGCCCACAAATATGCTATGAGAAAAACATGCTATTGTTGTCCTCTGTATCAGGAAATTATCTGGCAGGTACTTTCTATAATATATTAGCGCTGGGATGCCCAAGGGTAGCTATGCGCTCTATAAATCCACATCCAAATCCAAATCCATCCAAATCCAGTCATGCCAGCCTCTCATAGTCAGTGTGTGGAACAGAAAAAGCCCATGGTCTTTAGTTCTCATTTCTTTTAGTACTTCCCTCTTTCTTAATTCCACGCTACGGCTTCAAGTCATAGATATGTTCTATTATTTGCTTAATCACAAATTCCCCAAATTATTGCTTGGAATTAACATCAGGAAATACATAAATCAATGTGCCTTTTTACTTTTAGTTTTGTAATTGATTTGAATGATGTTGATTACTTGCAAGACTTGTTTCTGCTCATTGACCTTCCCTCATTTATATCCCATCACTCAGATCCTGCTCTGCCTAGAAACCTGCCATTGCTGGCTTTGTTTGCCGCCTTCCTTTTACATGCTCCAATCATGCCTATTGTAACACTGTCCTACTGCCTCCCTCTTATGCTTAGCAACTAGGCGTGTGCTCGCAGCTAACACATGGGTCCCCAATTTCCCATTGTGTGATACCCAGCCAGATGGAAATGGGTGGAGCAGCCATTGCCAAAGATGCTCTTTTTGCACTATCATTCGCTCTATTAATGCCAGAATAACAGAAGTTTCATTTTCTTTTTATAGGAGAGAAGCTTGGCACAGCTTCCTAATTTGAACAAAAACGCAAAAGTGTCTCGGATACCAAAAATGTTTCACTCACTATTAATGGCGGTTAAAATGACATAAGGATTTGTAAAAAAACGAGAATATTATGGGTGGAGCTCAATTAATCAGAAATCGTAAGAGTACAAATGAATATCTAAAGCAAGCATTCGGCAATCCAATAGGTCTCGCCCTTATAATAGAAGTACTAAACTATTGGCTTTGCCAATGCGTGTTTGTAAAAATATATTTTTTTTAAACAATAATAAAAAAATCAGTACACTAGAGAAAAATCAAATACCCATGAATGTAGCAAAATGAAAACCGGGAGTGAATTCTGTCTCTCATTCTGAATTCTTATGATTAACATGGACGTACAAAATATTACATACATGGAACAGAATGCCCATCAATTTAGATCGGTTCCGGAAATACAAATAAATACCAAATGACAGGCAGTAAAACGAAGAGGACATTTAACAGAACTGCAGCTGTTTAAAGTTTGACTCCGAAGTCCATTACTTGGACCATAAACCTGAAGTACATTGTTAAATTGGCTGTGGGGGAGGTCTTTACGGAAATTAGGTACTTGTCTAGAAGACGGTGGGGATTAAATAAAACAAACAACTGCAAATACAAATCAGCGTAATGAGGGGGGGTTTCTATTTAGTCCTGCTTTTTGAGACTTAGGAATTACCTCTAGAGGTAACTCATGTTGCCTCAGTGTATGAAGCAGTGGCGGACGGTGACGTTTGAAAGTGGTGAGGCGTAAAATGTTTGGCATACTTCAGCATAGCGAGCGAGCCCGAACAACCTAAGAGGGGTTCGGGGGGTTCTCCCCCCGAGAAAATTTTGAAAAAAGAGTGGAAAAATGGTGCATTTTCAAGCAAATTTGAGAAAGCAGAAAGGTTAATAAAGCAATGAAGAAAGTGCAGTTATTACAGTAATAAAGAGATCATGTCATATAACATAGGTAGCTGCTTATTCAGTATAACCACAGAGCTTCATAACAGACTTTGAGATATAATGCATTTCTGAGTACCTCACAGGTGTTTTTTATTTAACAAACAACTAAACAGGTGGTCGGAAACTAGCAGCATTGAACATACATATGTTTAAAGTTCTGCGCTACCTTTCCATGAGTCAAAACTTCCATTACACAAAACTCTGATCTCTCTCTAGGAAAAACATTAGCAATATCCTTGGTGCAACAACATCAGACAGTAGACTGTACTGTAGACAGAAGGGTGGCACTGCACAGGCAGCATTCATGAGGGAATCTAAGACTCTGGTGTGTGGTGTGCGCTGCAGCCTGCGTTATCTTATCAAATAAATAAGGTGGTCCACTGGGAAGAACTTCGCTGAAGCAGTGTTTTAGCATACAACACTTGAGAAGAAAAAAATTAAAACAGGTTCCCGCTTAAACATGCAAAAAATGCTGACCATAGGCTTGAAATTAAATTGTTGAGAAATTCCCTCCGTTCCATTGTATTTCCATTTTCTTGTCTCCCCTCCTTCTCTTTATGTTATTCCTTGCCCCTTTCCTTCCTCACTGTGAGGAAGGAAAGGGGCAAGGAATAAAATAAATAGACCACTCGTTCACACTTCCTCTCATCTCTGCATTTACATTACATGTATAGCAACATTTCCCTTTCTTCGCCTCTCTTCTCTCTTCCTCTCGCGTGCTCCTCATTCTACTCCCACGTAATTGCTTTCTTCCTTCCTCTTCCTCTTCATCTTATTGACCTTGTCCTACCCCATCTCACCCCTCTCTGTCTTGTAGTCTCTCACCTTTGCACTTCATACGCTCTTTTCTCTCACCTGTCTCTTCTTTTGCCCCCTTCACCATTCCTTTCTACATCCTTTTTTATCTCTACTGTGAAATCATGAAATGTGCTGCAACGCACCCCCCTTACATGCCAGAAACTAAGGATTTCCATCACACATGCATTGTGTGACACACATAGCCAAACGCAAGAGGCAATTCATATTTAAAATAATAACAATAACATGTAGGATGCTGTTATTTTAATTACTCTTTGAACGCGGCAAAGCGAAGGAAAGTTCATATATATTTGCAGTTTTTAAAGTCGTCTCAGTAGCTCGTGGCTTGGCCTCGCCTGTGTGCGAACCGCGGCCTTGTGCACATCATGTTCTGATTGGAAGCTGAGCTGTGGGCAGCATACGTCAAACAGACCACGAGGCCGCAGTGAGCATGTACGTCCACATCACGAGAAATAAAATACCCCTCTCGGGGCACCCGCACTAGACGGACCGGGACCAGACTATTTTAAGGGGGGAGGGACCCACTCCCTCGTGGCAATTAAAAAAACTGATTAAAAGTGATACGTTTACGAAACATAAACACGAGGAGGCAAATTCGCCGACTAAAAAAGACCCTTCTGACTTATTTATAGCTGCTTGGCACAAGGGCTGTCAAGTTTCCGGCAAAGTATGTGCATTTCTTAACGGGCGAGTTTCCATGATTTTCAAATACGGCTAATGCATTTATCGCCTGTGGCATCTATATATTTTTTAAGATCACTGCATACACCTCCCCTGCCAATTTCTTTCCATTTGTAATACTATAGAATCATGACAAGTTGCAACCCGTGATTATAGGGGCTCCCTCGGAAATGCCAAGATTGGTTTCAGCACTGATGTGTCTCAGACTGAGACACACATACTCAGTCGCTCCCAGCCCCCCCGACCCAGAGGAAGGAAAAACTGGTTGACAAATAAATACCCTTTTCAGCGCCATGGAGCTTTGGCACACTCCCGCGCGCTCCATACATCAACTTTTCAATATGAGGAAGAAAAAACCTGCACACAAAAATATCAATTTAGCGGGGCATTTTGATGCAATTTGACCGCTGTCCAGTGCTGACCATGAGTGAAGTGAGGAAACATCTGGGTTCAGCCAGCCATTTTCAAAAATTTCATTTACAATCCTTGTTTTTCAATTAATAAGAAGGCACACAATTCCCACATGAATGCCTTAGTGTAAAAGATGTTACTGCGCAATATAGTAACTGCGCAAAGCGGCAAAGGTGCTCGGGGCTGTCCGCACAACAAGGCGTGACGTGAACAGTGCTGGCCTCATGGCCTGGTGGTAAGTGCAAGTGAGGAGGGGTTCTTATGTAAAGGGTCAGGTCAGGGACTGGGCCTCAGTCGAAAGGGCTACAGGAACACATTACATAAAAAATACAAAAACTTAAGCCTCCACAATCATAGTCGTCGTGATACATACTAGAGTCAAAAACTGACTGACTCGCTGCTGGTTCCGGCACTGACTGTGTGTGTCTCGTCTCTGCTTGTCGTCTGACTCTGTCTGTCTCTGATGGTGACCGTGACTCTCAGTCCTCGCCTCGCACCTCGTGGTCGTGTCGTCTCCGTCTTGTGTGGCAGGCAACAACAGGCACTGGCGCGGTGACGTGGTGCGCCGAACAGCGTAGAGACTGGAATGGCCAATCACTACTGCATGGCTTCACATTGACGCAGTGTGATTGACCATACCATACGCACGGCGCACCATGACTCACTCCAACTGCTGCAGGACCGCGGTGAATAAACTCAGCCAATCCTGGCGCTGTATTACCAGCGCCACTGTGCCAGCAGCGCCAGGATTGGCTTAAGAGCAGGGTTAGTCCCTGCCCATAATGAGACCCGGGGGCCTGCGTTAGGAGAAGCACCCTCGGGTCCCAGTCACGTCGTGTAGTAGTCAAAAGTTTCAAGTGCCACACACACACATCTGCGCATGTTCGGGCCAGGATCCCAGAATAGAGCCCAAAACATGACATGCGCATTGCCCACCACTGTACTGCTGTCTGCTGGACTGCCCCGCCCCCACACCGACCCAGGCACAGACTGCGACGATGCTCGGCTGCGAATTTTTTTTATTCAACCACAGTGACAGAAGCTGCTGTGGCGGTGCATCCATTGGGGCGTGGGGCTGTCCCAGCTTAGTGGGGCAACGCCCCAACGCCCCCAATGGACGCACCGCCACTGGTATGAAGTGCTCTGCATGGCCCCTCTGCTGTGTAAATCACCACATGTGCAGAGTCACCTGCGTTACTCCTGTCATTGCAGACCTAGTGCTAATTTCTTTCTTTGTTCATTCACAGACTCATTCGTCCGTTCGTCTAGCTGCCCACCGAATCAATCATAAAACCTATCTATGGAGCTGATTACGATGGCAGACAGACGTCAGTCCGTCTGCCATTGTATCGGGGAGTGGGTCTCACAGGGCTGATTACAATGCGACCGCCACTACAGCGGTCGCACTTCCCATATTTTACACTGCAGCACCCGCCGCAATGTAAAAACAGCACATTTCACACTTCCCTGCACTACGTAGGATGTAGGGAAATGTTGGGGGGCACTCTGAAAAGAAATGGCCTGGGGTGAAGTAGGGCCTCGTACTGGCCCCCAATGTCCATCCCCGCTAGCCTTTCCATGGCGGGTGAAGTGCCATGGAAAGGCCGGCGGGGATGGACCATCGTAATCCCTAAAGCGGTGCCTGGCAGGCACCGCCGCCATTCCAGGGATTGGGAGGCCTCCGCAGCACCAGTGGGCTCAAGGAGCCCGTCGGATGGGTGGGTTCACCGCCATCGTAATCAGCCCCCATCTCTCAGTCCACCTATCCATCCCTTCATTATCTCCTCCTCCGTCTTCATCATAACACTAATGACATAATGACCTTTAGCCTTCCACAGAAACTCCAAAAGTTAAAGTCAGCATACCACCATGCCATCCTTCCAATATTGCAGACGCTGTCATCCACAAATGACATAAAAGGAACGTCCTGTTGCCAAAGCCGCCACAAGAAAGATGAAGCCCCACACAAAACAGAGCAGGAAGGGATGGGAAACTATACTGTGGCGAGGAAGACAAGCACTCGGAGTAATGAAGATGACCGGTAAGTAACTGGGCCATTCATTCAGCCATCCATTGCAATACAAAATAACCCCAACAGCAAGAGCTGCTTCTATGGTTGCAAACACATACTACCATGAGAGGGATGTCAGGACACGACTGGACGTGGGAACATGCTAAGAATAATGTGAAGAGGTCCCTGGTAGGGAGCAGGAGTATGGGCTGCTACGAGTGGATGGTCTGTGCAATAAGGGTATGACAATCCATATAATGACACGGCTTTGGTGAGATTGATGCAAAACAAAAAGAAACATTTGTGAGATGCAAAAAAAAACCATGTAACCTATAAAAAGAGAAATTTGGATTAAAGGGGCAGGGGCAGTGATACCAGCACTGGTTGGTTTAACCGTAGTGGCATTACAACCAGGTGCAATTTGGCAATAATTATTTTCCCTTTCCAGGAATCATTGTCATATAATCCAATTAATACATCTCAACAGAGGCCAACGCTGTTTTGATATTCCTGTTTAGCGGCATGTCGCACAACAGTGTGTTGAAACGTGCCAACTTAATTCAAGACGCAGTTAAAACAGATCGCAAGAACCATGACAATTGTCTATTTCAACTACAGATTTTGTCTGGGTGGGAAACAATGAGTGTTGTGAAATGTGTTTTGGTTTCCGATTTCTTATGAACATATTTGCTTGGGAAATACATTAGAGGTGGTAAACGTGATGCACATAACACCTTTTTTTTTTTTACAGTTCTTTATCACTCATCTGTTAAGTATGTATTACCATGAGACCTGATTGTCATAATTAAGATCATGAATAAAATGCAAATTGGTAACACCATGCGAATCATAAAAGAGACTTAGAACATTGAATAAAAGAAGGTATGGCTCGTACCCAGCGGATACTCTCTTTTTCCCAGTGCGCATGTTTTTAGGTAGATCACAACTGTGTTGCTACTCTCAGCCCGGTGGCGCTGTTTACTTGAGCCTTTGGAAACTCAGGTACATTAGCATCTCTTGCCTCGAGCACACTCCCTCGATTATTTCCTTGCCATATTATAATTACTCATCACATCAGCCCTCAGTGTTGTCAGTTGTGAGCACACACCACGGCTTTGTCACCGTTGTGTGTCCCTTTTGCCGTTCAGGGAGGGGAAAGGGAGTAAAAAGGAGGCAGTAGTTTGCTGCCCTGACTCGGCACAGGGGACAGACTACATTCCAAGGCTGAAAGCGCTGATGGAATGTCCGTATCAGGAAACAATTAATTGTTATGGACAGAGGAAGTGCTTTGTACAAACATTGCAAAATGAACAATTGATGGACGCAGTGCTGAACAATGTCAAACATTCACCCCAGTACAGAGATCTTGGCCAAATTCCAATATTTTTTTGCACCCCATGCCATTCTAGTTTAGACCCAGCCATATACAAATCAATCTTGCCTCGCTCCCCATGGGAACAGTCCACCTGGCATTAAAACAATGGATTAAGCTCAGATCTATTGCCTGTGGGTGAATGTTTGTATTGTTCAGCATTCCTTTCATCATCTGTCCTTTTTCCTTTTGTCGCCCTAAGTGGGAAGGGTATTCCCAGACGTGGGTTCCGTGCTCACTGTGCCACTGGATTCACAGCCTAGCTAGCCTGGGTGAGGAGTGGTGATACTCTGAAACTGGTCCCAGGATGCTTGTCTCCGGTCCAGGGAGGACCTGGCTTGGCAGTTCGGCTGGACTGTTCCCATGAGGAGCAGCGTCAAAACTGATTTGCATATGGCTGGGCCCAAACTGGGGTGGAGTAGTGGGTAAAAAAATGATGGATTAAACCCAGATCTTTTGACTGTGGGTGAATATTTGCATTGTTCAGCATTACGTCCATCATCTGTTCATTTTGCTTTTGTCACCCTAAGTGTGAAGGGTATGCCCAGATATGGGTTACGTGCTCACTACGCCACTGGATTCAAGCCAGCCTGGCTTATTAGAGATGATACCCCAAAACTGGTCCCAGGATGCTTATTTCTGGTCCAGGGAGGACCTGGGTTGGCAGATCGGGCTGGACTGTTCCCATGAGGAGTATGGTCAAGACTGATTTGCATATGGCTGGGTCCAAACTGGGGCGACATGGTGAGCAAAAAGACGATGAGCTAAACACAGATCTGTTGGCTGGTGTTGAATGTTTGCATTGTTCAGCATTCCGTCCATCATCTATTCTTTTTGCTCTTGTACAAACATTGGCAAAGCTAATAGTGCTCGCCTGTGCCAATGCCTTTATGGGGATGCTGGTACTCAACCTTTTGACTTCTGTGGACCCCCACTTAAGCATTAATGAAATCCAGGGACCCTCAGTCCCCTAAATCATTCTTGGAATTCAGGAACCCCTTGTGTCACTACTAGAAACTGAGACACTGGTTTAAGCAATTTCAGTGATTTGAACCTCAAAAAATCTACAAAAAACAGAAACATGTATTCACCAAACAAATACACAACTGATTTAATATAATTTACCAAATAAAAAAAACTAAATTTTCATTTTAATGGAAGTTCGGGCTTTTCTAAATTCAGTTGAGACCACACATCGTCCATTCTATATTTAGTTTGATGCATTTGCACTGCTCCACGAATCACTCCAAACACACCAACTGAATGTTTAGCTTCTAATTGCAAATTCCTTCATATTTGCTTATCACTTTACAGTTTTACATTTTGCTTCTGTTTTTGCATACACGTTATTAATCTGTTTACATTATTTAATTTTCTAAACAGTAGTGTACTACCTCTGTGGGCATCATAGACCCCTCACAGGTTAAGATGCTATGCAGATGGCTTGTCCACAATTGCAGAGCCATTTTGTAAAACCATTTATACCTATGGGTCTTTACGCGCACACGAATGAATGGAGTAGTATTACCTAATAGCAATTACCTTCTTAGCGAATCTATATTTGATAATATTAAGGAATCGCTAAATCTTTGGCGATTCCTTACATACATAGCATTCTGCGATTACCAGATAGCTTTTCGGTAAAAATCTCTATTTTGGAAGCGCAAAATGCTTTTTCGATACATATGGCCCATATTATCTTATATACAGAGACAAAGCTGGAAAGCTTGAGGACATTGTTCTGAATCAAATAAAGAAGGCGAATGAAGAAAGAACATATATTAAAAGAATGAAAGGCCAAAAAGATGAAAATATTTCAAGCAGAGAAGGCTTTTTATTTTTTTTATAGCAAACTTACTCTTTCTTTTTCGAGTAATTACTCCTACAATGTTGTCTGGCATTCTACAATATAAACAGACCTGAGTATCTGAAATTCTCATTTAAAATGCTGTTCCTAAATTAGTATGCAGTCCTCCTAAGCTAAACTGACAGAGTGTAGACTTATCACTGGAATGTACGTTTCCTGCTGAAAGCTACTTCTTTAGGTATTTTGATATTCGGTGAAAGGAATGAAGGTGACAGTGGTAGATTGTGATAAATAGACGACAGTACATTTATTTCTCAAATCTGACATTTAACCCTATGCACCTGAAACATCTATCAGTATAAATCACCCCAAACATCCCTAATTTCCACATAAAACTCTGAAAAATCTGTCCCTTGACTGATTTCCCATGGTAAGTGGCATCTACATCCACAACTATTTCAACCTCTCCTTTATCGCGAGAAGGTGTAAAATAATAATAATAAGGCTATATGTGAAACGCTTGGTTGCGCCTAACGGCACGTTCCAGCACTGCAAGAGAGTGACCAGGTAAAGAGATATAATGCCATATGTCTACTTGCTAGTATCTAGGGGAAATAGCCATGTTTTTAGTTTCCTTTGAAACAGTACCTCCGTTGGTTCCATCCTCAGATTGAGGGGTAGGAAATTCCATGCCTGAGCCGCTAGAGACTCATAGGAGCGACCGCGCCAGCTAGCTTTCCTTACCCGCGTAATCACTTCTTGTACAGTTGATTTTTACCTAGGTGCATATAAACGTGTTTAAATGTATGGTAATATTCCAATGTAGTAAATTACACAGGCCTATCAATCTTTTTTTTTTATCATGGGAAGCAAATTCCTCTGTTTCATTGCAGTTTATTTTATATTTCTCGAGGTCTAAACCACAAAGTTCACCGGTTGACGAAGAATCTTAAATCAGTCCATTCGCATTGCTTTTCCAGGAAATAAGGTATTTTACCAGCGTATCAGATTAATCCAGTATTGTGGTATTCCAGCACGAAATATGCCCGGCAGCTCTAAACCTCAAAACCTTTTATGATAGAAATTATTACTTACTGAAATGCTTCTATGTTTTAAGGTATTACAGCAAATACAATGTTTATAGCACAACATTTTTAGAATAGAGCATGCGATGTAACTATACGGACTTTAGACCTTGGAGATTCATTTCTAATCCTAGTTTCAGCCATTGTCCAAAGAAATTGGTTTCTGGCCTCATAATCTCCCGATTTTGTAAACTGTGAATATGTGCAATGCAAAGATGTCACTTGAGCAGCATGAACTTGAGTTGTCACCCAAACCACCTGAAAATAAGAGAGCTGTGGCGATCTTTCCCTAGGTTTGTGATATACATCAATACATATATATTTAAGGAGGGGAGATGACGTCACTCTTTCTCTTTACAAACTGGCTAATCCCATAATATTGCGAGGATGCCCACTAGGGGTCTGCCTTCTTACATCGATTAGCATTTTCTGTCCTACACAACGAGGCACATCACTTTAGCAGAAAGCTGCAAATCAATATGTTATATTTATTCTATAATGTGGTGCGAACAGTGTAGACCAAAATCACCGATGTTCACAGACTGATTTATATTAATTCATACCTGCAGCATTGCGAGAAAATTCAGAGCAGGTGTGATGGGTAGGCAAGATACCACCCATGGCCCAAACCTCCGTTTCTGAAACATTACGAAGGATGTTACCCCACTATTGCATTATGAGGGTTTGCATTCCAAAAACATGTTCAACAATTAACTGCGTTTTCATATAATCAATTTTGGGGTCTCATTTGTGGAGTATTTGCACACGAACCATCACAAATGCAATTTGTGTTGCAATTCATCTCTATGGGATGGTGTGTGTATGATTTTGTGATGTTTGCCAGTGGAGTTATTGGCTTAGCTGTTTTCTGGGCACTTCCCAAAGGATACAAGTTTCATCCTTTTATTAACGATGGCCATTGCAGAAACAATTTTTGCACCAAACACAATTATTGATGCGTGTCTGGTTCTTCCTTCCAAACTATGTCCGACGAGCAGCATTAGACAATTTGCAGAGCAAGACAAACAGCTCAGTGGTATCGGTGTGACGTACCACACAATAACAATTTTATTCCCACCACCTTGAACACTCCCATATTCAGGTGATTTTGACAAATGGCGGTTGGTTATTAATAGTATATTCCTATTCAGGCACATTACTTTTTATATTCTGTAGATATATTTTGCAGAAAATATAAAATATGTAAGTAGTATCCAAAAAGGAATTAATGGAATACAACCTGGATATTTGTGTATTAGATGCATAGATAAATCGATCTGAAGTTCTTTACACATGCACCCAGAAAGTGCAAAAGTATGATTTAACAGCAACGTAGGCACCTTCAACCGAGGCTATGGCGTTACTAAGCATATATGCTTCACACATGGCTTTACGACACGATCGTTACAACGACGCGTTGTTACCAGGTGTGCCATTACATCCCAAGTCGAAACAATGACTTGCTGTAGGGGGTGCGCTGGATTTAGGAATAGTATTACTATTACTATTCCTACTCCAGTTTGTGCACTAGCAGGTAAGGTGTTAGATTTAAAATCCAACACATTCCCTGGTGTTGCACGCCCCCTACAGCAAGTCGTTGTTACGACTTGCGTTGTAATTGAACGTGTGGTAACAGCACGGTCGTTGTAATGACTGCGTTGTAAGGTCATGCGTTGTGGAAACAGCGTTGTAAGCGCTGTTTCCCATTCAACTTGGCGGATTTGTAAAGGCACAAGCAAGTGAATAAAATCAGTTAAAAAGATAGGTAACTTGGAAGGCCAGTAGAGTAAGTCTTCTTTTGGTCAGGACTCTTAACACTTTTAGAGATACTGTTATGATAGATGGTGATTATTGGAAAGCAGATGATGTCCACACAAGGGCTAGCCACAATGCTAGCCCAAATGGAATACTCTTTCCAGTTTACTTTAATTGAAGCCCACCAAGTAAAGAAACTCCTACATGCCCCTATTAGAGCTAAGTATTTAGTCAATTTACTGCTGGTTATCTTTGAAAAATAGTGTTTCCCTGTCCCCATGCAGCAACACGATACCATCATAGAATTGTGCAATTCCAGAACATTGAGTGCTCTCTTAGTAGGCCGACTTGCCTCTGTTGCTTGGTAAGTGATCAAAATGATACGAGATCGAAAGCCTTCATTTTCCCCTGTCACTTTCTGTTCTGGGGGCAGGGCCCATGTCAGGCAGTTGGTTCATAACACCTGTCCCTGCACATGCCATCAGGGAGCACATGCACCATGTGATGGCTGCACCTAGTTGCCTGAACTTTACAGTGGCCATGAAGCACAGGAACTCAAAGGTAGAAGAGCAGTGTGCACCAGCTGCTCTATGGATCCTGTGCTGATGACCATCTCACCTAAAGAATGAGGACCTCCACATAGGGCAGATCTGCGTTTGTCTTGTGGTAAATAAAATTCCTTTACCTGGACTTAATTTGATACAGAAACATAAAAAAATAGCTCAGTAAAATGAGAGGCAGAATCCGTGGTATTAGAGGTTCGGAATGGGCTTTATTCCAACGAACGATTATAATCGGTTGCTCCAAGTTCCATCACCACGGAGGTTCAGGAAGTGAAGTACATACATTATTGACATGAAATGACTTTTATAGATCATACATTACAATGAGGCGAATGCAGTAGGCGTAACAATTGATAAGGAAAATGACGATTTATCTGCGTAACCAAAAATGGGTGTAATAAGGAGTAAAAAGGAACGTAATTGGTTATGATGTCACATATAGGTGGATCCATAAGATAATACTTGGCATAGATGCGCGCGCAGCAGCATGACGTGTAATTGACGTGTAACTAGGGGGTGAAGGGGACTTGACATTTAGCTCCACATGTGGAGACAAGAAGTCTGGGGGGTCAAGTCAACCTAATCCCAAATCATATCTAACATCCTATGTTTAAAGAACTATGTTATCCATAAAGAAGGACTCTCGAACAGAATCTATTCTATACTGACTGTGCGTGCGTGTACAAGCGTCTAAGTGTCTACACTAAATGCGAGGGCAGGAATATTCCATAGTAACAGGACTATGAATTACTTGCATAAGGGCAGAGAAGCCGGGCCTTTTGCTCGGTGGCTGGAAGAATGTTTACTTAAACTACTAGGCAGGAATGCATCGGCTGAGGGGGAAGCAGATAACTCGAAGGTGAAATACAGTTCTTGGCAGAGAATAGGCTGATGTCAGGCTTCGTGAGCCGCGCAGAGAATGAGACAAAGTTCATGGTCACAGATGCAGGCTCAGACTGGAGCTTTCAGAGGCAGAAGGCAAGAAGAGTTTGACGACAGAATCAGGGCCTACTTGCCTGGACTGTAAAATGGCATAAGTGAACCATATAAAGCCGGTGGCCTTTCATACTTAGGAATGGAATATCCGGCCTATTCATGGCGGATCTGACAGAGGACATGTTGACGGTGGACGCACATGTATTTGCGTCTTCATAACTGGAACTGGAGGGAACATACATGTACTTGTGACATGCACATAGAACCGTTGGGGTCCAAGATAGGGGACATAACTGACCAGAAAAATCCATATTTCCACATTCCCTCCTTGTCCCCTACTTGCCCGTCAAGAGGTATCAATCTTCATTAATCCATTGATCTGTTCATATAGCATCATTTGTTCTTCTTTCTTCTTCCGTGACGAATGAAATCTTGGTGGTGGAATGCACGAGGTGGTACACAGACCACAGATCGCTGGTCCACATTGTAGACATAGACAGCAGCTGAATAGTATGAGAAGGCCAATACCTAGGAAAGATAGAACTCTCCATCCTGTGGAAATATGGATTTTCCTGGTCAGTTATGTCCCCTATCTTGGACCCCAACGGTTCTATGTGCATGTCACAAGTACATGTAGTTTCCCTCCAGTTCCAGTTATGAAGACGCAAATACATGTGCGTCCACCGTCAACATGTCCTCTGTCAGATCCGCCATGAATAGGCCGGATATTCCATTCCCAAGTATGAAAAGCCATCGGCTTAATATGGTTCACTTATGCCATTTTACAGTCCAGGCAAGTAGGCCCTGATTCTGTCATCAAAACTCCTTTTCCCTTCTGCCTCTGAAAGCTCCGGTCCGAGCCTGCATCTATGACCATGAACTTTGTCTCATTCTCTGCGCGGCTCACGAAGCCTGACATCAGCCTATTCTCTGCCAAGAACTGTATTTCACCTTCGAATTATCTGCCTCTCCCTCAGCCGATGCATTCCTGCCTAGTAGTTTAAGTAAACATTCTTCCAGTTATCAAGCAAAAAGGCCCATCTTCTCTGTCCTCATGCAAGTAATTCATAGCCCTGTTACTAGGAAATATTCCTACCCCCTCGCATTCAGTGTAGACACTTAGACGCTTGTACATACACGCACAGTCAGTATAGAGTAGATTCTGTCCGAGAGTCCTTCTTTTGTGGATAACATAGTTCTTTAAACATAGGATGTTAGATATGATTTGGGATTAGGTTGACTTGACCCCCCAGACTTCTCGTCTCCACATATAGAGCTAAATGTCAAGTCCTCGTCACCCCCTAGTTACACGTCAATTACACGTCATACTGCTGCGCGCGCATCTATGCCAAGTATTATCTTATAGATCCACCTATACATGACATCATAACCAATCATGTTCCTTTTTACTCATTATTACACCCATTTTCGGTTACGCAGACAAACGTCAATGTCCTTATCAAATTGTCACGCCTACTGTATTCACTTCATTATAATGTATGTACTATAAAAGTTACTTCTCTGTCAATAAAGTATGTACTTCACTTCCTGAACCCCCGTGGTGATGGAACTTGAAGCATCCGATTATAATCGATTATTGGAATAAAGCCCATTCCGAAACTCTAATATCACGGATTCTGCCTCTCATTTTACTGAGCTATTTTATAATGTTTCTGTATCAAATTCAGTCCCGGTAAAGGAATTTTTATTTACCACATGATGGCGCCCGAACAGGGACACTTTCTCATCTCACGCGCCGGCGGTGCGTTGCAGGCCCGGTCTCCTGCCACAGCTGGACGGACAATAACGCGTACCAGCAGGATTTCCTGTATCTCCCTCCGGTCAAGCGGGGGCGACTGAGACTGCGATCAACACCCAGACGAGGCGGTGAGAAGTGCGAAGTATCCCGACCAGAGCCTAGCTGAGAGAGCAAGATCCGAGGTATACAGAGACCCACCAGTCCGAAGTCAAGTCCAGTGTCCGACGAGTCGAGTCGAGTCGAGTCCAGTCCGGTTCAAGTTCAAGTTACTGAGGCCTTCCGTTTCCGAAGCTACCCGGTGAGTACCATTGCTGGGGAGGCATTTCTGACGTGCACATAGGTTGTGCCGGTCAAGACGGGTTTGGGTACACAAATCCGGTCTGCACTGTTTTAGCAGTGTATCTGTACTGTTTAGCAGTATATCAAGTATTCCGAAGTATTCCGAAGTGTCTAGTTATTGTCTAGTTATTGTCGAGAATTAAGCTTGGTGATTAGTTATGCAGACGATCATCATTGTTGTTTCAGTTAAAAGTTTAATGTTTAATGTTTAAAGTGTTTAAGTATGTTCTGTATATCGTGGTATGAATGACTGTTCATTATCGTGTTTATTGTATTATGTCTGTTCAAATTCAAGTATCAGGTCAAAATCAAGTATAAGGTCAGTTCTCAATATGCCGCTCTTTTCGAAATTAAGACAGATCACTACCAGAAAAGGGGTTCTCGAAGAAGCCGTCCCTATTCCTCCTAGGGACACTCCAGGGCACTTTATGTATCACAAACATGGCTTAGACGCTATATTATTTCTTGATTTATGGGTAGACTATACCAAGGGATTACCAGAAAGTCAGAGGTGGCCCACAGCGGGGACCTGGGATGCAGAGTGCATCATGAAAGTCGAGGAAGAGTTATGGAAAAGGAAAGTCAGACAGTCACAGAAAGACGCCGTTGAATTATGGCGTAAAGAATCACATAGACGAACAGAAAAAGCACGTAGACAGGAAGAGAAGAGTAAAGAAAGTTCAAGCAAGGTTCAAGAAAAACTATTAATTGAGGAAGGAATCCGAGTGAAATCAGAACAAGTAGACAGACAAAGAAATTCCCTTATGAATGGTATGTATCCCCTTCTGGCCGAAGGATTACCTAAGGCTACTCCAGAGATACCGAAAGACCTGCCACCCCCATTATTTCCAATCAAGGTACATCCTAAGGGGCATCCTAGAACCGCAGAAGATGTTTTTCTTTCCTCATATTTAGATGACGCAGCTCCCGAGTATGCTAATTCCGCCCCACATAGACCGCATACCAGGGAGGTTCAACGCCAAGATCCAGTGCCCGTATCCCTACAGCAGCAAACCGAGTCACAAGTTCCGGCAAGCACATCTGTTTCTGCATCTGTTTCTACAGGTGCTTCCATAGCTGAGTCCACACCTATAGTTGCTGTGTCACGTTCGACGAATCCTTTCACACCCGACGCCCCAGATGGGGCCACGGGAGGTGCTACCAATATTTTTTCTACGCCACCCAGAATAAATAAACTTACTTTTCAAGAGTCAGCGCATTCACGTACACCCAAACTCCTTAGTGCCCGTGCGCTTAAGGAACTTCTTATAGATTGTAGATATGACCCGGTGCCTGGAAAGGAGGACGAAATGACCCTAGCATCATTGCGTATCAGACGAGCCGCAGTGTATTTAGCGAAGTTACCAGGAATGACTGCGCATCTAGATAATATATATCATTTTGTCCAAACAGGGCGAGATCCAGAATGTATTTACAGAGCTATGGAATACCAGAAAGTAGAGATACAGGGGGAACTGTTACGTTTCCTCATAAACTGTGTGATCAGAAATCAAGACCGACCGGGGGTAGACCCGGAAGTAATGAAAATTCTTACAAGATGGAGCCAGAATATATCAGAAGGGAGACATGATAAACAAAATTGTATAATAGCCATGTGTCGAAAGATCCGTAAAGAAATAGAACGCCTACACGAAGAGCGATTAGAGGTAGACGAATTCTAACAAAACGAGGAAGAAGGGTCAGGACTGCCCACAGGACAGTCGGACACCATAGCCTATGTGGGTAGAGGAAGATCTTGTAATAGGAATCAGACTAGATATCATACTGACTCAATACATCCGATATGTCCAGATAATAACAGGAATTTCCAAATACCTATAATTAATATAAGGTCTAACGAGCATTCGTTCCAAACCACCGACAAACTACTCCGAGAACGAAGGGGTTATCATTTCCTCGATTCTATGGATGAACAAGATTTAGCCAGGGCAGCTGTCCATTGGGTGGACAGTCCCGGAAAATATAGCGATGATACAGTAGTACGCACATTTTTGAATCTTACCCCAGATGAACAAAGGTTAGCTGGGATTTATATGATTCAACAACTCATTATACTATATCGGAGTCGGCATTCGGACCCTGGTCCCTTGCCTGACATACTGACTGAATTACTTATGAATAAATGGAGAGGTCCAGGTACTGAATTAATTAAAGAAATTCTAGAATCAAGAAAGCAGTATATTCTTTTTGTATGTTCAGAACATGTTCCATTGTCCGTCAAGGAAAGAACTACGTATCACATAGATAGGCAGAATCCCTTACGAGAAGTGCACCCAATAAAGGGTGAGGACAATCAGTTTAAACGTGTATTTGTATATACGCCCATATCGAAAATAGAATTGTTAGAAATGAAGAAAGTGGTACCCAGTCATGACAAAGACCCAGCGGGTTTTCACCGAGAAATTAAAGACATGTTACTCATGGGAGAGTATACCTACCCCGACATTATGACAATATTAAAGGTGTTGATGCCTGCTGGCATTTATGAGAAACTCAAGGAAAAAGAGTGGGAGGTAGGAGATCAAAAGATAGAATGGTCAGCATTAGAAGCAGAAGAAAGGGCCCGAGGTCCAGGTTCGGGGCTTGGGGATAAAACTAAAGCACTACCAGGTCTACTAGTACAGGTACTGCCACGTTTATTATCTACTAAAAAGGAAGATTGGGGTACAATTTCAGCCTGTAAACAGAAGCAAGATGAAGACACTAGCGATTACTATGCCCGATTCGAGAAATGTTTTGGTATAAATAGTGGCATAAAAGCAAGTAGCGAATCATACCCGCATCTGTTTGTAACAAAATTAGTGGAAAATGCCCTGCCCCCAGTAAAGAATAGAGTATTAAAATTCGAGAGTACCTGGCAAGGTAACACTCCAACACAAATGTTACAAATGTTACAGTACCACCACAATAGAATTAAAGAGGAACAGGAACATGAACACAGACGCATGAAAGACACGAAAATGAAAATGCTAGTTTCCCAAACAGTTCCAGCTGAAGGACATAAAAAGGGTATGACACATTCCGATTCAACCGGACCTGTAAAAGGGACATGCAATTATTGTAAAAAGCCAGGTCATTACGTACACGATTGTCCAGTCTTAAAACATAATATCGCCATAGGTAAAACACAAGAAAGATCACGGCCACTCAGACAAGATCAGAATGAACAAGGAGCTATGCAGCATGCCCAGGCCATGCCAGCCGCACAACAGCCAATACACTTTGTGCCAGCTGCACCCCCATTGCCTGTTGCTGCCACACAAACAACAACACGACAAATGTATCAGACCGCCCAGTATGAATATCCCGAGTATCAGCGTTACGCATGAACAAGCCTAGAGAGGGAAGTTGACTTACCCCTTATTGAAATTCCAGTAGACCAAGAAGGACCTTATGTACATAGTGAATTATTAGGCCAAGATAGAAAATTTCTACTCGATACAGGGGCAAGTCGAGCGACCATAAAACGTAGTGAAGTTCCAGGGGCACCCCTCTCAGGCTCACAGAATATTTCCCTTGGTTTTTCAGGAAAACCTATTGTTAATGAAGTGTCACAACCTCTGCCACTTACGATAGGACCTTTGACCCGAACTACAGATTTATTGCTTACCAAATCATGTCCAGAAAATCTATTAGGAATAAAAACGTTAAAAGCTCTAGGAGCTATAATATGTTGTTCTCCGGAAGGAGTAAGACTGTTTTTACGTGATTTTAAAGGTCACTATGTGTCTAGAGACATGGATCCCCGATTACAGATTTTACCTACACGACTATGGGCACAAGGCCCTACTGATGTTGGATGCATGAATATTACACCATATCGAGTCACATTAAAGGCAGGAGTGGTGCTACCACGAATGCGACAATACAAGTTACCACCAGATGCTGTAGTGGCTTTACTACAAATCATTGACGAGCTCATTGCCCAAGGAGTAGTTGTGGAAACAGACTCCAATATATGTAATTCACCGATAATACCGATTCTTAAACGAACAGATCCGAAGGCCCCGCCAGTATATCGATTGGTTATTGATCTGCGCGAGTTAAACAAATGCATTGTGCCACAATTCCCTGTGGTCCCAGATATCTCGTCATTACTGACAGCTATTGATTCCGAAGCGACATTCTTCACTGTAATCGATCTCAAGAATGCCTTTTTCAGCGTCCCAATAGATCCAGAAAGCCAATATTTGTTCGGATTTAGTTTAAATGGACGTAGCTTTAAATTCTCACGCGCACCTCAAGGATTTACAGAAAGCCCCAGCATCTATAGCCAAGCACTGAAACGAGAACTCGATAGTATCCATATGCCAGTTAACACTGCTCTGCTTCAATACGTCGATGATCTGCTGATCACCGCCCGAAGCGAACCTGAATGTGAAAAAGCATCACTGACAGTTTTACAATTTCTAGCCGAAAAAGGGCACAAGGTGTCCCCTTCTAAGCTGCAATTCTGTGTCCAGCGAGTTATTTATCTTGGACACTCGCTGTCCAAGGAGGGAAGGCAGCTTACACCAGACCGCATTCAGTTAATAGCTAACATGCCGATACCCAAGACACAAAAGGAGGTGCGGGCTTTCATAGGCCTCACTTCATACTGTAGACAGTGGATCCCGCAATATGCATTTCTAGCAAAACCACTCATTCAGTTGACAACCCAGGAGGCAGCCACATCGACTGTTCTCCCTTGGACTCAAGAACATACACAAGTTTTTGAAAGCCTAAAGAAAACTTTATGTCAAGCACCTGTTTTAGCAACACCATGTTACAGAAAACAGTTTACACTCTTTGTTACAGAACGCGAAGGTACTGCTTTGTCAGTACTCACACAGGATCAAGCAGGAGCACACAAACCATGTGCTTATTTTTCTAGTACATTAGATCCCGTAGCTCAGGCTTTGCCTGCATGTCTGAAATCAGTGGCAGCGACAGCTTTAGCAATCAGACAAAGCGATGCCATAGTGTTAGGACATCCATTGACAGTTCAAGTACCACACGCAGTAGAGGTTCTTATAAATAGAACACAAACACAACACTTGACCATAGCACGACTTACAGGGTATGAACTTACATTGTTTCAGCCACATATAGAAATAAGACGCTGTAACACATTGAATCCTGCCACACTTTTGCCAGTAACCGGAACAGACCCACTAGCCCATGACTGTATTGAAGTTATTACTGTAACGACAAAACCCAGACAAGACTTGACCGATGTTCCATTGTCAGATCCAGACTTGACATTTTATGTCGATGGTTCATGTATGAGAACAAGTACAGGAGAATTAGTGGCCGCTTATGCAGTCACAACAGATACTGAAGTCATTGAAACTAATCGTATAAATACTTTGTCAGCTCAAGCCGCAGAGCTCATCGCTCTGACACAAGCCTGTATTCAAGCCACGAATAAAAAAGTCAACATATACACTGACTCACGTTATGCATTCGGAGTTGTACATGACTTCGGCGTGCTGTGGCGAGAGAGAGGTTATTTAACTTCCCACGGTGCCCACATTCAGCACGGACCCCTCATTCATGCCTTATTAGATGCAATACATCTACCTACTGAAATATCAATTATGAAATGTAAGGCCCATACGAAGGTTACTGATATCATTTCCCAAGGCAATGATCTAGCCGACAGAACAGCTAAACTGACCGCTCAAACTCAAACCCCCGACATGACAAAGACAATAGTCCTGACATCGACACATTGTATGACAGTTAAAGATCCTACTCTTGACGTAATTGACATACAGACACATGCTACACCAGACGAAATAAAGAAATGGACTGAATTAGGAGGGATCCAAACGGACCAAGGATGGATGATGAAGGAAAAGTCTGTATGGTTCCTTCCTGATTCA
Source organism: Triturus cristatus (assembly GCF_964204655.1). Classification (NCBI taxonomy): domain Eukaryota; kingdom Metazoa; phylum Chordata; class Amphibia; order Caudata; family Salamandridae; genus Triturus; species Triturus cristatus. The sequence goes on from NC_140583.1 coordinate 350,118,763, forward strand.
ATGGTCCAAGTTATAATTAACACTATACATAGTCCGGCACATCTAGGAGAAAAAGCTATGCTAGACAGCATTCAACACATTTGGTTTAATAAACATTTACGAGCAGCAGCCAAACAAAAGGTCCGTACCTGTATGATCTGTTGCCAGTTCAACCCAGGAAAAAGTGTTCCCGTAGAACAGGGTGGATTTCATCCTCCTGATCACCCTTTTGAAGTCCTACAGATGGATTATATCCAGATGGAACGATGTCGAGGATTCAAATATGTTCTCGTAGTTGTCTGCGCTCTGTCCCGTTGGACGGAGGCATACCCGGTTTCAGATTACACTGCTCCGACTACTGCCAAACAGTTGGTTCGAGAATTTTTCCCACGATACGGTTTACCACGTGCTGTTTACTCAGATAACGGCCAGCCGTTCTCATCAGAATTAATGAAACATGTTTCACTTCTGTTAGGATATCAGTGGAAATTCCACTGTGTCCGACACCCCGAGGCAGCAGGTCTCGTAGAAAGACACAACCAGATACTGAAAATCAGAATGTCCAAAATATGCAGAGAGAAAGGTGTCGACTGGGTAGTAGCGTTACCAGTTGCACTATTTTACATGAGAATGGTAGCACACTCTCGAACAGGGCTATCCCCGTATGAGGTGATCTTCGGTAGACCACCAAATATGTGGGGGACGCCTATACCACGTAAAATAACTGATATTGACTGTAATATGCTGACAGATTACTTGGCTTCCTTGATGTCTGCACTACAATCTTCTCGTTCACAGGTAGCTGCAGCCTTTCCCGACAACACTGAGGTGAAACCCCATGACGTTGTTCCGGGTAATCTTGTCTTTGTGAGGAATTTCGACCGAAAGACTCAGCTGGAGCCCAGGTGGAAAGCACCCAAGTTGGTCCTGTTGACCACAAGAACAGCCGTGAAGATCGAGGGCCGCAAGGGCTGGATTCATTCAAGCCATATTAAGAAATTTCATGGACTATCCTCGGATATAGACACTGTGCCCTGCACTACTTCACAGACTGATTCAAAACTCCCTTTTGTTGAACCGAACAAATCTGAAAGTTATAAACTAAAGCTTAGGCCCAACCAGTCGAGCAATTTGATTGTTTAAGTCCTCTCCAAGGTGAAGCGGTTGAATTGTCTCTGACATGTATCCCTTGGACCTGAGTAGAGGAAATACCCGTAAAATGTTGAAACAACAGGCGTATTGTAAATCACTGCGTAGCCACTGTATAGTGACATTATTAATTTTGTTTTTATTGAGTCTTTTAATAATTATTACAAGTATGTTGTTGCACATATATTACCCTATTTCTAGACATGTTTATAATGTTACTGCTGAACATTCTTTTAGTGACTTACCTCCGCATGAATTGTCTTATAGACTTGCGCTGCGCAATAACACTTTCATCAGTATGTTACATCATTCCCATCAGACTAGTAATGCCACAAATTGTTGGGTGTGTGGCCGACTCCCTCCCTATCAGAATTATGAAGGAGTCCTGCCATTCTTTCCACACCCATTTACACACAATGGCTCCTGTGGAGCATGGTTCAGTTTAATCAATTCCATAGACTCAGACACAGCAGTTTACCAAGATCATTGGATATGGGGAAACCTGAACCTAGTTTTACTCAAAGTCTGCTACCCTGACAAGGAGGGTCGCCCCAAAAGAACAGGAACTGATCTAGAAAATGAAGTGTATGGATTAGGTAATTTTACACCTAATCTCATGATTCTAAATGTCGTATCCGAAGTTGAACTAGTCTTACCCACCATGTCAGTATTCCCAGCAAAAGGTGAATTGTGTGTAAGAAAGGTTGGTTCCATACATATGGGCCATAGTAAATGCACTACTATAGTAGAATTCAGTGATCAAGGAAAATCTTCATTTAGAGCTTCTCGCCACTCCTACTTCATATGTGGTCAGATTGCATATATGCGTCTACCCCTAGATTGGGATGGTACCTGCTACATTGCATTCCTTTTGCCACCTGTTTTCCTAGCTCCTCCTGATTATTACAGAAATATTCATTTAGTACACAACAGAGAACGGAGAGATCTCCCCATTGTCGATTACACTGAAACGGCATGGGACAAGTATGTAGATTTTAATAAAGGCATCTTTCCCTATATAGGTACTGTTACTAATAGTAAGCTGATACGTAGATTAACTAGAACCCTTGAAGCAGTAGTGAATGAGACTATTTCCGCCTTAGGCAATTTAACGGAAGAGCAGTCTGCTATGCGGATTGTTGTGCTTCAAAATCGTCTTGTCCTTGACGTCATCCTGGCTGATAGGGGCGGAGCTTGTAGGGTCATCGGATCAAGCTGCTGCGTATTCATACCAGAAAATTCGCCATCTGTATATAAAGCCATCACTCGCCTTCATAAGATTGTAAGCCAGATACACCAGAACCCAGGCACTTGGACTTGGTCCAGTTGGTTTTGGAATGCGGTATCAGCCTGGGGATGGAGAGTTTTATCCTTCCTAGGTATTGGCCTTCTCATACTATTCAGTTGCTGTCTATGTCTACAATGTGGACCAGCGATTTGTGGTCTGTGTGCCACATCGTGCATTCCACATCAAGATTTACGTTCAGGATCCCGGAAGAAGAAAGAAGAACAAATGATGCTATATGAACAGGTCAATGGATTAATGAAGATTGATATCTCTTGAAGGGCAAGTAGGGGACAAGGAGGGAATGTGGAAATATGGATTTTCCTGGTCAGTTATGTCCCCTATCTTGGACCCCAACGGTTCTATGTGCATGTCACAAGTACATGTAGTTTCCCTCCAGTTCCAGTTATGAAGACGCAAATACATGTGCGTCCACCGTCAACATGTCCTCTGTCAGATCCGCCATGAATAGGCCGGATATTCCATTCCCAAGTATGAAAAGCCATCGGCTTAATATGGTTCACTTATGCCATTTTACAGTCCAGGCAAGTAGGCCCTGATTCTGTCATCAAAACTCCTTTTCCCTTCTGCCTCTGAAAGCTCCGGTCCGAGCCTGCATCTATGACCATGAACTTTGTCTCATTCTCTGCGCGGCTCACGAAGCCTGACATCAGCCTATTCTCTGCCAAGAACTGTATTTCACCTTCGAATTATCTGCCTCTCCCTCAGCCGATGCATTCCTGCCTAGTAGTTTAAGTAAACATTCTTCCAGTTATCAAGCAAAAAGGCCCATCTTCTCTGTCCTCATGCAAGTAATTCATAGCCCTGTTACTAGGAAATATTCCTACCCCCTCGCATTCAGTGTAGACACTTAGACGCTTGTACATACACGCACAGTCAGTATAGAGTAGATTCTGTCCGAGAGTCCTTCTTTTGTGGATAACATAGTTCTTTAAACATAGGATGTTAGATATGATTTGGGATTAGGTTGACTTGACCCCCCAGACTTCTCGTCTCCACATATAGAGCTAAATGTCAAGTCCTCGTCACCCCCTAGTTACACGTCAATTACACGTCATACTGCTGCGCGCGCATCTATGCCAAGTATTATCTTATAGATCCACCTATACATGACATCATAACCAATCATGTTCCTTTTTACTCATTATTACACCCATTTTCGGTTACGCAGACAAACGTCAATGTCCTTATCAAATTGTCACGCCTACTGTATTCACTTCATTATAATGTATGTACTATAAAAGTTACTTCTCTGTCAATAAAGTATGTACTTCACTTCCTGAACCCCCGTGGTGATGGAACTTGAAGCATCCGATTATAATCGATTATTGGAATAAAGCCCATTCCGAAACTCTAATATCACGGATTCTGCCTCTCATTTTACTGAGCTATTTTATAATGTTTCTGTATCAAATTCAGTCCCGGTAAAGGAATTTTTATTTACCACAATCCCCAGGCTGATATCACACTCCAAAACCAACTGGACCAAGTCCAAGTGCCTGGGTTCTGGTGTATCTGGTTTACAATCTTATGAAGGCGAGTTATGGCTTTATATACTGATGGCGAATTTTCTGGTATGAATACGCAGCAGCTTGATCCAATGACCCTACAAGCTCCGCCCCTATCAGCCAGGATGACGTCAAGGACAAGACGATTTTGAAGCACAACAATCCGCATAGCAGACTGCTCTTCTGTTAAATTGCCTAAGGCGGAAATAGTTTCATTCACTACTGCTTCAAGGGTTCTAGTTAATCTACGTATTAGTTTACTATTAGTAACAGTACCTATATAGGGAAAGATGCCTTTATTGAAATCTGTGTATTTTTCCCATGCTGTTTCAGTGTAATCGACAATCGGGAGATCTCTCCGCTCTCTATTGTGTACTAAATGAATATTTCTATAATAATCAGGGGGAGCTAGGAAAACAGGTGGCAAAAGGAATGCAATGTAGCAGGTACCATCCCAATCTAGAGGTAGACGCATATATGCAGTCTGACCACATATAAAGTAGGAGTGGCGATAAGCTCTGAATGAGGATTTGCCTTGATCACTGAATTCTACTGTAGTAGTGCATTTACTATGGCCCATATGTATGGAACCAACCTTTCTTACACACAATTCACCCTTCGCTGGGAATACTGACATGGTGGGTAAGACTAGTTCAACTTCGGATACGACATTTAGAATCATGAGATTAGGTGTAAAATTACCTAATCCGTATACTTCATTTTCTAGATCAGTTCCTGTTCTTTTGGGGCGACCCTCCTTGTCAGGGTAGCAGACCTTGAGTAAAACTAGGTTCAGGTTTCCCCATACCCACTGATCTTGGTAAACTGCTGTGTCTGAGTCTATGGAATTGATTAAACTAAACCATGCTCCACAGGAGCCATTATGTGTAAATGGGTGTGGAAAGAATGGCAAGACTCCTTCATAATTCTGATAGGGAGGGAGCCGGCCACACACCCAACAATTAGTTGCATTACTAGTCTGATGGGAGTAATGTAACATACTAATGAAAGTGTTATTGCGCAGCGCAAGTCTATAAGACAATTCATGCGGGGGTAAGTCACTAAAAGAATGTTCTGCGGTAACATTGTAAACGTTTCTGGCAATAGGGTAATATATGTGCAACAATATACTTGCAGTAATTATTAAAAGACTCAAGAAAAACAAGATTAATAATGTCACTATACAGTGGCTACGCAGTGATTTACAATACGCCTGTCGTTTCATCATTTTTCGCGACTGTCCATGATTCAGGTCTAGAGGATACATGTCAGAGACAGATTCAACCGCTTCACCTAGGAGAGGACTTAAACAATCAAATTGTCTGACGTTCTAGGCCTCAATTTTACTTTATAGAGTTCGGTTTTGGTCTTTTCAACCAAAGGAAGTTTTGAATCAGTCTGTGAGGGAGTGCAGGGCACAATGTCTATATCCGAGGATAGTCCATGAAATTTCTTGATATGACTTGAATGAATCCAGCCCTTGCGGCCCTCGATCTTCACGGCTGTTCTTGTGGTCAGCAGAACCAACTTGGGTGTCTTCCACCTGGGCTCCAGCTGAGTCTTTCGGTCGAAATTTTTCACAAACACGAAATCACCCGGAACTACGTCATGGGGTTTCACCTCAGTGTTGTCGGGAAATGCTGCAGCAACCTGTGAACGACAAGATTGTAGTGCAGACATCAAGGAAGCCAAGTAATCTGTCAGCATATTACAGTCAATATCAGTTATTTTGCGTGGTATAGGCGTCCCCCACATATTTGGTGGTCTGCCGAAGATCACCTCATACGGGGATAGCCCTGTTCGAGAGTGTGCTACCATTCTCATGTAAAAGAGTGCAACTGGTAATGCTACTATCCAGTCGACACCTTTCTCTCTGCATATTTTGGACAGTCTGATTTTCAGTATCTGATTATGTCTTTCTACGAGACCTGCTGCCTCGGGGTGTCGAACACAGTGGAATTTCCACTGATATCCTAGCAGAAGTGAAACATGTTTCATTAATTCGGATGAGAACGGCTGGCCGTTATCTGAGTAGACAACACGTGGTAAACCGTATCGTGGGAAGAATTCTCGAACTAACTGTTTGGCAGTAGTCGGGGCAGTGTAATCTGAAACCGGATATGCCTCCGTCCAACGGGACAGAGCGCAGACAACTACGAGAACATATTTGAATCCTCGACATCGTTCCATCTGGATATAATCCATCTGGAGGGCTTCAAAAGGGTGATCAGGAGGATGAAATCCACCCTGTTCTACGGGAACACTTTTTCCTGGGTTGAACTGGCAACAGATCATACAGGTACGGACTTTTTGTTTGGCTGCTGCTCGTAAATGTTTATTGAACCAAATGTGTTGAATGCTGTCTAGCATAGCTTTTTCTCCTAGATGTGCTGGACTATGTATAGTGTTAACTATAACTTGGACCATTGAATCAGGAAGGAACCATACAGACTTTTCCTTCATCATCCATCCTTGGTCCGTTTGGATCCCTCCTAATTCAGTCCATTTCTTTATTTCGTCTGGTGTAGCATGTGTCTGTATGTCAATTACGTCAAGAGTAGGATCTTTAATTGTCATACAATGTGTCGGCATCGGGACTATTGTCTTTGTCATGTCGGGGGTTTGAGTTTGAGCAGTCTGTTTAGCTGTTCTGTCGGCTAGATCATTGCCTTGGGAAATGATATCAGTAACCTTCGTATGAGCCTTACATTTCATAATTGATATTGCAGTAGGTAGATGTATTGCATCTAATAAGGCATGAATGAGGGGTCCGTGCTGAATGTGGGCACCGTGGGAAGTTAAATAACCTCTCTCTCGCCACAGCACGCCGAAGTCATGTACAACTCCGAATGCATAACGTGAATCAGTGTATATGTTGACTTTTTTACTTGTGGCTTGAATACAGGCTTGTGTCAGAGCGATGAGCTCTGCGGCTTGAGCTGACAAAGTATTAATACGATTAGTTTCAATGACTTCTGTATCTGTTGTGACTGCGTAAGCAGCCACTAACTCTCCTGTACTTGTTCTCATACATGAACCATCTACATACAACGTCAGGTCTGGATCTGACAATGGGACATCTGTCAAGTCTTGTCTGGGTTTTGTCGTTATAGTAATAACTTCAATACAGTCATGAGCTAGTGGGTCTGTTCCGGTTACTGGCAAAAGTGTGGCAGGATTCAATGTGTTACAGCGTCTGATTTCTATATGTGGCTGAAACAATGTAAGTTCATACCCTGTAAGTCGCGCTATAGTCAAGTGTTGTGTTTGCGTTCTATTTACAAGGACCTCTACTGTGTGTGGTACTTGAACTGTCAATGGATGTCCTAACACTATGGCATCGCTTTGTCTGATTGCTAAAGCTGTCGCTGCTACTGATTTCAGGCATGCAGGCAAAGCCTGAGCTACGGGATCTAATGTACTAGAAAAATAAGCACATGGTTTGTGTGCTCCTGCTTGTTCCTGTGTGAGTACTGACAAAGCAGTACCTTCGCGTTCTGTAACAAAGAGTGTAAACTGTTTTCTGTAACATGGCGTTGCTAAAACAGGTGCTTGACATAAAGCTTTCTTTAGGCTTTCAAAAGCTTGTGTATGTTCCTGAGTCCAAGGGAGAACAGTCGATGTGGCTGCCTCCTGGGTTGTCAACTGAATGAGTGATTTTGCCAGAAATGCATATTGCGGGATCCACTGTCTACAGTATGAAGTGAGGCCTATGAAAGCCCGCACCTCCTTTTGTGTCTTGGGTATTGGCATGTTAGCTATTAACTGAATGCGGTCTGGTGTAAGCTGCCTTCCCTCCTTGGACAGCGAGTGTCCAAGATAAATAACTCGCTGGACACAGAATTGCAGCTTAGAAGGGGACACCTTGTGCCCCCTTTCGGCTAGAAATTGTAAAACTGTCAGTGATGCTTTTTCACATTCCGGTTCGCTTCTTGCGGTGATCAGCAGATCATCGACGTATTGAAGCAGGGCAGTGTTAACTGGCATGTGGATACTGTCAAGTTCTCGTTTCAGTGCTTGGCTATAGATGCTCGGGCTTTCTGTAAATCCTTGAGGTGCGCGTGAGAATTTAAAGCTACGTCCATTTAAACTAAATCCGAACAAATATTGGCTTTCCGGATCTATTGGGACGCTGAAAAAGGCATTCTTGAGATCAATTACAGTAAAGAACGTTGCTTCGGAATCAATAGCTGTCAGTAATGACGAGATATCTGGGACCACAGGAAATTGTGGCACAATGCATTTGTTTAACTCGCGCAGATCAATAACCAATCGAAATACTGGCGGGGCCTTAGGATCTGTTCGTTTAAGAATCGGAATTATCGGTGAATTACATACATTGGAGTCTGTTTCTACAACTACTCCTTGGGCAATAAGCTCGTCAATGATTTGTAGTAAAGCCACTACAGCATCTGGTGGTAACTTGTATTGTCGCATTCGTGGTAGCACCACTCCTGCCTTTAATGTGACTCGATATGGTGTAATATTCATGCAACCAACATCAGTAGGGCCTTGTGCCCATAGACGTGTAGGTAAAGTCTGCAGTCGGGGATCCATGTCTCTAGATACATAGTGACCTTTAAAATCACGTAAAAACAATCTTACTCCTTCCGGAGAACAACATATTATAGCTCCTAGAGCTTTTAATGTTTTTATTCCTAACAGGTTTTCTGGACATGATTTAGTAAGCAATAAATCTGTAGTTCGGGTCAGAGGTCCTATCGTAAGTGGCAGAGGTTGTGACACTTCATTAACAATAGGTTTTCCTGAAAAACCAAGGGAAATATTTTGTGAGCCTGAGAGGGGTGCCCCTGGAACTTCACTACGTTTTATAGTTGTTCGACTTGCCCCTGTATCGAGTAAAAATTTTCTATCTTGACCTAATAATTCACTGTGTACATAAGGTCCTTCTTGATCTACAGGTATCTCGATAAGGGGTAAGTCAACTTCCCTCTCTAGGCTAGTTCATGCGTAACGCTGATACTCAGGATATTCATACTGTGCGGTCTGATACATTTGTCGTGTTGTTGTCTGTGTGGCAGCAACAGGCAACGGTGGTGCAGCTGGCACAAACTGTATTGGCTGTTGTGCGGCTGGCATGGCCTGGGCATGCTGCAGAGCTCCTTGTTCATTCTGCTCTTGTCTAAATGGCCGTGGTCTTTCTTGTGTTTTACCTATGGCGATATTATGTTTTAAAACTGGACAATCGTGTACATAATGACCTGGCTTTTTACAATAATTGCATGTCCCTTTTACAGGTCCTGCTGAGTCGGAATGTGTCATACCCTTTTTATGTCCTTCAGCTGGAACTGTCTGGGAAACTAACATTTTCATTTTCGTGTCTTTCATGCGTCTGTGTTCATGTTCTTGTTCCTCTCTAATTCTATTATGATGGTACTGTAACATTTGTAACATTTGTGATGGAGTGTTACCTTGCCAGGTACTCTCGAATTTTAATACTCTATTCTTTACTGGTGGCAGGGCATTTTCTACTAATTTTGTTACAAACAGATGTGGGTATGATTCGCTACTTGCTTTTATGCCACTATTTATACCAAAACATTTTTCAAATCGGGCATAGTAATCACTAGTGTCTTCATCTTGCTTCTGTTTACAGGCTGAAATTGTACCCCAATCTTCCTTTTTCGTAGTTAATAAACGTGGCAGTACCTGTACTAATAAACCTGGTAGTGCTTTAGTTTTATCCCCAAGTCCTGCTCCTGCAGTTCGGGCCTTTTCTTCCGCTTCTAACACTGACCATTCTATCTTTTGGTCTCCTACCTCCCACTCTTTTTCCTTGAGTTTCTCATAAATGCCAGCAGGCATCAATACCTTTAATATTGTCATAATGTCGGGATAGGTATACTCTCCCATGAGTAACATGTCTTTAATTTCTCGGTGAAAACCCGCTGAGTCTTTGTCATGACTGGGTACCACTTTCTTCATTTGTAACAATTCTATTTTTGATATGGGCGTATATACAAATACGCGCTTGAACTCGTTGTCCTCGCCCTTTATTGGGTGCACTTCTCGTAAGGGATTCTGTCTATCCATGTAATACGTGGTTCTTTCCTTGACAGGCAATGAGACACGGTCTGAACATACAAAAAGAATATACTGCTTTCTTGATTCTAGAATTTCTTTAATTAATTTAGTACCTGCACCTCTCCATTTATTCATAAGCAATTCAGTCAATATGTCAGGTAAGGGACCAGGGTCCGAACGCTGACTCCGATATAGTATAATGAGTTGTTGAATCATATAAATCCCAGCTAACCGCTGTTCATCTGGGGTGAGATTAAAAAATGTGCGTGCTACTGTATCATCACTATATTTTCCGGGACTGTCCACCCAATGGACAGCTGCCCTGGCTAAATCTTGTTCATCCATAGAATCGAGGAAATGATAACCCCTTCGTTCTCGGAGTAATTTGTCAGCTGTTTGGAACGAGTGCTCGTTAGACCTTATATGGACTATGGGTGTTGGGAAACCCCTGTTATTGTCTGGACATATCGGGCGTATCGGGTCAATAAGACATCTCGTACTATTACAAGATCTTCTTTTACCTACATAGGCTATAGTTTCTGACTGTCCTGTGGGCAGTCCTGACCCTTCTTCCTCGCTTTGTTCGAACTCGTCTACCTCTAATCTCTCTTCGTGTAGGCGTTCTATTTCTTTACGGATCTTTCGGCACATGGCTATTATACAATTTTGTTTATCATGTCTCCCTTCTGATATATTCTGGCTCCATCTTGTAAGAATTTGCATTGCTTCCGGGTCTACCCCCGGTCGGTCTTGATTTCTGATCACACAGTTTATGAGGAAACGTAACAGTTCCCCCTGTATCTCTACTTTCTGGTATTCCATAGCTCTGTTAATACATTCTGGATCTCGCCCTGTTTGGACAAAATGATATATTTTATCTAGATGCGCAGTCATTCCTGGTAACTTTCCTAAATACACTGCGGCTCGTCTGATACGCAATGATGCCAGGGTCATTTCGTCCTCTTTACCGGGCACAGGGTCATATCTGCAATCTATAAGAAGTTCCTTCAGCGTACGGGCACTTATGAGTTTGGGTGTACGTGAATGTGCTGACTCTTGAAAAGTAAGTTTATTTATTCTGGGTGGCGTAGAAAAGATATTGGTAGCACCTCCCGTGGCCCCATCTGGGGTGTCGGGTGTGAAAGGATTCGTCGAACGTGACACAGCAACTACAGGTGTGGACACAGCTATAGAAGTAGCTGTAGGAGCGGATGCAGAAACAGATGTGCTTGCCAGAACTTGTGACTCGATTTGTTGCTGTAGGGATACGGGTGCTGGATCTTGGCGTTGGACCTCCCTGGTATGCGGTCTATGCGGGGCGGAATTAGCATATTCGGGAGCTGCGTCATCTAAATATGAGGAAAGAAAAACGTCTTCTGCGGTTCTAGGATGCCCCTTAGGATGTACCTTTATTGGGAACAATGGGGGTGGCAAGTCTTTCGGTATTTCTGGGGTAGCCTTAGGTAATCCTTCGGCCAGAAGGGGATACATACCATTCATAAGGGCATTTCTTTGTCTGTCTACTTGTTCTGATTTCACTCGGATACCTTCCTCAATCAATAGATTTTCTTGAACTTTATTGGAATTCTCTTTACTCTTCTCCTCCTGTCTACGTGCTTTTTCTGTTCGTCTATGTGATTCTTTACGCCATAACTCAACGGCGTCTTTCTGTGACTGTCTGACTTTCCTTTTCCATAACTCTTCTTCTACTTTCATGATGCACTCTGCATCCCAGGTTCCCGCTGTGGGCCACCTCTGACTTTCTGGTAATTCCTTGGTGTAGTCTACCCATAAATCAAGAAATAATATGGCGTCTAGGCCATGTTTATGATACATGAAGTACCCTGGAGTGTCCCTAGGAGGAATGGGAACGGCTTCCTCGAGTACCCCTTTTCTTGTAGTGATCTGTCTTAGTTTCGAAAAGAACGGCATATTGAGAACTGATCTGATACTTGATTTTGAACACACTTAGTACAAAAGCACAATAATGAACAACCATTCATACCACAATATGCAGGACGTTTAACACATTAAACATTAAACATTAAACATTCTTAACCTTTAAAATAACCAACAATGATGATCGTCTGCATAACTAATCACCAAGCATAATTTTTTGACAATAACTAGATACTTCGGAATACTTGATATACTGCTAAACAGTACAGATACACTGCTGAAACAGTGCAGACCGGATTTGTGTACCCAAACCCGTCTTGACCGGCACAACCTATGTGCACGTCAGGAATGCCTCCCCAGCAATGGTACTCACCGGGTAGCTTCGGAAACGGAAGGCCTCGGTAACTTGAACTTGAACCGGACTGGACTCGACTCGACTCGTCGGACACTGGGCTTGACTTCGAACTGGTGGGTCTCTGTATACCTCGGATCTTGCTCTCTCAGCTAGGCTCTGGTCGGGATACTTCGCACTTCTCACCGCCTCGTCTGGGTGTTGATCGCAGTCTCAGTCGCCCCCGCTTGACCGGAGGGAGATACAGGAAATCCTGCTGGTACGCGTTATTGTCCGTCCAGCTGTGGCAGGAGACCGGGCCTGCAACTCACCGCCGGCGCGTGAGATGAGAAAGTGTCCCTGTTCGGGCGCCATTCATGTGGTAAATAAAATTCCTTTACCTGGACTTAATTTGATACAGAAACATAAAAAAATAGCTCAGTAAAATGAGAGGCAGAATCCGTGGTATTAGAGGTTCGGAATGGGCTTTATTCCAACGAACGATTATAATCGGTTGCTCCAAGTTCCATCACCACGGAGGTTCAGGAAGTGAAGTACATACATTATTGACATGAAATGACTTTTATAGATCATACATTACAATGAGGCGAATGCAGTAGGCGTAACAATTGATAAGGAAAATGACGATTTATCTGCGTAACCAAAAATGGGTGTAATAAGGAGTAAAAAGGAACGTAATTGGTTATGATGTCACATATAGGTGGATCCATAAGATAATACTTGGCATAGATGCGCGCGCAGCAGCATGACGTGTAATTGACGTGTAACTAGGGGGTGAAGGGGACTTGACATTTAGCTCCACATGTGGAGACAAGAAGTCTGGGGGGTCAAGTCAACCTAATCCCAAATCATATCTAACATCCTATGTTTAAAGAACTATGTTATCCATAAAGAAGGACTCTCGAACAGAATCTATTCTATACTGACTGTGCGTGCGTGTACAAGCGTCTAAGTGTCTACACTAAATGCGAGGGCAGGAATATTCCATAGTAACAGGACTATGAATTACTTGCATAAGGGCAGAGAAGCCGGGCCTTTTGCTCGGTGGCTGGAAAAATGTTTACTTAAACTACTAGGCAGGAATGCATCGGCTGAGGGGGAAGCAGATAACTCGAAGGTGAAATACAGTTCTTGGCAGAGAATAGGCTGATGTCAGGCTTCGTGAGCCGCGCAGAGAATGAGACAAAGTTCATGGTCACAGATGCAGGCTCAGACTGGAGCTTTCAGAGGCAGAAGGCAAGAAGAGTTTGACGACAGAATCAGGGCCTACTTGCCTGGACTGTAAAATGGCATAAGTGAACCATATAAAGCCGGTGGCCTTTCATACTTAGGAATGGAATATCCGGCCTATTCATGGCGGATCTGACAGAGGACATGTTGATGGTGGACGCACATGTATTTGCGTCTTCATAACTGGAACTGGAGGGAACATACATGTACTTGTGACATGCACATAGAACCGTTGGGGTCCAAGATAGGGGACATAACTGACCAGAAAAATCCATATTTCCACAGTCTACCCAGATGCCGCCTTCACCCTCTAGCCACACACACAGGTTGTCTGTTTGTGGCCCTCCACCTGCATTTTCAAGTGGGCAGTGTTATACAGCAAACTGGGGAACAGCTTGTGACTTGTACCTCCCAGGGAGGGGATTGCGCAGAGTGGTCTTGGAACCCTCTCTAGCCCTTTAAAATTACCAGCAAGAGGGGGATTGTTCTTCTCATAATTACCGATTGTTCAAAGCTACCAATTTACTTTTAGTAAAATACATTAGTCTGCGTCTCTCCTGACTGTGCTACAGCTAGCGCTTCAATAGTATAACATATCAATGTGCTGGCGATGCCTTCCAGTGGATTCTCAACAGGGGCATTTTCTTAAGTCACCTACTGGCCCTTCGTTTCACGAAGGTCTGCATTACTTTGGAGTTTGGCTGGCTGAAGTATTTGATTTGGGATCCTGGTCCGCAATACAATTTATTTGAGGAGCAGCAGTATAAGAACCCACGTATCTAATTGCTGTAGAGGGGGCTATAAATTCCGTAACCGGCCACAAGCAGGACGTTAATATTTTAATGGAGCACTGCTGTCAAAATTAAAACATGGGCAAAACTTTATCCATGGTAATCATTTTGAAGAAAAGAGTAAATATTATTATCAATATTTTGTTGATTAATTCCACCCCCCATTGTGTACACAGTCTAGCAGTGGTGATTGTTGGGAGCCCAAGTCACAATTGCATGGGAATACTCTTAATGGCGACCTGGAATCAAAAGCTCCTTTATCCCGTTCAGACTTCCATTCCCTACTCAAAGAGGAGGGGGTTGCCTCCCCTGCAAGCACCTCCAAGTTTCAATAAAAGCATGACTTTGTTGCAACTCTTTACAATGGCCATCATCTGCAGGGTCTGTAAAGTGAACCTGCGGCAGCAGTACATTGTATTTCTTTCTTGTGTCAATCCTTGTGATTATGTGACAAGACTGCCTGTTTTTATACTAGCGCTGTGTCTGGTGGTACCCTGACCTGATTGTGCATAATCCTCTTTTCATGGTGGTGCAATAGAGGTTTTAGGCTGTGTAACGCATCAATCCTGATGAACCTGTTTCCTTAGTCTTAGCATTATGTAAAGAATGGCATAATTATTTTGAGGAGGTTACCTCACTTTTCCTGTTTGGTTTTGTCACTGCATAACTACGTTCTCCTTAAAACATGTACTGTGCATTGATTTCAGCTACTTGGCTTAATTTGCTTTCCATTTTCCAGGAAGGCAGTGGTTGTTAATACACAAAATGCACTGGTGGCATGATAATTAAATGCTGTGTAGTGTCCTGTAGTGGGCAGGCCACTGTGTCAAGGATTAGGAGAGGTGGAAACAGCAGAGATTCTTCCGGTGGTAACTCAGGATATTCTCCATTTCTAAATAGAGTGAAGCAACTGCGTTTTGGTGGACAGAAAGACTGCTGGGTATGGCATTCCTCCCTCTTAGCCAACTCTGAATAAGGCCGTAAGCCAGTATGTAAAACCTTTAACTAGGGCACGATGGCAAATCTACACCAGTAGTGAAGTGGCATCGGTGGCTATTGAATAGTGCTGTCTTGCTGGAAGTGTATAGTGCCAAAACTGAAGGATTCAGTGGGATCTCAATGCATTTAGGGCTACTCTACAGCTTCAGCTACTTCTCTTTGCCAACAAGAGGACTTGGATCTCCTAATACAGACTGAGGGCCTAGTTTACAATTTGGCAGAAGGAGTTACTCCATCAGTGAGATTGAGTAAATTACTCTGTCGCCCTGATGGAGTCCCCACCTGCTAAATTTAACAAGCATTGGCATAGCCAATAGGTCTCGCCTTTGGGACCTTATAAGTGTTTAGCCATGCAACAGTTGATGTTGTTGCACCAAGGATATTGCGCTGCATAACTAAATACTTATAAGGTCCCAAAGGCCAGACCTATTGGCTATGCCAATGCTTGTTGGAAGTTGCAACACTTCCTTGTCACTGTGTGTAGGCATTTGAAGCATGCAATAAAAAGAAGGACTAACCTGGAGAAGGGATGCCTCGAAAAAGGGCGTGATTGGCGATTTTAGAATGATAAATGTTAAGCAACATCGAAGATACTCTTAGAAAGTAAAAAGGACGTTGATAGATAAATGAATGGCAATTATTGTTTTTCACGCTTCCGAAAATAGTCAAAATTACAGCAGTACATTATTTCTTCAAAGCAATGTTTGTAAGCATTTTAATGTACACAACATCATTTTTTGCTTTGTCCACATATGTTTTCCTAGTTACCCTTCTTGTTGAAAATGCAACGTTTCTGACAAACAACGTAGCTATTTCAAGTGAGCTGTGCTGGTGATGTCACACCCCTGGCTGGCTCTGTGATCCTTCAGAAACCTTTTTGGAATATGGTAAACAGCCCGACTCGGAGTCATGTTTTTTTCTGCAAAGGTGCGTACCTGCCCTTTTATAGCCCCGCCTATGTATGAATATGTAGAAGCTCCATAGAGAGCACGATTGGAACTGCTGGCAGCAATATATGTAAGCACCTTAATGTACATGCCATTTTTTTACTTTGCCGACATGTGATTTCCTACTTACCCTTCTTGTTCGAAATGCAACATTTCTACTATTTGCATGCTTCTGACAAGCTGCTCAGCTGTTTAAAGTGAGCTGTGCTGGTGACGTCACACCACTGGCTAGCCCTGCAATCTTGTCAAAAGGGCATCGTTTGATTATGTCTACTTCAGCAGTCCGACTCGGATTCACGTTTTTTTCTGCAAAGGCGCCTACATGCACTTTTGTAACCACGCCTAAGGCGAAGAGCAAGCAAACATTGCAAATAAAACAAGTATTAGTGGAGAGGCTATGGGCCTGCTGACTCGAGAGCAGGAGATCCCTGCTCGAGTCTCTGCTCTGTAACATCTTGTGATTCTGGGAAAATCACGTAATTTCTCCCTGTGATAAGTTGTCAATATATATGTGCTGCAAGACAAAAAAAAGCGCGGAATGAGGTGCTTTTATGGACGCTCTACTAAATAAACAAGAGAGGGTCAGTATGTGTTGACGAGGGAGAAGAGAAGTGGGGGCAGTGCGATGAGGAGGGCTGGCAGCAGTGTGAGGAGGAAGGGTTAAGTTTTAAGTGAACTTTACGTTCCCCTTCGGTGAAGTTACTGGCCTTCTAAAAGATAAGAGAGCCAGACTACAGAAAGAAATAAAACAAACGAAAAGGGCTACAAAGGGACAACGGAGGAACGAGGCAAGTATAAAATAACAAGCAGGAAGTGGGATAAGGGAGGGGGTGGCAAATGGTGAACACTTTCGCAGCCGCTTTGATGTTCTCAGTGGCCGCGCGGCTCACTGAGAACATCAAAGCGGCCGTGAAAGTGATCAGGCAGGCTGACAAATGGTGCGCGTGCCCGACGCACATTCATTGTATTTGGAGGCCTGAATAGCACTAGTCTGCACTTCCCAAATCCCGCTTACTAAAGCTCTCGCCAGGGCAGCGCTAAAGTGCTGGCTCAGGCGAGACCTAAAAATGTCTGCTGGCCCAGCGGAAATTTCTATCATTGGGAATAAGGTTCCAGTCAATGCATTATAAGTTTGAAAGGCAGCTTCAACAACAAGATGAAGCCATATGGCAAACTTACATTTTCAAAAAAAGTTTCATTAAGAAAATCCCAAGGTGGGATTTTCTTTTGGAAAATAAAAGATAATGCCCACCTTACCTTGGACGAGGGGCATTGAGCACATTTCAATGCCCCTTACCACCAAGTTTTTCTTGTAGATGACATGCATTGAAAAACAGCAGTATGTCCGCCCAACCAAATTAGGTGGGCAGACATACAACCACAACTCTAATGGAGCTTACTCCATCAGGCAGGCTGTTGAAGGAAGTTGACCATGGTGGAGATGGGGTAGTCTTTGCGGTCGTCAAACCATAGTCCGGCCAATCAAAATTGAGCGGCGGACCATAATGTTGGCGGGGATGGAACTCCATTGCGACAGTGTTCAATCGCAGACAACATTTAAATTGGGGCCCTAGGTCTGAATTTATGACTTTGACCCTTTTCACCCAACTGACCTCTGCTCCACCACAGTTGGCCTACCTAAGGCCCAATTCAACAGTAAACTGTAACTTTTGAATAGCACTTGGAATTTTCTCAGTGCCTTTTTCCTTAAAACACATCTCTGATGCCCCTTGTCTAATTTTGATCATTTTGGTGTATTTTTGACCAATACAGGTTTCTTCATTTTGATTTGGCAATTATTTTGTGTTGTATTCTCAAATTAAAAAAAAATCGGTACTGCTTTTACTTAGAATGCATTTCTTTCGGCTTGTTGCTGGTCCAACAGGGGTTGTACAATTCATCTTTTAAAATTATGCTGAGATCTAACCATATTGGGGTTTGCCCTTCCAAATTAATAACCCCATTTCTGACAGACCATGACAAGGACATGCTACTTTCGTTTTTTTCAGCCCAATATATAGGCTAACAAGAGCATCGTTTGCAATCCTGTGGCATGGATTTGGTATAGACAGTTATTGTCAGACTGTATTGTTTGGCACAGTTGCACTTTATGGCTACTACAGAGCCCAAGACATGTCAAGGGATGTCACACAATATTGCTTTTATTGACACTTTGACAAGGATTGCTGGTCTGTTCTGGCAGGACTGCCTAAAGGCTGGGATGAGCAAGGATTAAATGGATCAGTGACGACTACTGGTAAGTAATCCAGTCATTACTCCACAGCATTATTCAAAGGTCTTGACCAATGATAACTTCCTCTATACATAGCTTGCCCTTAACTTGGTAAAGATTTTTGAAATGGTGCAGAACAAAGCTGATGGAATGTTATGGTGAGCATTTTCCACATTGAAGTATTTTTTCTCTAAATTGGGGAAGTAATTAACCAGTGTGTCCTTGCAAAGCTCACTGTTTACTACTGTTTGCCTGCTTCTCCCCTGGAGACTGGAATACTTAAGGTTAGAAAGATTTCTGATAGATTTTCAGGGTAGAGTTGATGCTTGGCTCTTCAATGCTAAGGGTTTCCTCTAAGATGTAAATCAGCCGGTCCTTACTGTGGTAATATTGTCACGTAGGACCTGCTATATAAGCAAATCATGGGGTTTGGGTCTCTAAATGGTATTTTATCATATATTAATCCTTTCTGAATTACAAAGTTTAATGACACATTCAGAATGACAGTTAGTCAGTAGCGGATGCTACCGAACGGGCGTGTGGAAGGGGGAGGGGGTCAGAGGGATGAGGGAATTAAAAATTAGTTTAAAAAAAACAAACACTTACCTGGATTTGGCCATCCACTGCAGCCTTTCCTTCGTTCTCTCGTCCTCTTTCTGGCTTCTGTGGAAGTAGGAAGCACCCAACATGTCCTGAGCCAATCACAACTCTGCAATACAATGGGACCCTGGGCATGTTCTCCACCCAGGCTGTAATGCAGCCTGATTTTAAAACATGTAAAGTGTGCATCAATGTTTGGCTGCCCAAACATTCATGCACACTTAGGAGGGTGCCATCACTCCTCCCTCAGTCTCTAAACAGCCTAGCCCCGCCCCGCTCCTAAACCAAGGAGTCAGTACGTTTAAATAAAATAAAATTATAATAAGGTAAAGTTATTACAATTTAATTTTTACATTTTTAATTGAGCACTCAGTGAGCAGTGAGGCAATGCTCCTCTGCCTTAGCGGAGGAGCCGCCACCGCAGTTAGTAGCACCATGTGGATTTCACCTCCTATTTGCAATTCACAATTAAATGAATCTATGGTTTGTAACTGCAATTGCAGATTCTCCTACATAATATTGCAGGACAATCCTGGTTTAACTAAATACAAAGGAGATGAATATTAGGCAGTCTATTTTCTTGCATGATTTTGTACAGCACTTAAAAGAACACTACAACTCCCATATTTTTGCAGCCCTGGGCAAGAGGTTGTTAACACAAAGGACAGCCCCATCGATATATTGCAGTAGTTCCTACACCACTTCTTCTTTTCTTGAGGAGAGAGCGCCTATAGTCCATGAAAAACATGAAAAATCACAAATAGGAACTTAAAGGCAAGAAGCTCCTAAATAACTTATTTACTTTGGTCATCCTCCAGAATGATTGCGCGACTTGCGCTGCTTACCATGGTGCAGCTAGACCATTGATTAGATAAATGAATCATTTGCATGGCTAGTTGAGATTGATAATAGAAGTGACCAAACAAAAAACAAACAAAACATAAATTGCACAGCCAATTTTGCTGGCAAGAGTTTCAAGGATAACTTGCCATTGTCCTGCCATGACACAAAACGCAGTAGAACCACCTTACTTCCCATAAAGTAGATTACCTAGGCTAAAGTAGATGCATATACCTAATACCATTCAATAATTTACAAACCAGAGGGTGCTGCCCAACCAGTTTACCTTCAACTTGCTGATGTTGTGATGATAAAGCTGCTCCATATCCATTAATAGTTTGTACTGTAGTGATGTGGGATGTGTAAGCTATTAGTGATGTAATGGAATGTGTGGGGTAATTCCGGAGGTGGCCACTGAAGCTGATGATGGGAGCTGAAGCTGAGGATGCATACTGTGAAGAGTTATAAAACTGTATTTGGAACTTGCCTATTTTTGGTGGATTACTACATATTTTTGGAAAAGAGCATCTGTGCAGGGGGCAGACATTGAATTGATAATGACCTCCACCCCAGGGTAGCACTACTGTTGACCTGGAAATTAGATAGATTGGACGACTACAAAGCTATGAGTTGTTCTTAAGTGATTTAATAGCAAACCCGGCATGTGATACGTGTACTTTAAGTGTCTTGGCTTATATAGCTGTCAAAGAGCATTGGAGCAAAACAAAGGGGCCGGTTTATGTCTTGGCTGTAAGGATACTCCAATTGCAACGGCAACAAGAATGCTTAAAGCTTACTTGTAAGATAATTGTCTGCCCGCCCAATTTATATACTGTCGGAACATTGGTGTAACCATGGCGGTGACTACTCCATCTCCTCCAAGGTTAGACCTCTCTGATGGCCCAAAGGAGTAACAGGGAATTTACCCCACCCACAATAGTTTCTTTTATATTAAATATATTAAAACAAGCACATAGGAAAAAGGCTGTGCCTTTAACCCCTTCCCTGCTCATGACGGAACCACTCCGTCATGAGCCACGGTCGCGCTGTGCTCATGACGGAGTGGTTCCGTCATGCTGCGGCCGTTGGCGGCCGCTCCGCCCACGCGGCGCCTTTTCCCCGCCTGTGCGGGCGTGTAACATAAGTGGGCGGCGCCGTGACCGAACCACTCCGTCATGAGCACAGCTCGCCCGTGACTCATGACGGCGTGGTTCCGTCATGAGCACAGCGGCGCCGCGCTCACCGAAAAACCCCCCAGCGCCGCGGCGGAATTCGCGCCGCGGCGAAGGGGTTAAATGAAAATCACATGCAACTGTTTGCATACACTTTTCCCCAGGTAAGCATCTGCCTTGCAACAAATAAATGCATCTGATTATGAAATAAATGTATTTACAACTCCCTAGCCTTGCACTGCTACAATGTAATTATTCACAAGTGAACCCTGAAAGCAGGTGAATACCATCTTAAATAAACAAACCAGCCACTGCATGCTGAAACAAAGTAACAACTTAATAAGCAAGCCTTGTGTTAGACTTGACACCCTTGCCGTGGTTTTCTCCCACACCTTTTACCTACCCTCCTTTTTTGCTGAATTAATTTTTGTAGGCCTTAGGACTCTGCACAGTTTACCTCTGCTAACTAGTTCTAAGGTGCTTGTGCTCGCTCACTCCTCTAAACATGGTAAAATTAGCTTACATCCAATTGGCGTATTTAATTTGCTTGTAAGTCCCTTGTAAAGTGGTATTACATGTACACTGGGCCAATACATAAAATGCTGCTACTGGACCTGTAGTACTCATTGTGCCACAAGCTTAAGAAAGTCTTTTTAAACATGGTTCAAGCCTGCCATTACAGCCTGTGTGCAGTTTCATACTGCCATTTTGACCTTGCAAGATAACCTTTTATCCAGGCCAGAACCTTTCCTTTTAATGCATATAAGTGAACCCTGAGGTAGGTCGGTCATAAACAGCCCTTAGCGCAACGTGCAGGGTATTTAAAATGTTGGGCATGTGTTTTTATGTTTTATATGTCCTAGTAGTAAAAAACTCTTTAAGATGTTTTTCACCACTGCAAGGCCTACCTCTCCCATGGATAACATTGGCTACCTTATTACATTTAATAAGTGAAAACATTTGATTGAGAGCAGGTAGCAATGTCAAGTTTGGTATCAAATGAGACTGAAATGAATTGTAACTGAAAACCCTCTTTCATGGTAAAGTTTGTTTTTAAGCCACTTTTAGAAAGATGACATTTAATAGCCCTAACCATTTTGTGCCTGCAGCCTGTATACTGGGTCACATGAGTAGGAGTAGTTGGTGTTTTTGTGCCTTCCAGAGACTGACACAGATGGGGAAGTAGGTGATGTCAGGATGGGAGGGGCACATCAGTCTCCTACGACCCTTGCACTTCAAAGGGGGTTGCCTCAGTGCACCCAAAAAGGACTTCAACCTAGTCTATTGTCAGCCCTCGAAGCCAGGGCAGGGGAAGGAAGGGAATTCCAGAACCAGATGTAGGAGGAAGTCTAGATTTGTCTCCCACTTTAAAACTGGCAGCGAGTATAAATATTTGACTCTCAGACCAACTCTTCAGATCACTTCTAGACCAGTAGAAGACTCAGAAGAAGGACTGCCCTGCTGTCCTGCTGCCCTGCTGCCTGAGGAAGAAAGACTGGACCTGCTCCTTGAACACAGCACTACCAGAGTAACTCCAATGGCTATCTGACTCGCCTCTTTTTCTGAGCTAGAGGCATAACAAGCTTTGGAGCCCCACCTTGCATCTGCCCAGCTTCTCACACTCATCTGTCCTAGACCCTGGATTGGCATTAGAGTTTACTCCTCCTGGCCCAACTGTCGGTTCCCTCAGAGCTGTCAAAGTGCGATGCAACTCGATGCAGGACCTCACTTTGCAGCACCTCGTAGCTCATGATCGGCGGCCTCATCAACACGATGCAGTGCGACGTAGCTTGACACAGCACATTGCATCTCCCGATTGTTGGCCCCACTGGAACTAAGGCAAATCAATGCAGCACGACACAGGATCTTGCAGCTAGAGGCTGCATAATGCTTTATTACTTACCGGTAATCTTCATTACTCTGGGTCCCGTTGTCCTCATCCGATTCATAACAAAGAGGAGATAATCATCTCCCGACAGAAAAAAAGAGCAGAGGAATGCTGGGACCCTAACCCCAGCCCCTCCCACTGGGAGTACATAAGCAGTACTTACCCAGCATTCTGCCTGAACTACCAAGCCCCCAACAGGAAGGCCGGCTGTCCGGAAGGGAGGTCAGAGCGTAATGAATGGGACGAGGAGAACAGTACCACTGAGTAATGAAGATTACCAGTAAGTAATAGAGCATTACTCCCAGGTCCTTCCTGTCCTCCTTTCATTCATAACAAAGTGTAGAATAACAAAGCAGAAAACCCGGCCTTCCAAAACCCTAAACACACCCCGGAAAACACACCAAAGGCAGCAACCCAAGGGAGCAAAGGAAGGAACCACAGGGAACAACAGGCAGAGCACCCGGATAGGAAAGCACCCCACCAAAGCAGGGACGCACCCCCCGAAACCAACAGGAGACAACCAAGTCGGGGAAGAGGACACTGAGGTTCCGTGTGGGACGGAACGACACTTTTGGGTGGTGACGAATATGGATGAGTTGGATATCTACGAACCGCAAATGACGAGTATAGTGGGTGTACGCAGTTTCGCTACGCAACCACGTATGGTTCGTCTGATTTTTGGGTTTGTTCATCTGACCCCTCGGGTTCCATTTTAGATACGGCATCCATTTTGTTTCTTGCCCTCAAGTAGCCAGCGAACGGACTTCGTCCGCTTCGTGACCCTGGGACTCCCAAGCTTACACGAGGGACACGTGTTCTTTGGAGTATGACTTTTATGACGAGGGAAATGACATGACGAAGGCAGATGGCCCCGCTCAAGGCTCATCTTGCCGTGCTGGTCTATTGTTTCAGTCATGCATACATTAGACACGGTGTCTCTGATCCCGTTATCAAGTTCCCTTTATTACTCCTGACACTCTTCTCTAATCTGTTGTGCATCCTTGTCCTTTCTTTGCATCTGTTCTTGCCCCCTTTTCCTAATGTGTTTACGATCAGGATGGAATGTGTTTTATTGCAGAGAGGATATGTTTTTACAGTTGGGAACTGGCAATACTGTTGTAATTATGTTCCGGCCTCCTGAAACATGAACGCGACCCTTTTGAAGTTTATTATGGGAACTGAGTTGTAATCTTTGTTCACTATACTGTTCTATGGGAAAAACGTGTATAAAAGGAGCGATCCACTTTTGCAAATTGAAGCAGTCTCCGAGAACCTACACGCTGTGTACTTCTTGTGACCTCTGTATCCCTGCAGTAAATAAACGCTGATCTCTGACGTCGCTGGAAGTGTCCCGTGTCTCTGTGTTTGGTACGCCAGAACAGGTAACCCACGAAGGTTTCAGGTGTTGTTCCCTGGCACCGCTGGGTCTTAGAAAAACCCAGTCCTTCAGTTGGCGCCCAATGTGGGGCGACATCAACGGTACCGGTCCAAAGCCCGACGATCGTGAGGAACTTCGTGTGAAATCTCCGAGGGAAGGTGCACCCCGCTTCATCGATCCAGTTGTCGAAATAAGTGGCCCGACGTCTTTTCCCGCGAAGATCCCCGCCTCCTGACGGCTGCGACGGACTGATGCCCTGACTGTCGACCTGTTTTGGCGCCTGGCATAGTCCTTTGTACGGCGAGACGATAGACGGGCCTTCCTGGTGACGCCATTGTTCTTTCAGTTAAGTATTTGTGGGTCGCTCCCAGTGCTCCTTTGTTGTTTGCATGGTACCATAGCATTCGTGGTTCTTAGTTGTTGGGTTTTCTTTGACGATTGCAATTGCCAAAAACCGAGGGTCTCGCAAACTTTTTGCGAGGATATCATAAATTCGATAGCCCTTAAAGTTTGTAAACTCGGTTAGTGTGCGCGATGCCTAGCCGTAGTACTTTGTTTGGGTTTCTCAAATGTTGCAGAATGGATTCCCGGCTGGAGGATTCATGTCCGATACCTCCGGTTGGAACTCCAATTTACGAGCTCTATAGTCGTCATGGTGTGGGTCCTATAGTGTATAATGAATATTGGGTCCGCTACACTAAAAATGATGGTGTCCTTAGTTGGCCATCTCATGGTAGTTTCGAAACTGCCGTTTTAGATAATTTGGAAGCAAAACTATTTAAAAAGAAGGTTAGGCCGGCCATGTTTGATTCCTTCCGGTTATGGCGGAAAGAGGCCAAGCAGAAAGAAATCAAACAGAGTAAGAAAAATAAAAGAGAAGGTGTTATTGCGGTGATGCAAGATGCTGAACAGTATCAGCGAGACAAACATGAGAAAGAGCAGGAAGTTAGTGCTCGACTTCATCATATGGCGGTGGATAAATGTTATCCGGTGCTACCGTCTAATGTCGATAAGTCGGGAGAAGAAGCGGTAGAGGATTCGCTATTGTCTTATCTGTTGAAATCACCACCTCCCTATGCTCCCGATACTCTGGGCCCTGTGATTCTACCTCTTCCTCCACCTGCTGTTTTGGCGGCCGCTGGTCAGCCCGCCGTTCCTCCCGCTCTCCCGAATCCCCTTGTGCCACAGATCGTTCATCCTCTTTTACCGGCTTCTCTTCCTACTGCGCCTTTTCAAGTCCCTCCTCAGTCTGTCGTTCCCACTACTCCTGGTGCCGCATCTACTTCTATTGCCTCCACCCCTACTGTTGCTACGCCTGCATCTTCTTCCTCTTCTCCTTCTGTTCGTAGTCATCTCCTGACTGCTGTTGCTACTCTTTATTCTCCGCTTTTTGGGCCAATACTCGGCTCGACTCTTTCTGATGCCGCTCAGCGGCGCAGTCAGCTTCCTGATGATAGGGAACGTGAATCGCTGGTAAAAATGGCACGTAAATGGATTCGTAATCCTGCTAAATATTCTTCGCGTGTAGTGTTTGAAACATTTTCTCAGTTTAATGCGCCCACTCAACGATTCGTGTTTGAGGAATTGTGTAAATCGTTGAAGGAGGAGTGGGATCATGATGTGATAGATAATGTACCGTCAGAGGTTTCTGATCTCCAGCATCGGTTCACAACTGGTATGATCGTGGGTGATAAGGTTCGAGAAGCTCTAGAACGTCTGTTATCATTTCGATGTACAGTGCAACCTCGAGCATTGTTTAAGGAAGAGACTGCAGCGTGGATGGCACAACCTGGTCAATATCCGATGCGGGAAGTTCCCCCAGTATGGATGCCAGGTGATCCTACTGCTAACCCTGCTGTCCCAGGCCGTTTTCAGAGAGTGTGGATACACCTCCCTTGGAAACGATCGGAAGTCTTACAGGTGAAGCAAACTTTGCCTGATCCCCGTAAAAATCCAGCGGGTTATTATAAGGAGCTGTCCCAATTGGTGGATGCTACTGTTATGAACCTTGCTGATATTGACATGTTGTTTGGCAATGTAGTGCCTCAGCCGATTTGGGCGAAAATTCGTCACGAGAATCACGCGGCCGAGTTAGGCGGTGATTGGGCTGCCCTTACAGCGGCAGACGCTCAGCAAGTTGGTGGGGCTAAGCCTGAGCAGCTTATTGTGGAATTGCCCCAGAGGATAATTACCCTTATGAAAACGCTTATGCCAGCGATGCGCATCAATTGGGACAAGTTGTCCGCGTGCAAGCAAAAGAGGGATGAAAGCGTATCCGATTTCTTTACGAGATTCGAGGAAGCATTTGTCGATCATAGTGGCCAGGACATGGGTTCAGAAGGTGGTCAGCGGTTGTTTGTTGATAAGTTTGTATCGAACTTGTTGCCCGAACTTAGCAATAAGTTGAAAAATTCTGAGAGTTCATGGGCTGTTTCTACCACTGCTCAAATATTGGCTACGGCCCAATATTACGAAAATAGGGAAAAGGAGGAAAGTGAACGTGCAGATAAGAAAACAAAGGATCTTAAAACTAAGGTCCTATTGCAGCAAGCGTATCCTCCGCGCTCGAATTTCAATGATTCGCAACAGCCAAATAGATCGCAATCACAGTTCTCTAGATCGCAGACACGAAATGACTCTCCCGCACCTCGTTTTGTGTTGGGATATAATCAATGTGCGTACTGTCGAGGGGAGGGCCATTTGAAGTTTAATTGTCCGGTTCTCCGAGATAGGAATAATGGTGTGTCAGCTCGAGGAGGTCGTGGTGGTCCTCAACAAGCTTCACGTGGTAGAGGTCGTGGAGTTACTCAGAATCAGGCCGAGCGTTTTGCCACTTCCTCATACTCGCAGAATTGTTTCGATCGACGTGAACAATCGTCCGGTAGATCTGCACAGTATCATGTGGATGACTATTACGTTGAGCGCGATGTTGATACGGATGGTATCTACTAGGACAGCCATAGACAAAGGAAGGGAGAAGTATCAGTTCCGGTTGATCAGAGAGGGCCTTATGTTGCAGTAGCCACATTGGGCGTCGTTGAGCCTTTTCTGTTGGACACTGGTGCAGCAAAAAGTTCCATTATGCATTCGAAACTCCCTGGCGCGCCTTTGTCTGGCTTAACGAATGTTTCCGTTGGATTCTCTGGCGCCCCCGTTAGCAATCCAGTTTCTAGCCCCTTGCCCCTTACGATTGGGTCTCATGAGTTAGAAGCTCCTTTGATTTTGACTACTGGTTGTGGTGAGAATCTTTTGAGCTTGGATTTGTTGAAGAGGTTACATGCGACTTTGTACTGCTCTCCTACGGGTGTGGAGCTTACATTGGGTGAGAATGTGATTTCCCCTATGTATCTATCGATCGATAAGCTCCCACCGGAATTGAGTTCTCTTCCGGTTTCTTTGTGGGCAACAGGTCCCAATGATGTGGGCCTGCTGGATATCCCACCTTATGTTGTTCAATTGAAAGTTGATGCGCGCTTACCACGCATACCCCAGTATCGTATTTCCCTTGATGGTGAACGGGCACTATTGGCGATCATTTATGATCTGATCGGTAAAGATGTTATCGAGGAGACGCGAGGTAACGTGTGTAATAGTCCCGTGTTGCCTATTTTGAAACGAACTGATCCGTCCAAGCCTCCCGTGTACCGTCTAGTTATTGACTTACGGGAAGTAAATAAAATTGTTGTCCCGCAGTTTCCTGTGGTTCCAGACATTACAGCTTTACTGACTCTGATTCCAGCCTCTGCATCATGGTTCTCGGTAATCGATCTGAAGAATGCGTTCTTTAGCATTCCGATTGCTGAGGAAAGTCGTGATTTGTTCGGATTTTCGTTAGGAGGTCGCAATTTCCGGTTCAAACGCGCACCTCAAGGCTACTGTGAGAGCCCATCGATATACAGCCAAGCTCTTAAAAGTCAACTAGATGCATTTGTGCTGCCGACTGGTGCGGCTTTGATTCAGTACGTCGATGATCTGTTGGTAGCTGCAGATACTGAATAAATTTGCAAGACTGCTACTGTGTCACTATTACAGCATCTCTGTGACTTACACCACAAAGTGTCACCTTCTAAATTGCAATATTGTTGTCAAGAAGTTACCTACTTAGGTCACTTATTGTCAAAGGCGGGAAGAAGGTTGACCCCTGAAAGAATTGCAGCAATTGCTCGAATGACTGTGCCGACGACCCAGAGAGATGTGCGTGCCTTTTTAGGTATCACGTCATACTGCAGACAGTGGATTCCGAATTTTTCACTGTTAGCGAAGCCATTGATAGCTCTCACGTGCAAGGACGTTTCGACTCCTTTGCCATGGACGGAGGTATGTCAGAAAAGTTTTTCTGAACTACGTGATGCACTGTGTTCGGCTCCTGTGTTAGGTACTCCTGATTACAGCAAGCCATTCACATTATACGTTCACGAGAGGGAAGGTTGTGCGTTGAGTGTTTTAACGCAACAATTTGGTGACAAGCAGCGCCCGTGTGCATATTTTTCCTCGACCTTAGACCCGGTAGCTAGAGCGTTGCCAAGTTGCTTGAGGGCGACAGCGGCAGCAGCGGCGTCTATTCGGCAGTCCGCAGGTCTTGTTATGGATAATATGCTCATGGTGATGGTTCCGCATGCAGTTGATACTCTTTTGAATCGGACAAAGACTCAACATCTGATGAGTGCAAGGTTGTCTGGGTACGAGCTGACCCTTTTGGCAAGTCATATACAGATCAAACGTTGTAATGTACTGAATCCGGCGACATTGTTGCCGATTAATATGG
This sequence comes from Triturus cristatus, assembly GCF_964204655.1. Classification (NCBI taxonomy): domain Eukaryota; kingdom Metazoa; phylum Chordata; class Amphibia; order Caudata; family Salamandridae; genus Triturus; species Triturus cristatus. The sequence continues at coordinate 350,147,844 of NC_140583.1, forward strand.
AATCAGATGATGTGCCACCACATGATTGTTATTTACGAACTGAGGAAGAAACGAAAGGTCGTGTGGACCTAAAAAACACTCCCTTGACAGATCCCGATGGTACTTTGTATGTGGATGGCTCGTGCTTTAAATTGCCGAATGGTGATGTGACGACTGCGTATGCTGTAGTGACGTTGAGCACGGTTGTGGAAACTGCGAGATTGAATCAGAATTCAGCACAAGCTGCAGAGTTGATTGCATTGACAAGAGCGTGTGCTTTGTCTAAAGGAAAGCGAGTGAATGTGTTTACCGACAGTCAGTATGCATTCGGTGTTGCGCATAACTTTGGAAGATTGTGGAGAGAAAGAGGATTTATGACATCGCATGGTACGAAGATTCAGCATGGGCAGCTTGTGAATGATCTTTTGGATGCACTTACACTGCCTAAACAAGTGGCGATTGTTAAATGTAGTGCACATCGGAAAGTGACGGATGATGTTGGTCGTGGTAATGCGTTTGCGGATGAGATTGCTAAGGAAACGGCTAAGGATCTTGCGACCCGAATGTATGTTACGAGTTCAGTGAGGTGGCCGATGGAGACTGGTATGTGTGAAAATACTATTGAGAGTGTGAAAGCAATTCAGAACGAAGCTACTAAAGCCGAAAAGACTAAGTGGAAAGAAAGTACGGGAAAGTTGGACATGCATGGATGTTGGGTTGACCTGACGGAATGTCAGAGGTGGATGTTACCAGATGCGTACGTATTAGCTGTTGTGACGATGGCTCATGGGTTGTCACATATCAGTGCGAAAGGGATATGTAGGTTTTTGTCCCCTGTATGGAGAAATGAGGGTATTGCTAAGTGTGCCGAGAGAGTGGTTAAGAACTGTATGGTGTGTTTAATGCACAATCCTGGCAAGGGCACCCCCACTCCACCTGGGCATTTTGCTCCTCCTGTTTGTCCCTTTGAGGTTATCCAGCTGGACTTTATCCATATGGAGAGATGCAATAACCTAAAGTATGTTTTGGTTGTGGTTTGTGCGTTCTCCAGATGGATTGAGGCCTATCCTCTTAAGGATAACACTGCCCTGTCCACAGCAAAAATCCTGCTGAAGGAATACTTTCCTCGGTACGGAATGCCACGGATTGTATGGTCGGATAATGGAAGTGAGTTTGTGGGAAGTGTAATGCAGAGTGTGTGTAAGGGTCTTGGAATTCGTCAAAAATTTCATAGTGCAAATCATCCACAGGCAGCGGGTTTGGTTGAAGGGTACAATGGTACCCTAAAACTAAAACTCGCCAAGATCCAGGCTACGACTGGTCTATCATGGCCTGACGCCTTGCCTCTGGCTCTCCTATCTACCAGAGCGACCGTACACTCTCGAGTAGGGCTTAGCCCATATGAGATTGTGTTCGGCCGCCCTGCGAATATTTGGGGTGTCCCAAGACCAAGGGCTTTTGATAGTCTTGAGTATCCAATGTTAATTGATTACCTGCATGATTTGACCACTAAACTACGGTTAATCCATCAACAGGTCTTTGAAGCTCTACCGGCGCAGACAGAGGGTCCTGGACACCAGCTCCGGCCAGGGGACTGGGTTGTTACCCGAAATTTTGGTCGGAAACGTAACTTGGAGCCAAGATTTGTGGGACCCTTCCAAGTCTTATTGACAACGAGGACTGCGGTTCGACTGGAGGGCCGGAAGAATTGGGTACACGCCAGCCATACGAAAAAGGTACCGATCCCCTTACCAACGGATGGTTGGGTGAGGACTGGGATTTCGGCAACAGAAACTGAGACTCCTTTGCACTTTGTGCCGTTTAGCGACGCTCAACCTGTGGGGAATGATCTGTTATTGCCAAACCCACATGTGGAGTCATCGGTAGCAGAGAGCCCAAGGTCTGATTCGTTGTCCACTTCATCGAATACTGTTGCGCCAGCTGAACACTTGTTTGTAGAGCAAACTCGACCTGGAAGAAGTCGATACTTTCTTCGTTCAAGGACTAATAAAAATTAGTTGTATATTTGCTTTTGATGTTATGAACATTATGGACAATTATATCCTTTCTTTTTGAGTTTTTATGTGTTGTCCCACGGCTAAGAGACTTGTAATAATACTGAACTTTTCGAGGAAACCCCTCCATCCGGGTAACCGTAGGGCCGTGCGGGTACTCCTTTCTGTTTAGCAGGTTTCTGACGCTAGGTCGGTTACTTTTGTCGATTCCTGGGAACTCCTGGGGATTGATAATCGCTACTCAGAACGAAGTGCGTCAAGTACGTCACGGACGGTTTGTAGAGGATGGCATTCTCTAAGCTGTTGGAAGTAGAAAGGATGTCGGCGCAGAGATCAGAATTAAGAAGAGTTGTATGTACAAAATGTTTTTTGTTTCAGGTGTTCCTATTGTTCCTGACCGTATCTATGTTATTGGTGGGTGGAGTGTATTTTGGAGTACAGTTGCTATTACCTTCTGTTTCACCTACCTCTTCTCCTAAACTGAGCTCCCTCACCACTGTTTCCACACATTCTTTTCATCCTCTGCCTCAACATGAACAGGTTAGGCGTGCGGAATTTATGAATAACTCCTTCGTTCAACTTCTACATCAGCATCAGTTGGTGATGAATACTACCACTTGTTGGGTGTGTGGGTTAATGCCACATACCATGGATAGGGGTATTCCATATTTGGTCCTTCCGTATAGCTCCCAGGGTTCGGCTCGAGCATTCCAAACTATGTTCCGTAGTGCACTAGATTCCTACGCCAGTCAAGAGCCACGTTCTGCCAATTTTGGTCCTGGGCCGTATCACAAACCTTTGGCGATAGCGATAGCGGATTTAGATAGAGATGTTTTTGATGCATCGCTTATCCCAAGTGAAGAGGTACAGGCTTATAAGGATCTGAGCGAGGCTGAGTATAGTACGTCAGTGGGTGATAGACAGCTTAAGAGCTCGTCCCCAATATGGATTGTACCACACCTCGGTAATTTCTGCTTGAAAGGTTTGGGTCGAAATCCGAGAGCACAACTTGGGAACAGTGCTTGCACTGACACGTATGTTCTGCCGATGCTCTCTTCCCCTGTTTTTCTGACTGCTAAGGGCACTTATTTTGTATGTTATGAACGCGCATATACATGGTTACCCCGTGATTTCTCGGGTACCTGTTATATTGCGAATCTTTTACCACCGACTTTCACTGTTGCCTCAGATTATCACAAGACTAGAGTTGTGAGAGGCGTTATTAGCAAAGAGGATACTGCCGGTCAAGAAGCAGGAGACTTCTTTAAGGGTTTCTTGCCGTTTTGGGGACCTATGGTTAATAGTAGGAACCTAAGACAGCTGACGCGTGTAGTAGAGTCGACCGCTAATATTACTGCAAGTGCCCTTGGTAATCTCACAGCTGACCTTCAGGCGGATAGACTCATGACGTTGCAGAACCGTATGGTTCTAGATGTTGTTCTCGCAGATAGAGGTGGTGTGTGTAAAGTTATCCATTCGAGTTGTTGCATTTTTATTCCTGACAATGCTCCAACTGTCTATCAAGCCATCTCGAAGTTGCACAAGATCTCCGAGTCCATACACGTGGACGAAGGTAATTGGACGCTTCTAGGATGGTTTTGGGGCCTGATGTCAACTTGGGGTTGGAAGATTCTGATGATCGTAGGAGTTGTTGTAACGTTTCTGTTCATGTGTTGTCTTTGTGTACAGTGTGGTCCTGCCTTATGTGGCCTATGTGCTACAGCGTGTATAAGACGACCATCTGTTACCAAGGAGTCGTCGATGAATAGAATGATGTTCCAGCAGCAACTGAATGATCTGATGAATATTGAAATAGATTCCGATCTTGACTAGTGCTTGCCTACATGAGGGCAAAAGGAGCGTCTGAGGTTCCGTGTGGGACGGAACGACACTTTTGGGTGGTGACGAATATGGATGAGTTGGATATCTATGAACCGCAAATGACGAGTATAGTGGGTGTACGCAGTTTCGCTACGCAACCACGTATGGTTCGTCTGATTTTTGGGTTTGTTCACCTGACCCCTCGGGTTCCATTTTAGATACGGCATCCATTTTGTTTCTTGCCCTCAAGTAGCCAGCGAACGGACTTCGTCCGCTTCGTGACCCTGGGACTCCCAAGCTTACACGAGGGACACGTGTTCTTTGGAGTATGACTTTTATGACGAGGGAAATGACACGATGAAGGCAGATGGCCCCGCTCAAGGCTCATCTTGCCGTGCTGGTCTATTGTTTCAGTCATGCATACATTAGACACGGTGTCTCTGATCCCGTTATCAAGTTCCCTTTATTACTCCTGACACTCTTCTCTAATCTGTTGTGCATCCTTGTCCTTTCTTTGCATCTGTTCTCGCCCCCTTTTCCTAATGTGTTTACGATCAGGATGGAATGTGTTTTATTGCAGAGAGGATATGTTTTTACAGTTGGGAACTGGCAATACTGTTGTAATTATGTTCCGGCCTCCTGAAACATGAACGCGACCCTTTTGAAGTTTATTATGGGAACTGAGTTGTAATCTTTGTTCACTATACTGTTCTATGGGAAAAACGTGTATAAAAGGAGCGATCCACTTTTGCAAATTGAAGCAGTCTCCGAGAACCTACACGCTGTGTACTTCTTGTGACCTCTGTATCCCTGCAGTAAATAAACGCTGATCTCTGACGTCGCTGGAAGTGTCCCGTGTCTCTGTGTTTGGTACGCCAGAACAGGTAACCCACGAAGGTTTCAGGTGTTGTTCCCTGGCACCGCTGGGTCTTAGAAAAACCCAGTCCTTCAACACCCAAAAAGGGCAACCACCAGCACACCCCAGGAGCACCCCCCTGAATTAGCAAGGAAGGGGGAGAACACGCCAAACCAAAAAAAAAAACAGATGCCACCCACAATGAAAGGACAGGGAGGAGGCCACACAAAGAAAAATACCCCCAACGGCCCTACTGGCCAGCAGGCCAAAACCGGGCAGCAGGGCCACAACCAAGGACCAGAGACCGGAACCAAGGAAAACAGAATGCGACAGAAACAGCAAGGAGGCAGCCAACCAGAAAAATGGGAAATAGAGAAGCCAGGCCAAACCAAGGGAAACCCCAACCCGGTAAGCGAAGGGGAATATGCCAAAAAGGCGACTAGGCAAAAAAGGAAGCCGACAAGGAGACACCCAAAGAGACCCCAAAGGCAAAGCCCTAGAAGGGAAACAGGCTCCAAAGCAACCAACACACAGGAACCCAGCGGACCAGAGAAGACAAAGCCACAACAGGGCACGACCAAGAGCACCCATCGGACAAAAGGGCAGACAAGCCCAGCACCACGAGGCAGGAACACAGAACCCGGGCAACAGCACAGAGAGTGACCCCAGCAAGAACAGAAGGGAAGCCCAGACATCCACACTGCCCAAAAAGACGAGGGGAAGAGAGGAAGGCCCCACAGCCCCTGACGCAACAGGGCACAAAGGGCAAAAAGGCCAACCAGAGGACAAACCCCAACATCACCGGACAGCCACACCGGGGAAGAAAAATAGGAAAGAGGACAGGTCCAGGGAGCAGGTCGAAGGCACAACCCCAAAGACCAACCAAAGGCAGGACCAGAGCAGTCAGAGAACACAAGACCTCCCTCCCCCCAACCACAGCAGCAAGCCCTGGGAAACCAGTGGCCAGGTAGGCAGGCAGGCACCCAAAAGGGCCACACAATGACAGTGGGCCCAAAAAAAGGGGGGGCACACGGAAGACAGGAGCAGCCACCCAGACAAAAGACTGGAGCAGGCATAAAGGAGGGCCAAGGCCACAAGGGGCAGGACCAACCCACCCCCGCAAGGACTAGGACACAACAGCCGAGGAAAAAGTACCCACAGGCAGAGACCATGCCAGCCAGAGACCACAGCTGGGCCAGAAGCCAAAACTGGCAGCAGAGGCCCAGAACCCCCGGACTAACCAGGCCGGCACATGAAGGCCACCAACCAGCCCCAACCCACCAAAAAGAGCCAAGACCAGAGCAGACCAGGGCCCAACAGGGAATCCCAGCCGGAGGTATGGAGGAGGCAACGAAGAAAAACACACCCAAAGGCACCACCGCAGGAGGAACAAACACAGCTGCCAGTGGCAACCCAGGCGTACACTCAAACAGGGAAGGACCAAACCCAACCCAGCACAACACACATAAACCAGGCAAGAACCGGGGGTGGCAAAGGCAGCAAGGATGCAGCCCAAATCCAGGCCAAAAGAGGGGCCAGAGACCCAAGAACAGATCAGCAGCCCCAGAATCACACGATCCACAAACCGTGCCGGACCAGCCAGAGAGCAACAGCCCCAGGCACTCAACACGAACACCAAAAGCGACAGGCAAGAGCAGGGCCCAACAGGGCACCGGAGCACCACCCCACAGACCCAGGAAAAGCAGGCAGGCACCCAGCCAGGGATAAGCGGAGGGCAGACGCACCCAAAGAAAAAAAGACTCAAGCCAGGGCCAAGGGCACCAACAAAAAGCAACAAGGCAGGGAGGGCCAAGGACCACCACAAGAGGAAGCATGGCACAGGAGCGGCAAGTGAAGCGACCAGGCGAGGAACCCAGACACACAGGGTACGAGCCAGGAACCGGTATCGCCAGCCCCAAAGGCGAGACCGAAGATGCCAACCTCCACAACACCCTGCAGGCCCAGGAGGACTCCCAATCAGAACAGACACAGCCAGGAAAGGGAACTCCCACCAGCGAAGCCCAGGAGGACAACCCAGCATCGGAGAAAAACAGCCAAACCACCATGCGGCATGCACCCGGGGAAGGCAGGCCCGCCTAAGCAGAACAAAGGCCCCCCCCCCCCCATCCCACAAAGAGACGAACAGCACACAGAAGGAGCATAATAAAGCAACATTGCCTTCATAAGCGACTGAGAACTCACAATCAGCGAAACAACCAGGCAGCCAGCCAGGATTTGACCACAAAACCAGTGGCGGAAAAGTGTCTGATCATAACCACAAGGCTGCAGAGACTCACCCGAGGCGACACAAGGGCAGAGGCGGAAACAGCCAACGCCACGTGGAACACACCTTGGGGGACCCGGGGAAACAGGAACAAGCCCACCCCTCCACCCCCCAGAATCCTAAGGCGCCCCACCAGGACCCATACCAGGGAAGGGAACACAGCCAAGAAGCCAAACAGAAGAAAAAACAGAGCAGGAAGAAACAGAGCCCCAGAAACAACCACCATCCGCTCACGCCACCAAATAGTCGGGAGGAGCACCTGTACAGAGCAGGAGTCAGCGGACAGCACACAGAGGAAGCTGACACTGTCATGCCACGCAGCACGCGGGATCCCGGACAAGGCCCCCACCACTAACCAGCCCAAGGTGCACATCCAGGAACCATCCAGGGCAGGATGAGGAGGAAGCAGCTTCACCGGTGCGAGGAGCTAGGAGTGTCCAATGAAGAAGAAAGAAGCGACTGCTGCGTGGCAGAAACCGGGGGGGGGGCAGGGAGACAGGTACAAGCCCCCCTCCACTGCCAGCCAACCCAAGGTGCCCGACCACCAGCCACACCAGCGCAAGAGGGAAGCAGCACAGAGACACAGCCCAAAATCAGAGAGACACCGCTTTGACAGGAACAAGGCCCCCCTCCACCGCCAGCCAGCCCAAGGTTCCTGCCAGACAGGACATTGTATGCAGGAATGTCGGAGAACCAGCAATCGTCACTGCGCGTCTCCCACCCAGCCAGGCCACAGGAAGACGGGGCCAGCAACCCGGAAGAATCCGGGAGGCCGGCGCTGCAATGTGCCGGTTGGCATGCAAGAGCCGGTCAGGAACATGAAATCCTCCCAGCAAGCCCAGCAGGCTGGGAGGCACACCAGCAGACTCCTCATATGCACAGCCAGGCATCTGGATGGGGAGAAGAAGAAGAAACACCACTCAAGCCCAGCAGGAGCAGCACCAGCACCTCCTCCCAATCCTGTCGACAGACAGAAAAAAAGAACAGGCGAATTCTGGATAAGTACTGCTTATGTACTCCCAGTGGGAGGGGCTGGGGTTAGGGTCCCAGCATTCCTTTGCTCTTTTTTTCTGTCGAGAGACGATTATCTCCACTTTGTTATGAATGAGACTAGGACAGGAGGGGACCTGGGGGTAGCAGAGCATTCAGTGTAATAAAATTCCTGTTGCAAACCATTACAAAGTTAAAGACTTCCCAAAAGAGGTGGACACTCATTTTTGATTGCACAGCTTCCCGTTTGGGAACTGTGTTGCATGGGCTCATGGGGCATATAGTTGTCTGGGGAACCATTGCTTGCTCTCTTGATGTAGTCCCAAATGGGAAACATTTGTAAAAAGCAGCACCAGTTAATTAAAGGAACAGGGCCTGCTTTAAAAAAAAGTTTCCTATTTGTGAATGTAAACACAGGAAAGGTGGTTTACTGTCATTGCAGGACACTGCCCTGATGTTGGTAGCTAATCACAAAGGGGTTCAAAATAGTGACCTGCCTAAATAAAATTATTCAGGTAGGTCAAACTGATCCCATCCCACCCCCCGGCCCCCTCCTCTGAGGTTGGAGATTTTGTGATTTCATTTATTTGTACATAGGTTGCCTCACAAAATAACATATAGCTTTCAAAGCTGGTTTGAAATTTGCACTCACAATTTGCTACCTGCCTGTACGAACATCAGTTTGTAAATTTGCTGTTGACTTAGTGATTACATGTCACACTTCCTTCCCTATTCTTAATGTCTGTGCTTTCTCAAGTTTTTATTTTGTTATAGCTCCTGTGTTGGGCACTGACGTAATCTTGGGCATGCACACGCCTCCTATCAATTAGTAAACTGGCGCATCCTGTCACCAAAGCACCATGCAGAAATCTCAGTTTTCGGAAGAGTTCTTCCCAGTATGACAATCTCCTCATTATTAGTGGATGTCCTTGCACGCGTTATATAGAGCCAGAGTGATGGATGGCCCTCCTTTGATGGCGCATTTCAATCCAGTTAGTATTGATCAGGGATACCTGATCCTGATCCATTAGGAGTCTGGGACACATTTTAGTGGTGGCCTCATAAAATATGCACACCGTGGAACAAGTCGTGTAGATGGGAACTCATTGTCCATATTAAAAGGTGAACCAATATGTGCTGTCTGCAGGATTCTATTTTCTAACCGCAGCTGACAAGAACCCTTTCATGCTTAAAGTCTGCTATTGAAATGCGCTCTAGGAGTTATTTATTCAGGTAATAAAACTGAAGAGTGAGCTGCATGCCCAATCCCCAGTGGACTTTTTTTTCTAAATGATGATAGTAAAAACTGAATATATTTGAATACACAAATATTGTTTTTCTCAAAGCTAGCACTATTCTTTAATCTTTTCATATTCTATCTGTGCTTGCTGTCAAGGGCAATGACATTAGCGAGGGCCTGAAACTGTGCGAGTAAATGCTCCGCCAGCTGTTTTCCTGCATTTCTTTACACTCGGAATATAAATGAGACGTCTTTAAAGTACACGGATAGTTAACAACTCATTTGAGCAATGCATCATGCAGGTTTGCTCGTTGGAAAGAAGCTACGGTTTTACATGGAAATGGGCCAAACTTGTTTGTACAGACACATATGTATTAAACATTTATACCGCGCTGCATCGAACAAATAGAACGGTTCCACTTTTGATAGTGAAATATATTCACGCATTGCTATTCATGCAGCGATACTGTTTGTCTTTGAGTCACGCTAGCTTTCCAAGTCTTGTTTACTTCAGACGTACGTTTTAAACTTCCTTCTGTTTTTGTTTTTTTTGGGTTATGCAAAAACGTGAACTGTTAATATGTGCATATCCAGTGTTAAATTCTCCTTTTTTTGAGTATGGAAATGTAATCACCGATTCCATTAAGGTACCAATGTCTGGAACTCTGAATGCGCCTTTATCAATAAGGGTGCTTCATCATATCGCCACTAAGCTGATATCATTGTACTTGCTCCAGGCAGCAACAAGATTTATTCTCATGCTTTTTTATTTCATGCAGAAAGATATCTGTAAACCCAACAACGTATACATTTTGCAACTTTTTTCTCAACGTACAATCAATGCTAAAATCTCTGTTCAGGCTAGATCTGTTTTCTAAATATATGCAATGTTTGCAGGGAATTTTCTCACTTCGAGTATTGTACCTAGCTCTGGTCAAGCAAACCCTCTGATGCATTGATTCACAAATTAATTTCCACATTGATGTTCAACTTACACACAAGGTATTCAGCAATGGTGAACTTCCACACTTAAATTGGTTTATCCATGTGTAATAGTCCTGCACTGGCTCCCCGTCGACGGAGAATCTCCTTCAAACTCCTCATCCACGCACACAAGGCACTCCACAAGACCGGCCCAGCCTACCTCAACAGACGACTCTTCTTCTACGTCCCTAACCGCCAGCTGCACTCCTCCGACCTCTCCCTCGCCACCACCCACACATCCAAAAAACAACCACCGGCAGAAGATCCTTCTTCCACCTCGCCGCCAAGACCTGGAACACCCTTCCACTCAGCCTACGACAGACCCAAGACCTGCTGCCCTTCAGGAGGCTACTCAAGACCTGGCTGTTTGACCAGTAGCGCCACCACCCCCCCCCCTTTTTTTCCCCAGCACCTTGAGACCCTCGCGGGTAAGCAGTACGCTCTACAAATTCTGTAATTGATTGATTGATTGATAGTACCCCACAGCTTGATGGTGACTGCTACGCCAATGGCGGGAGGTGGCTCTTCCTGGGCAAAGATTCCATGGAAAGTTTGTGAACACATATGCTACTCAAAAACTGTTGCCTGTAACATCCCCTCTCTGGTGTTTGTCAAGGGCAGGAACAAATACCTTTTCAAGGTGAGAGAGGTAATAGAACATCCTAAAAATTGGGGGGACTTGCAATTGCACCGATAGTGATTCCTATTGCGAAATTACATATTCAGAAATCCATTTGCATAGATGTAATGAGGAGTTTTTAAAACTGCTAAAGGTTTTCAGGAACACTCTAGAAACGGTTTGTGAATCCTCATCCTTGCAAAGGAGTAAACCTGCGGATGAGATTTAGGAACATCTTTGTGTATTAGGCACAATGTAGTTTCTGACATACATAGGGTTTATAGGTTCTCCAAGAATCCAAAGTGCCCAGATCAAATAACTGAGCTAAACCGTACAATGTTTTTTATTGTGAAACGAGTATAGACCAATTCATATGTTGAAATATGTAGCGTGAAAAATAGGTATGAAGGAAACCTATGTATTTCTGAAAAGGGTACAAGAGATGGAGTTTAGGAGCAGTTGTTCTTTGTACTTATCTGAATTTTTGGGTACCTGTATTAGCATATGATTTAGGGAGTATTTTTAAAAATGCCTTCTTTTTTACACACTGGCTTACATTTGGAAGGCACACATGCAGCAGAATCGAATTGGTAATAACAAATGTTCTACTTTGCTCCCACATGTCTTCCAATAAAAATGGTACCCCACTTTTGTGGGTAGTCCTAGTGCCCCGACAGCAGACAGCCCAAAACGCAACCTGGATACATCACAGTTTTCCACTCAAAACTGACCGTATTTTTGCAAAGTAGGTAGCTGTGGTTTTTGGCCCCTGCTCAGCCGACACCAAGACAAACCTAGCAAACTTGCACATTTTTAGAAACTCAATACCTTGGGGAATCCAGGCTGGGGTGTTTTTCGTGGCTTAGACTATATTTTGTTACCCTTAAACCCTTGCAAACCTCAAACTTTGACTTACAAAAACATCAGGGTCAATGGGAGTCCTTGTGTGGGGACTCCCATTGACTCCAGTTTGATCCGGTTCTATTGCAGGCACTAGGCCCAACCACACAAGTGGCACAGAGTTTTTATCGGCACAAGAGGGGCAATGCTGGGTGGCTGGGTGGTAGGAATATTGTGGATTCCTGCAGATTGCAACAGTTTCCATCACAGAAATATAAAGAAAATGCATGATTTCCGACAACATTTGAGGTTTTCAGGGAATTGTGAGTAAGAAAACCTTGTGGGATCCATGCAAGGCACACTGTCCTGGAATCCCTGGTTGTCTAGTTTTTAAAAAGGACTGTGGTTGGTAGGTTTCCATGGGTGGCGGCCACGCACACCCCATTTCCCTCAGCTTCCCCTTTTGCTAATCTCTCCATGTAGCGCTGCAAGGCTTTTTGTGTCAAGGTCTCTGGGCCCTCTCATATAAGACTTGGGGAAATGCTGTGTGGTAGGAAGTTTGTAGCTTCCATAGGTTTCAGAAGTTTTCTTTACAGAAATGTGAGGAAAATGTGTGTTTTTAGTCAAAGTTTGAGGTGTGCAGGGCATTGTGGGTAAGTAAATGGTATGAGATCCATGAGAAGCACACCACCCTAGCCTCCTCTGATGCTTAGTTTTCAGAATTGCCTTGGTCTGGTAGGTTTTTGCAGGTGGCAACTTAACCAAGCCCAAAATGTGCAGCCATTCATCATTTTGGGAGTCAGGCACACTCTCCTGGCCCATAAGTAAAAACAACACCCAAAATAATCAAATTTCCTCTCTCTTGCCATTGGGATGGGATGCTTTAGAGCAGAAAGACTGTTGAGGCTTTGGGGTGAGGGTGGACTGTGATGTTAGAACAGGCCAGACGCACCACATTATTTTATTAAAAAATATATATTCCTGCCATACAGTGGGCTTTCTGCCCCCTGGGCAGGAAGGGGGCGATGAACGTATTCACCCCATCTGCTCTCGGAAGGGGCTGAAACACTGATGCCCCATTTTTTGGGGTGGGGCATGGTGATGCCCATATTGGACCCACCAATATTTGTAAAGATAAACCCTTTCCCTGGTGTCTAGTGGCCTTTCTGCTCCCTCGGTGGGGCGGTTCAGGGCTGATTACCTCCATCCCCTGTGGGGCAGAGAGACTGACACAATTAAATGTGCTTGGGGAAGCACAAGCTTTTGCCAAAGGGGGTGTTCCCACCATCCATGCTGGATAGTTGGTGGATCCCTGCTTCCCCCAAAGCAGGAATCCACTTGGCAGAGATAGCATTGGAAAGGGATGATTCCCCCCCGCCGCCCCGTTCCAGTGATACCACTCCCAAAGGAATCAGTGGTCAAGGGAATGAGATATGCCCCAGAGCACTGATTCAGTCTGATTTTCACTTTTGTGTAATGATATCCCTGTGCGCAGATCTTCATTGCGGGAAACACAAAACAATCAGGCTGCTCAGGAAACTCTTCCCGAAAAATAATAAAGGACTCCCTCTATTGCTATTTTGTTAAGAGCAAAATAACATTGCATGGCAGAGTGCTACATTTATATAAGAAATATTCTGCTGGAAACATTAACAATTGGCTCGCCTCGCTACTGATTGTGTTCACTAACTAAAACGCTCAGTACAGCAATTCCTTCAGAGGCAGAGTAACCTCAACAACCTGTTCTAGTCCAGAAGGTTGGGGCATGTGCCCCGCCAAAACATCTCTTCTGACTTACATCTGAAAAACGGGGTGCCGATTTTTGAAATTTGGACATTTTATTTCTTATTAGAACATTGGAATGTTGGAAGCTCCATTGAAAACAATGGAGTGCTCCTGGCTTATAATGGCTGGTATAAGCCCTGAGCTCCAACATTCCAATGTTTCTTTGTTCACAGCTCTGGCTGTGAACAAAGGCTTCAGGGAGCCTGAGGGGATTTGAATCCCCTCGCGCTCCCTGAAGGCTTTGTTTGGTTAGAACATTCTGCCCTCTAGTGGCAGAATGTTCTAATAGCCTTATAGCCCTTCGTAGCAGGGCTATACCGGCTTTTAAAGTCCCTCTGCTTTGTTAAAGTCCCTCGCCTTCGGCTCGGGCCTTTAACGCTGCAGCGGGCCTTTAACAGCCGGTATAGCCCGCTACGGGGGGCTATAAGGCTATAGTATAGCTGTTAATCTTTCCACTGCAAATAAGTTTCAAAGTTAAGGCCATCACAGTGGCAATGTAGGCGGGTCAGGTGATTTCCATTTCTGGGCAATCTGGCATTGTCAATCTAGCTGCTGGCAGTAAATGTGTTCTATTTTGTCTGGTGGGCGTTAGAAAGGAATATTGTCCCCTCCCGTTTACATGACCGGGTGGAGATATCAACTGATTCATTTGTACCTGGATGTTAGAAATATCTTTGCATGGTGACAGGCCCTGCCTCAGAAATTCAGAATTCAATCACATTCCCACCATCTGTGTATAACCTCTTTTCCTTCAATCCCACCCAACACGTCGGATCCTCCATGGATCGCTTTTAAGAGTGACAGGTGCCATTTTAACATGATTTTAAATGAGCATGCCGAATATTGAGTACAGATAAAGGATTGTGCTGCTCGTTGCCAGGTTAGTATCCATTCACCTTTGGAAATGTCATTATAGAGGCCTTTGGCACATTTTGTTTGGCATATGTTTGGTGTTGCGATGTGCTGCTTGTTTCTAGTACCCTGTATAGTCGAAATATTGTTCATAATGTGCCTGCCTCCAGATACATATCCTGTATTTTAGTGGTGTCTCTACCCATGTTGGTGGTTCTCTAGCTGAATGCAAAAGTTGTGTCAGATGATAGACCTCGATTGAAAGTCATTTGTGCACTGCTCTATGCTTTTGAGATGGTCTCCTCCAGACAGGAAGCAAAGTCGCAGTCCAACCCCGACAGCCCCTATACAAGTTATAATACCTGGCTCAGGCTATGGGTTCTCGCAGGAGAAAATCGCCTGCTGTAGGGGAACCCTGCACTTCTCCAGTTCCAGCTGCCAACAGGGTTTATCTTTGAGGAGGATCAGGTTAATGCCAGGGCTGATTACATTGCTAAAAGATCTCTCTCTATGTCTAGTAAGCCTCCAGCTGAGCGGGCTACTCATAGTGGTGACTTCGAAATTCCTGGTGGCTCAGTATTCCAGATGAAACTCCAAATCTATTTCTGGATATTTTTTAGTCTGTCTGGGGGAAGGTTATAAGCAGTGTCCTACAGAGGTAAAGCCGCCTAGGCAGGTAATTCATCCTGACACAGTTGATCCTTCCTATCCCACAAATCTTGATCTCTCCCTATCTGTAAAGGTCTTTGTGTAGTGTATCATGTAATGTTGCTATTGAAGTGTCACAAATATTAAATTATGAGGTACAGCACAACACTCAATGTTGCCATCATCTTTACGAGTGGCTCAACACTGCACAAGAACAATGGGGATGTACTGTGGCTGATACCCATTTTTACAACACATCCAATAAATCAATCTCGTCAATAAACCTTAATAAATGCACTGCTCATATGACCAATATGCACAAACTGGTTGCAATTGTGAGCTCACGTCTGGTGGAAATACACTTTCACTCAGAGGTGTCTCAAAAGACAGGAGTCTTCTCCTTGGTGGGACCTCCACTGACCCCTTTAAAGTGATGTCAACTGTTTAACTGAATTGCTACACCAGGCATATTTATTGCAGGGACCAGCTTGCCACTCAGGTTAATCTAGTGTGAATCAATCGTTTCCTTATGGAATGCAACTTACCTCAGTGGATCATTCATTCTGGGCAGACTGGGACCTCAGCCACTGACTGTGATCTCTCTCCTTCTCCCCTGGGGGGTGCTGGTGGAATTTCCTGCAGGATATATTTAACATTTTCATAGGAAGCCTTAATTCATAATAAGTGCATAAGAAATACAATGTATTGAGAGCACAGCCATTCTGTGTCTTCATTTGGTTGAAGAGCAAACACTGTGCAGAATCTGCTGAAAAGCAGTACTTACATTTGGCAAAGAATAAGTTCCGGGTCCCAATGTTTATCCCCAATCCCCTCGGCTAACGGTGATAGATATGAGCGGGCAAAAACCAATAGTAACTCTTAATTCCACCACCAGACACTCCCTGCCCCTTTATCTCTTGCACGATGCAGGTTTTCTCCCTTCTTCATGTTTTTCCATAATTTCTTAGTCCTTTTTCCTCTTAGTGTATTTTTCTCTGCCTTGCTATGATGAGGAAAAATATGTGCCACTCCCCAAAAACGAGCGCCTGTGATCCCCACCTGCAACCACTGGCCTCAATGAAACCCTCATGCCATCCCTTCAATAGGATTTCACTTAATTACTTGAGGACTTGCTGCCCCCAATCCCTACGCTCTGTAGTTATCTTCTTTTGAGGCAGCTTCTTGTTTTATGTAAATGTTTCAGCTGCACATAATATGGCTCGGCCCGCGCTGTACAATTATCTTTAACATGTATTATATCCATAATAAATGCACCCCTCATAGTACTGTATTATGTGGCTGATCTAACGAGGGTCATTAAGATGAACAATGAAAACACCAATTAGCTGAGCGGGGAGACTGTTCAGTTTGCACAGTCTGTGTACAGAAGACCAATGGCAACAGCGTCATTATCTACAGATATCTCTTAAAAATGCTGTGACCAATTGACGCCTCGACATCCTGTGCAGCTGAATGGTTGATTAATTTATTTTTCACATAGAATAAGCATACAGGAAATTGAATATATGGAAAAAGACTGGTAATGCACAGTTAGCCTTTACCGTCTGCTTTTAGCTACACTACATCTTGTTAAGGACACTGTTTCTTTTGATTATTTAAACTGAAACCAGTGACAAGACCAGTAATGATAACAAATGGTCTGTCTACATACTAACTGGCCAATGGCTATCCATCTTACTGCAATCCATTGTGAAGGCTGTAATGGGCAGCCAATGAATGCACGCATCGATGAAATCTTAGGGGAACCACGGTGCACATAAAAGACACTTAAACGTTACTCTCGTTAAATTGGTTTGTGGATTTTAAAGAAATCCTATTGCAACAGCAAAGAAATATATTACAAATGTGTTTATCAATGACTTGGCTTTATGAATGAATTGTTGTCCATGCTTAAGGTAATTTGTTTAATAATGTTAAATATTTCCTTTACAAGGAAAATTGATATATTGTAAAATCACAGACGTGTAAATGTTGATTTACACAGTTACAATGCAATAACATAGCAACAACAACGATATCATAACTAAATATGTAAAGACCATAGATAAGAATTTAAAGTCTAATCATTCATAGAGATAATCCTTATCTTATGACAGACACAAAATCACCCAAGAGACAAACAGGACAAATACAAGGAAGCAAGGCTATATATAACAACTCTATTACACAGAAAGCCACTAACAATTTTAACTTATATAAACATAGCGCTAATTAGATACAATTATAAAGTTATAATTTAAAATATATTTCAATTTACACATTAAAAGCTGTGGAAATGCATCTCACCAACAACTGTTTCTACAAATATTTGAAGAGCCAGGCTAATCTGAATGCAGGGTGAGCCTTTTAATGATAACTCTTGTCCTAGTCATTCATGCTGAAGGTATTAAACCATATTTCGAGTCCTACTGAAAAACGAAGAGTATTTCTCTTGCCTTTCTTTAACGTTCACTGCTATCAGTAGTAGTAATAGTCCACCACAAGTAATAATGGCACTATTTTTGGTAGGCCCAAAAAAGGTTTTAGAAATTTAAACCTGAGTTCAACCCCTGAAAACTATAGAATAGAGCACACAAGCTTCACTTATGAAAATGTGTAAAACATTTAGAAGTACCACAACAGTTAAAAAGTCCAAAATACAACACAATAAAAATCCCCCTCCATTAAAAAATAGAGAATATTTTAATAAACAAAATGACACTAAAACGACGAAATACAACGAGGGGAACCAGAGATATATAGTCTTTTAAATTAGAATTAAAATTCAGCACTAAAAATACAAAGCACCAACCGTGAGCAATGGTTGCACTAGACCGGGACAAAGGTAAAGTTTACGGCTGATCCCAATAGAGCACGGGTTGGATACAAGTCCCAGGCAGGTCCTGGTCGAAGAGTTACCCGCTGATTTACAAGAGTTTGGAGAAGATAAAGTACTCCCCAGGACAAGGCAGCAGGCTGGATCCGAAGATGGGGTTGTTGATGACAGGGTGCCAAGGACATGGTCTTTGTGAAGCCATTGATAAAGTCTGGAAAAACTCAGAGTTGGAACCATAGAAGCCGATCGGATGCTGCTCAGTGTTGGGCCCTGCGGAGATTTCTACCTTCAGACTTAGGGCCTGATTAAGATCTAGGCAGAAAGGTTAGGCTTTCACAGCGGTGACGGATATCCTGTCTGCCATAATATAAATCTCACAGGATATAATGGGATTTATATTTCAGCGGACAGGCTATACGTCACCATTGTGACGGAGTAATCCCTCTACCAAGACCTAAATCACACCCTTAGTCTCTTTTCTGGAGGTTTGATTCCTTCAGTGGGGCGAGATCTCAGGCTATAGCTGGAGATGGTTCAACGTCATCAGATGCAGCTCAGCCTCAGCACGCTGAATCGGATGTGCTGCTGCTGAGAAGAATATAGTGGGCGCTGCGGCAAAGCCAGGCTCACCAGCAATGCCCTCTCAACAGATCGGCTTGGCAGGTTGGTCACAGTCTTCTGTCAGCTCTGTAAGCAATAATCCTTGAAAAAGTTTATAAGTCCCAGCTTTTTGGGTTTGCCAGGAGAAGGCCATTCTGCCACTTATCTAAGGGCCCCAGGTCCTTAGAGACATCACTCAGAGGTCAGGACTCACTCCAGTAGAAGCCACCAACATGATCCGGCGTAGGTCCAGTTGAAACTGTCAGTTGGGCTCCTTCAAGAAAGTGGGCTTCTCGCAGCTTTTTGTATCCCTGTAGTCTAATAGGTCAGCCAACTGACACTTGGAGTCTGCTTCCCAGTCCTGGGTAGAAGTGGGAGTAGGTCCAGCACTTAGAGTTCTCCATAGAGGTCACAACAGCAGCTGCAGTCCTTCTTCTGTCTACCACAGGTCCAGTAATGTTCTGACAAGTGCACCTAGGGTGCCACATTTATGTCCAGTGTCAGCCTGTGACTAGGGCACTCTCCTGCTCACTCCCTAACCAATGGAGTAAAATTTCCCAATATTGCCCCTATCCACGTTTTCAGCACTTCCTGTTTGTTTTACTGTGCCCCTCACTACCTAATACCAACATGGTAGAACCTTTTATCCCCGGTGCAATGTTGTCAGAGGTGTGGCTATGATAATGGGCAAAACCTCCTCAGTGGTGAGTTCTGGGGTAGCTCCCCCTCCCACTGGGCTTGCTAGCTATAAAGGCAAAGGGAGAGAGGCCTAGGTGTGAGTGACATCTGCCAGTCACAAGGTGGGCATCCTTTGAATCTCAGGTATGGGCTGGGCACAGCTCAGGCCCATCCTGCACAGGAAGTAAAGCATCTGCCCACACCTATACCCTTTGTCTACTTTCTGCGAGCAATCTACATCTCAAAACTGAAGCCATCAACATTCAGGTGATACTGAATACTTGCAAGAAGGCACATTTGGCTTAGGCAGGAAAAGGACAACCTTCTAAAAGTGTAATTTTCAAAATAGTAATATAAAATCTGACTCGACCATTAAGTTGGATTTTAAATGTCTTTTAAAATTAGCCCTTGAATCATTTCTCTAGCTACTCCCAAACTGACGTTAAGCATTATAAGGTGCTATAATGTTAGCTAATGCTGTTCTATGCGAGAGATCGACTTGCCACAGTGAAAACCACTTCGGAGGTTTTTTGCTGCCACCAGGACATGGGAAAAAAATATACATGTCTTACTTTTTAAACACTATGCACCCTGCCCTATGCAACCTTAGGGCCTAGCTGTCGAGTGACTTATAAGTATTAAAAAGGAAGGTTTAAGTCTTGCAAAATGTTTATTTTGCCATTTCTTTTTGGCAGTTTTAAAATTACACATCCAGTCTGCAGAGACAGGCCTGGAGACATGATTGGCATTATTGCTATAGTGGTGGCACAATATGTGCTGCAGTCCACTAGTGACATTTAACTTACAGACCCTGTGTACACTTATGTACCATGTACTAGGAAGTAAGTTAAATATGCGTATCAGGATTGTAGTCAATTTCTAAATGTTTAGGTGTCAGAAACATACATTGGGCCCTGGTCAGCAATGCCCCAGCGCAGACTCAGTAACCAGCAGCATAATTGCACAAAATGGCAGTGACCATACAAAAAAAGGCGTTTTCTTATATTTCATATCTGAAGGCTTGGAACCGTGGCTTTCCACCCTTTATGAATATGGTCAGAAGTACTCGTGCTGCACAGTCTCTGCAATGACATGCAACCGATTCTATGAAAGAAACTGGTGGTCATCAATTTTTCACATTGCCTCTCTGATCTTTTATTTTCGGTGTGCAATATACTGGTCTAACATGAAGGCGCACTGTATGTTGCAGGTTTGTCTGTTCTTCACACTGCTGTCCTAATGCCTCTGCCCCTCTGTCCTACTCTTCCACATTATTGAAACTACCCTTTGTCCCCACATTTCCTTGGCTTTAACACCATGCCCTTGCCCTCTACCTTGCCCTTTACTCAATCATGCGTTCATCCATTCACCTTGCTATCAATCCACACACTGAATCACTCACTTCTTCATTCATCCATTCTTTGCCGCACTCAGTCATCTATGCATTCATCCAGCCATTGAATCATTTTTCAATTCGTCCATCTACAATCAATGAAGCAGCAGTTTTATTTGTATAAGCCAGGCCGGTTGGCTTTGCCAGTGGGTCTCAGAATGTGTTACCTTAGACTCACTGAAGTAAAATTAAACTCATCCGCCCGTTCGGGGAGAAGGTTTTAAGGAAAGTGTACAAGCTGCCTCAAAAACAACTCCGTTAATGCGTTTCCCTTCCTAGCAGGGTAAATCGAAATAGAAGCCAGCTGATCACTAGCTAAGTAAACCACCGTGCTAACTGCCCTTCTGTCAGAAAAACCAATCGATACAGCTCCTTTCAAACCTCTCCTCTTTTACAAGTGTTGCAGTCCCGATCGAATATACTTACCTAGTGATATTGACAGCTCTTTCTTAAAGTACTTGCACCCTGCTAGGCCAACCAGCAGCTCCAGATATGTTTTGGGCTTCTGTCTTCTGGCTGATTTCGCTCATCCCTGGTCAGCGAGAGTGGGTTGTTCCGTGGTGAGACAAAGACAAAGACAAAACGTGTTGAGAACACAACTAGTAACATATTTTAATCTCTCTCGAACGCCGCTCACTTAAAGCTCTCCTGTAAGGCCTGCCCATTGGCTAGTTGTGCAAGTTTGCCCGACTAGTGCAGATTGGCTTTGTGTGGCTGTCTGGCCTCAAACACACTTTACGAATCTCTTCGCCGAAGTTCCTCATCTGTGTGTTTTACTGAATGGTGCTCGAGTCGAGAACATGCACTCTGGGTAAAGGTTCAATGCAGCAGATGTGTTTGCCTGAGGAAAACTGTATTGCCACAAGATTCTCTTCTAGCTGGGGGGTTTCCTGCCACATAAAAGTCTGCACACTAAGAAATGTAAATATGGCACAAGCAATATTAATAAAGGCCTCTTTTTCCAATATTCAAAGGCACGTTTAGCAGACACAAAATGTATAACAGTGACATTTCCCCACAATTACAAATCCTGTAGCTGAGTTTACCAGTGAGACTGTATATATTACATGTGTATACATAGTGGCACAGCTTCTACCAATGTTTACTCAAACGAAGACATTAAAAAGCTTTTATTGGCACAATCTAATGGTTTTTGGGCATGTAATTGCTATTTAATTGCTCAAGAGTGTTACATTCGAGGACATTCTTTTCCAACAGGGTCATAGTTATGATATGTTTCTGACACTTTTGAATAATGTATTCAAGTATGCTCCTCCTCCTCTACTTAAAATAATTCTCAGAGTTTTACACCTTGTTTATTTTTAGTGTGCACCAACTTTGTTTTAAAGCGGTATCCATAGGTCTAGTCGCTGCTTTCATACTCTAATGCTGTTAGTTTACGCTGCACTCTAATAATATTATATAGATGCTGCATATGTCTCATATGTACATGACATCCATGATAACCAGCAAGATGGCTTAGCGAGTTAAGCACTTGCAACTGACACATTTGCTAATTACTTACGGATTAATGGATGACAAAGTGTTGCATGATGTAACATCGAAACATACAGTTAATATTAAATAATATTTCCATATATATGTTTGCAGCTATACCAAGAAGAGGTGGTCCAATCAGACTGTGAAAGTTCAGAGTTATTAGGCAAGGGAACTAGGTTGTAGTGTGCCTGGGAACTCGAGAGTAAGCTAGTAGTGTCTTTAATGTCTGTATACTGAACATCTTAAACCTGGCAGCTCATCGTCGAAAAGGCCATCAACACCCAGCTAGCACACTTCATTGAAGCCAACAACATCCTAGACACCTCCCAATCTGTATTACGCATCAACCACAGCACTGAGACCGCCCTCCTCACCGCCACAGACGACATCCGTGCCCTCCTCAACCAAGGTCAAACGGCAGCCCTCATCCTTTTGGACCTATCAGCAGCCTTCGACACTGTCTCCCACCGCACACTAGCCACCAGACTTCACCAGAGGAAAGGCCCTATACTGGCTTCACTCATTCCTCACAGGCAGAACACAGAGAATAAGACTCCCACCCTTCCTCTCAAAACCGACCGAGATCAGATGTGGAGTACCCCAAGGTTCCTCCCTCAGCCCCACCCTCTTCAACGTCTAAATGTCCCCTCTCGCAATTATCGTCGGATTCCATGGGCTCAACATTGTCTTGTACGCCGATGACACCCAGCTCATCCCCTCACTCTCCAAGGAAACCAACATCACCAGGCTCAACTTCCAAGAAGGGATGTAAGCCGTTGCAACCTGGATGAAGAACAGCTGCCTGAAATTCAACTCGGAGAAAATAGAAGTCCTCATCCTCAAGTCCACCCTCTCCGCTTGGCATGACACCTGGTAGCCTCCCATCCTCGGAAACCCACCCACCCCGACGGACCATGCACATAACCTTGGCACCATACTAGACTCATCACTCACTATGAATTGCCAGATCAATGCCGTCTCCTCCGCATGCTTCAGCAGCCTCCGCATACTACGCAAGACATTCAAGTGGATCCCACCCGACTTCAGGAAAACGGTCAATCACACACTCGTCAACAGCAGACTCCCCTATGGCAATGCCCTCTATGCCTGAATCAACAAAAAACTCCTCTGCAAACTCCAGACCATCCAGAACACCGCAGCAAGACTAATCCTCAATATCCCACGGCACAACCACATCACCCAACACCTCGGCGACCTCCCTGGATCCCCGTCAAAAGAAGAATGACTTTCAAGCTGCTCACCCACGCCTGCAAGGTCTTCCACAACATTGGACCTCAATACCTTAATGGCCACCTCTCCTTCCATGCCACCAAGAGAAATCTCCACTCAGCTGACCTCTCCCTAGCCACCATCCCACGCTTCTACAGGACTAGAGCGAGTGGAATGTCCTCCTCCTACCTTGAAGCCAAGACCTGGAAAGATCTCCACTTCCCCTCCGAAGAAGCCTGACACTTCAACACTTCTGGAAAGACCTTAAGACCTGGCTCTTTGACTGACCCCCAACGAAGCTGCTCACACCAATCCCTCAGCACCTTGATACCCTAACGGGTGAATAGTGTGCTCTACAAAACCCTGATTGATTGATTGAGCTGTGGTGGTGGAGTTACTGAAGGACTCCATACTGTTGCTTGAATTCAATAGCACCACTAAGTTCCTGGCAGAGAGGAACACCAGGGTGTCAGGTGGAAAAGTGATGGGAGAGCCTACCGCCTTGGAAGCGGAAAAGGAAGGATGCAAATAATTTCTGGCTAGGAGGAGTGTTAGATTGGAAAGAGCTGGCCAGTATCTGGTAACTGTGAGGCAGCCATTGTTTTGTCTCAAGGAAAGAAGTGTGCCTAGTTGAGACCTAGAAGAAATGGGTGTTGTCAGAAAACAGGTGGTATAAGAGCACATCTACTAAAATTTGGAGACTGACGACAGTCAAACAGACTGACGGTGAAAGTGAGGAACAGTAAAAGACATGAGAGGTAAAATAAATAGGGAGAGAACAAATCATATGCATTACTGTATATGCTTAGGGAGTTAATCGTCGCAAGCAATGCATGGGACTCAGTATATCAGATGTAGCTGACTGATGAAGAATAATCAGATTGGAGGAGGCATGGCTCTGGTGTGAAGACATCTGGAAGTTGTGGATGTGCCTGTGAGTTATTTCATTGGGCACAATTATGAAAAACAGACTGCAAATGATTAAGTGCACATTACCTTAAGTAGGCTAGATAGGGGTGATCAACATCAGCCGTTGAAGGGTTTGTAAGGAGAAGGGAGGAGGGGTTGGCAGACGGTTATTCAGCAGAGGTAGAATAACTGTAGATTTGAAGAATTCCAGCAAGAAGCCAGAAGAGGGAAGTGACTGAAGAGGAATGAAACGCTGATCAGAAAACTAGACAAAAGAGCTGGATGGTTTATCCATTCAGCATTGAGGGGTCAGATACAGAACAGGATGTATGATCTAGAGCACAGAGTATAATTTAAAATGTGAGGAAGAGGCAACATAATTATGTTAAATTGATCAGAGTTGATAGGGAGAAGACATAAAATGCACAATGTTAGAAGAGACGAGGTGAGAAGAGAGTTCAAGGTGATACTAATTTTGAAGCATTTTGGGTAAAAATAGCTTGTAACATCATAGTCAGTGAGGGTCGATGGAGCATTCATGTTGGGCGGAGGAGAGAAGAAAGTATAGACTTTGTGGGATAGTTTTTGAGCATGTTGTTTTAATGTTTGTGGGAGGAGGAGATGCAGTTAGGGTAGCAACCTAATTAATCTGGCAGTCATAAGGGCAAAGGTTAGTGTTCTGAGGCCTCTGTACAGATGAGAATGGGCTCTTTGGTTTGTGTCTTGCTTCATCCACCAAGATGGCTGCACATTTGCGTTAGAGAGCAGAGGTTGTAAACATGATTCAAAGCTGTTAAATGAGACCTGATGGGGTAAAGGTTTGGAGGGGATAGTAGTTGCAGGATGATTCTGAATTTGACATTGAAAATATCAAAGGATGCATTACCAAGATAAAGGGAAGCATTAATGATTGATAACAATGATGTACAGGAAACAAGCCTTAAATCAAAGGATTGGCCATGGGAGTGACTAAGCAGTATATGCCTATCAGAAAGGAAGTGGTTGTAGAGTGATATAGTATTTTCTTGACTCCACGAATCGAGCAGTTGTTGCAGTCTGTCTGCTGTTTACAATTTTACAATTTTGATTCCCAACAAGGCAAACTGAGCCTTTCTTACTTTGATAAATTGAGTGCCATTAAGTTGGTTAAAGGTATTATCTGTTATTTAAAGCACCCAGAAATACTAAAAAGTGTGAAAGAAGCGGTATGTAAAACACAGGATTCTGCAATTCCTGTTTAAACGTCTGTCTCTCATTTCTTTATAATTGGCAACTTGTGACGCACTCAGTCGCCAATTATGATGAAAAGACATCAGAACCCAACTGTAATAAGTTATTATAGTTGAGTCACAATGCCTGCTGTCAGAGTCATCAACTGAGGTGAAAGGCAGGTCAGGTCACGGAACAGCTGTTTAATGCAACAAAAGTGAAATGTTGCTTTTCTTTCTTATGCTATATCTTTCTAGCTTACAGTGACAAGCTGGAAGAACATGTTAATGATTTTCATGTCTTAGATTATTACAGAAAAGTTAGAATCTTTATGCATGCTTCTATACATTCCAAGCTACTGAAGCTTGTTTTTCTTTGAAATTGACTTGTATTGAGATGTTTCTAATATCTTTTTGTAACAAATATTTAACAGATTTTGATGAGTTTAATTTTGCGCTAGATGTACTATTTTTATTCTTCATGGTTACAAACATGCTTTCACTTTCATATGAAAGAGCTATGCACCAAGGTTTTAAGAGGTTTGTGGGAAAGATGATGGTGTGACCATGTATTATATGTGATAAAATACCCCCTGTCGTACATGATTAGGATATTGCAAGTCACCCCAGAGTTTCTGAACTTTAAAAAGGAACTATGTCTTTTGCCTGGTTCCTCTTTATGGTTATGGAACTCCTCTGTGACTTGCAATATCCTTATAATGTATTGCAGAGGACACTTTATCTCTTATATAAAAAATATTCATTATCATTTGTATCAGTAAAGGTGGAAAGGGTAAAAATGTGGTTCCTTAGCTGTAGAGGGTAAGAAGCTGATACCAAACAGGGTGAGCAGCCTTTACTCTCTGAGTGTTGATCAATTAGTCTGCCCAAGGCTCAAACTTAAGCCAGCCTGCTTTACTCATTGACTTCATAGTATGTTCAATAGTTATAGTTTTGTTTGAATAGATCATTTGTAAGAGCTTTGTGAAGGGCAAGTGGTTGAGTTGTGATTTTGCAGATGAATTTTGAGCAATCTAGAACTGGCGGCCATCTGCTCTTTAAGGCAGATGGCCGCCAGTTTTGCCATTTGTCGTTGATGGGGTACATGGATCTCTAAGAATTCATTGTACCCAGATGCACTCATAGAATATTTCATCCTTTTCATATAACTGACATCCCAGATTCCATCACTATGTTCAGATTGTTTTTAAACAGAGGCATTGAAATTAAATGAAATTAGGATATCTAAAGTGCACTACTACCCGCGGGTGTCTAGGCACATTAGGTTGTATGGAAGTGTTTCATACAATTAGCAAAAACTGTGTGACATGAAGGCAGATATATAGTTAAGATTTTAAAGTCGTTATACAACTTCTTTTGATTAAAGTAGTATGCACAGAGGCATTCTTATAATGTTTGAATGTAATAGTGTGCGAAGAAGAAAATCACAATATGTCTTAAACTGGCATTGAACTTTTTTTTTCTTCTAGCTCGTGCTATTATATTATATCACATTTACTTTTTTTCCTTTGCAGAGAAAGCTGCTCAACGCATCTAGTTATCTCACATGCACTTTGTGATATTGCCAAAAGGCAATAGAACTTTTAAAGTGCATTGATTATACCATGTTAGAATACTATAGATATTTTATTAAAGTCTGTCAAGGCCTGGAACATGTATGTTCTAAGGCTAACCACCTTATTGTACATTTGATGATGTGTGCATGAGTATCTAATCTCAAAGATTCCAAGCAGAAGTACACGAGATTTCTTATTCAAACAAACAAAACATCAACAAAAACAGCAACTTTTTATTATACATTTTGAAACAGATACGATTGATTCCCATCTTTTCTTTTTATATGTTTTGAGGCAGGCAAGATTAATTCACTGTTTTTAATTCATGAAAGTGTGGTAACCAGTGCGTTCTTTTAATGTAACCATGCGGCAGTAACAATGGTATCTGCTGCCGTGCTGAAATTTACATTTCTATAAATCTCTGATACTTTGAAGGAATATTCACATTTTATACATTTTGCAAGTTCTAAAGAATCTTTGAAGTCTTTGTATAACCCTGCTGTCAGATCAAAGCTGTGGTGGCACCGTAGGGGTAAAATGCACAATAGCTACATAGTCACTTTGTCACATAGGTCAGCCTCTCTGGATTTGAAGATGTATTTGTTTGGCAAAAAACCTTTATGAACCTGTACTGTTACTTGGCCAAAAATATCAATGCACTGCTTGTAATGTATATTTTGTTTAATGACTTGCTATATACGAAAGTAGGGTCCGATAAGAATTTATCGTCAGTCTACGATGTTTAATGATGTGGTTAAACCAATAAACAAATTTAAACAAAAAAATATATATATTAATGCACCTGTAGTGGAGTGAATGTTTATTCACGAATGAATGAATGAATGTGAAGAGCACCCTTTAAACGTTATGGATTTACCTATTTGCTATTTGTTTCACCATTCTTTTAAATGTGTATGATAGTTTTGTCACAAAGTAAAAAGAAGACAACTAGAATTCAGCAAGTCAACAAGACGTACACAGCAAACTTTAATTGACAAAAATGCATCAAATTCAACAGGCAAAGAGCATAATTGAAGTATATTTATTTAACACGCTGCAGATTCTAAATAACATTTATCCAAAGGATAGAAACATGCTGGGTATACACTGAAACTTCCTTTAGACAACATTCAAAGCAGCTTTATATCAGTTCCACAATCGGAGCGCCTCAAGTTAACATATTGAGGGGAGTTGTGCAAGGATGTAGAATTGTCACTTCAAGAAACTCATAAAGATATTAATTTATAATACAAAATATATTATCATTGTGGCTTCATTGTAAAGGCATGTGTTCATAGCATGTGTGGCTGAAGATAAACATGCTTGGCATACTCCTGCCATCTGGTGCTGGGCTTGGATGCATGCAACTTTTTTTCTTTGAAGAAGTATTTCGAGTCACAAGGTCTCGATGACTACTCTTCTAGTCTTGGATGCGCATCGTCACTGACTCCATTGTTTTTCTCGACTATTGGGTTTAAACGTGAGTCAGCGTGCTCCCGGTCTTAACGAGTTTGTAGGTTCTCGTCATGGCCTCAGAGTTCGTTATCTTCCATCCTGTGTGAGAACAGTCTTCGATGTGTTTTCTTCAAACTGTGCTGATTCTTTATCTCAAGTCCATTGTCATGGTGCCACCTTTTCTCTTGGCCCTTGGCCCTTCAGGCCACAGCATCCTCTGAACTACCTTTTGGAGAATGATCACTTGAGGTAATGGAATGGACTCCTTTCAGGAGATGCCCAAAGTGCTACTAAAGAACCCTAGACTGATCTCCACATTATCTGCAATCCTTGCGTTTCAACAAAGCATGACAGGAGAGCCTACTGGTATTTCTCTGCAAAAAGACTCTGCGCTTTAGTATGTAATCTCTATAAGACCTTAGGCCTAATTTAATGTTTGGCAGAAGGATTACAGTGAGTAAGCTAGGCAGAGGATATTACCTTTGCCACTCCTATGGACTACAGTTTACCAAATTTACAGATGACTGCCAGCTCATCAGCGATCATCTCTTTTGTTGTGTTGCGTTTTCACTTAATTACTGTTGAGTAGTGCATACTTTACACATTTTCTCTATGTTAAGCCTGTCTGCTTTGTCCCAAGCAACCAGAGGGTTAAGCATAGGTGTATTTAGTGACTTTCAGTGTTCCCCCTGACAAGGATTGTGATTATTATTTGAGGTGGGTTTTGAGCCCCTCAATTAATACTCCAATTTCTGACAAGTCTGTTGTGAGAAAGTAGAGCATTGGTTTGAGTGAATGGTAGATCACCGCAAGTAATAATGTCACGATTTCTGTTAGGTCCAGTTAATTTTTCAATAATTTAAAACTGAGCCTCCCAATCCCTCGTAGCTATGGCACAAGCAGACATGCTTTACTTAAGAACATGTGTAAAGCATTTAGAAGTAACAAAACAGTAAAAACAAAAGTCAAAAACACAACATACTGAAATCCGACTCTAATTTACAAAAACAGACACTAATTGAATGAACAAAATGACACTAAAACTACAAAAATCCAATAAGAAGAAACAAAAATCTTAATTTTTAAACAAAAATATCAACAAAAAGTGTTAAGCACTAACCGTAGCCATCTGGTTGCACTTGACCAGAACCTAGATGTGATTTAAGGCTAACCGCGATAGAGCGCTGGTCGAATACAGAAATCAGATTCATCCCGGTCTCAGTCTCTGAAATTGACATCTAAGATGTTAACAACTCAAAAGTTTTAAATACAGTATCTTAAATCAGCCACTGGTACAATTACACCCAGATTGGGAAAGTTCTACGAGACTCCTATGATTAACTCTGCTAAACCATGTGAAGTTACAATTCACCCACCAAAGTAGAAACTGGACTCTTTCTGTTCTTTACTTGATACTGTGTGGGAGGTGCTAAGTTATTAGTCTATTAAAATGGAAGTTCAGGGTGCCCCTAATACAGAATAGCAAGTAGGCTTTCCCAAATCGATATCTAGTTAAGTTGCTGTAGTGATCTGCTTCTAATGTTGTGCATTTCCCTTGCCTTGGTTCTCTGCCTAGCTATGTGATGTCATGTAGAATGTTAGGGATGTTGGTACTTGAAGGGTGGCAGTTGGAGAAGATGGGCTGAGTAGCCAGGAGGCTGCTCCTGGTGGGGCTTACATTAAGACTTACAAAGGAACCTGTACTGATGTAACTGAAGAATAAACTACAACTACAAGACTCTGTCTATGAGACATCTTTCATTTCTACATTGGCGACGCGTTTGGAGAAGAACTTATGCGAAGAAGAAGAATTTTGGCTTCTGCGTGCAGTAGGTATAAGTGTGTATGCAGTAGAGGGCATGTAATATTCCCTGGTCCTGCTATTTGTTTAGGGAGGAGGATTCCCCCTTTACATAGATTTTGGAAGTGGTTGGAATGTATAGGGAGGTGAATTCCCCCTTTACATAGATTTCAGAGGTAATTGTTATGTATAGGGAGGAGGTTTCTCCTGTGCAGTAGGTATAAGTATGTATGCAGTAGAGGGCATGTAATATTCCCTGGTCCTGCTATTTGTTTAGGGAGGAGGATTCCCCCTTTACATTATGTTCGGAAGTGGTTGGAATGTATAGGGAGGTGGATTCCCCCTTTACATAGATTTCAGAGGTAACTGAGAAGTACAGGGAGGAGGATTCCCCCTTTACATAGATTTCGGTAGAAACTGGAATGTATAGGGAGGAGAATTCCCGCTTTACATTGTTTTCGGAGGTAATTGAGATGTAATTGGAATATTACTGTGCATGCAGTAGAAGGCATGGGATATTCCCTGTTATTTGGTTATATTTATTTATTTATTTATATTACAGTCTACTTCTTGCTTTATTATGATTGTATTACTGTTATTACTTTTTACAATATTATTATTATTATTACAACAAAAGAAGAGTTTTTCTCATTTCAGTACTGTTGTTATATGGTGTTTATTCTAAGATGTTTATCTTCTTTTCCTACGTTTATAGAATTGTATGCTATTTCATTTTGTTAATATTTAAAGGGGGAAGATATGTAGTGATCTGCTTCTAATGTTGTGCATTTCCCTTGCCTTGGTTCTCTGCCTAGCTATGTGATGTCATGTAGAATGTTAGGGATGTTGGTACTTGAAGGGTGGCAGTTGGAGAAGATGGGCTGAGTAGCCAGGAGGCTGCTCCTGGTGGGGCTTACATTAAGACTTACAAAGGAACCTGTAATGATGTAACTGAAGAATAAACTACAACTACAAGACTCTGTCTATGAGACATCTTTCATTTCTACAGTTGCCTATCAATAACTGATAACAGGAGTGCCCTATCAACATTACCTCACATAAATCATCATTTAATGGTTCGAAGGGTGTAGCATCAGCTGCTAACCATTCGTTAATAATGTCATTACCCTTTACTGAAATTTTGCAGGAGCGAAGCCCTTAAAAGAGTAGACTCTTGTATGCACCTGCTATGTAAGTTATCTTTGGAAGCTGCTGGATGAGACTGCACTTATAAAGACATTTGTTAACGATGCTGATTTGGTTAGTTACCAATTATCTGGCCCTCAGGAGTCAGAACTTTATAATACCTACTTGCTATTATTTTTTTTTTTTTCAGATTGTTTAATTATAAGAAAATATGTGTTTTCATCAATTTACAAGTTTCTTCTCAGGTCATGTTTCCCTGTTGTTGCTTTAGAGCTTCAATAAGTCTGTGCAATGTTTAAGTTCAAATATAACCGATAGGAAATAGAGAATAATTGACTTTTCCCCTAGTCGAGCATGACTAGATAAAAGCAAATGGTGTTTACTGCTTCTGGGAGCTATTTTCACTAAAAAGTTTACATTTCAGTAACTCTGTATTACTGATGGGATTTTTGTTGTGCTAGTATAATTGTATTCATTAAAATGTACTCTATTTTTCTGAACTTGGTTTTGGATTTTTCTTTTGTTGTGTTTTTGCTTTATTTTTGTTTAAGTTCTACATACATACTTTACACATTGCAACAAAGTTAAGCCTCACTGCTTTGTGCCAAGCTACCAGAGGGTTAGGCACAGGTTTATTTAGTGACTTTTGTGGTTCACACTGACAAAGTCTGTGATTAGTATTTGAAGTGGGTCCTCACCCCTTTTAACCAATACTCCAGTTTCTTACAGCTGCGAACATATCAAAGCCAGAATGTCAACCACCAAATTATTGCTAGGAAAGTAAATGTAGGTAAATATAGATTTACTATTCTTAAGTCCAC
Organism: Triturus cristatus; assembly: GCF_964204655.1. Lineage (NCBI taxonomy): Eukaryota > Metazoa > Chordata > Amphibia > Caudata > Salamandridae > Triturus > Triturus cristatus. The sequence goes on from NC_140583.1 coordinate 350,179,911, forward strand.
ATCTGCGTACCACGAAGATATGTTCAATGTGAAGGTATATATCTGTGGACTTAAGTATAATAAGTCTATACTTGGTTATCTTCATGATATTAGGGTAGTTGATATCCTGGCTATGATAATTTAGTAGAACGATATTTGAAACTCGATAGTCCTGTACTATACCGTGCAGGTATCTCTTACTCTTCTGATATTGTGTTTTCAGTCTCCATTAAGAACTTCCTCACGTTTCCTCTTCCAAGAGGAATTACATGTACAGACATTCCCTGCTCTTTTTTTGCCACCGTCTACATCTACTGATGCCAATCTCGTTTATTTTATTAGTGACAAATACCTTGTTAATTCCCCTAACCTCTCCCCCTGGCATGTCTTTTTTTACTGCTCCTTCTTTTCGTCTACGTATTGCATCCTCAATTGATTTAATCTGTCCCCTTCTGTTGTCCTGCCTCTGCACTCGTTTTAATCCTTTTCTCTCTTGTGACATATTTTCCTTCTATTCCCTAAATCTGGATGTGCTCATTGTCAAAAGCCGTCCACAATGCATATGCTTTAGGCTGCTAGAAACCAATCTCGCTTAATTTATTTTCATTCTTGAATTCTGGAGAAAATGTATTCTCAGTGAGTCACTCTCCATTTTAATGATTGTTAAATTCAGTTTAGCTGATATCTTATTGACAGTTCAATCATTGCGTGGTATACATTTTGCAGACTATGAAGTGCATTTTAACATTCATTTTTCAAATATTTCTCATATGTTTTAGAGACACAACAGCTTTTAACAAAATAATAAGGGTCAGTGAGAGGAGAAGTGGAACAGGAATATGGATTTCGATTCAGTATAGTTAGACTTTCAGTGTTAGATATATTACCGCCTTTTAATATCGATAAAATAAATTCAACCAGAGATAAATAAACTTTATTTACTTTCCCAAAACGCATCTTTATTTTAGGCAATGCAATGTACCCCACTCCTCCACGCAGGCAGTAAATATCCGGATAGCAACCCTAGGCTCAAATTTGGCTAAATTATGCTCCACAAAGTGTATTTACTGCCCATTAAATCTTCTGCTTTGTAATAGACCCTCGAAAATATCTGTACTTAAATAAGGAGTGTTCACCCATCTTTTCTGCCTGTTTTTATTGATCTAGTTGATTAATGTGGGTGGCTTTATGTATCACTTATCTATATAGGGTCAGACCAGAAAGGAAGATTACGTTACATGTTGGCACCGCCATCAGTTTGTTAGATCACATGAGAAATTGTGATTCTTATTTTTAAGGTGGTAAGATGTTTTAAACAAGCACTTAGAAATGTTTAGTGTTTGGTGAGATTTAACTCAGAAGTAAACCTTGGCAAGAATTGAAAAAGCCAATATGCTTGCAATTTGTGTAACGAAAACATTAGGTGGGTATCAACAGTGCAGGCTTCTTTACCCTAAAGAACAGTGACATGACTGCTGACGGTGGCAGTAGCATCAGCAGTGAATTGTGCCCTCCTACAAACATACTCACAACAGGCCCACCAAAGTAGCATACGTGAAGTATTCCTCAAACAACCATAACAGGTAACACATACGTAGCAGCAGTGCACTATTGACCAACAAGAACTGCAGTGTATCAGCTGTGCATGATTCCGCACACATTTACACAGACACTAAAAGGGAACATGGGCTGTATGTGCCGCAGCTGTGCAAAGACACTTCACATACAATGAGCCATTTTGGTAGCTGCATGCACACACAAACACACGGACACCCAGGCGCGCAACAGATACAGCACATGCAGCAGCAATGCAAGCTTCCCTCCTACTCAGAACAAAAACTTCACAGGCAGCAGCTGTACATGTTGCATCACATTGTGTGTGTTGATGTTGCATAATGGTGCATTTGTAAGGGTGTGGTCATGTCTGATCTGCAATGGAGAGTGTGTTTGTGTGTGCGTGCATGCTTGTGTGTGTCTGTGTGTGCGTGCGTGTGTGTGCGTGTGTGTATTGCCACGCTAAATGTGCTTCCATTTTATAAGAATCAAATGGACTACGAGGGCAACTATTCTGCCCTTGGAGGAAAAAGTATTGCACAATTTTAAAGTGCAAATGCGCTTATTTTAAAAGCATTGGTGCGCGCCTAAATGTCCAGTTGTTACATTTCCAATAACAAAGATGCTTTCACACATGATACATTTGGGATTCAGAAAATAATTCCAGGTTTCTCAGATGTAATCTGAGAACCTCAACGTACACTGCTTTAGGATCTCTTGAAATCTTTTATGAGAATGGATTTCAGACCTTTTGCTTGCAAATCCGGATCATAATTGCCAACTTTAGCCTAAAATCTCTACCCTTTTCCAGCAGCACTGTTTGCAAGACCTATTGCTTCCAATATACAAAGTGAGGGTTTTGGGTCAGCCACTTGCTCGTAAATGGATCGCGTTGCTGCCTAGCTCAGTTATCTCCTCTTGATTCAAAGGCTTACTTCTCTGTTTTTCCCTTTGTTCCACCCAGGAGAGTTTCAGTCTAACCATATTCTGATTGATTTACTGTTATCCTTACACTGCTAATATTGCTTGGATTCAGGGATCTACATTTTCCTTTTACTTTAATCACCCCATAGAATTGCATGTGTGATTCTTGAGGCCCCACGTGCCCCCCATGTGCTACTTCCTCCTTCCACCTCCCACCAACACCAGTCAGTTCAAACTGTGCCTCATATGGACAGCATTGGAAGACAACCATTGTAATCACTGATGAACAGGTAATGACTTGAGAGAAGATGGTTTTAGAGAAGAGATTACACCTGTTAGAGAAATGCTACTTAGAGCCGACTGCCTGGTCCCCAAAAAATGTGACACTGTCTGATCAGAATGCAACACACTTAAGAGAATGATGATCTTGTAATCCCTGTACTCTGTTGCAAAGTTCTATAAATTGAGGAAGACAGCAGATGACTTCAGTGTCCCCTGTGCGCTCTCAGTACAGCACATCACTGCGCAATGTGCACTCTCTACTGGTCCTGCGACTAGACACCAAACAAAATCAAAGCCATACGCTCCCATATTGAATCATCATTTCCCTGGATATTTGTATTGCTTGTAGATCTCTGGAATCAGGGCACTTTGGAGTGATATAAGGTAATCTACTGATTTTAATTACATCAAGGTTTAACAACACCACGGCAATATTTGAACCTGTGACCTGCAGATTCACACACCGTGTAGCAATCGTACTATAATGAGTCGGCTTTTAGAGTGCAACTTACAGATGGAAGATGTCCACAGTCTTAGCACAAACCTTTCCGGAGTATCGACGAATCCTGAAGTAAGCCTCTTATTTGTAAGCCATATTCAGTTTAGAAGATGGAGGTATAGGAGAAGATGAGGGGCTTAGTGAGGGGGAAACGGTTGGTTTAGCTACGCCCAAAGCCAACCTTTTCAAGTGTATAATTGCAAGTATTTTACTAACAGCTTCCATTTGATTCCTATAAAAATGGAAGCACATTTAAAGTGGCAATATGTTCATCTCTAACCCATTGAATCTAGTTTTCAATAAGGGGCAATTAACTAGTAGTACCATGGAGATGCGAATAGTCACTTTCTTCCTAATGGAGATTTGTCTTTAAAGCCTGCATTTAATATGACCATTTAAATTCCAATTAATATCCAAGTACTCGAAATCACAAACACACAGCTTGAAATGTAATTATAAAGCATTTTATGTACCCAGTCTGTTTCATTATGAAAGGGAACTTGATTACTTTACCTCAATTGCTCAATTGTTGTATATGTATTTGGTAATTAGTATATACATGTTTAATTATCCTTAAATGTTACTATAGTCATCCTAAATAAACAAACACTTTTCAAACAATGCAGTAAAACAGCTCACGAATGTAACATCTTATTTTGTAACTTGCAACATTACATAAATAGGGAAATTATGAATATGAATGGGTTTGTTTATTATAGCCCAGTGCAAGCGTAAATTGGAATCCCTAATTCACTAAACAAGGTGTATATAGAGGGGCGCAAACAAAGGACACCTGCATCGAAGTTTGCTGGAGATAAGGCAAAGGTACTCTGACTATTAAAAAGACCTAAAAAAAACACCTTCCCTGCAGGAGAATGAGCCTAATCTTTGTATTGCAACAGTGATGTAATGTTTTAAGAAACACATTATGAGGTGAGAGCAGAGGATTGTAGGAGACAATTATCTTAGTTACATCGATAATGTTGGACAGCCATATAACTTACATACATATATACTCAAAATATACTTCTAGGAACACTAGTCGTGGACGAGCCAGCGATAGCGTACACAGAAACCATTCAATGACATGTGGTAACAATTGGCAAGAAGAGCACAAGGGATCATACCAGTGTTCAATGCTGGTGATGAGTGTTACAAAGAAATATTTGACAGTGCAGTGGTGCTGCCAGGTGTGCGACCAGGTAGTTGAATACAGGGTGGTACATTTGACTTGACCAGTCAGCTCAAACAAAGTATGACGCTACGTCGCTAAACGAACCATCATCACAGCGATAATTAAATTCAGGTTACAGTCCAAAGAATTTAAAACCGGCATGTCGAGCCTTCTATTCCTAAGTATGGGTTTATTATCATCAGGACAGATATGAAAAACCTATCAGGTAGCACCCCTGACTTCACACCCATGACTCATCTTGGACTGAGGCAGTTGCAGATGTCTCTGCACCAGGAAGAAGCAATCTACCTGGATGCTGCACACATATCTGAAGATTCTGTTGACCCTTGTCTGACCATCAGTTGAACTGACTTGAACTTACATCCAGAACCCTTTCAAATAGGCAGCGTTATGGAGTCCTTCTGAGCATCGGTTGAGAGTAACAAATACACACAAGGACGCAGAAGGCCCCCTTTGACAAATATGTATTTAACCAGCTACCACAATATATAAGAGAATTGCCTAAGCACTGGTGTGTTCCATGACAGAGAACCTTGTTCTGAATCAGGGATGCACTGATATTGGTCATTTGGCTTCCACTCAGTTGGTGCAAATGTATAAACAACTTTCCTCCATGCATCTGTGAATATACTGCAAGTGCACAATGCACTTATTACTGCAAGCACATTTCTTAAGATAATCAAACACTATGGACCTCATTATAAGTTCCCCCGTTATTCCAATGTGGGTGGTAACTTTGCGGCTCTGTGTATTTCACCCAGACATTGGGGCTGCTAAATATTTTGCCCTTGCCCTGAAAAAAGGGCAACGGAAAGAGTGAAAGACCAGAGCTACATTATTACGATGTAGTGTCAAGTATAACATAGAGATAACATTTTTCTGAAGGTTTAAGAGAAGACATATGTTCTGTAGTTGCTGATCAATGAAGCATTTCTCATTTCCTAAATTCCAGGAAGGAGGGAGCGAGAAGAGATTCAGGGATAGCTCACCTTCCCAAATATCAACCTATTAGTTATTTAGTGGCTCTTTGAGCCGGGGAGTCGACGGGCTCAGGTTACGCACCTGCGTTGCTACGAGAGGTACATACCTGATAATGATTTTAGCAGCCTACACAGCAACCCTGCACTCTTTCCTACTCCCTGCTGACGAGAGGCAACAACCTCGAAACACGTGTCCAGGGATGGCTAACGCTATTCACACTTGCACTCACGACACGAGCATAGGTGTATCCGCCGACGCTGACTACAGGGACCACAGTTCTTTGGGGTAACACGCAGGTAGGTCAGCAGTGTGCGACCATTTGGATTTAATTATTACGATGTAGTGTCAAGTATAACATAGAGATAACATTTTTCTGAAGGTTTAAGAGAAGACATATGTTCTGTAGTTGCTGATCAATGAAGCATTTCTCATTTCCTAAATTCCAGGAAGGAGGGAGCGAGAAGAGATTCAGGGATAGCTCACCTTCCCAAATATCAACCTATGGTATTAAAAGGACTCTCACCTACTGTGATTCCAAGTGGCAAGCTTCATCATAGTGTCCTCATCCAGAAACCTAGTGTATCTGCACTGGTTCAACCTTGGTAGCAAAGGGAGCTCTTTGGTTATTGGGTGGGATCCTAGATTTAAAGTAGTCTGGGGTGTCCTGGCGGTTAATTTTATTTACAAGGAGCACCTTGACAGAGATAAAAGCAGATGGGGATGCACTAATGAAATTAGTATCCTCTGTATTCCTGGTCAATATGTTTCAGCCATCAAACCAATGCCTCTCCGGGCTAGTTGGCTTTCATCAGGACCCCACAAGGATCCTCCTAGTATTGTATTTGTGTGCATTCAGTTGTGACACTTCCATTCACCATACTCATAAATACCCTACATAGGGACCAATACGGTCTCTGTGTCCGCATTTCTTGAGTAGCGTCCTATTTAGAGCTCCATGAGGTTAATGAGGCAGGTGGACCTTGTAGTCAAACTTTCATCAAAGGTCTCTTCCCGGCTGTGAACCTATTTGGTTCCTCCTTCCCCGTATCTTCATTTATTCTGCAGTTGGGTGAAGGGGAAATAAGTTGTTTGGTGGAATTGAATACATGAAAATATAATTGTAGGAGCTATCAGTGTAGGTGTGATATTTCGGTGTTTCGTTTTACAGTACCCATGTGAATCGGTTATCGGAAACATTTAGTCTTCTAGAATATTTGCTTTACTTTTTCTATTGTGTGCTACAAGTATGAAAGCCTGAATTAGTGAAGTTAAAGGTAAATCAGAATCATTAGGCATGGTACAACTTGGGTGATAGAGGCAGGCGTGCTGTGAAGACTCTCACCATTGCAAGGTAGCATGAGCTTTGATGATACATTTACTATCATTTTCCAAATTGAGTCATTTTTTTCACCAGTATCTTTACATAGTTCCACCGTACACTGCATATTTGGACCCCGAGGAATTTATAGGCTAGAAACTCTACTATATTTTGTCAGAACTCATGCATTCAGACTCGGAGAAGTAACAGAGCGCAAGACATGATAATAGAATTTAGTGTGAATGTTTGCACACCCCCATTGTATTATATGTACATCCTAGCATTGAAAATAGGTTGATAGATTCAGTACCTTGGCTAGCTGTGTTAATTACCAATCTCTAAATATTACAATGAAATATTTAAATAAGAATTAGTTAATTAAGTTTCAATTCGCATGTTCGTAGGTCTAGAAGTTCACAAATGACATATCAAGCATAGTGGAATCTTGTATAGCAAGGCTCTAAACAAGAAGACAGGACATCATCTTCTTTAAATTCACTTGTGATTAAAAGAAAAAAACAGACTGCATACATTCTGAAGTCTCTATTCCACTTGATAGTCCGTTCATAATATTCTTCTAAATATATTGTGAGTAACTAAATGAGCCTTGATGTGGAATGCACCAAAGTTATTTTATCTGCTAATTCATTGAAAGTACTCTGTGTGCATATTGTGAATAAAAGCATTTGCACTTTGAACCTAGAGGGAACACAAGCACTTTATCGTTATGGACTGGAACCCAATTGAGGGAAGATAGGTTCGTGACAAATTGCATTAATGCACTTGCACTATATGAGATAGGTATTAGAACCTGCACCAGGAGTGTAAGGCTCAGTGTAAAATAATATTAATGCACTGGCACTCTACTATGCAAATATTGTACACATGGAAAGGGCACTGGAAGATTGTGACATATGGGGGTGTTATGAACCATAACATGTCCCTTCCCTCGAAGAAACTCTTGGCCAAATGTATTGCCGAATTGGTTTACATTGATGCTTTGAATTGATTCACACTTGTGAAACCAGGCAGAAGAAGGATTTTATGGTTGTGAGGCCATCTGTATCAGTTGCACACCGATTACTAAGGGGTACAGAATTATTGCACTTTAGTAATTTTTTGTTTGGTGAAGTATTGACACATTGTGGGTTTAAGCGTTGAGTAGGACAAATGTCACTTCTTTAATTTCAAATAAAGTTACAAAATAAATTGGTAAAAAAAGAAAAAGATAGAAAAAGTACAATAAGTAACTGAGAAAAAGATTTTTTTTTTTACTATTCACGTTTGAACAAAGGAAAATTAAAATGAACCACAATTTGAAGTAAACATATTCGGATTTTAAGAATGTGTAGCGAAATGTTGCAATTGTGAAGCATGAGCTTAAGAAATGTTTTTCACGTACATGAAAATGCATTGATTATAACTCTGTAGTTTGTTGTCTTTGTCCATTATATCATGTGACCCGTTCTCCTAACAAAGAGAGGAGTAGTGGAGCTCAGTGTGTGAGCAAGGCAGGGGTTCCTGTTGAAATGCGTTACAGCACAGTGGTGTTTGGTATATATATATATATATATATCAATATATTCACTTAAAAAACCATAGGTTTCACACATGTTATAGTTAGCTGGGCATTTCCCTCGTAAAAAAACAATGAAATTCCCCCGTTATAGTTAGTGCAGGCAACTATAACTCACACGACCGCAATCCTCTGCTGATGACGTCAGATATTACATCACTGTATTTAGACACTTATTTACCCATGTCTTCTTCCATTCATCTTTAGCTATACATATATTACATTTTTTTTTTTTTCAGAAAGACACATATGTCATCAGTGATGTAATATCTGACGTCATCAGCAGAGGATTGCGGTCGCATGAGTTATAGTTGCCTGCACTAACTATAACGGGGGAATTTCATTGGTTTTTTACGAGGGAAATGCCCAGCTAACTATAACATGTGTGAAACCTATGGTTTTTTAAGTGAATTTGCAAGGTTTTTTAAATGCTAATTCCTAACTATAACGTGTGTGAAACCTATGGTTTTTTCAGTGAATTTGTACGGTTTTTTAAATGCTAAGTTATGTATTTATTAATATATTTTTTTAAACAAAGCTTTTTCACGGCGCGCGCGCGGTGCGGTTCGCGCACCGTCCGGCCACTTTACAAAGTTTGTGCCGTGCACGCACGGAGCACTTCGCCCCCAAGGGCCAAATAATTTTTTTTTTCGATAAATCGCGGAGTGCGCGCACGCTGCGCGATCTTCGCAGAATTTTTTCCGTTTGGGTGGTGCGCGCACTCAGCGATTTTTCGAAAAAAAATAAATTGTTTTTTGGCCCTTGGGGGTCCTTCTGGGACCACCTGACCACGGCTAGGGGGTCAGGAACTGTCCACCCTGCCCCCTTTTCACGTTCTCCACATTTGTTTTTCACCCCCTCAGAGTGCGAGAGACAAAATGGCGGCCGACACTTCCTGGTTTCGACCGATTCGAATGTTTACTAAGATCTAACAACCAATCAGAATTGCGCTCGCGCACGGCAAGGTGCGCGCACCCAGCGCGCATGCTGCGCGCGTACAGATTTATATATTGATTTAAATGCTATTTTCTCGGGAAATATTGAACAGATTTACACCAAACCTGCAAAAGGCACTTCATGGACCTTATGGCTACCTCTCTGCCCCAAATTTCACGTAATTCTGTTCAGCCGTTCGGGCTGTAGCTGCGACTAAAGTCCCTATGGAACAATCCATGGGGAAAACGTGTTTTGGGACCCCTCCTTTTTCTCGGCCCCCGCTTGACGAATCACCCCGAGACTTTCAGGGTAGGAGCGGAGCGGAGCGCCCCATTAGTTTTGAAAATTTCGCGAGGATTCGCCAATCGGCGCCAAAGTTATTCAAAATAGAAGTTTGATGTTTCCTATGGAAACTCGGTCCTAACTATAACTATCTACTGGCGACCGCCAGTAGGTAATATATATATATATATATTCACTGAAAAAACCATAGGTTGCAGGCACGTTATAGTGAGGAATAAGCATTTAAAAAACCGCACCGCGCGCCCACTTTACGCAGTTAGTGCCGTGCACGCACGGTGGGCACGCGGTGCGCTATGCGCACCGCGTGCCCACGTTACGCTAGATGGGCCATGTACGCACGATGCGCTTCGCGCACCGTGCGCACATGGAGGACATATGATGCACTTCGTTTTGAAAGGTAATATTTAAATTTTTCACACCTCTTATAAGCCATGCACGAATTGTGCCCTTCGGGCACCATTTGCACACGGGGTGGGGAGAGTGTGGATATTTTTTTTTTTTTAATATTTTTTTACCGTACGCGTACGGTAAGCGTAATCGGCGAAATTAGCGAAAAAATAAAAATTCCGTTTTTGGCCTTGGGGGATCTTTGAGGACTCCCTCAACATGGCTAGGTGTTTTGGAGCTGTCCAAACAGCCCCTTTACATGTTTTTGTGCTTTGTATTTTAATCCACACTCTCAGTGCGAGAGAGAAAATGGCGGCCGCCGCTTCCTGGTTTCGGCCGATTCGAATGTTTACTAAGATCTAAGAGCCAATCAGAATCGCGCTCGCGCACGCCACCGTACGCGTACGGTAAGCGTACCGTAAGCGCACCGTAAGCTGGCTCAGATATATATATTGATTTAAAGGCTATTTTCTCAGAATCTACTGAACAGATTTACACCAAACCTACAAAAGGCACTTCCTTGACCTGAGGACTACCTCTCTGCCAAATTTCTAGTAATTCTGTTCAGCCGTTCGGGCTGTAGCTGTGTCTAAAGGTCCTATGGAAAAATGCATGGGAAAAACGCGTTTTGGGACCCCCCTTTTATCTCAGCCCCCGCTTGACGAATCCCCCCGAGACTTTCAGGGTAGGAGCGGAGCGTAGCGCCCCACCTATTTTGAAAAATTCGCGAGGATTCGTCGACCGGCGCCAAAGTTATTCAAAATAGAATGTTGCGGATTTCCTATGGAAACGTGGTCCTAACTATAACTACCTACTGGCGACCGCCAGTAGGTAATATATATGCATATATATATATATTCTTTTATCCAAAGCTCAAAAGCATTCCTGTACGTACTCGACTGCTGTTAAAAACTTGCGGTTTATTTAATCAAGGCAAACTAACCAATTCAATCCGGTCATTATTTCTTGTGCCCCTTATGCCGACGCGTTTCGAGGTAACAACCTCTTCTTCCTGGGCAGGCTAATGAATGCCCGACAGAGACCTCCCACTTGAGGAACCATTTTCTGCATTATATTGTTTTCCCCCTCCCATAGTGGGCGTTGCCAAGTACACAATTGTTAGTCCTCATGTAGGTGCAGGCTGGGGTCTGTAGTTCATTTGCGGTAGTATTTAAAATCCACAGTGAATTCTGCAGCCATTCTGTAAAGCAAATTAAAAACCCTTAGTAGGAGTCCAGATCAAATGTTCATTCTTTTAAGCCACAATAGAAGAACTACATATCGGGGGTGTAATCGTTGCCACCTCGCACACCACTCCAGCTTTTCTTCCCACAGGAGACTCCGTAAGCAGGCACCGACACAGCACGGCTGTAGCCAGTAAATATAAGTATTTATTCAGCAGAAACAACGCGTTTTGGTGGTCACAGCTACCTTGCCCATATTATGTCATTACCATTTTGGTTGCTATTTATTCACCTCTGTTGCTATGTGTGTCAGCATAGACATTAAAATAACACTTCACATTCCTGTTGATATGCTCTTTTAAGGTGAACAGTGCAAAATCACAACTATCTTAACACAATTTAAATATTGTTATTACAATTTAAATACAAACCATGTTTGCAGGTCACAACATAAATTATAATTTCATTAAGGCTCTTTGGAAATCAGTGTGACTTGCATGGTCTTTTCAGGTTCTATATCGTAATGTAGTTTCTAACTTCTGTGTCAAACAGGGCATTTAATGTCATAGTCCAACTGAACCTTTGTGAAAGAGGTCTTTGTTGGCTGTGAGAGCGCACGTTTTGGGATCTCCCTCCACTCCAGTTATACAATGTTCGGGTTTCTGGTCTACAGACTGCCGGGGCCCTCTAAAGAGTTCAGGGTGGCACTGACTGATGCAATAAGTTCTTTCGCTATGAGATGTGCCAACTTTAGCATTATTGGTGACTTGAACCTACATTTGGATAATATACATGACTCTGAAATGGGTAATCTTTTAGCAGACCTTGCTGCCCTTCAGCTGATTCAACTTGTTCCAGGCCGTACCCATTTTGCAGGCCACTTGCTTGACCCAGTTTTTTCTAATCTTCCTGCCCTCACAGTTAATACTTCCATCCCGATTAACTGGTCCGATCGCTATCTAGTACCTACGATACTCTCGGGGGTAGAGCCCCTTCAGAGGGTGGCCCAGAAGTCAACCCTTAAACGTCCCTGGCACAAACTGGACATTGATCAATTCTAGCCCTCCTCTCTACGCACACCCTCAGCATGCCGGATGACCCTGATGCAGCCGATAAAGCCCTATCCAACTGGATTCGGCAGCCTCTTGATACACTCATCCCTGTGAAGTGGTCTAAGAGTCGCAACAGTAAATCCAGCCCATGGTATAATAGTAAGCTTGCTACTATCCGAAAAGCAGGCAAAAGGTTGGAACGGGCATGGAGACGGGATTATGACCCAGTCCTGAAGGGGCATTATCAGGCAGCCATCAAAAATTATCACAGGGCCACCCAGAAGGAAAGTGCAGCCTACTTTGCTGACGAAATCAGAAGTAGCAGCAATCCCACCAAAAGTATTTTTTTTTAATACTTAAAGATCTCAAAGCGGCAGGGTCACCTATAGCTCCTCTCATTTAGTCTGAACAGCAATGTGAAGATCTTGCCGCCTTCTTCATTAAGAAGGTGGAGAACATCTATAGGACCGTCCCCCTTACCTCGATCAGATCAGGTCCTGTTCATAGACCCCTCTCCACCCCCGCACTCGCTATCTTTCCTTCGATCTCCCGAGATGAGATGTGTACGTTAGCTAGTAGGGTCAAATCAGGTTTTCCTGCAGATCCTCTTAAGCCTGAGCAATTTCTTAAATCTCTGCCCTCGCTCCTTACACCTCTGTGTCAGCTGATCAATCTGTCCCTGTCCATGGCGGCTGTCCCCAGGGCTTGGAAACCAGCCATGGTGGTCCCTCTGTTAAAAAAACCTACATTGGATGCCGCAAAACCAAAGAACTTTCGCCCCATCTCTCTCCTTGGGTGTCCAAGATCGCCGAGGCTTACATTAACTCCATTCTGACAGGACACTTGGAAAACAACAGCACGCTTGACTCCTCTCGGGATGGTTTCTGCCCGGGTCACAGCACAGAGACTGCTCTCCTAGCTGTGACCGAACCCCTGAGGGAGGCCTTAGATGCCGGACGTACCTCGGCGCTGATACTATTAGATCTCAGCGCCTCGTGCGACACGATATCGCATCAGATTCTGTTGCAATGGTTGGAGGAGGCTGGCATCGAGGGCCTGGCCCTGGGTTGTTGGCCTCTTTTTTATCTGAGAGAACCTTCCAGGTGGCGGCCTCCCCTTTCGCTTTCCTGATACACACTATCAAAGAAGGGGTTCCACAAGGCTCAGCATTGAGCCCTACGCTATTTATTATTGTATGTCCAACCTCTAGCAGCAGTGGCCAGGAGTAAATGACTAACTGTGGTATCATATGCTGATGATACTCAGTTGGTAGTAGCACTCTGTAATGACTCCACACAGGATGCTCTTAAGTTCAGGAGCGATCTTGCTGCCGTCCCAGAGTGGATGACTGCCAACTGCATCCTGCTTAATGCTAACAAATCTGAGATTTTGCTAGTAGGGAGAGATACTGAGCTGTGGAGTGAGAGCTGGTGGCTGGCGACCTTAGGTTGCGCACCCGTCCCAAAACATGGTGGTTAAAAACCTGGTTATATGAGTTGACTCGGGCCTCAGCTTCCAGGTCCAAGCCAAAAAAGTTGCTGGGACCTGTTTTGGATTCCTGCGAGGGCTCATTCGCTGTTATTTTTTTTATCCCACAGTCCGTCAAGTCATCATCCAGGCTTCCATTATGTCTAGGCTGGATTTTGCCAGTTCACTTTACCTGGGGGTCAACAAGGCTGAAATTCTATGTCTGCAGACGGTTCAAAATCCGGCTGCTAGAACTCTTCTTGGCCTACCTAGATCTTGCCCTACGACCAACGCCATCTGCCGACTACATTGGCTGGTGGTGGTGAGGCGCATCGAGCTCAAGTCCCTATTCATGGCCTACAAAATCATGAATCGCTTCTCCCCAGATATCCTGGCTAACCTGCTTTCACCCTATACACCTACTCGCCCACTACAATGTTTGGGCCAGCAATTGGCAGTTGTTCCTCGGGTGAAGAAAATGCGAGCAGGAGGACGCTCCTTCTGCACCCTGGCTGCAAAACTGTGGAATTCTCTTCCTGCGCACATCCGTTGCATTGACAACTACCTGGCATTCCTGCAAGGCCATTAAAACACACCTTTTTCCTTTGCTTTAGTCCTCGCCTTCTGTTAGTAGCCCCCCAACTTCCGCCTGTTAGCACTGGACGCCCCTTTGCTGGGGCAGCTGGGGGCTATACAAAACCTGTAACATAACATAACATAAACATTTCATAATTTCATCACTATTTATAATTCGTAGTTAAATGCATATCCATATAATTGCATTAGCAGCACCATATGAGCTTTAAAAAATAATTTCTTGTATTATAGACCAATGCTAAAAGGCTGCTACAAAGCCTAGAAAAACCATCAAACCCAAGTGGGTGGATTCAACACAACTCTTAATTGTTGTCAGGAGCATAAAAGTAATATCCTCATTCACACACAGTGGTTTCTCCTTGTTTGGTTCCTTGACACATCAATTATCAGAAATCCCAAGCTTTTCCATATTGTTAGAATTGGGCTTTATGGATGGCTAGGGTATACACCTAAGCCAGGCAGAACCCACCCCTCTAGTCAGGGTAAGGGAGTTACACTCCCAAGATAATCCCTACTCACCTCCTTGGTAGCTTGGCAGAGCAGTTAGGCGGATCCCAGAGGCAACGTGTAAAGTGTTTGCGCAACACACACACTACTGACACCCTTGACACACCACAAAAGAGACACCACACAAGGCTATATAAAAAATATCCTTTGAATTGTATATACATAAAACACATTAGACCACATCACATAAATCACTGCGCCACTGGGCGCTTGTCATAAAGATGCATGTAAGCCACGTAAGACTGCAATTACATGAATTACTGTGCCACTAGGCACTGGTCATAAGAACACATTAATCATAAACCATCATCACTTTGCAGCAAGGCAATCGTCATAACAGTCCCTTCACTGTACCAAAGTAAATACTAGACAGATATTGCAATAATACTTGTTACCCTACCCTCTCAAGGCATAAATGACATGTACCATGACATGAGGGCATGGGCTGTAGCCGTTGGGGGCCTATTAGGCATGATGCCATACCTCAGGGATTCCAATCAGGACATAGTTGCCTCTGTGTTCAATTCAAGGGGAATTATGGTAGTTTGGGGAAGCACTCCTGTGCATTCCACTTATGGCCCCCCTGGAACTGGCCAGACGGCAAGGAATATGGCCAGTAGGCGCCCACCCCAGGTAGGCCACCACAGTAGGGAGGCGGGTGGGCTGTACTTCTGCTGCTGTCAGTTGCTAGGCAACGTCAGTCATACTTGCTGACCTCGCTTCATGGGCGGCGGCTGCTGCTCTCAGCTTTCCCTCCTCTCTAGAGCGCAAATCACCGCTGTTGAGAGCTCAGCCCAGAACTCGGGCCTACGGCAATGAACTGGCTGCCAATTGTATCGCAAATACGTGGGGCCTGTCACAATTAAGGTCCCAGGTGATTCTTTTTGCCCCAGCACACTAAGGACTTCCACTAAGTGAAAAAGCCTTGGAAGTTTCCAACAGGCACAATCTCCCAGGTGCTAGGTCTGTTTTTCAGGTGGAAAAATACAGCGTTCCCCATACGTTGAGGTGGACATAAAAAAAGAACACTCCTCATGCAGTTCTTCTGCCCTCCTGTCTGGCAGGTTAATTTGTGATCCAGCCAGGATCAGGTGAAGTCTTTTATGCCCCTGAGACTTCCAACAGGAGGCAAGCACACACAAGTCCTTGGAGATTCCCTTCAGAGGCAGGATGCCACAGCAGGGCCAAAAGAGTCAGTCCTTTTCATCTACCTCAGACAGAAGCAGCAGCTGCAGCCCAAACCCACACAGTACACAGCAAAGGGGCAGTACTCCTCCTTACAGATCTTCACCTCTTCTTCTTGGCAGGGCTCTCTTGTTCCTGGAGGTATATAACGTCCTGGAGTTTTAGGTGGAATACTTATACCCCAAAATGTCTTTGTTCTCTTTGTGGTAAGGGTCGAGTCCAAACCAGTTCTGCCCTCACTGGTGCAGTATGACCAAAGGTTACAGAGACAACATTGTGCAAAAGGAGACACAGAATATTCATGTGTAATTACAACTCCTTCCACCACTCTAAATGCACACCAGGTCTATTAAGCCCTGCGATGAGTCACCCAGGCAAGGCAGGTCACACCTAAAAACCCCCAGTGACTGTCTAGAGTGAATGCACATCTCAGCTCCTGTCACTCACACACCAACTAAAACTAAAACACCGGCCCTACGGTACTCTCACAGAAGCTTTTAACAGCTCCTGTGGGAATCCTGCAGTACCCAATGAGGCCCCTGTGTGGTCCAGTGGGACTCCTGCTGGAGCCCGCACGAATCCCTGCACTCCAGCAGGAGTCCTGCAGGAATTTTAAAAAACAAATAAAAAATGTGGGATGGGGTCTGTTCGTGCCCGATTGGCCAATCACGGGGTTGGACATTAGGCCTGGCTACATGCCAGGCTAGGATCTTCAGCCAACCTCATGCCACGCAATGGAAAAGTTGAAATGTCATGCACAGTGGGGGGTTGGCTACCCACAGGACGTTGAAAATAGGGACTGGCCGCAGGCCAGGACTTTGGTTCAACTTTGGTTCAACCCCCCCTATGCATGGCCAAAGGCTATGCACGGTAGGGGTTGGCTGTTGGTACATGGCTATAAGATCTAACTTCCCACAAAAAAAGAAAACACGGAAATTCACTGAAAACCGAAGGTTAAACTGGACTTATACGTAAGTAAGGTGATAAGAATTTAACTTGTATTAAAAAAAGATAGAAATTCACTGAAATAACCAAAGGTTAAAGTGGAGTTATATGTAGGCATTTTAATATAAAAAAAACTAGCTTTAAAAAAAAAAAAACACTGAAATTTACCGTTATAAGTATCTGACATAAGTTCCACTGCTTTTGCTCGCAAATATTACATCACTGATGACATCTGAAATCTATGGTCATGCAAGTTATACGTAGGTCAATTAAGCATAACTTGTAAAATTCTGTGTTTTCTTGATTTTTTAACATTAGCTTTTTATTATTAGAAGACCTACGTATAACTCCGCTTTAACCTTTGTTTTTTCAGTGAATATAAAAATAAATATGTGTGTGTGTGTATATATATATATGTATCACACACTCAAGGGTCTAGGGTAGAATTTTGCTGCCAAATCCTATACCACTACCAATTAATCGCAACTCACACTATGTATAGGGTAGCAAGTGTATACATATTTTCAAGAGACATCACTACACATTAGATGTATACACACACACACATATATATATATATATATAGATACACACACACAATATAGCAAGAGTTGTCAGTAGGTCGTGAATCATAGACAATAGTCACATGCCACATAATACATAATGTGTGCACACACGACATTCCTGCACTTCACAGACCGAGGGTGAAAAGCATTTGTGTTTGATGCTAGTAAAGGTTCAAAAACACACTATCAAAAGTGAGACATGGAGAAGAGAATTATTATAAGAGATGAGAAAGTCTGATGTATAATATCTGAGCCCACATTACAGAAACATTTACTGGAAGTACAGATGGCAAATTACACCATCTTTAGTACTTCTAGCCCCTTTCTCATTACAGGGGCAGCTGCAAGATCCTTCTGTAACATGGAATGCCAGTAATTTGCTGGTTTCAAGTGCTCCCAGATGTCCATGTTTTCAAGTGATTGAACAGATCACCCGAGTACTATGATCATGAGGAAAACTGTATACTTCCTGCTTCTTCCTTCTTATAGTCCTCCAGAACCTCTCTGTTCCTAAAAATGATTGAAAGGGTTGCTTTTGGTGACAGTTTATTCACTTTATTTTCCAGTATCCTGGGTAGTGTCCCACCTGATTTTGTAATTATATTTGCATTTATACAGGAAAAACACCATTTTGTAAATGTTATATTATGCTTTGCTATCGTTTGTCATGTTATTTGCATTGTTATAACAAAACATCTCCAACCCAGGCTGTCTGTAAGTGCTTTTGAGATGCCTGGAGTGCTGCATGTTTCTGGGCTGTACAGCTCTGGTTTGCTTTACGGTCAATCCAGATGAATGAGTCTGATGAGTACTTGAAAATCTGAGCGAGTAGAACTTGCTGTGTAGTTTGTTCTATGAACAATTGTAGGTGGTCATGCAGGACATCCTCCTGTAAATGGAGGAAAAACTGTGGATAGGGTCAGTGCCTAAGGTGGCAGAATATCTAAATACGTGATTGAAAAGTGTATAGTAGCAGGTGATTGACTTTGACGTTGTGGTGGTTGGTTCTGTGTGTAAAGTTGGGAAATACAGTTCGGCAGGATACTTTCAGGATGTGGGCAGGAGTGGGTAGTATAAACGCCCTTTTGAGAAAGGGAAGTTGTCCTTGGGTAGGAATTGTTCCAGGTAAAGTCACAGAGGGCATTTAGGAAATTAATGCACTCTTTCTTTCTAATAAAAAAATATTACTTTTCATCCAGAGTTCGCAGAAATAAGAGAGCACATTTATTTATTCCAAGAAAAAATGCATCATTTTCGAGGTTCTATGTTGGATGCACGTGTTATCTTTGTCGGTAATACATTTTCTATATCATAACAAGTAAGCAACGTAAAATTGCGGGTAAGGGGGGTCTTGGTATTACTCTCTTGATAGCATTCATTACACACTCAACAAAGTATTGATTTAGTCAAGTAATGCGTTCATTTTTCAATCAACTTTTAATTTAGAGAATAGCTTGTATTGATGTGTTCACAAACGTAAAGCGTGTTCCTTTCATAACAATAAATTAAGGCTTAATCTCTGGAAAATCTTTTTTCGTAGAGCTGATGACAATTGAATGCATTTAGCTACATTTAAAATTTGCTGGACTCCTTTCCATGTGTAGATTAGCTATAGATCTTTACAAACGCTGATAATGAAAATCTACTGCTAACGGTAAGAAGTATTGTATCATACAATTTTGTAAAGTAAAGTTGGTCAACACCAAACTCATTTAGAGAGAACGCAAGTCATTTATACAAATGGTGCGTCGATTCAGAAGCCTCACTTTGAGAGAGTGAGAATACCCACAAATCGGACAATCATCGGTTAGCGTATAATATCTTCCACTAGAGCATTCCATCCTTACAAAATGCATATGCATGAAAAGAGACTCAGAAGTGGTTTGACTGTATGTGGCTATCTAACAAGGTAGTCTCCCATTTAGGCCATCTGTTGTTTGAGTCTAGATTAGCACAGTGACTGAAACACAATAGACTGGAATTCAACCCCAGGCGATCACTACTGAAGGAGTTTAATTCAATCAATGCTTCCAACTGTTTGTCGTTTATTAAAGTAAGTGAGATCAAAACACAAACATATTTGCTTCTATATCTTTGTAATAGGAATCTTTCAACATGAGTTATACATTTTCAATACCAAAATAGTAGACAAAATGAAGATTTAAGACCATCACAGTCCTAATAGGATTATAAATGGTTGTCTGGAAATTAAGAGACATTTCTTACCATTCTGATCATTAATTTTCAGCAGACTGGTAAAACCACTGGAGTTATTTTCAGATTCGTGGAAAATCCAACTTTTTAAAGCCAGGTACTTTAGATTAATTTCTTTTTCTTTTAATTCATTCAAAACATTACCTAGCTCAGAACATACTTGACCTACACCCTTACAAACGTTTAAGCACCTACAAGTTAGAATCAATCATTCAAGATTTGTAAAGCACGGCTAATCACCCATGAGGCTGCTATGGGTGGTATAATTCAAAAAAGCCGGGGTCCCTTTCTGAATTCCAGGAGAGAGGATGAGGTTTGGAGGTGAAGGGGAAGGTCGTATCAGGATTTGGTGGAAAGGTAGCAGGAGGAGCGTCCTTCACTGTTGCTTTGTCGGATGCGACGGTGTGAACAAGGGAGAGGGAGGCAGAGTGCAGGAGTCTGTAGAGTAGGTTGATGTTCATGTGGTGGTTGATGTATGCTGGTCCTTGATCGTGAAGGGCTCTGTAAGAGTGTCTCAGCATCTTGAATTGGCTTCTCTTCTGGATGGGGAGGCACTGGATCTTCTTGAGGTGGGGGTTGAAGTGGGTTTGTTTAGGGAGGTTGAGGATGAGTCTGGCAGCTGAATTTTGTATCACCTGAAGTCTCTTAAGGAGGTAGGTGGTGATTCCTACGTAGAGTGCATTGCCATAGTCTAGCTGGCTGGTGACTGAGGTTTTAGTGATGGTTTTCCTGGTGTTGACAGGAAGCCATCTGAAGATTTTCCAGAGCATGCGAAGAGTGAGGAAGCAAGCGGAGGAGACTAAATTGATCTGGTTTTTCATGGTGAACTTGCTATTCAGTGTGATGCCAAGGTTGCGGGCATGGTCCGTTGGTGTGGGTGAGGGTCCAAGTTCAGTGAGAGGATGAGCTGGGTGTTGTCTGTGTAGGATATGATGTTAAGGACATGGGTACTGACGATGTTGGCTAACTGTGTCACATAAGTGTTGAACCTGATGTTACCGAGGGATGTACTTTGAGTTACGCCGCTGAAGATGCTCTTGGGTTCTGAGGTGAACAGTGATAGGCTGATTCTCTGGGTTCTTCCTGTGAGGAATGAGGCAATCCATTTTAGGGCATCTCCCTGTATACCGATGTGATTAAGTCTCTTGATAAGGGTGTGGTGGGATACGGTGTTGAGCGCTACTGAGAGATTGGGGAGGATCAGGGCAGCGATCATGGCAGTTTTGGTGTTGTGGTTGGTGCGGAATCCGGATTGGGAGGTGTCCATCAGATTGTTGCACTGTAGGTGTTCTGTGAGTTGGCGGTTGATGGCTTTTTTGAGGACTTTGGCGGGAAAGGGGAGCAGAGAGATTGGGTGGTAGTTCTTAAGTTTGCTGGGCTCAGCAGAGGGTTTTTTGAGAAGGGGCTTGACCTCTGTGTGTTTCCATTCTTTGGGAAGGGTAGCCATGGTGATGGATGCATTGAAAATGGAGGTGAGTTCATTGCTGATTTTCTTGCTCCTGAGGTTGAAAAAGTGTTTAGGTCAAGGCTCCGTGGGTGCTCCTGAGTCGATGGAGTTTATGATGGCTGTGGTGTTCTGTGTTGTGAGCTGTTCCCAGGCGGTGACGGGTGATTGGGGTTGGCATCTGTGGGAGCAGGGAGGCTGTAAGGTGTGGTGGTTTGGGGTTCAAAGTTTTTGTAGTTGGTGGATATCTTGTCATGTAAGAAGTTTGCCGGGGTGTTGCGAAATTCCTGGGAAGGGATGATTGTGCTTTTAGTGGCTGAGGTGCTGGAGAACTCTCTGGCAATAATGAAGAGTTCTTTGCTGTGGTTGCATCTGGGTTTGATGTTGTCGGCCAGGGCCCACCTTTTCGTGTCTTTTAGGCATTGGTGCAATTTGTTGAGAGCTGTCTTGAAGGTGGCTTGGTCTGTGGGATCCTTGCCATAAGTTGGCAGGGTATGCCCAGACGTGGGTCCCTTGCTCACTTTGCCACTGGATTCATGCTAGCTTGGCTGATGAGGGCTGTTAGACCAAAACCAGTCCCAGGATGCTTGTTTCCAGTCCAGATATGGCTTGGCTGTTCGGGCTGGACTGTTCCCATGAGGCATAGGGTCAAGACTGATTTGCATATAGCTGTGTCTGAACTGGGTTGGCGAAGTGAGCTAAGGAACAAAGATGGAATCAACCCAGAAATGTGACTGGGGTGAGTGTCTGAAAAGTTTCAGTGCTCCGTTCATCATCTCCTTGTGTTTGCTTTGTTCGCCCTAAATTGGCAGGGTTTGCCCAGACTTGGGTCCCTTGCTCACTTTGCCACTGGATTCAAGCTAGCCTGGCTGATGAGGGCTGTTAGCCCGAAACCGGTCCCAGGATGCTTGTTTCCGGTCCAGGGAAGCCATGGCTTGGCAGTTCGGGCTGGACTGTTCCATGAGGCAGAGGGTCAAGACTGATCTGCATATAGCTGTGTCTGAACTGTGGTGGCGAAGTGAGCTAAAGAACGATGATGGATTCAACCCAGATCTGTGACTGGTGTGAGTGTCTGAAAAGTTTCAGCGCTCCGTCCATCATCTCCTTGTGTTTGCGCTATCCTTGCTGGTGCACCATATCCTTTCTAGATGCTTGCAGGTACGTTTCAGGGTTGTGAGTTCTGGTGTATACCAGATGGCCCATTTGTTCGATCTCCTGGGTATGGAGGGCTTGATTGGGGTGAGCCTGTCAGCGCAGCCGGTGATCCAGGTGTAGAAATTCTTGACGGCCTGTTCCAGGTTGGTTGGGGAGTCAAGGTGGGAGGTGTTGAGCATGCCAGTCTAAGGGGGGGACAATGGTGTGGTCTGTCCAGGTGAGCTTGGTGACACGACTGTACTTAACTCTGTCACTGGTAGCAAAAATAGGGTCAAGCGTGTGTCCTGCATTGTGTGTTGGGGTGGTGACAAGTTGTGTAAGGCCAATGTTGTGCATGCTTTCCAGGAGGTTGGCAGTGTTCGTGTCCTTGAGGTTGTTGAGGTGGAAATTTAGGTCACCTAGGAAGATGTGGTGTTTGGAGTCGATGGCGAGGGGGGCGAGTGGGGCGATGAAGTCAGGGATGGCATAGCAGAAGCTGGGGCGTGGTCCTGGAGATCTGTAGACAACGGTGCCTCTGATGGTGGTTCTGCCGGCTGTATGGAGTTGGAAGTCAAGGTGTTCCATGATCGGTGTAGTGCTGCCGTTGGTGGTGGTGCAGCAGATGGTTTATTTGTGGATGATGAGGGTATCGCCTCAATGTTTGTTGGTGTTGTCCCGGTACCATCTTGCATCCTGTGGGAGTTGCTGTGGTGATGTCGGGAGTTGAAGCAGGGTTGAGCCAGGTCTTGATGATGAAGATAATGTCAGGGGTGAGGGAGGTGATGGTGTCCTAGCTCTCAGTGGCGTGCTTGCAGAGTGATCAAGCGTTGGTCAGGATGCAGTGGAGTAGGTCTGGAGAAGTCATAGTCAGTGTGGTGAGCGTGGTAGAGGTTTCCATGTGGGTGGTTGATCTGAAGTAGCAGGAGAAGAGACAGTGATGCCAGGTAAAAAAAAGTCTTGCACTTGAACAAGAAGAGGTGAGGCAACAACTGTTGTTGCGGCATTTGGGATTCAGGGCTCAGAGCTTGGTGCCAGAGTTTTTGTGAGTAGCGGAAGGGCCAGGGTTCCTGGCACTTGCCATGTTTTCACGAGCAGATGGGCACAGACAGACTTGACTTGTGTGAGTTTTTGATAGGCCCGCTTGCCAAGTCCGCTGTGCAACCAGGCTGCGACCTACCTTAAGTAGGTCCTGGAAGGGGGGAGGAGCGCTGGGTGGTGGGAAGCGCGAGTGGCGAGCAGGCGGGAAAAGGAGCATGCAGACAGGCGAGCCAGCTTAAAAAAACACGATACAGAGAGAAATAACAACAGTAAGTGAGTTATACATTGGGTTGTTGATTGAGGGGGTGAATCCCTACTCAAGTAACAGCCACAATCCTTGTCAGGGTGAACCACAAAAAGTCACTAAATTAACCCATGCTTAACCCTCTGGTAGCTTGTGACACAAGCAGTCATGCTTAACTTAGAGGCAATGTCTAAAGTATTTATGCAGCACTTACACAGTAATAAAATGAAAATACAACACCAAAACGACAAATGTCCAATCAGTGGAATTGGAGATATGCAATTTCAAAAATGCAATGTACGTATAGCGTCTAAAAGCACATAGTGTGACTTACTGCTATCTGGTCATGCAAGTTCAGGTGAAAGTCTCAAGTTCAGCCTGATCGCGATGAAGTGTGGGACGGATCCAGGGAACAGATTAGTCCTGGTGAAAAAGTTTGCTTCTAAAGTACAGTGGAGGAGGTTGCAAGGAGGAATGATAGCATCACGGATGGTCGTCACTATAGTGCAAACACTAGGCCAGGTGTTGTAGGCTGTCGTTGCTGTAGCGCAAAGACCCTGAAGGGCATCACTGATGGTCAGTAGTCGTTGCTGGTCACTGTTGCGTGAAGAGTTGGGTTGTGTCGCATTTGCAGTCCCCCTGGGCTATTGATGCTGTACGTGAAGTGCTGATCTTGTGTTGTTGCAGTAGTGGCAAGAGTTGGGTTCTCCAGAGCTTAACTGTGGTGGTCAGCGTGGCCGTACAATCTTGGTGCGACCACGCTTGTTTGCAGTCCTTCAAAGAGGAGTTCAACTGATGCCACACCGAAGGTCTAGGAACTGGGAGGCACATCTTGGGCATCCTAAACTCACTCCTGAAGGGCTCAGGCAGGTTCAGTTGCAGGTACAGGCAGGTCCAGTTGCAGCAGGTCAGCTGGGCAGCTGCATAGAGGCCTCTGCAGCTTGTTCTGTCCCTGTAGCTCTGAACAGATGGCAAGTCAGTTGACTCTTGGAATCACTTAAGCATAGCACGAAGGGTACAGGTCCAGTCTTCCTTCTTAGCAAGTAGAGCAGGCCTCAAATCCATAGATTTAGGAAAATTCTGAAAAGTGAGTCTGAAGGTCCAATTTTATTCCTTATTTCCCCTTTGGAGTGGGAGAAGCTTCTGTAGTTTTTCCCTTACAGAGTTATCGGAATTTCCTGCCTCCCTGCCATGGTACCAGTCTGTTTGAGGGCGCAATTAGCTAGTGTGAAGTCCTTTGTGTGTGAGCTGAGCCAGTCCCTTTGAAATGCAAGTGTGAAAGGTGAAAGCAACAGCACCCATCAAGCCAGGATGGCCCAAACTGCCAACACCCGGGCCCTCTATTGTGAATCTGATTATGGAGGAATACACAGAGACTGTTAGAAATTGGGTCTAACATTGCGGGAGGTATGCACCCTGTCCAAAAAGGGACCTAAATGCTAGGCAGGGTAAGCTGAATACACACTAAAATATAACCTGTGCTTTGTAAAGTATTTGTGCAACACACACTCACACACACTGAGTAACACAATGAAAACACCACAAAAATACTCCAAACAAGTTTAGAAAAAAAGAGACAATTTTTATGAGAAAATCAAGACCAAAATGAGAAAAATCCAAGAAGTATAACCGGGGTCATTAATTTTTGAGGAAAATAAATCAAAAAAGTAGTGCTAACAGTCAAATAGTACTTAGGGGTTACTTAAGGTCGCGCTGGATCAGGGTAAATCCAAAGTTACGACCAACCACAATGGAGGGCAGGCCGGCTAAAGGACTCATGCAGGGCCTACTAAAAAGTACTTTAGATGGAGCAAGCGTCAGCGCCGAAGGACCAATGCGTTGGTTACGATCCACGTGGTCGGGTGGATGCATCGTTGTTGGCCCTCGGAGTTGGGTCCCATGCCAAAACCACTGTCGAAGCAGGTGGTGTGTCATCGTCGAACCTCGTAGTCAGGTTTCACTTCTTTGTCAAGCCGCGCAGGGATGTCCGCTGATCGGCACTGCATTGGTGTCAAAGGGCACTGCATCATCAACGAAGGGTACTGTGTCAGTTCCGATCATCGCAAAGTCGGTACTGCGTTCATTGTGAAGCAAAACAGCTGCAGAAGCCACTTTGAAGGCCCAGGGCTGGATTGGCACCTCGGGCAGAATAGGGCTCACAGGTGGAAGAGTCCAACAGCAGCAGCAGAGTTGTAGGAAGTCTTTGATGGCCCTGAGGCTCCAGAAACAGTAGGCAAGCCCTTTGAGTCATTCTGAGTTAAAGTGAGATGGGTCCAGTCCATGTCCTCTGCAGTATGGGAACAGTGGTTCTGCTACCATAATAATATACTCATTCTTATACCCCCTGTATGTGGAACTTCTATCAGATGTCTAGAAGAAGACTGAAACACAAAACTTTTTCTTTTGAAAAAATGCTGTATTCATATATTAAAAATTAATTTTCTCCTTTATATCCAAGTGCTTTACTGCAGCAAACACATAACGCACATACACAACAAACAACTTTATATTGGTGACATACATAAGTGATAAGATTGTGACTGTCCACACCAAAGAATTACAAACCATTATACCAACAACATAAAATGCATAATTTCCTATATACAATGAGTTTCTGACTGTAGCAACAAAGAGCTACCTAGCAAAACCTCCTTTTCTTTAATGGGTCTGGTTGGGAACGGTTGCTAGGCCATTAACGTCGACGTTTCGACCCCCTCAAATATATGTGCTTGTCAATGTCATCACCACGGGGTCTTCCTCAGGACAGAAAAATTGTTGTGTATGTCCTATCATGAAAGAAAAAACAATGTAGTATGTGTGCCAGTGTGTATCAATTAAAAAAGTATGTAGCCACAGGTAATTCTGGCCTACAACCTCACCTTATAGATGATAAGGATACTGAAGCCCAGCCGAGCTTGATCCAGAAAAATCTAGGATTGGAGAAATCTTCCTCCAATACCAAAAATAGGGGCTTGTTAAATTACGCAACAACCACCTAGTCTTACTTATAATGATTGGTAGGGACAAAATCTTACCTTACAATTATCGTTTCGCTTATTCGAAAAGGCAAATATCTGTTGAACCTTCAAAAATGGCAGGGGTAAGTGATCCCCCGTGTGTTCTGTAGTAAAATGACATGACATACATTGAAGTTCAAGGCCAGAAGTTCATTGGAAAAAGAAGTTAGTGAGTCCCCGCCACCGTGCTCGAGTGCGTGGTTACGTGTCGAGAGAACCACTAACCTCTTAATTACGCACAATTGCAAGAAAGGCAGAGTATTTAGGGGTCCATTTAGGCAGGGACCTGGAAAATCCAGTGTTCTTACCCGACGACTACGTTCAGGAAATCCTTTCTAAAAAACAAGGCCTTCGATCAGAGTCCATTCGTAAATATAATTAAAAAAGACTGCCATTTCAAAGTATTTGCTGGTACCTGCTTTTCCACTAAAGGAAAAAAATATATATATATATATATAATTATTTGTTGAGGTAATATTGTGTATTGTTTTCAGTACTCTTATTTTGATAATGACCTCCAGCAGTGCAATGTCCTAGAATTCTCTTATCAAGGGACAATCCCAGGCAATGTGGGTAATGATGCCCGCCCTATGACAACCTTTCTAACAGATTTCATATCTGGATGTATCAAATGTGTACAGTATTATGCCAATTTGCCAGTATTTCCATCAGCAGTTCCCCACTTACAACTAGTACTACTCTTTGTGTACATTGTTGGCCCAGTTCCTCATCCCATGATTTTTTCTATCTGCTTCTGACATTGTGCTTGCCTGACAAAAACATTTTTGTATATGTTTTATAAAACTAATCTCAAGTGTTTTGCATATTTTTCAGATCATCAAAAGTATACATTTTCATTTTTTTATTTATCCTCAGTTTCGGCTTGACTTTATTGTAAATTAAGTGTTTATTTTTTGTCAATTCAAACTCTGCCTTTATCTGCTAAAGATTTTAATAACATTAACCCAAAAGAGTCTCCATTCATCTGAAATTATCACCATCTCATAGAGTAAAGAAATCTGGGTAGTGGTGTAGAAAGGAGCAGAATGTTTATGTGGCCCACTGCAATTCTGATACAATCCCAAGTGTATTGCAAAAGTCATAAACCCGGAAAGTTTGTTTAAAGTGTCCTGAAATTTCAGTGGCCCATTTGCTAATACTAAAAGATATTGTTTGATAGCTTCAGGTTTATTCCATTCAAACAAATGGTCTACCTAAGATTCCTGGTAATATTTAACCATGTCTGATATTGCCAGTACTCCCCACAACAGCAGCAGTATAATTTGCCTGAATAAAAGTTCTTGAAGCCCAGTATGAGATTTGTGAATATTGTTTGTATATTTCTTAGCTTTCATTTGTGTACTGGTATTGTAAAGGAGTGCATGAGATACAACGTTTGTAAGCATATATTCAAAGTAATTATGGTCTTTCTTCTGAGCCATGAGAATTCTTACATGGTTTTTCCAACTATCAATTGTTAATTTAGCATGTTATTCTGTTGTCACACTATGGACATTTGGGGTGATATAAATACTTAGGGCCTCATTATGATGTCGGTTGGAAAGCATTCCGACCGCCTCCTTGTCGGAATGTTTTCTGACCGACCCGGGTTTGGGAAGTCCGACCGAATGATTAAGATGTTTCTGAACACTGTTCAGTCGGACTGCCATTGACTTCAATGGGAGCCTGTGTTCCGAGCGACAACACAGGCTCCCATTGCAAAAAGGGGTGGTTGCGGAAAACCCTGTACCCTGTGTTGGGCACCCCAAGATGCCTGCCACACTGTGCATTGTTTGGAAGGGGGGTTAATGGGTACCCCCACAGGCCGTAACCAGAGGCCTCCAGGTGAAGGGGGGCTGCTACAGGCCCCCAAAGTCCATTTTTATTTGAGCCAAAGAAGTTGTTTGAATATTTATCACTACTTAATTAACCAATGATTGAATACATTATTTGTCGTAGAGTTATTACTCAAGGCTTTGCAGTTTCTTCATTCTAATACATGGGTCCATATAAAGCTGGGGACACAGGACTACCTCTAAGAGAAAATGTACACAAATATGGGCATACAGCTAAGCCTTGTGTCTGCATACCTGCTTTTTAGCCTCTATATCTCAGACCTCAGAAAGGCTTTATTTTCTTGTAAGTTTTTCCCACCCAAGCTAAATACAGGAATACACAGAAAACTCAGTTATACTGCACAGCATGTTAGTTGGTTTATAAAGGTATTTGCACGCATTAAGTAGTTACAAAGTACAGAACAAACTAGTGCTAAATGTGAATTAATAACCAACTAAAATATTCATGTTTGCAAAACAGGTTATAAGAATGGTTGTTGTTGGTCTGAAGGTTTAAGATTTGAAATTGTGGCAGGGTACTATTACCTGGGAATATGGCTTGAGAGTCATGAGCAGATGAAGACACATGTTAATGCCCTACTTGATGATCCTGAAATATTAACCTTCAGAATAAAGTATTTATATTACAACACCCCCACTTTCTAGATGAGACCAATTTTGATTGTGGTGCAAACAAAGTTTGCACCACAATCAATTTCTTCACAGATTTGTGCCCAGCTGGTCTAAAGCTAAATACATTTGAAATCTGGTTTATTAAAACAGTTCCTCACTAATGTTTCACTTAGAGTCTGTAGGGTGTCAATGTGAACACTATGCAATGATTAGAGTACTTTTTTTTTTAGAAACTCATGAAATAATCCCTAGGTTCTGTATCTAAGAAATGCTTGATGGAATTAGTCTTGAAGGATTTTTGGGACTCGTCTCCATCTCATGTTGAGCCCGAGGGCTGATAAGAAGAAAGCTGATGTTGCACATTGAAAGAAACTGGTTTGCTGGTTGACTGGAGTTGAGCCCTGGTCAAGCAAAAATTACAGTCCTCGTCAAGGTAAGGCACAAGCAAACCCCAAATTAAACTATGCTCAACCCCCTGGTAGCTTGGCATTTAGCAGTCAAGCTTAACTTAGAGGCAATGTTTAAAGTATTTGTACAACACTTCAAACAATAACACAGGCAAAACAAACCACATTGGAGCCCACAATTGTATTAGAAAAGTAGGTATTTTTAATAAATAAATTAATACCAAAACAACAAAGATACAATTAGTTGAACTGGAGATATTACATTTTTAGGTTTCTAGTGAAAAAAGCGCCAAAAGGCTTAAAGCACCAACTGTGGATATCTGGTCACCAAACCACAACTTCAGGGAGATCACAATGGAGCGCAGGCTGGCAACAGGGACCCAGTTAGGCACGCTAAACAGAGCACATTAAATCCTGGTTTACGGAGCGTTGCGTGGACCTGCAACAAAGATATGTCACGCAGGTGAAGCAATGCATTGGTTCCGAGATGCGGGGAGGCTGCAGTGCTAGGTCCCGTTTGTGTCGACGTTAAGAATCCCATCGATGAGGGCTTGTGATGCGAAGTCCAGATTTGGGCATGCATCATGCAGTCTGGGTGATACATCAGTTCTGAGGAGCTGCGAGGCTGCAATGCGGAGTCTCTCATTGAGGCTGCCATCAACGAGAGATGTGAGGGCCTGTGCAGAGATTGTGTTGCACAGCGGCACTTCCGAAGGTAATGTAGGCTGTGGTGTCAATGCGATTCTTTGTGACTGGTCCAATCCAAGCAGTAGCAAAGATGCTTTGGCTCTGCTTGGGGTTGTGCCACACAGCAGAGGCGATGTGTCAGTTCCGCTAGATTCACAGAGGCTACCAAAGCACCTTAAGCCCACTTCCAAGGGACCAGGACAGAGGGGGCACCACTTGGCAGAATAGACTACCAGAGAGCAGAGTCCAGGTGAGTCCAGGTGCAGGTGCAAGGGTGTTGGAAGCTGGTAATGTCCCTGAGGCTTCAGATCAGGAGGACAGTCGTCAACTAGCCCTTGGAGTCACACCGGGTCAATGGATTGAAGAGAGGCAGGTCCAGTCCTTCCACCCAGACAAAAGGGCAGCAGGTCAGCACAGCAAAGTTGAAGTCCAACAGGGTGCAGTCCAGAAGAGTGGCAGTCCTTTGGCAGCACAGCAGTCCTTCCTGGCAGAGTATCCATAGGTCCAGAAGTATACTGAAGCGTTGGTGTCTGTAGACCAGTTTCTGTACCCAGTTATGCCTTTGAAGTGGGGGAGAAGCTTCTAGCGGTTTCCCTTTGAAGTCCCCTGGTATTCTGCCTTTCCTGCACTGTCTCCACACGAACTACAGGGGCTATGCAGCCCTTTGTGGGGACATTATAAACAGTGGGGTATTTCCAAATGGTCCCTGGACCTGGGAATCAGTTATTATAAAGAAACAATGGTCCTGGACCAGGTATTCAAGGAAGAGTTAGATTAGCAGAATTATCAACTTATTAGAGCTTACATTAATCAACTCACAAACATCTGTAAATCATGAAAATAATTAAAACCAACAAATGTGCAGAAAATCCACTAGGTATTATTACAATATGTTTATTTAGTCATTTAAAGGAACAATCACTAGAGAGTCGAGAAGGTAGGAGAATGTTCTAGGGAACGTGTAAGAAAGAGTGCTCAAGTGTATATAAAGGAGTCAAGAGAGCTCAAAGATTGTAGAAAAGTAAAGGGCATATATTTATAAGACTGTACAGAACTGATATCCAATAAACAGTTAGATGCAACCTGGCCACATGCAAATTATTCATTTGAATTATATTTTCTAAAGTTGGAAGGAGAGGTTTCTTAAGGCTGTAAACAGGGGTAATGGGAAAGGGGAAATTGGTCCAGGTGCGGTGGGGGATAGAGTCGACGTTTCGATCCGGCTTATCGGCAACCGAGGGACTTTAATACCTCAGCCATGCGGATCTTTCTCAGGACAAGGGGACAGGTGAAGTGACCCTCATCAATCTTGCAATGCTCTATTGGAGTCCAAAACCTGGTTACACCAATGCCTGTAAAGTGGCAAGGGCCAACTAAGGACAAATCCTGTTATTCAGTACATATAAACCATGACGGTGGTGCCCAGACCATCCATGGAACGTAATATTCAGGCCTGTATGCTTGGCAAGAGTTGGCTGAATGAATCAGGCAATCCGGGGCACAGCGTAATTTATACAACTCTTTCCCCTATTTTCCTTTCTGACCAGACCTGAGACATGTTAAAAGGGGCTACTTAAGTAGGTGGAACAATCAGTGTTACAGATACACCAATAGCAATCACTTAATCTCCCCGTGCCTAACAAAAATTAATGTGTCCTCATGTAACGCAACTGTTGCTATGTAAAGCGCTCTGATACCCGATACTGGGTCAAGTTCGCGCTATATAAAACTCTGTAAAAAACAACAAAACAAAAAATAATTTACAGGCCCTTGGTACATGTAGTACCAGGTTACAGGAGACTTATAAGTAAATTAAATGTGCCAAAGGGGGATTACACAATATTACCATGTTTAGAGTAGTGAGCACATGATCTTTAGCACTGGTTAGGAGTGGTAAATTGTGCAGAGTCCTAATGCCTGCAAAAAAGAGATCAGAAACAATGGAGGAGGAAGGCAAAATGTTTGGGGGAAGACCACCCTAAGGCTGACAGGTCTAACACGCATATTTGCAAGAGAGTGATGATTTTAAATGTGAACATATTCTGTTCTGGCCATTTTGTATGTACCATTTTGTGTGATTTCAGATGAACGTCTTTCCAGTAGCAGTATTCAGAGCTCTTTGGAAATCTTTCCACCCGAGCAACATGGGTTGTTTCATTTGCAGGAATCTATCTAAATTGTTAGCCACATTGTTTGAGTTTGCAATTTCGAAAGCTCAGAGGGTTTGAAGCAGGAACTTGCAATTGTAATTTCGTTGCTGTATTTCCTGAGTTGGGTGAACAAAATCTTGACTAGTAAATTTGTGAGATACATGGACATTGTCCTTTAAAAATGTAAGACAGTTTGTTCATTTAGAATGTAAATGGTCTGATTTTAAATCCAAGAACAGTAAAATATGTTCATTAACTATCTTTGCAGTTGTAGGTTTTGGCAGTTCAACTTTTAGTCATTTTGTGCAATCACACACTAGAAGCAAGAGGAATTTGTATTTCCTTATTGTGTATCTGGAAACCATTGACATTTATGCAGCTGGGCTTTGCCAATTCTTCTGACATATTAAAACAGTTAACTTGGAGAGAGAGCTTTTCAGTCTATCCTGAAACACACCATAAAGCTATTGATCATATGTGTTAAATAAGGATGCTCACTATATCACTTGGGATTCCTACCACTATCAATCAGTAGATTTGTAGAGCGCTTCTTGTCACCCGTGAGGGTATCCAGACTGCACTACATAGTGAGGTAAGTACATAGGTACTTTTCCACACTCATCTCCAAAGGCAAATATGGGTGGAATTAAGAATAGACGAACAGTCTCACAGTAGGCCTGGTACAATGATTTGGACAGCTTCAGCAGACTTGGTTCAAACCAGTGATAAAACCAATATTGATATGGATGTAAGATCCTATCAGCAAAGAACTCGAATTCCCGGCTTGTAATGTTATTCTGAAATAATGAAAATGCAAGGTTGATGTAATGGTTAATGTAATGGTAGGTTGATGTAGTGGATGTGATATTATTGTTGGTCGATATTCTCAACCTCGAAATAGTGATGTATACTAAATTATATGCGGAATTCTGCAGTTAGGTTTATGAGCAATCTGAGTTTCTGGTTGACTAGTAGTTTCCTTTACCCTAGTGATGCCCCAACACAACCTAGAACTATACAAACAGTGACATAAATATGTTTTCAGTGAAGAACCTGGTTGTTGTAATCTACTTGTTGGGTTAATGCATCCTTCCTATTGTTGTTCTCTGCCTTGATGCTCAGCCAGTGGTGAGGTCATTGGAATGCTAGTGTTGATGCTTGAAGTGTGGAAGTCAGTTGGAGTGCATGGCTGACATCAGGGAGGCTGCTCACAGTGGGGCATAATATGGATCTTACTATCGTCCTGTAACTGAAGACATAGTCTGAAGAATAAATCTATACCCTTTTCCTCATGACCTGTCTACGTGGCTTACTTCGTTTTAACACTGGTTTAACACTGGTATAGCAAGTAATGATGTAGATGGAAGATCCTGTCAGCAAAGAACTCGAATTTTTAGAGTGTAATGTTATTCTGCAATGATGAAAAAGTAAGACTGAGGTCATGGTTAATGTGTAAAGGATCTTGGTTTTTGTATTTTTATCACTTTGGTATGCATTAATTTTGATAATCACTAAATAACTCTGTAATGCATATTTTAGACCAACAAAGAATATAAAAAAATGTTAATTTTGATTGGACTTCACAGGATATGCTACTGTAATGTCTTCTGGAATGGTAATTGCTGAAATAGAGTATATGTGATTTTCACTTTTTACATTAGTGATGAAATATTTTTATCTTTCCAATGAAAGTCATATAGGTTAAGGCGATCTAAAAGTCAAGAGAAAGATCAGGGTTAAGCGAGGGGGGAGAAAGATAAGAATGGAGTAAGAGGACAAAGGAATAAGGGAGGAGGGGAGAATAACATTAGAACAATTTCAGTACGAATACCCTTCAACCTAAGCACTGAATCCATAACTTAGTTTACTAATTGAGGGTGGGTTCATCTAGTAAAAGGTTTCCATTTCTACCACTGTCAAATAAACTAATTGAGCCTATGTTTCGCACGTGTTCACAGTAGTACGGTAAGAATATCATGTGCCCTTGTTAAAGCAAATACACTGCCCTACTCCCTGTCCACTTATTGGTTAGTAAAATACAGGTATGATTGAGGGGCCGTGGACCAATATCAGACATGAGCCCTTATGCCACTTCACCTGCTGCGGTATTTAAAGCAAAAACCCTGCATTTTAATTTGTTCAGCCTCTTTTCTTTGCATAATATACACAGACATGTAGATTGGCAATCCATGATGTGCTAATATGGTTTCCACGAGTGGCTTTCCACTGGTGCTGTAGGTTGGAAAGTGTAATCAAAACTCCATCAGTTGTCTATAATGTCTATGTGGACACTGAATTGGAAAAAGGTACCCCCATTTCTGAATTACCACGCAGAAAAAAATAGCTTTTCCCTATCCACAACCTTCTACTTTGCCTCTTGCTGTCTAAGTAGATGGTTTTGTAGGTGCACCAACGACTAATTACCTTTGGTTCTCTCTGCCTAAAACAAACATAATAATATCACCCTTGCATATGTCCCTGATCATATGCGTTGCTGGTCTGAGGGACCAATTATGGTCACTTGTATTTGTGATACAAGGGGAACCCGGTTCAAAATCTCACCTATGCTATAGCTAGAGAGAGACCCAATGAAAGGCAAGGGAGTCTCCAGCACTGTTTATTTTGTAAAAAAAATAAATAATAATAAGTACCACTTCCCAATCTTTTTGGGGAGCGTGAACACTTAGGGGGTGTATGCCTTTAAGGCAAGACTTACTTTCCTCACTGCATCCCAACAACAGCTGGTGCATGCCCCCAATCACATTTTATTTCCCGTCGGTCCACAATCAAACTATAGTGGTATAGCAGCTTTCTCACGTTCAGGGAGCCGTGAGCACAAGTCCTTGTTTCATTTCCATTGTTGTTTGTAGAAATAGAAGAAGGACTTCCATTCCACTGAATGGTTAAGGATCATTGTCTTGGTGGTCTGTGGGGATTGTGTTATGCATTCCTGGCGCGTGGGTTTCACTCAGCGCGGGAATGCTGGGAGGATTCCGAGGTCGGGAATGGCTGCCTGGCTCTCGGCTTTGCCGGATTAATAAACTCTACCTCTGGTGCCATCACTACTGGTTTGTTCAGCTTTTTATAGTCCTTCCGTTTTCACGACGTCACTGTGCATGGCATGGTGACTGATCTGCTGCCCCTTGCTGCTGTAAGTTAAGGCAGCTGTAGAATTAATAATAGAAATCTGAACATATAAATATTAGCTATTTTTATGAGTAGCTCTTTTGAGCAGTAGGGATGCTGTGCAATCATCTATTTCGTGCAAGCTGTAATTAAGTAGCTACTTTGTGGAGAACTATTTTGAGTGTGAGACAGTGCAAGGAATAATAAAGAGCCAAGCTAATCCATATGCATCAGAAACCATTCTTCGGTAGTGTCCTCTTTATCAGACAGATCTGCACTCTATCTTAAATCAACACCACGGAGGTCGCAATTAAAGCCAATAAACACGGGAGCTAAATGCACAAATCACATTGTGCTACAATGCCAGAGGTGGACTGAAGCAAACATTTTCTTTCTTTTAAGGCTTTGCTTCCAAATGCACGATGGGTTTCATCCTCTGAGAAATTGGAACTGTAATTCAAAGAGCCATCGCCTCATTTCAATTACCGAATACAGTCTCAATCCTCATGCATGCAATTATTGGAAGAGACTAGCAGCAACAAATCTGATTAGTGGCTTCCAAGAGCGCTATCTGCAAACCGCATTACAGAAGCCATTTCATGCTCAGATGTAAATCAACTGTCCTACGGAGGCAGATAAAGGAAATGACTGAAGAAGGCCGCTTCTTCCTGTTGCAGAGCCATCCCAGACTAAATGAAGAGGTTTTATAAAAAAATTTGGAAATATGTAAACTAATGTGCTTCCCTGGTCACTGATACACGGGTATACCTTTTAGGCAATGGCTGTATCACACATGGTAAATCTCTATGGACTATACACAACATTCCATTATCACTATTTGTGTAATGATAAGATTGTCTCAGCAAGCTAGAGGACTTAGGGCCTGATTTAGAGTTTAACAGATGGTGCACACTAACTCAAGCGTGATGGGTATCCTGCCCACCCTATCCCATGGCACTTCTGACACGCGGACAGGATATCTGTTACGTTTGTGATGCAATACTTGTCTCCCAACTCTAAATCACGCCCTTCGACCTTGATTAGAGTTTGGTGGACAGGGTACTCCATCAAAACACGGAGGAGGTACTGTCTACCTGGCACTGAGTATAATGCACTTGCAATATGAGTGCAGGATATCACCTTGTTTTTGGCAGAGTCTCCCTGTCCATGAAACTTCAAATAAGGCTATCGTAGTATTGCGGACATGTTCTTGACAGAGCATCATGTATATCAAACTCTAAAATAAGGCCCTTTGTATTCAAGCAATAACTTGTGTTGTATGTTTGTGGTCTAATTTCTTGGAACATTTAAATAAAGCACAGATATGAATTAGGGAGGAATAGCTGTATTTCCCTGTCTGTGGCAGGTGAGATAATGGAGCAGGTTGCAATAGCCTTGCTGGCCAAAAAATACCTTCATTATTCTTTCTGATAATATGCACTCATTGGGCCCGATTCACAAAAGTAAAATAAGACGAGTCTAACTTTATGGCTTTCGGTATTCACTGAGGGCACATCGTCTTTGACTCAGGCTCCAAATTGTGGTTTGGGCAGTAAGCCTGCATTAAGAATCAAGAAGACAACAATAACATTTCAATATCACAGCTTTCTAACACATGAGTGGGAAGCCCGGGAAAACTGCTGCTGCTGCCATCACCTCGTTGGGAGCGGGACAGGACTCAAGGTCCCAGGCTCCTTCGTGGCTCATAGCCGCCGATGCCCACATTTACACGCCTGGAGGCGCTTTAAATTTTCTGCAGGGCTTCCGCAGCGCAGGAAACCCGGGAAAACTGCTGCTGCTGCAATCACCTCGTTGGGAGCTGGACAGGACTCAAGGTCACAGGCTCCTTCACGGCTCGTTGCCGCCGACTCCCGCATTTGCGCGCCTGGAGGCGCTTTAAATTCTCTGCAGGGCTCCCGCGGTGCGGTACATGCGCGATCGTGCTGGGGCCGTATCCGGGCGAAGGGCGGGCCCGTCTGTGCCCATCAGCGGCCGGAGTAGGCTGGGCTGGGCCACTCCCCAAGCTTTTCAAGGGGAGACCAAGGGATCCTTGGAGTTTGAACTCTGCAAAAAATATTTTTAAGGTCAGTGAATCCTAGTCACAGGTGCATAATACTCTAGGGCATCACTTTGACCCCCACGCAAACATGGGTAGACCAGCTGGTGCGGGGTAACTTTATGCGGCACCAGTGCAACCAGCCTCCTCTGTTCAACAAACATCAATAGATAGGATGTTACAGAGTGCTATTGGTGTAGTGGCAACAGAGATCGAACTAACTGAAAGACGATTGTAACTCCCCCCTGACTTAGCCCCACCGCTTAGTCTCTACTATGTAACAGGCGCCTCATTGTCCATTGATCAGGAACCCCCAATCCCCAACACAAGAACCCGTGCAGCGAGTAGGGTGGATGAACCATACACAGAAGGCGCCCGCCCAAATAAAGGAAAATCCACAACCACCGCAACAACGGGGCCCAAACGCAACAAGCAAACTACTGCCCACGAGACACCTGGTGCTGCGAGGGCGGACGGACTAAGAGCATCACCACAAGCAGGTCTAGAACAGCCAGCCTGGGTCATGGACGTGGTGGTGTACATGCGGGTCCAAGTAAGCACAATTGTGAGGGACAAACTAAAAAACTTATGGAATCGGGTTGATAAGCTCGCCAAATTGGTTGAACGATGAGTGGATAGGACTGAGGCGATTCTGAGGGAAAAGGAATCGGCCATCCTGGTGATACCCATAAGATTTAACCCTGAGTCCCTAATTATCAATAACATGCCCTCCCGCAGCATGGTAACCCACCCCAATTAGGAGGATGAGGGAAAGCGACTGAGTGTCCCAAAAGGGCTGGGGAAAGGAAACAGTACTCATGGCCAGGGGCACAAACGGGGCACAGATGGGAAAAATCAACCATCCAGTCCCAAGCAAGTAACCCTCCTGGAGAGAGGTCTAGACAGAAGAGTGTTCCACAGGAGGGAACTCATGAGTCAGGGCTAGCCCTCCCATGTATTATCCTCCCCCCGGCCTCAACCCCTTATGTAGTCATTTTAGCAGGAGTCCCGGAATTGAAACAGGGGACTAGAGAAACCTATTTTGATATAAGAAATAAATGCCTACACTGGTTAGTCAACCACAAACAGTTTTCCCGCAGAGACATAAATGAAATTCTCATGATTCGTAGGGTGGGTTGGGTGGAATGGAGACCAAAAGATATTATTGGCGAATGTCTTGTGATTAATTTCAGGAACATGGCGATTACAGAATCCCTTCTAGATCGTCACTATTACAGGCTTAGGGGATGCATTAGTTCACTACCATTAGGCTATTTTTACCCCCCTCCCCCGGCCAGAATCCGCAGGAATCCAGAAGAAACAATATTCCTGTAACCAACAGATTTAGCCCCATTGAGGCAGTGGATTGACTCCTGAAGGCAGAGCCCCCATTAGAAGAACAACTTTACTGTAGAGTGCCCATCCCCCAGTTAAGGGAGACTGAACCAAGAAGAGACACCCCGACACAGACTGTGGCATTGGCCCAGGCAAACGAAGGAGGAAAAAATAGATTACCCACGGAAAAACAGAAATTAGACACTAATGGCACACTGAACACTGACCGATCTCAAAAGGACATGCAAACATCTAAGTCAGCACTGTGGGATGTAGTAATTCTTCCACCTACGGCTAAGTGCCCACATGCCCTGAACACCAGACTAAGCCCAGCACAGCCAAAGGAGAGCACTTTAGACAGTCATACCACCAAACCCCCCTGTCACATAAACCAAGTGCACTCCCCAGGTCTAAAAATTCTTTCTTGGAACATAGTGGGACTGGCTTCTAAATTGGACAGTCCGGACTCAGGACTCTTTATCGAGCATCACGAAATCTGTATGTTCCAAGAAACATGGGCTAGAGATGAATCACACAGACTGGGTTATGCGTCATTTAGTATTCCAGCCACCCATGCGGGAAGGGCAGACCTTCAGGGGGGTTGTGCACCTGGGTAGGAGTTCATCTGGGTTGTGAGGTAAAACAAATTGAGAGCTCCTCACGTGACATCCTTTGTGTCCTTTTATCTTTCCACAGATAAACTGTGCAAATATATGTCTCGATTTGGCCTTACTTTTATGAATTGCAAAACAAGACATGGCTTAAAGGGATCTCAAAGAATCATATGCTTGCCATATTTAGAAGCATGTTGGTCAGTAAAATGGAGCATATCAATGTAAAAACACAACATAACAAAAACGATTACCTACTGCCACCACAGTATAAAGAAACATGCCAGTTTCATTCTCCTACTGTCCCAAGATTCCAAGACCTTATTAAATAACATACCAGAAAAACAGAAATGCACACTATTTTTCACTGCATACAGCAATGATTGTGCCACTCACTTAAGTAGCTTTTCAACATGTTTCAATCCTGCCATTTCAACCTGTGTGCAGTTTTGCCAGGCGTAAACCTTTCTTTTTAATAGATATAAGTAACCCCATAGGTAGTCCCTAAAAAGCCCATAGGGCAGTATGGAGTATATTTAAAAAGTTAGACATGTGCTTTAAACTCTTAAATGTCCTGGTAGAGAAAAACTCTTACATTTCTTTTTCACTACTGCAAGGTCTACCTCTCCCATAGGATAACATTGGGTTGCTACTACATTGCATAAGTGCTCACTTTCAATTGGGAGCACAGTAAAATTGCCAAGTTTGGTGTCTAAAGAATTGTAATGTTCAACTTTCTTTAATGTCAAAGTCAGATTTTAAGTCACAATTCTGAAAATGCCACTTTTAGAAAGGTGGCATTTTAATGTCCCAACAAGTAGGTGCCTGCAGCCTGTATCCTGGGTCAGATGACTAGGTGTAGCTGGCAGTTGGTCTTTGTTTATTGCTCCCAGTGAAGCAAAGAAGGAATAGATGTTGGCAGCATGGGCCATCTATGGCTTGATAGGTACGGAGCTGTCAACTACCACGCTGGTACATCACAAAGCCTCTGTCGGAGCACAATTGCAAAGGGTTTAGTACTAGTCTTTTGTGCCCCTAGTCAGGTTGGGGTCTAAGCAGGGTGACAGGAAATTCCAAACACCTCTTTGGGGTGGAATTCTCCAGAACCTTCTAATTCTTCAAAGCTGACACCAAGTATAAAGATTTGAACCTCAGACCCAATACTTCAGTAAAGCTCTGAACCTGTGGAAGACTCAAAGGACAGCTGTGCAGCTCTGCTGCAAGAAGGACTTCTACTCTGCTACCCTGCTACTCTAACACTCTGCTGCCTTGCTGCCTGAGTGAAAAGGACTGGACATGCTTCTTGAACCCAGGACTACCAGAATGACTCCAAGGACTAGTTGGCTGTCCGCCTGATCAGAGCCTCTGGGACATAAAATGTTCCAACCACCTTGGACCCAGCTCCTAGACTCTATCTGCTGTGAGTGTCGCCGCCCAAGTGGTACCACGCAAGTCCTTTACCCTTAGAGGTTGTCTTGAAGATGCTCTGCTAGCCCAGCTTTGGTTCCAGCAGAGCTGATGCAGTGTGACGCATCGCAGCGCAGCTCCACTATGCATCCCCGATGTAGGATATTGCATCGTAACCTGCAGCTCCTCGGAGTTGCCGCTGTGCGATGCATCCTCAACACGGGATCTCCCAACGCTCCACAACCTGGATTTAAGGTACTTTTTTCAGCTGGTCTAACTTGGGCCCTGTATCCGTCCCACAGCTCCAGCATGGTTGGTCTGAACCTGTGACTTTGTCCTGGTACTGTGCACCAGACAACTGAAGTTGACTCTATGTGCTTTTAACCACTATTTTCACTTACATTTGTAAAATTGGATAGCTCCAGTTCTACTGATTGGATTTTTGTCGCTTTGGTCTCAAATAACTTATTACTTTCTGCTTGTTCCATTTTACTAAATTTGTGTGGGATTTTATGTGTGTTGTGTTTTCACTTTATTACTGTATGTAGTGTTGCATACATACTGTACACATTGCCTCTAAGTTAAATGCTTTGTGCTAAGCTACCACAGGGTTAAGCACAGATTAATTTGGGTTTGCTTGTGACTTCACCCTATCAGAAATTGTGGTTACTGCTTGAGTACGGTTTAATTCCCCTCAATCAGTAACCCAATTTCCTATAGAGATTATAGTAAGGTTGAGAGGATACAACGAGTACCAGAAATGTGCTCATCATTTGACATATTTAAATACAACAAATAGTTAATGGATCTGAACAAGAGAAGGAGAAGATGTGATGTAAATTTGAATCCACTGATTGTTATGAAAAGGTGTAAGGAACACAAAGTAGATTAAAAAGGCAATCATGCATGACGCGATACACCAACTATTAGGGAGCAACAATAGTTCAACTGAGAAAGTAATGGAGATTATTTTGTAAGTTCCAAGGCAGGAAATTAAAAAGTGAATGATTTGCTTGATATTGCATAACAGAAACCGGTAAATAAGTGAAATAGAAGAAATGATTATGAAAATTTTTGGAGAGTTAAAATAAAGATGCCCCAATACTGGCTGTAATTGATGGCAGAAGGAGGATTACGTGGTTTCTAAAAGGACCCAGAAGCAGAGAAAAAATTATTTCAATCCTTGAGGTATTAGGTCATAAAATGAGATGACTTGCACAATTCAATAATGGCAAGGCAATCAGGAAACCAACCAGGCATGAAGGAAATGTTTAAAGCAGGAGAAATGTGAGTGTTAGCTGGATCTAAATGTGCATGAGTCTCAAAAGAGGTTCCAGTAGTCTTGTGGAACTTTATATAGTAAAAAACAAGTAGAAAATAATTTACAGGAAACCAATACACAATGGTGAGACAAGCAAGAGAAAATCCAGGAGAGAGTAGAAACAAACACACCCCATGTTTGTAAAGAAGCCAGAATAGATCAGTAGGGTGATGAACAGTAGTGTTGTATCTTGCCCTTTAACAATGGTGCACCAGTGAGAATGTTAGGTGCATCACCGGAACACCGTGTGGTCACTGTAGACGAAGACTGTGTAGTAACTGGTCAACTGGCTGCTGTCCTCCGGTGGGTGTAAATAAAGACTTACTTTGAATACAAATTGGATGGAACCCCGTTTTATTAAGTAGCAAATGCATCCGAAACATACTAAATAAGAGCAAAACTTCTGGTGATTAAAGTTAAAAATAATACTGATATATAGCCACCTAAATATTCTTGGCACAATGGCCACAAAAGAAACCAGCTTAGAAAGAGGCTAATATATTTTTAAAGAATAAATGAG
This sequence comes from Triturus cristatus, assembly GCF_964204655.1. Classification (NCBI taxonomy): domain Eukaryota; kingdom Metazoa; phylum Chordata; class Amphibia; order Caudata; family Salamandridae; genus Triturus; species Triturus cristatus. Next base: position 350,222,527 of record NC_140583.1, read on the forward strand.
TAAGCATATTTTGGTGATTATTAGTATGCCACAGTGAGTTTGGGCAATAGTCAGAACAGGAAGGTTTTGTGATGGCCTTTTTAAGAGAGTAATATCTGATGCAGATTTAAAATGAGTGGGGAGTATGCCAGATGATTAAAGACGTAAAAATAATATAAACTTGGACACTAATAATGAGCTTGTGGAATTAGCCACAGTATTTGTTAGAGGTCTTTATGTTAGATGACGACTGAAATAATTCGTGCACTTGAACAGTGCAGCTCTGCATACCACAACTCTTCAAGATAATTCCTCGTAGTAGGGCTAAGTGTGATGATTCAATCAAAAAATGTGTTTTTCCTGTTAATGGTTGACTTTGCTGTGTACTGTCATCATGAGCATACTCTCTAGCAGAGATAGTTAGCCTGCAATGTCTCTACCTCTTTGTGAATGTTGAGAAGGATTGTATTAAACACTTGCAGGGAGCATTTATTAACGTAGAAATGCAGTTTGGTGTTGGGCTAGGCAGGGCAGTTCTGACACTGGCTGAAGAGATGAACACCAGCACTGTGTGGGACAAAGGTTTGTGGCTTGTCTTAGAAAAACCCAATTTCCATATAGACTTATAGTGGCTGTTCTTAAAGCAAGTCTGGCCATTCTTTGAATGCTTGATAGATGTGTGTAATTGGAACATGAAAATGAAGGTTATCTCATTACTATGCGTGATCAGTGGGATAGCAACGATAAGCTCTGTTGGCATCTTGAAGCACCTAAATAAGAGGAAGCCACTCCACAGAACTAAGTGAATGTTTTAGGTTCGAAGAGAAAATGTAAGGGTTTGATTCACCTATGAAATATGGACCTAGTCATCCAAAATGAATGTAGGTGAATGTAGCCTGCTTCTTCTCCGCTGGTGTATCCCTTCTTTTATGCTCACCTCTCGGCACCTCCCAATTAAGGGAAGTAATTCCAGTATAACAACCTCTTTAGAGAAAATGTGCTTTGTGTCCAGCCATATCCTGTGGATTAAGATTCCTCCTCACAAAAGTCTGGTCTCAATTAGGTAAAGTCTGATTAAATAATTTGAAACAGTCTGAACACAATTCCCAATGATTTAGAGAAATATTTGAGTACCCATAATAATAATAATAATAAAAGGGATCTTATCGTGCGCAAACATAGCCCAATGGGCGTCAAGGCGCCTAAATCTAAATCCAACTCATGACAAAAGCCCCTGCAGCTCAACCTGTGTAAGCTCTAGAAAAGCACCACGTTTTTAGGGCCTTTTTAAACAGCGCTAAAGAGGGTAAGGTCTTTAACTCTGTCGGCAAGATGTTCCAAAGTTGTGGAGCAACGACTGAAAAAGCCCTGGCTCCCCATCTAGTGAGCTTAAAGCGAGGGACAACAAGTTGGAAAAGTCCCGAAGAGCGCAGACACCTTGTAGGGTGGTAACGGGTAAGCAGGGAGCTGATAGCGCCTTTAGATCCATCCTCGAGTGCTCTATAGGTCAGACAGAGGATTTTAAAATAGATTCTGTGCTGAATAGGCAGCCAATGGAGGTCTCTCCTCGCAGCAGTAGCAGAAGAGGCCCTGGAAAGATCCAGGACAAAACGTGCAGCAGCGTTCTGCACGATTTGCAGTCGATGTATAAGGCCCTTGTTGGATTCCATATAGAGAGAATTGCAATAGTCCAACCTGGAACCAACAAGGGCGACTGCAATCTGCTTGCGTGCTTGAAGAGACAGATAGCTGCGAATTCTGTTGAGCGTCCTGATCACGCCCCACCAGGTCGAAACATTCCGATTCACCTGTAAGGACATCGAGAGTGAGGTATCAAACACTACACCCAGATTTCTGGCAGATTGAGAGGGAGTGGGGCAGGTGCCAAGAGAAGAGGGCCACCACTCACTCGACCAGATATCTTGGTCCTTCCCAAAGATCAGGACCTCAGTCTTGTCGCCATTTAGCTTCAGGGAGTTGGTAACCATCCAATCTGCAACATGTTGCATACAGGACCTGAAGCTAAAGGCAGATGTTAAAACAGAGGACTGAGTTAGTGAAACCATGATCTGGGTGTCATCGGCGTATGATACCACCTCCATCCCCTGCGATCTTACTAGCCTAGCAAGGGGGGCCACGTAGATGTTGAACAGGGTCGGACTTAATGCCGACCCCTGTGGCACCCCACATTGCAAAGACTTTGCTGGGGAGAGGTGGTTGCCGAGCATCACTCTCTGTTCCCTATCAAGGAGAAAGGAGTTGAGGAGACTCAGGGCCGAGCCAGTGACACCTGCCTCCCTAAGCCGAGATGTTAGAATGGCAGGAGACAGAGTGTCGAATGCGGCTGTGAGGTCCAGTAGCACTAGAACAGTAGTTTGTCCAACATCAACCTTGCGTCGGATGTTGTCGACTACAGAGGTGAGGGCAGATTCTGTGCTGTGATGTTTTCGAAATCCATGCTGGGTAATGTCAAGATACTCCGAAGCTTCAAGAAAAGAGGATAAATGGCGATTCAGGTGTGCTTCTAGAATTTTAGCGGGTGCAGGGAGCAGAGAGATAGGTCTAAAATTTTTCAAGAGGCCAGGGTCGAGTGAGGGCTTCTTAAGAAGCGGCTTCACAATGGCCTTCTTCCATATTGATGGAAAAATACCTTGAACAATTGCCTTGTTCATCACCTCAAGTAGGGGAGGAAGGAGGCTGTTCCTACACTCTTTTAGCTTTTTGAGAGGCAATGGATCTAGTGGAGAGGAGGATTTCGTCTTGTCTAGAAGAAGATTCAAACCCTCCAGAGACATAGAAGGAAAAACAGAAAGGAGGCTGGAAAGGACTATATCCAGTGTCTCAAAAGAGCTTATGCCTGGGGGGAGATTTTCTGCCAGGGAGAGACGTTGTACTTCCAAGGAAGTATGAATATCAAAGATTTTTGTGTGAAAAAAGTCTGCAATGTCGTCACAGAGACGTTGAGAGCTAACTACGGGGTCTGGAAGTTGGAGGGAGCACAGCGAATCAGCAATTTTAAAAAGCTCCCTAGAGGAGGTAAGTGAACTGGTAAGGTTGGCGAAGTATTCCTGCTTCTCCATTATCACTTTCTGCTTATACTCCCGTAGAGCAGACTTGTGGGCCTCCCTATCCATGGGATCCCAGGATTTCCTCCATCTCCTCTCACTGCTTCTACAGCCCTGTCTTAATACTCTGAGATGGTCCGAAAACCATGGCGCTGATGGTTTCTGCCGGGCTACATATCGCAAGGATGCAGGTGCAAGTTTTTCTACTGCATTAGTGATGGAATCGTGCAGATCTTGTGCTGCCTCATCCGCGTCTTTTAAGGAGAGAGCCTCTGGTGTGGGAACAAGAGGGGCAAAAGCCTCATTCGTAAGGTTTCTAAAATTTCTTCTAGAAACGAAAGGGGTAATCCCTTTCTTAGTCGGGTGAGAAGTAGAAAAGGCTAACTGCAGAGGAACCGCAAGATGATCTGTCCACACCAACGGTAAAGGTGTGCCGCTGGAGAGTCTTAGATCATTAGAGAAAACCCCATCAAGGATGTGACCTGCTATGTGAGTAGCATTGGTAACAAGCTGAATGAGCTCACACGCTCCGAGTGATTCAACCAATGATATAGTATCCTTAGAGTGAACCTCATCAAGATGGAAGTTAAGGTCACCTAAAATGGTGAAGGAGGGCTTTCCGAAATAAGGTTCAAGGATTCTCAGTATGTCCAAGGCAAAATTAGCTCTGTGACCAGGCGGCCTATAAATCAGTATACCCGTAAAAGAGACTGAAGGGGCACATGTAATACAGAAGTATAGAGCTTCAAAGCAATCTTGGGGCGAAGAAAGTGGATTAATCGTACATAGCAGGGAAGATTTAATAAGAATGGCAATGCCTCCTCCTCTACGTTTAGGTCTATCATGTCTATGTAAAGAGTAGCCCTCAGGAATGGCTAGCAGAAGGTCATGACCCGAGGAATCAGTGGCCCAGGTCTCTGTGATAAACACCCAGTCTGGCTGCCTTTCGTCCACAAAATCATGGAAGGCGAGATTATGTTTAATTAGCGAGCGCGCATTCAATAGAAATCCAGTATTCTGAAAGGTTGTGGACTTAGAGGAAGAGGAACAGAGGCTAGTAGAACAGGTGACAAGGGGATGGAAAGAGGAAAAACAGACCGTACAACAGCGAGAATGTAATAACCCCAGCGGAGTAAAACAGTGTAGAGAAGGGCATGTGGGAGGTCTGAGGGCCCGAAGCGCAGATGAAGAATAACGCATAGATGTCTTACCAGGGAACGAAGGTACGAAAGCCGGGTCCAGCCCGACCTGCAGCCCGTCCTCAGCGCGGACGGGCGCAGACGGGCTGAACTCTGGCGTAACTCCGGCGGAGGACCGGCGACCCCGCTGCGCGATGACGCTGCGCGTCTGCATGACTGCAATATATGGAGGTCGAGCCTCCTAGATGAAGACTAGAGCGCGAAATGGATCGCTCCTCACGCAAGATGGCCGCCACCGTGACAAGGGCGAGGGGCCCGCAAAAAAGCGGTGAGATAGTCCGATTAGAGTGCAAGTTGAGATGACAGCAGTGCAGGTAAGCAAGGACAGTTATTAAAAACCGGGAATACTTTAGAAACGAAAACTAACTAAATATAGAGAAACGGGGGTTTAAAAACAGCAATAGCTGTACAATAATCGAGCGCTGCACGCTAATGCGCTGAGTTACACGCTAATGCGCTGAGCTAGTAAACAGAGGTAGTTGTTAAGAGAAAGGAATACAATAAAGTAAAACAAACCAAAATACAAAAAGCGGGAGTTTAAAAACAGCTTTTAAGAATGTTCAGGCAGATTCTTCATCAGCTCGCTTAGAGATGTACTGTTATTTTCAATAATGTGCAATATTGATGTTAAAACATTTATGAGTTCTCGGTGTTCATAGGTAATGTAAAAAGCATCATCTTCTGCACTGCATATTCTCAATGCACTTAATAAATCACAATTGCTCTCCGAAAGCATTTCTCTCCCCCCCATATCTTTTAATTATAAAAGAGGATGTTAGCCCAACCACAGATGAATAAGTGCAGGTGAGTGGAGTAATGAGTGTGCCCAAGGAGAGCATGATGACTTTCGCCACATCCAATTTGATTGTTTTCCTTCATAAAACTCTTAATTTCTGCTCATGCTTGCACCCCACCTCTTTTCGTCCATATTCAGCTAGCACATTCAGTGTACACTGTACATTTCAGGGTAAGAACTTGAAACGGCTTGCTGTGCTTATGATTTGAATTAAGTAAGTAATGAATTGTATTGGTTTTAGTTATTTGAAATCATAACAATTCGATATAAAAGCAGGAAACAAATTCGACATTTCACAAAATGCATTCTTAAGAAGAGCCATAATTAAAACCTGTATCCTTAAGATTCATTCATACCAACATTGTATTCTTAAAACAGTGTTCATGGTGGTCCAGTAGCTGCTCTTTTGTAAGAGCATAAAGTGTGTAGGGCTGACCACGGTCTCATCTTACATGTACCATTATATAGCCCATCCTGTGGCCCAGAGTACAAACCCGGGACTGTTCAAAGTGCAATAAGTGCTGTGTAAAGTGCAGTGTGTCATGTGGGAAACCTTGACAGCTTAATGCTATGCTTGAATACAGGAAGTGTCAAAATTGCTTGAGCCAAGCCCTCCTGGTCACCCACCTGTTACTATAGCAAAACTAAAAAATTAGTTTGGGTATAATACTGTATTTAAACATAAGAGGGGACTGGATTTGGAATTCAATAGAGACTGGTCATTCCTATTCGTGACTTTATAAGAGTCCTTCAGAAATTAAAAAAAATCTAGATGTTAACTGAACATGAGACCCACTTAAACATATTTCTTTAGCTTTCTGGCATTGCCTAATTTCTAAGTGGTGAAATACTGTTTTAAGCCAAAATTGCCCTAAACCCGTCAATTTGTTACAAATACAGACTGCGTGCAGCAGCAATTCAAGTTTATAATTACACAGTCTACAATCCAGTGCCCCTGACCCTTTCAGTCGGCCATATTTGTATGCCGCAGAGGTATTATTCCACATTAGGTCTTTTTTCTGCTCTGGACTCATATGGCTAGATTGGTGTGAAGCCCTCCCTCTGGACTGGTAAAGGGTGCTACACAAATTTGTGGGGATCTTTGCTGATAGTTCCTGGCCATCATCCTCAGCAGAATTTAATATTGCATTTTAGTAAGTATTTTGGCTCACAGTTTTGGTGGAAGGTTTTGGTCAAGGAATTCTCAGACGCCCACATCGTTATTTTAATTATTTGCATAGGATCCTCATGCAAGCTTACTGTCCTGCACGCTTGACCATATTAACTCCCTCAGCATACCAGTAGGAGCAGCCTTGAGTTTAACATAGTACCTTAAGAACCATGCTTTCTCAATGATCACTTGCTCATGTAGGTTGAATTCTTGATTAATGTGAGATGAGAGAGTGGCATCAGGCAGCTGAAATAGTCGTCTACAGCAACAGCACATGTCCAGCCAAATTCCTAGATGATCCTTGAATATTAGAGAGCCATATGACAGTATTGGAATAAAGTGGCATAATGAGGCAACAAATTTGAAGACAAGTTGGGTACTGTCATATGTTTTAGCAATTTTTAAAAGCTAATGATCGTGGCTGTAGACATTCCTTTTATAGCCTTGAGTTGCGCTTGCTGCAAGCCATTCTGGTTAAAATAGATGCCAAGATATTTCAAGCTAAATACCATATCTATATTCACCTGATCCAGGAAAAATGTGATCTTCTTGACTTTCCTCCTCCCATACACCATTAGTTTTTGTTTTTGAAGCATTGATAGAAATCTTATTTGCATTACAAGAAAGTGATAAAACATTCAGCGATCTTTGCAGACCAACAGCAGTATGGTCAAATATGATTGTATAGTCTGCGTATTGTAAAAACTGAAGGTGAAATCCAGTGAACTTAGGTGGAAATGCATTCACTTCGAATTGAATAAAAACCTGTAGTTTAAAATTCACTTCTGTATGAAAAAATGTGGAAACAGTGTATTCAGAGTCATTCTAGCAAATGCGTTAGGGGTTGAGGAAGTAACACGCCAGACACCCCAAATACACCTCAGACAGGGATGCCACATAACCTTTGATATCAAAGACATAAAAATGCGTGATTTCTATAAGATCACTGTTTATATGACAGAGATTGTAAACTTATTGTTAGAGAGTGGTTTATTAGTTAGAATGGATTGGGGTCTACCACAAGCAGTGCTTAATTTGTGCCGGTGCTTGCTACATAACACCACCTGTCTGCAAATGACAGCACGTCATATGGCAATGTGAATGTGGCGTAGCTGTAGACTAGACAGTTTTTTAAAATGGATTTACCTCAGTGACTCGGCGCATCACACACTGGCCAGACAGTCCGACTCATAATGTATTTAGTCAATATCCACACAGTGATTCAGTCATGACGGTCACGAATCGATGCGCTTTTTGAAATTTCTTTTGTTTAGGCAGCATCTCTTGCCGGTGGGCGGGACACTGATTGGGCAGGGGCTTGGATTGGGGTCTGCAGCGGAAGCTGTGCGTCAGGTAACGTGCGTCAAATTTATTTCAAGAGGCCACTCCCTGCCTGCCCGCATGCACCGCGCCACGAGTAGCCGGCGGTTGAGGTGGTTAGCTCAGCCCCGATGTCGAGTGCAGGCAGCAGCAGCAGGCCTAGCCAGCCTATCGCATAAAGGTATGCAGGCAGTCCGGCCGGCCAGTGCCCGGCCACCCACCACTACCAGTAAATGTAAGTAGCAGCCATAGGCCACTACCAACTCTGCTCGTTTTTTTTTCCTTGGGCGTGGAGGCTCATGGGTGGCGCGACGCGACAGTCACCGGCGTGGTAGCTTCGGCTCCAGCTCAGCTCCACATAATGTCCGGCTGGGTTAAGTTAAAGACCCTGAACTGGTCCCTGCCCTTCTACCAGCCTTCTCCTGCCCTGCCTGGGCCGGGAAGTGGCATTTTACTTTCACATGGTCAGGTGCCCCGTGCCCGGCGCCGTAGGCATGATTGCTCAGGGCAGGCCTTGGACGCGTCACTCAGTGGTGACGAGTCCAAGGTCTGCCCTGAGCAATCATGCCTCCGGCGCCGGGTACCGTGTGCAAGTAAAATGCCACTGCCCGGCCCGGAGAAGGCTGTAAAACGGCAGGGGCAAGTGCAGGGCCTTTAGTTTAACGTGCTCCAATGCTACCGCCACTCCTTTAACTGCCAAAGTTGCGAGCGCCTTCCAGCTCCTTTAGGTGGAGGAGCTAACAGACCAGGAGTAGCGCTGCGTGGACCATTCCACAGCACTAACACAGAACAGGCCCCCCAAATGTACAAGAAAGAAGAGTAGCTGTTTTTCTGGGAAGAGATAGACTCTTTGTTGCATGTAGTAAGTACTGCTGTGCTGTACCTTGAAAAGTAAAGTGGCTGTCACAGGGAGGGGGTTATTGTATCCACTCCAGGTAACCGAGCTAGTGTCTTCTTTCTGCCGCTCCAGCCCGATCCCATTCCACCAACCTGGCAATGCCGCAAACAGGGGTCAGGTCCAGACACAGAATGGCCTGCAAAGGGCAAAAACTCTCCTAGTTCAACAGCAATTAAAAAGGACATTGCCAAAACTGGAGAACTTTTTATTCGTTTTTTGCCTTTTTGCTACAGCATTTTTATTTATTGTCAGAGGCAAGCATTATGCTTTCAGAGTCACCCGGCTACTCAGCTTTACCGCTCACCGCATTTTTCCGCCTATGCTGTACAGCATTAGTAAACAGATTTTTTATCCCCGATGCTGAACTAGACCTAAGGATTTTGGCAGTGCTTGGTTTAATAAAAGTACCCACAACACTGTACTACGGGCACATGGGTTAGCAACAGTAAGGTAGGTTAGAGTATAGATATGGTAGGTACAGAAGGTCGGTATGGTGGATGTAGTAGATTCGGAAGGATTGGTTTGGTAAGTGTATGGTATTTAAAGTTTTATATGGTGTGGTATGTAATGTTAGTTATGGTATGTAAAATTAGATATGGTATATCTAAGTTATGGTCCAGAAGGGATGGTATATAAGGTTAGATATGAAAAGCTTCCACAGAACCGAGAACTCAACCACACAACTGCTTTTACATGTATACATACAGAAACATTGTGGGGCATGGAAGTCTGTACATTTAGGGGCCTATTTGTTTCAAAGTTGTTAAAAAATGCTGCTAGAGAAAGTAATGAATGGATTTATTTTCAATTGCTTAAAGCAAGGAAAGGACTCCTCCTTTTTACTTCCTAGTACCAAGTGCATTCTGTTTTAATCCTAAGCCCTAAGTAGAGTACTGTAGCACCACTGGCCTATGTTTCTAGAAAAATTGAACTGTGACTCTCACAAAACATTGTGGTTAAACTATCGCTTGGCCTCAGGAAAACAGAAGACCAGAAACTCTCCCACTGAATCGTCCCCCTGGCTCTCTGCATAATATATTTCATTGCTCAGAAAGCATAAGTAGTCTGCCTACGCACACCTCTACAAAGTCTTTACATAATATATTTCAAATTGGAAGGTCGCAAACCACTTTCACTTTGCCTTCCTGTTCTTCTAGATTATATATCTGGTGTCCTCTTTTCCTATCTCATCCGATCTGTTTGTTGCATTTTAATTAGATGAATGGTTGTGTTATTGAAGTAAATGTATTATGGTCCATAGCTTTGCTATGGTTAAACAACTGTAATTCAAAAGAATATGCTTAGAATTCTGCTTAGTATCTTCTTCATGGTTGTGACATTTCCAAGCACTGGGCGTTTGTTTGAATTGTGATAATAACAATAGAACTTATATAGAAACACTGTGCCCTACTCTGTCTAGGCGCTTTAGAGTCTTTTACCAGTAATACAAAAAAGATGACATCATACAACTAGGAGAGTTTTAGGGTGGTCCAAAATATCATTGATTTAAGCTGCCACTAGATGTCTAAAGCCAGAGTGTTCCACTGCTTAAATACCGCCCACCCACACACTTAATAATCAAAAGTCTATTTTATCTGAACATAGTACTTCTGAGTCAAACGACCTTGGCCCTTTGGTACAAATGGGGTAAAGAAGTTTTCCTTCAAGTAAAAGAGTGATAAGTGCTTAATTGATAATGTACTGCTTTGGAAAGTCCAGGCAGTTGAACTTAATGTGGCTTTCAATTTTGAGCCAATACTCCGCTCCTGGTATTAGTTATGTGACCTCTCTTCCATGCAGGGATGTAGCTACTATTGGTGCAGCAGGTACAGTGGCACCAGGCCACAGAGCCCTGGTAATTGCTGACTTCCCCAATAACAGTCAAAGGGGGCATTTTCCTTGCTTGCAGCAGGGCCCATTGCATCCTTGCTACTACATTGCTTCCATGCAGAAAAAAAATCTAACACTATCATTCTATGCTGCCTCGAATCTGTGCAACAGACCTTTGGTTAGGCTAAGCTAGAGGGAGTTGCATCATTCCTAGCATAGCAGGGTATTGATGTGTTTTGTACATAAAAAGCTTAGGAAATACAGATTTCTTTGAAAACATTCAAAATGCTCCACTGCAACATACCTAACCACCACACCCTCACCACCTCCGCCAGAATGGGCAAGGCTCCTTTGCTATGTTTTTCTTTACTGTGATGTTTGGATTTTTCACAATCTTTTGACTTCTTCAGTGATGTAACATTTAGGGCAGCTACAGCACCAACACTGTGAACATTTTTCCAGCTGAAAATTGTTCCAGCGCTACTGGCTTGGGGTGGGTTCCTTTGTTTGACATTTCCATGCTTTCTGGCCTGGGTGCCTTTGTGTGACATTTCCATGCTTCCTGGTCAGAGTACAGTGTGAGATTTCCATGCTTTCTGGCCTGGGTGCTTATGGGTGACATTTCCATGCTTTCTGGCCTGGGTGCGTATGTCAGGTCATCATTTACGATTTACTATGCTTTGAAAGTTAATACAGCTGAATATCTAATGGAAAATGTGTTGGGCACCAATTTGGTCTTGCTTTTTACAAAATGTTCTTGAGGGGAGAATTCTCCCCTCAACACTAGGGCCGTTTCTACCATTAGGCAAGACTAGGCAGCTGTCTAGGGCGGCAAAAGGGCTAGGGCGGCAAAAGGGGGATTTTTTATTTTATTTGAACCTACGAAAGTAAAGAGCCGCTACTGACGTTACACATATGAAAATCACGTTCGCGCCGCCCGCCTTCCACCAGATCATCACACGGGAAGAGCCTCTAGGATCATTCAGGGCAAGTGGCAGCCATTGAGCCGCTATGTTCTGCTTGAACTATTCGTCGTCATGCTCAACGCCGAAGTGAGCAATCGCAAAAGCGTGCTGCGGATCAATTGCAAAAGAGTGCTGCGGATTCGTTCGCACATGAAAGAAAGTTCATTGTAAAGGTCAGTGGCAGTTTTAGGAGTTGGAGCCAGTTCGGGTGCCTCGTGTCTGCCGTCCCTCCCCTGACTTCTGGGATTACAGAGTCTAAACATCCAGTCATAGGTTCATGGTGGCATGACGTAGCACTGAAGACCCCGAACAGTGGTGAGGGACCCACATTTCACCATCAGACATTCATTTCACGGATTACCTGGAGAGGATGTGGCTAAATAACTAGAGCAGCCGATTTTAAGGCTGGGGAGCCGGGTACGAGTCTCGGCAGGGATGCGCAATACCGTGTGATTCTGGGCAAATCACTTAATCTCCCCGTGCCTAAAAATGAATGTGTCCATCTGTAACGCAACTGGTGCTCATGTAAAGCGCTCTGATGCATTCGGGTGGAGTTTGCGCTATATAAACCTGCAAAAAAATACTTGGTAGGGGGCCTCGTGCTGCTTTTGGGGAGCATTGAATCAGATGACGTAGTATAATAACAAAGAGCACGGTGCAAGAGGCTTTTCTCATCACCATAAATTCATAAACAGCCTCTGAAGACGTATAACCAGTAGGCGCTTTATACAGCGCTATATATGAAGCTGTGTGTGTTCGGTGGTGTGCAGTGTGCCTACATGAGACAGTGGAGGCCTGTGGGAGGGATTTATGAGGCCAGGATTGAGGCCCTCGCCCAGGACCATATATGTAGGACGACGAGGCCGCACAAGGGAAGCTGTGTGTGTTCGGTGGTGCGCAGTGTGCCTACATGTGACAGTGGAGGCCTGTGGGATGGATTTATGAGGCCAGGATTGAGGCCCTCGCCCAGGACCATATACGTAGGACGACGAGGCCGCACAAGGGCGTCACAGGGGGACGTCCTCGAGGAAGCAGAGCAGGAACACAAAACTGAAAGACAACACACCACACTCTCCAACATGCAGCAGTCACGACTGAGGACCCCTCAACGAAGAGTGAGGAGTGAGGCAAAGACAGAAGCTGGCAGAGTGCGGCTGCATCAGGGCAGAGGCCTTGTCCTGGGCCGAGGTCTAGAAGACATAAAAAGAAGCACTTCGACAATCTGTTCAAGGTCACCTACCAAGGGTCAAAGCTCAGCTGCACCTGCGAAAGTTCAGGAGCACCCCCTGCAAGGAAGGCTAAGGGACCCCTAAGGGACGAGGCTCGGGTAGGATTGAGCACACAAGCATTTTAATGTGTGAATGAATTAATGGATGAATGAGTTGAATGAGTGCAATGTTTCTGTGGGAACGGGAATAGTTGGAAGAATGAAAGTAAGCTAGAGTGCCTTTACGAGGGATCGCATAAGACCATGTTACGATAGTAATTAAATTACTGCATTAATACTGTTCTTCCTTCTACCAAATTCGCAAACATTTATTTTGCACGAGTGCATGCATTGGGAAAAACGCGAATGGCCAGAATGCGAGAAGCCGCTTTTTGCGGCATTTGTTTTTTGCACTGATTTTTAGCACACTATATAGCCGGTTTAGCAGAATTCCTCCTAATTTTGCAGTTTCCCCAAAAGTTCTCGATAATATGCAGATCCAAATTCTGCAATTTTTCATAAAGTTAACCCAGTCTTTCCTCAGCCGACAAAATTAACACTATTGAGTTGGGTTATATTACTAATTATCTGCAGCGAGGGGCTGTTGCAAAAAGCGCTGCACAGAAAAAAAACCTGTTGAAAGAAGAGGGGTTTTCTTTAAAATGTCGCTCTACATCACCGAATGTTTATTTTTTCTTTCATTAGAGACCCCCAACGCGTCTCCTCCTAGAAGTGTCAATTGGTAGGCACTTTAATGGGGCAATAAATGTATTTTGCTTTTGATGGGGGGATTGCTGGCAGTAGGCAAAAATAATATTGCGTTTCGTATGTGGGCGTTGCATGTCTACATACGTGCTTGCCGGAAGGTTAAGTTGTTTCTGGTTTTGAAAACAAGTTGTACTTGACGCCTCAGTGGTATTTAAACACAAGGCTCTATTGGGCATCCGTGTACATAGTTCTGTGAGTGTATGGCTACCATAACGGTCTGGCCTGTGCCTTTCGTTGAGGTCGTTTGCAGGATTGACTGTTGTGATCGTGTTTCCTGATAGTAAATGAGAGTAACATAGAAGGGTTCGGCAGTAGAGGGTGTGCCTCTCTAGCCTGGATGACAGGGGGAGAGAGTGATGGTAGTAAAAGGGAGGGGGCGGTATTTTTCAATTCTCGCCTAGGGCGGCAAAACACCTAGAAACGGCCCTGCTCAACACCTAGAGCAGTCATTAAGCTCGCTTGCTGCGCACCGTATGGGGGCTGGTCTAACAAACTTGCGAGGGCCACTTTGGGTTTCCAGCCCAGCCCTGAGTGTTGATTAATTAATAATCTTTGTGACTGACAGTGTGAAACTAACTCTGTACACTGCCACCGACGTCACCCTGCTTTTGGATAAATACCTTTATGAACTCCAAACCACTTCAGCCACTGGAAGTGACAGAGTGACTCATTCAACTGTATTGCATGATTGTATTCATTTTATCTGTTCAGCGTGTTTTCACAACATTTTGGTTTATTTTTCCACATAGGCTATGTAAAAGTTGTATCTTTGAACTCATAGACTGTTACAAATGGCATACCCCAGTATTGTCCTTTTCCCAAACCAGCACATAGAGCATTGTAATTGTCCCTTTTCAATGCATTAGTGATTCTAATTAATTTATTCCAAAATTGTACTTTGAATGCACTTTTGATTTAATCTTTTTCAAAATTTGCACAGGGTAGGGGAACTTCCTATCAAAACCTTACTAGGAGGAAGGTTCCCTTGCTGAAATTCAGATCGGGTATGGGGTTTTATTACATATGGCTTTTAGCAGTGCCAGTTGAGGATGTGGGTGGAGCTAATACAGTAAGTGGGTGGAGCCAGTCGAGGAAGTGGGTGGAGCCGGAGACAAGTGGGTGTGGCCTCTGACAAACATTTGAGCACCTGCACTTCATTTTTTACAAATTAAGCACTGACCACAAGTAACAAATTCCCTGCGCTTTAGGTCCAGCCAACGGTATAAATAATTTACACCTGAGCTCAACTCCTGGTTCCTATGGCACAGAACAGACAGGCTTAAATGAACGAAAATGTGTAAAGCATTTTAAAATTTCAAAACAGTTACAAAGTCAAAACCACAACATAATAAAAATCCTATACTTATTTATGACAAGAGAGAAACATGAAATAGGCAGAATGGCACCAAAATAATAAAAAAACAACAACAGAAACCGCTATTTGAATTTTTAAAGATTTAAGGTGGAAAAATCACCACAAAGTACAAAGCCCCAATGGCAGTCAATAGTCATGGTAGACTGGGTGCTATGTACATTTTGAAGCCAACTGCGATTTAGTGCAGGCCAGATACACCAAGAACATTGGCTCTGCTAGGACCTGAAAGTAAGGAAGTTCAGAAAAGTTTCTAAATCCTAATTTTAAAAGGGACTTTATTGCTTTTTGGAGGAAAAGAATCTTCTCTACTTCGTACAAATGTGAAATCTAATCTGATTGCATGGAACTCCTGGTTGCATACTTTTTGTAGCTGGTACCCTTGGAGCCCTAGAGGAAAAGGTTTGAAAGAGTTGACAAACTTCTTTTGGTGCCCAAGTAACAACAGACGTATACGTCCTAGGCTCTCTGGACCTCAGCGGTAACTCTTTGAGACTCTCAGGGGCCAAGCCAGAGGCAACAGCAAAGTCCAATCCAGGTCCAGATTCCACTGGTCAGCTGGGATTCTTCACAGGAATGTCCTTTTCAGCTCTACCTTGTTCCTGGAACCATTCGGGGATCAGTCTTATGATCTGAAGAGCTTTCTATCCTTGGCTTTCAAGGGAAAGGGGTACAACCTTCCAGGTCCATCTCACAGGTCACAGATGCAAAGTGCAGCATGTCCAGTCTACCTGTTATCCTATCACAAGTCCAGCTGTGTTCAGCTTTGTAGGAGTCACCAGCCTAAGGCACTCCTAGGCCCTTTCTAACCAAGTATTTGTTTTTAGTCCCTGCACTACGTACATTTTCAGTAGTTCTGTTTCCATCACTGCAATAAGGCCCAGAATGTAATGTGACAGGACAAATCCTAGATGGTGAAGGTCTTTGGTCACTCTAAACTAGAGCTTTAAAAGGTTAGGGGTGTGTAGGAGAGTGGACTATGGTAATCACCAGTGTCTACCCATGACTAACACTAAAATCCAGTTTGAAGCAGGCACTGTACCCACAAAAAGCAAAAAAACACAGTCCTTCAGAATCTAGACAGCGGATACAGAAGCAGTGTTCCTTTCCCTTCCTTTTCAAGTGTGCCAAAGTGTTACATGTGTCTCAAAAGACACATCAGGTAGGATTCGAAAATTTGTTGTCACAGGCTACCCACAGCCTCCAACCTGCATATCCTTGGAAGCTCCGAGGAGTCATCTCTGCCCAGTCAGGTTAGCCTATTGTGTGCTCTTGCAACGAATTTCAGACCTCTTTCACACTTTTCAGGCCACATGCAGGCTGGAAGAAACTGGAGAGTGACTGCACATTAGCCCCTAGGAACTTTTTGCCAGGAAAAATTTAACTTTTCAAAATGTACTTTTTCTTAGTATTTATTACCAATCTAATTTTGCATTGACTCGGATTTTTAATAACTAATAAAAATAGTGGTTACATTTATTTTCCAGCTGGTTCCTATCTTAAATTAACATTATTAGTATTTTAATCGGCCCTCTGGTTTTCTACATAGGACAGCTATGCCTGCCACAGTGAACATAGAGTTTTGGGCCTTGTGACTGTACGGCAGGGACCTCCGACTTTTCCCATAATGAGAGCTACTTCTATCATTGAAAATCATCCTGAACTACTGCAAAACATAGTTACTTTTCCCTTGTGTACCCTTGTGGCTTAAAGGGTACACATGGACGAAGTAATTTGATCACCACCTCTGTCCCAGTCCTGCCCAGTGAGTAAGAAGAATTAGAGTCATTAGAGCAGTAGTGCAAAAGATTTTCTTCTGGAATCCCCAAGGAACAGTTTGTCCCTTTGCTCTTGAGTGAGGTAAACAGAAAAAGAGAAATCAGAAAGTGGTTTGTGAGAGAGAAAGAAAGACAAACAGAGAAAAAGGAGGAAAACAAAAAGAGGAACACAGATAGAAGGGAGAAAGGAGCACAAAGGAGGAAAAGAGAAAGTAGAAAGAAGCAGAAAGATTTAACGGTAATAGAGATGATGTAAAGGAGAGAAGAAAAGAGGAAAAAATTATAAATTACCAAAATTGAATGAAACGGAGGTGAAGAATGAGAGAGAAATAAAGGAGATAAGGGAGAGGAAGAAAAAGGAAACAGTGAAAGTAATGACTGAAAGAAGAAAAAGAAAAAGAGAAATAGAGTAAGACAGGAAGACAAAAAGAGAACAAAAGAAAGAAAAAAGAAAGCAAATGGTAGAAAATGAAAAGAGAAAAGGGGAAAGAAAGAAAGGAATTTAAAATAGTAAGAAAGAAATAGAAGATACGAGAAAAGGGCGGTAGAAAGGTGAAAGAAATAAAGCAAGAAATAGAGAAAGAAAGACAGATCTAGAAAAAAGAGTAAGATCCAGCAAAAGAAGTTGGGACTGAAAAAAGGAGAGAAGAATGAAAATAGAAAAAGAAGCAGATGAGTAAAAGGGGAAGGAGAGAAAGAAGAAGAGATATCAGGAAAGACCAGAAAAAGGAAAAAGAATAGCAGAAAGAAGGAGAGAGACAGCAAGTGAAATATAAAAGAAAGGAGAAGAAGAAGAACGAAATAATTTGAATGAAGGAAGAAGAGAAAAAAGAGAAAGAAAGGGAAATAATGAAAGAGCAGATTTTGTGAGGAAACGAAATCAAGAAAGAAGGAGAAAAGGAATGGGTGAGGAAAAAAAAAGATAGGAGAGACAAGAAACAAGGGAAAAAGGAAACAAAAAAGAAACAGAAAGTGTGTTTAGAAGAGTGTAGCCTGCATCATCCTGCACTGTCAGCTTTCAAAGCTTCACAGAAACTAGTGGATTGTTTTTGAATGCTGCTTTAGCTGGTGGGCCACCTGCATATTTGCAAACCAGCTGACTGGTTATTTTTATGTGCGAGCTACTCAGAGGCTGCTGGTGAGCTACTGGTAGTTGATAATCGACTTGTCAGAGACGCAGATTTGTAGCAGCCATGCACCTAAATACGACAAACAATAGTTCAGCAAGGTTTCATTTGACAATTAAGCAAATTAATTACTGGAATCGATTAATGTAAAAGACCAAAACAGCAAATTATGTTTTGATAAGTATCTAACTAAACTGACAAATGTAAACAAAGGGCATCTAGCCAGTCCGTTGTAGAGTTAGCTTAACACGGTCATCAACAGGACAAAGAGAACTATAAGACACAAGTTCTAGTGATGGCTAAAGGCCGGATTATGGTAGATTTGAATGAACTGGGCTGGAGTCGGAATCCTCTCTTCTCCCCACTTAAGGATTGATCACATTGTTTGCAGGTGACCCCACTCAAGGTGAGTTCTTTATCACTAGTGGGTGAGTGAAAAACTCCCAATTGACTGTACACTTGTTGTGCCTCTTGACTTCCTCACTCTTCCAGATGGAAACCACGTTTTTTACCCAATGGAGTTGCAAAGGATGGTCCTCGTCTGCCCTCAGCCTTGGCATTCTGATATGCAGCTGTGAAAAACAGTTTCGCTTGTTCATACCACCTGGCATTCACAAAATGTATTGGATATACCTCCTGTCCGATAAAGACAAGTCACTTCTTAATGTGGTAAAGGTTTGCATGAGCATTCATCAGACAGAAGGTGATAAGAGGAATATTTGCAATAGATGTAACCACTGGTTGTCACTCTCGCTAACCTTTCAACCCACAGTTTTTGCCCACTTTGTCACTCTATACAGAGTCCCGCCTAATGCAAACCATGAACTTGCAGCCAATAAAAAGCTCAAAATGCTTGACAAATAGTCTGCAGATTTGACTGGTAGTCCACGGACTACAGAGGAATACCTTCCCCTTGTTCAGTTCATAATGAACGCTCCTTCTAAAATTCAATCTGATAGCCCATGCTCAATAGCACAATTTTATGAGTACATAATTTCACTTTTATATTGTAAATTTGCCACTAGATTTTATTTTGAGAATCTGGAACACAACACACTCACAATGGTGCCATAGTCCTCAAATTGCTTCCAAGGCCAAGGACTATGGGAGAGTCAACACTGAAACCGACTAAATGGAGCACCTCTCCTTTGAGCTGTGTGTTACAGCCAACTTCACGATTTGTGGCACCATAACCTACAGACAGCCAACCCCCACACTAATTTCACCAGTGGCAACACAGATTTCGTTGCCACACTAATCATCAACTCCAGCACCTTTATCCTCCTAGAAGACCTTATCTTTCACTTAGAGGACCTCACCAACCCAACTCAGTCGCCCTCCTTTAAAGCCTTGGGAACTTCACCCTCACTCAAAATGTTACTGGCCCACCACACGCTGCCAGACACAGTCTGAACCCCATCTTTACCACATCCAACAGCATAATGGTCTACAAACCAAAACCCATCAGCTGGACCACCCACGTCCTCGTCAACTACAACATCAACATCCCGCACCACAGAAGGCCAACCATCACAGTCCCAGCCATCCACTACTAGTAGAATGTAGCAAACACGGATTTGGCTTCCGTTATATCCAAGAACTACCCCAAGGATCCCAGCAACCTTGCAAGATATATATATATATATAAGGAACTTTGGTGGCTAGTTCACACCTGCTCCAACACCATGTCCCCTTCCAAGTAAAGCCAAACTGCAAGAGCATGAACTCAGACCAGCTGGTACATGTAAGATTTTAAGTAAACCAAGCAGCACAGCCAGCAGTACGAATGCAGATGGAGAATGAGTGACAAAGCCACAGACAAGAATGTCTTCAAATCTACCTTGAGACAGTACCACCAGCAAATTTTGAACACTCAGTGGACAGCCCTATCAAACTGCATTGTTGTCAGTTCCAAAAGCAGCAACGAAATATTCTCCATTGTCAAAGACTTCACCTCATAGCAGCCTCAACTAGCACCATCAATCCAATACAGGAACTATCCAATGACCTCTCAGACTTTTTCAGCAACACTATCACAGCCATACAAGGCAGCTTTGACCCTTAGCCTGACCCCAGCAACCTTGCAGCCAGTCTGCCAATATCAAACAAAGAGCACACAATGACCACATGGAACACCATCACCACTGACAAAACTGCCACAATCTTGAAGTCCATCCACTCAGGGGCCCCATCAGACCAATGTTCCCTTGATGCCTTAAACAAAAGACTCACCACAATCTGCGGAGGTCCTCAACACCTCCATTAATACAGCCACATTCCGGGAAGCCTAAAGACATGCAGCTGCCAACGCCCTACTGAAGAAGCCCTTAGCAGACCCAGCCAAGCTGTCAAACTACCAACAAATCTCCCGACTACACTATAACCAAGGTCCTGGAGATAGCCACCAACAGTCACCTCACCGAACACCTGATCAACTACAGGACCTAGACACCACACAGTCACAATTCAGACCCAACCACAGCACAGAGCCAGCTTTCATCACAGCAACAGATGACATCTGGATGATCCTAGACAGAGGAGAAACTGCAGCTCTCACCCCACTGAATCTCTCAGCAGCATTTGACACGTTCTCCCACCCTATACTGATCAGAAAACTGCAAGGGCCGGCAGGCTAATGGATCTGCTCAGTCTTAAATGTAAACACCTAACCTGCCGTCTTACTTCTCTGAAGCCCGGGAACAAATCTGCGGAGGGCTTCAAGGCTCCTCACTCAGCCCCTCTTTAACAGCTACATGAACCCACTGGCCGACGTCATCAGCACTCACGACATCAACATAGTCTCCTACATCAACGATATGCAACTTATACTGCCCCTCTTGGACAAATCCTCTAACTCAAGAAATAAATGCTCCACCTGTTTGGCCAAAGTTGCCACCTCATAAAACCTAATTGCCTCAAGCTGCACACCGACAAGACTAAAGTGGTGATTTTCGGCAAGCATGCAACACCATGGGACTCCACCTGGTGGCCTACAGACCTCAGATGCCCTCCTACCCCCAGCCTACAAGCAATAAACCTCAGGATCCTCATCAATAATTTAGTTAGACATGTTGGACTAGGTCGTCACTGTGTTCTGCTTCCAAAAAGATCTACAAGATCTGTCTGGAGGAAAGATCTTGAGAAAGATCTACAAGTGGATACCAAAAACACCAGAAAAACCATCACTAAGGTCATCATCAATACTGGGCTGGACTATGGGAACTCTCTCTGTGCAGAGATCACAAGCCATCTCACAAAGAGACCGCAGACAATTCAGAATGAAGGAGTCAACTCATCCTCAACCTCCCACGCCAGTCTCACATCACAACACAACTGAGGGAGCTCCGTTGGCTCCCAATACACAAGCATGTACTGTTGAAACACCTCATCATACATACAAAGCACAACACAACACTGGCCAGGCCTACCAGAACAACAACATTCACTTCCATCAAGCTTACAAGCATCCCACTCAGCTGCACTCTTACTAGCACACATTCCTCACAATTACAAAAGCAGAACCGAAGGTTGAGCATCTCTTGCATCACTCCTAAAGCATGGAACAATCTCCCTCTACATATTAGAGCCTTCTCCTCTCTTCCTGAATCTGCAGGAAGTTGAAGATCTGGCTCTTTGTGTAAGTCCCCTCCCCCCATTCCTGGGGCTAGTCTCACACAACTGCACAGTGCCATGATACCCTCACAGGTGATAGAGTGCTATACAAATAATATAGATAAGCTAACAGAACGTAACAAAGATAGGTCACTTTTGACCATCACTTTTTTGACACCCCTATTTTTTGGGCCCCCACTTTATGGAGCTTTACAAAACATGCCATACTGAATGTGAATATATTTTATTAATGGAAAAGGCAACAACGTTATTTGGAAAGGAAACTCAAACCAAACCAGAACTACACATGTGCTATCCCCACCTGTTATTTTTTACCACACTGCCCGCATCATTTAACTAATTTGCATATTTCACAAAGAATGTTTTTAGTTCAAATGGATGAAAGTAATATTGCTAGAGAATGTGCAGTACAGTACAAATTGCCCTGACAGTGGTAAAGCTCTTCAGAGTGACTTGGGACCTTGGATCGTGAAATCCATATTTCACAGGAAGACCTGTGAAATATGGGTTTTAGAAAACCACATTTTGTTCAATAAAAGGACGTCAACTGTCTATTTCCGCCTGTGTAATTACATATATTTAGGTGGCAAAATCCCCCCTGGTTATGGTTACACCGCATTCCCCACTACATGAATAGCATTTGTTGAATCTTTCAAAAGCCTCATAACATTGGTGCCATTTGAAAAGGACGGCGCAAAATATGTTTAAAGATTGTTTCATCCACATGGACGCATTTTAATTGAACTACAACAGGGACCTTATTACCCTCAAATGTGTACATGAAATGCCTGGACAAAACATTACAAAGTAGAAATTGAACTTATTAATTGCCCTTAAAAAGCCAATATGGTATTTCCTTGCGCGAGACACGGGTAAGCTGAAGGATCACCACTCGCATTGATGAAAAGACTATGGCAGGATTGCTACTGCTTACAATAATGAAAGCAGTTGTTGTTACTTCTTCCACATTGGCTCCATCCTGGGACATTTCATGAAGATCTATTAATAGTGAGCAAAACCTTAAAGAGGGGGATGGTGTCAAAAGTGCAAAACTTCATATCAGTTCCAAAAGAGAAATTTCTGTAACAACACCAACAAAAGTCGATGGAAAGACTGTCACCGAAGTTTTAACTAAAGGAGGAAACTTGGTCCAACTTGTGATACTTTTATTGTTTGGTGACAATCAGCTCAGTTGTTTCTAAAGAACAGCCAAATAGAGTTTAAAGGTAATGTGAGGAAAGTGGTTTGTAATGTGGTGTAATTGTGAGATCTCACCGTGTCATAAACTCACTACCTATACCTATACTGGGTCCAGTCAGTTCTGTTTGAAAAACCTATCTCAACCCTGGGCAGCTATGGCTCTGAGTAGTCAGACTTTATCAAAGGAACAAATGTAAATCATCAAGAAGCACTAAAAAGCTGAATGAGAAAGAACCAAGACTCAATAAAAATACGACATCAATTTAAATAAATAGGTTGTGTTTGTATCTTCAAAATGACACCTTAATGACAAAAATCCACCAGAGGGTTCTGGAGATTTGAATATTTAAAAGAACAATAACTCACTGCTGTTTCATTCAATGCAATCAATCATTGTAATGGACTGCACTCAAGGTCAAACTTTGCAAACTTTGAAATACTTTTTAAGAGTTGTAAACTACTACTCTGGACCACTTTGGGTGACCAAATCTGGCAGAGAGCTAGTCACAAGCTCAAGAGAGGCTTGGTTGAACAGTTACTTTGCAGTAAACTCCAGTCCAGTTTCAGGCTCTATGGGCGGACCGCCATAAACTGTAATGGATTGGTCCTGATGCAAGGTATGCATGATGCTGAAGATGCTAATAGATGCTGAGGATGCTGATCTGGTGACAGGGGTCTTCCTGGGCCTACTTCCTGGTTGTAGTCCAGCCAAACCAGTTGCCACTGGTCTACTGGCTTCTGATTACAGCACCTGTAGTAATTCCCTTTCACTGGTGGTAACTTCCATCCTGGGCTACCAATCTGCACTCCGACGACTCTACCTCTGCCCCGCTGCCCCACCACTCTTACCTGTGACTGGTGGTCCTGCAGGTATTAGTCTATACGTAGACCTCTATTCAGTGAATGTACCGATTTAACTCTCTACAAAGGCTATGTGATGATATCAAATTATGGTTTTGATGGTGGAAATTGTTTTTTAGTGAGGTATGCTAGCATTAAAAGCTTTTTAATGACAGCGAATTTTCAAAATGTTGCACTTTATAAAGTTTTCTGGTTCTATTTCCCATTCACAGTTTTTCTTAGCATTGATAGATAATTTTTACTCTAATCACACTCAGCCAAGATGGAAAATATATGCACCATTTTTCTATAAAAAAGTGTACTTTTGTAGATTTTTTATATGAAAATGACATATTATGCAGTAATTCACAGTAAGTTTACCTCTTGTGACATAAATTGTCACAAAAACACGATTTTCATTTAATTGTGCGGGGAACATAAAAGTTGCAAAGTTTTCATTAGAACTTTGTGAAGACTACAAGAAAGAACCGTTGCATACCCTAAGTGAGGTGATAAATGCCCTGTGGCATTTTCAGTCTTCAACTTGTTTATTTTAATAATTGACCAGGATTTGGCTGTACTTCTTTGCCCAGCTACCTCAGATCATGCTTATCCTGCGGATTTGTCAATTAGACACTGGTCAAATGGTGTGGCCATTTGCCCTATCATACTCCCCGCCTCCCCTCTTCACGAACCAAGTGAGCAAGGCCAATGGCAGTGACCTCCAGCCAGTTGACACATACCTTGGGGTTTGGCCATGTCCTCTGCAGTCAAGGATTCATGTTGTCGCTGGGAACTGCAATAGGGCATGACTTTTAGAGTCTGGAGTGGGTTTCGTACGCTTACCACACTTTACACTACAAATATCCTACTGCCTGATGCAGTCCTACTGCCCTCATCCTGTTAAGCATTCCTTTTAACTATGAGTAGCATTAGCAGGCTCCTCGTGCAGGGTATGACCTGCATTTCATCCAACGCCCAGTACGCTGGCCCTCTAAATCTGCTGGGCAAAGGGAAGTGTCCCTGGTCGGTCCTTTAGTTGCTTTATTTTTTGTAGCTCCTCCTCCACCCACCTGAGTATATCTAGGCACTTGGCATTAGAAAGAACTTTAAGAATGTGCATATCGGGCAAAAAACAAGAAGCCCTCCAAAAGGGGACATTTCCACCCTCTAGTTTGTGTTCTCAGCAGCTGTTAGTTGGTTATGTTTTTTTGTGTTTTTACTGGACACTAACCTAATGATTAAAATATGAATGTCGACCGGCCAAGCATACATAGACTTTTATATGAATACATATGGATTCACTACATTTTATTTAAATTAAGTTCCTTTTTTCGCATAAGCACTATAAGTTGATAAATTGTGAAAATATAATTCAGTGCATTCAGTGTTGCTGCGACAACACTTCAGATGTTTAGAATACCTTTAGATCACATTAAGTAATACAAATACAAATGTGTTATACCTGAGGTGTCAGGAGGCGCATCTTAAAAAAGAAAATGCAGTGGACTTAAAATGAGATCAAAGACGCAGTATGTTAATGAACCCTGACAGATGTGCGAATGTACAGGTAATTGGACTGTCCTGTTCATCCAGGGTGCCAGGAGACTGTATTTTTCTGCTGCGGTTTCCATGGCAATTACTATTATATTAGGTTTTTGCTCCTATTTGGTAAATGCACAAGACAGAAAAATATTCTGTAGTATTTCTTCTGGGAAAACAGAAGCCTGGCTTCTGCAACCCTACACTTCATTTGGTTGTATTGCTATTGAACTTTCTTCCAATGTTTACTATCAGTTAAAGTGGAGATTTCTTTTCATGTATTGCCATCACATCTACCTTTAGGTTACTATACAAAGTAAACTTCTATTTCAAGTTTTTTTAATAATGAAAACGTGTTGCATTTCTACATGCAAAATGAGGTTAAGGTTTAAGCAGTAAATTCATATAATATTGCAAGCATTTTGTACATCTCATAGTAAATCAAATATTTAGTAAAGAAAAGAAAAATACTGTAAGAAAGTGAGAGATGTGGAAGACCCACCCAATAAACAAAATCCTTCTCAGGGTGAACCTCAAAAGTCACGAAATAAAACTGTGCCTAACCCTTCAGTAGCTTGACACAAAACGAGTCAGGCTTAACTTAAAGGAAATGAGTAAAGTATTTATGCAGCACTCAAGAAGTACTAAAGTGACAAAACAACTCAAGAAAAATTCTAAACTAAGTTAGAAAAATTGAATATTTTTGACAGAATAAAATTACACCATAAAAAAAGAAAAATCTCAAGCCTAATTCAGTGGTGGCTAGTAGGGAATGGGGATGGTAGGGCAGGGGACGACGACGACGGTAGGAGGCTGTTTGGAAGATATTTTAAAAATGCACTTTCCTTTTCTGCCAGGGGCATCTCTCCCCCAGTTCTCTGCTCTTCCTGACTCCAGTCCGGAAGAAGCTGCAGGAAGCACCCGGGCACACATGCTCCCCTGAGCAAATCACAACATTGTGGATCAGCACTCAGATCGGGACTGGGAGTCTGTGCATAGTCCCTACCCGGCTGCCCATAACAGCCTGGTGGGAATATGCAAAGTGTGTATGATTGCTTGGCCGGCCGAAACAGCCAGCCAAGCAGTCATGCGCGCTTAGGGCCTCATTACAATGTCGGTCGGAAAGCATTCCGACTGACTCTTTGTCAGAATCCTTTATGGCAACTCGGGTTCGGGAAGTCCAACCGACCAATTAGGATATTTCCAAACCCAGTTTGGTCGAACTCCCATCGACTTTAAAGGGAGCATGTGTTCCAGGCGACAACACAGGCTCAAGGGGTGGCTGCGGAAAACCTTGCACCCTGTGGCGGGCACCTCATGGTGCCTGCCAAACTGTGCTTGGTTGTAAAGAGGGGTACAATGGGTACGCCCACGGGCCCCAACCAGAGGTGAAGAAGGGCCTGCTACGGGCCCCCAAAGTCAGTTTCCGATAGGCATTCCATGTTGGACAAACCGAGTTGGAAAGGCTGTCTGAATCAAACATTGTAATTCATCGGTCAGAAACGTGGTCCACAGAGCTGTATGATTCGGCTCCGACCGCCTCAGAGTCTCCGAATGCCGGTCGGAACCGAATCAGACAGTCGAAACGGTTACCTACCATCTTAATCCGTTGGAAATGTTTTCGAGTCGGTCAGAAACATGGGTTCCGACTCGGATTGGGAAAATCCGAATGCTATTGGGAGCCTTTCCGACGACATCCTAATGAGGCCCTTAGTGTGTATAGTCCACTTCTACTTCCTGAGCCACCAGCCCCGCCCCACCCTAACCCAACCCCGCAGCAACCAAAAATAAAATGATAACGTTCAGTTACTATCAATTTGCGTCTGCCGCGATACCCAACGCCATCTTAATTTGGCGGTGGGTAAAATGCTCAGTGATGGTGAAGGACCACCACCGCCGGCTCGGCGGTGGTGGTCCTTCTGCCATCATAATGATCCCCTAAGAGTTTCACACCTGTATTTCGCACTTGAATAATCATAACGTGGTGCATGTTCCGTAACACCATGACTCATGTTGCAGCAGGATTGAAATGTATGATTGCGTCAGTGTCATATATAAAGACACCCTTGTGTTCACCAGTGTGCCGATAAAAAATAATAAATATATATTCTTATAACTAAGAACTTTCTAACTGGCATCAAGCTAGTCTTACAATATCTACATCTCATAAAGGACATAACTGTGTAGACCTTGCATGTGAGTTCACCTTCCTTATTATGTATTTCCTCATTTAAACGCATGTCTGGATCTTTCATCATAGCACACTTTTCACAGTTCTCGTTTAGAATATTTGTTTTAATACGTGTGGTAAACTGCATTTGTAAAAAGCTTTGGTGTTAAATGGCGTTTAAAGAGATGTGCACTGTGCGTGCTCAAATGCCTGTACTAATACCGGAAAGAGCAACAAGCCATCGCATCAAATTATGCTGAAGATGCTCCTCAGGCCTTTCATCTCAATGTGCATGCGTGGGGAGGGTGCTTATGTTTCGAGAATAATGCAGTAATGAAAATTCGACTGATAAAAATTAGTCTGGACAAGTTTAATAAGGCCATATTAGATTCATTGTGCCAAAGTCTTGCATCTTTTATTGATATTATTAAGCACTTGTCTAGGCCTTCAAGCCAATTTCTGGGTGTAAATGTTCAACTTCTTGTATAAGTGTAAAGAGAGAGCTCTTTGCCATTTTCTTCATTGAAAGAAGCTAGGAAATTAGGTAAACGCAAGCGTTTCCTGCCATTAAAGACTTGTTCCAGATCTCTGAGTCTTGTGATTTAATAGCTCTCTGCTTACCAATCAGAATCAGGGGCGGCTCCTCCATTTGAGGGGAGGCGCGTGGCCCCACAAGCCCAAGAGCTGAAAAATATAAAGTGAATAAAGCTTATTTATTACTGTTTTATTTTTTAGCAACCTGTCCCGAACTAAGTGTCAGGACGGGGCAGGCCCAGCGCTGCCTTGTGGCAGCACCAGGGAGCCGTGCGCCCTAAAATGCTCATGGCTGTTTGGCTAGCCATCTTGGGACGGCCAGCCAGACATGCACATTTTAAAGTTCTCTAACTTAGTTGTCTTAGATAGCTGGGTTAGAGAAAGCGCAGGCCTCAAGTGCTCTTAGGATGGCCGGGAGAGCCTGCTCTATCCAATCCTGGTTCTGCTTTCATACTGTGAAAGCAGCACTTTCACAGCACCAGGATTGGGAAGTGCAGTTTCCTGCATCGGGAGCTTCCTGGAAGACACTCGAGGGAGGAGGACATTGTGCTGCAGAGGTAAGTGAATTATTTTTTTTTTTGGCCACTACGCTCACCACCCTCGGTACAAGCCAGATCAGAATGAGTGTAAAGTGGGAATATCAAATCCTGAATATCAACAGAACAGAACATTGTTACCACAATATCAAGGGATAAAATATCGAAAGGCAAGTTTCTACATCTAAATTGTAAATTCTACATCAAAATTGGAAATGTTTCATATCTAACTTCACACATTCATACCGTGATATAGATCTTAAATGTACGTTAGTGTTAGGTTCAGAATACTAAACCATTACATCCCGGCGATAACCAGGATTCGATATTCCCTACTACAGTGTGAATTTCACAGCCTGGGTTTTGCTGCATAGCACAAATTGTGTTACTCGTGATGTCAGTCCAACTGCTAGTTAACAGTTGTGGCTTAGTACATACGATTCAACAATACACGGTTGGTTTGAATATTTAAAGTCTTTAAAATAGTCCCATAAAGTCCTGCAGTACCATACAAACATTTTCTAGTGGCAATAGACAGACATAATTATCATGGACTGTTTGTCTTTCATTCCTGCAATGCTTCCCTTTCGACTCACTATGCCAAACGGCATAATGCCCTCCAGAATATTCTTTCATTCTATACCAAGGGATTGTTCACCCAGCACCAGAGCAACCCACTTCATTAATGACCTTCGAAGGAATGTTAACGACTGCTCAGTGTACACTTTACATACATTTCGAGTGTTACTTGACAGTTTGCATTAGTATATATGAGTGACTGTTTGCTGAGATGTGTGCTGTTTAAATCTGTTGAGGCTTGCTATCTGTGCATGTGAAGGAAGTGGGGTGCAGTGTTTGTAAGGCGTGTCTAGGATTTTTGGGCTGTCCTGCAGCTAATTAATAGTGGAGCGCAGACTTTAATATCATTGCACAAGTGTGAAGTTGGTGAAGTTGGAGCATACCAAGTTGGCCAGAGTGGAGGTTTAGGTTTTTTTAAGAAAGGCAGTGATTGTCACTGCATCATGTTAAAGGAGTATAGGCAACAAGCCTTTGTGCTAGTACAGGACACTACAGCTCGTGCCATTTTGCTGTAATACTTATAGACTGGAAAAGGCAGAGCATTAATCCATTTCATTGGGTGGAGTGGTCATTTCTCAATTAGAGTTAGCTCATTTCAGAACACCAGGAACTTTTGTAAGGGGGACAAAGACTTAATGGTATCTCACCTCACATAGTAAAATGTTTAAATGACAATCCTTCTCCAATACTTAAAATGTGACGAACATAGCAAAACTGCCTGCTCTTGTAAATTCTGTACACTCAGTACATTGAGTCAAGAATCCCTATGCTTCTTCAACCATCTATCTTTCTGCCTGTAGTGTGCGTGACTGTGATCCCAAAAGTCATGGTAGTGCCAGACAATGTTCCAATGTATACTTTGCATTGACATTGTGAGATTATACCAATGGTTTATGCAGCATTCAGGGTCCGTCTAATCCTAATGTCAATAAAATGCATGTTGTGATTGTTGAAGACAATTGCATCTCAAATACAAGGATTGTTTATAGTGTACACTCACAAATCATTATACTCTAATCTGCCTGGCTAATGTACTCCAGTTTTTAGTTGTAGTTGTTATGGTACTACTTAGGGTTTGTATTTCTTCTGAGCTCATCCTGTCAATAATTTAATTCCTCATCACTAAGAGAGACTTAGCCCTAATCTCTTTCATTTAGGATTACAGAATACTGCACCAGGTGCTGTTGTTTTACATCTATCTACCTGCTGTAAAGGTTGACCATACCCCATTTTACTGCTATTGTGGAATGCAAACTTATATGAATAACTAGACACCTTCAATTCTCACTTTTGCTGAAATTCCAAACCCTAATTAGGTCGAGCCCTTGTAGCACATGCGCTGTTTCTTTAAGACATGCTGTATTCACTCCGTGTGCTTACAGCCCGCCCATTGTTTTTTTATTCATCCCTTTGTCTTTCAAAAATGCTTGCTTGCAAGTCGTTAATTCTTTCTCTTTGTTCCTCTTTGTGTTTGGTTTCCTCCCACAGAGCACCCCCAATTACTATTATGCTTCTGTGTTTATGAGTTCATTTAGGGGACTATGTTTTCTTTGATTCCTGCTTGTGTCACTGTTTGCCCATTTTTGGTTGTTCAGCTTAGGTGCTCGTCACTTAATCTGCCCATCCCGTTCAAATACCGAGATGAAATGTCAGACGCTGTTTTAGAAATCACCTCTTTAATTTTCTCTGACTTCTAAGTGCAAGGATTTCCCCCAAGAACCTCCCATTTCGCTGCTTGTTGCTTTAGCGAACCTCAGTCACCAGACCTTCAGTAGCCCAACCTTGCAACACAGTTAAGGGCAAGGCTTTGGCAACTCCTGTCACATTTTCTCAGACGCTTGTTTATATAATGTTAACTTGAGCGACCAGAAGGTGTTGGAACGCTTTACATGAGCGCTAGTTATATTACACAATGTCAGATACATTTTTGGGGGCATTTTTATAGAGCACAAACTTGACTAACCCAAAGTTATTGAAGCACTTTACAAAAGCGCTAGATACATTACATAAGGTCAGGTCAATTTTTCTGTTTTTAGGTGCAAAGAGATTAAGTGATGCTGCCGCCGCTCCTGTTTATACATTATTTCCACTCTAATTGACAAATGGGAACATCATTCGTCCCTCCCACCTTCTCCCATGTCGCTGCAGACCCACCACGCTGCCTCTTACTGTCGTCCTTCTCCTCTAAGAGCTCTAAATTCAAAGCACATTCACAAAAGCTCCCCAAGGGCTGTGAGACATTTTTTTATTATATATATTATATATATTCTGAACTCAAGCGACCCAAAGGTGTTAGATCACTTTACATGAGCGCTAGTTACATTACACTAGGTCAGGTAAATTTGGGGGGTTTTAGGTGCTTGGAGATTAAGTGATGCCGATGTCATCCCTGTTTATTCATTATTTCCCCTCTACCTGACAAATGGTAGCATTTTGTTGTTGTTTCTATGTCCACTGCTCCTACGCCCAGGGGGCTGGAACAGAGGGAAGGACAGGGGGCTGGGACAGAAGGCTGGGTAGGGGGATTGCTGGTTAATGGATGGTGCAAGCAGTGTTTTTAATGTAAAATTCTGGAGAAGGGTGCCTGGTGAATAGATGTCTGGAAGAGAAGGAATGTGACGTCTCTGCCATTGCAAAGAACTCCACTACATTTTTTCATAGGCTGTTCAATACTCTAGTGATGCAGTTGCACACAGAATGTTATAGTGCTGTTGACTTGCATCGAGGCACTTGTGTTTCTGTCTGTGCATTAAAAAGGATTGGAATGTACCCGTAAATGTTTTCTGAGGCAAGCATGTATTCCTGACTCACACTTCATGACCCAGTGTGTAGTAATTGTATAGCTCTTCAATCCCTGGTGGCACAGCACCCAGGATAATGTCATGCATGGCTAAACACTTATAAGGCCCCAAAGATGAGACCTATTGGCCATGCCAATGCTTGGTTGTATTAAGTTTTACCAGCCTTGGCCACACATGGCAGGATATTTTAAAATAACAGAATATCTGGAAATAAAATGGGAGGCTCTGAATATGATCAATTAGCACAGCAAAATACAAATTGAGCACGTATTGACCTGCAATTGTTTCACCAACAATTACTTACTGGGATCTTTAAAAACTGTTTCCAATGGGTAGTTATAGTTCGCAATTCCAAGTCAAGATTTTGCTTGCTGCTTACAATCGAGAAACGCCTTCATGAATTCTAAAGGATCCATGTGGTAAGAAATGCTATAGTCCTACCATTTTCATTTTGGGCCCTGGTCCTCTAACATGACTAGTTTTACTAAGTATTGTCCTAGCAGACTGTGCCCTTGAGTGGTTGGGTTGGATTCATACTCAGACCCAGTGGATCTATTTATAATGATGAACATCTAATAAGTTGCCATAATGTGTATTTCAAACTTTATTATTGTCCTTCTTTGGATGTCTTTCGCTTAACTTTGTGCCAAAATAGTATGCACAGATAGTATGTAGATCCAAATTCCAATGCAGTATGCAATGCCGCTCTTATTCAGCCCATTGACGATAAATATTTGTGACTTGGGCCAAAGTGAGACTGTTTTGTGACCATGCATCTCAGTCTCTAAAAGGCACAGTGAGTAGCCCTTTTACATCTGGTCTCTGTGTCACTCCCCCTTGCTTAGGTCCTCAAGACTGGACTCAGCTCCCAGTCCCTAAGCCTCTGGTTCAATCCTGCTGCCCGCCCACAGCCTGTGACTATTATTACTGTTGTGGTAACTTTGGATAATCTTATCTCTGTTGGCATTTTATTTTGTATTTGGTTTGTACTTGTGACTGTTAGACCTGGCACCTTGGCGTGAGTTTCCCTTCCACTTTTTGATGGTGTGCCTCGACTGTTTTGCTGGTGTTGTCCGCTCAGGGCACTGCGCCACGGCTAATCCGTGCCGCAGTGCAAGTGCTCCCTAAGTAAAGTGTACCTGTAATTGATGTTCATGATTGGTTTATTGGATTCACTGTCAGTCCCCAGTAAAGTGCACCAGGGGTGCCAGGGCTTGTGAATGCCAATGCTGCTGGTGGGCTTGCAGCGCTGGTTGCGCCACCCACGGAAGCGGCCTTGTAAAATGTGTCTAGGGTCTGCCACCGCAGACCCTGTGCGCGGTCCGGGACCGTCGCGCTGACTGCGCAAGTGCCCCCACTTGCCAGTCCCTAAACCTTCCCTTACCTACATATTAGCCACCCCTCTGGTAGGCCCAAGGGCAGGGTGCATTGTAGGCATAAGGTAGGACATGCCCTGATGTGTGTGGCATGTCTTAGTAGTGAATTACAGCCATTTTCGTTTTTCACTATTGAAGGCTACCTGCTCTCCATAGGCCAGAATGGGCTGCTGGGATCACGCCAACGCTGTGACCCCAGTGGACTCCGAGAGCATGGTAGAAGTGTCAAGTTTAGTATGCCTGAACTCAGGATGATAAAATACTTCTTGTAGTCAAGTCTATTTTAGTATCCTGGGTTTGTAAATACTACTTTTAGAAAGTTAGTATTTACTGACCTGACCATCTCAGTCCGCCTCTGCTGTGTGTATGTGTTCTGCCTGGCAACAGTAAGGAGCAGGGTTGGGGAATCCCCAGAGACAGGTTGGCTGCCAGGTGGTGGGTAGAGAGATTACACCTGGATGGGTGGGAGGAGTACACCTTGACTCTTGAATAGACCTGTGCTCTGCCACCACAAAGCCGGCGCCACCCCCTGTGGGGCGGCTGATGTCTCTGCCCTGCTGCTGAAAGGAAAGAGCAGAGTCACCATAACAAAGTGCTCCAGAACTGGACTGAGCCAGGCCTAGGCCCCCTGGCGCTAAAGAACAAAAGAATCATGGTATAAAAGTAGGAGCCTGGCTCCTAAGAAATCAGAATCCTGTTTACCACAAAGAACCTCTGCCCGACTAGAAGGAGAAGAAGACGCTGGAGGAGCTGGCCTGCTGCTTGCCTTGCTGAGAAAGGAGAGGAAGAGACTTACTGAGAAGACTTTGCTACTTTGTGCTTGAACATTCTCCAAGGGCTTGATCTGAGCTTGCCCCCTGAACTGAACCCCAGGAACAGTGGGTTCACTGTGCTTCTTGCTCATCCTCCAATTCGAGCCGTGTGGGCATCCCGCTGGAAAAGAGACTGCGCCCCTCATCGCCCTTCCTAGGGCCGTGACACCCAGAAGCTCGCCTGCCTCAAATCCCGTGAGAGCCCCGCTCCGTCCGGAGCCGCTCTCTGTCCCCGGGCTAGGCCGCCTGCACCCCTGTCACCGCCTGCCATTGGAGTGCGCTGAACGCGCTATCACCCCTCCTGCCGGAAGCCGTCCGACGACTGTGATCTACGCCGGGTCATCCAGCTGCACTGACTGTGCCCTGTGACCCCGCTTCGCTATCCCCGGACATCTCAGGCCGCGCCGCCCCCGCTGTGGAGACCCTCCTGCACCGCCGTGCCAAAGGGTCGCGGGCCGCGCCTGCCTACTTGCCCACACCTGCTGATTGAGGACCCAAGAACACTTCCCGAAGTTGAGAGTCGCACCGACCTGTGCCGACTCTCCTAATCACGAAAGAAGTCCAGTATCGGGCTCGGGGCCCGCAACGCCTTATTTCCCCGTTCGCAGGAACCGATCTCTGTGAGTACTGGAACTACAAGTAAAAAGACTACGAACTATCCATTTGAAACTACGAACCAAGAACATTTGCCTGCTGTATAACCTGGTGGCCTAGCGAAAACGTTATTGGTCTTGTGATAAGTCTACTGAGAGATATATACCTTATTTTTACATAAAGAAACGTATTTTTATATATATCCAAGTCTGGTGTCCGTTTCTGGGGGGATTAATGTATTTACTGTGTGTATGATTGTAAGTGCTTAACCAACAACGCCTGAGGAAT
Organism: Triturus cristatus; assembly: GCF_964204655.1. NCBI lineage: Eukaryota > Metazoa > Chordata > Amphibia > Caudata > Salamandridae > Triturus > Triturus cristatus. The sequence goes on from NC_140583.1 coordinate 350,256,907, forward strand.
CGCCTTGGCTGCTCACGCCACGCACCTAGAGGGTGAGCAAGGGTCATTCGCGAGGGGTTATCCTGCGCCCTGACGTGGAGGAGAGGGTTCCTGCTTGACACAAGGGCAACCTTGCGCCAACCAGAGATCCCCGACTCTAACATTGTTGGCAGCGGTTGGGATTTCGGATTTGCACTTGTAATTTGCATACAGTGAATTATTAATCGCCAGATAGTGAGAGCAGACCAAATAACGCAGCCACAGGTTTGTAATTGTTGAACTTTGTTGAGACATCTGCCATTACTGCAACCATGCCTGGCTCGCACTCCGCTGGAAGAGCACTCTCTGTGATTTCTGGAATAGATGAGGTGGATTGGGAGAGACTGGAAGGCTACACGATTGAGCAATTGAAAGGCTACAGTGTAAAATTCAGAGTCCCCCATGCTGGATGCAAGAGGAAGCCCCAGTACACCAAGGCGTTGAGAGCCTGGAAGGAGTCACGAGACCTACGGAATGCGGGGGACATCGTTCCACCCGACAACCTTGAGGAGCCCAGCAGAGTCCGGTCGCCAGAGGAGCTGGCAGACAGGGCAGCAGACAGGGCGCATGCAATGGAGATGGCAAAGTTGGCCGGACAAATAGAAATGGAAAAGCAGAAGTTGGCCCTGGAGGCACAACAACGCCAAATGGATCATGATATCAGATTGAAGGAGTTGGAGCTGAAGGCGAAAAGTTTGGACACCGCTCCTTCTGGTGGCAGCACTCCACCAGCGCAGGTAGAGTCCAAGGTGTACATCCCCAAAGATGTAGTAAAGGAGTATTTTAGAAAGGATGACATAGGGCAGTGGTTTAGAGCCTACGAGGTGGCCATGTCCTCACACCGGGTCCCTGAGAAAGACTGGGGAGCGGGGTTGTGGGGAAGGTTCCTTGCGGAAGGGCGGGACACACTGTTAGATTTGCCCTTAGAAGTCCAGACCTCATACCCCCATATGAAGGAAGCTTTAATGACCAGGTATGGGTTAACTCCTGAGCTATATAGACAGAGGTTCAGGGAGACCAAGAAGATCCCTGAGAGTACGTATGTGGAGTATGTGACCTTTTTCTGCAGAGCGCTGGATGGTTGGGTGAAGGGTAGCAAAGTGAATGATTATCAAGGGCTACTTGATTTAATTGCATGGGAGCACTTGTCCAGTCAATGTTTTCCTGAGCTACGCCAGCACCTGATAGATAGCAAGCTGTCCAACCCGAGGAAGCTTGCTGAGGAGGCGGACCGCTGGCTCAGCACCAGGGTCCACAAGGGTCAAGTGGGAGACTCCGCCAAAGGTGGGCAGGGTCCCCAGCAGAAGAGTGGGGGGGACAGGGGTAAACAGAAAGGGTTCCAAAAAGGCCCCCAAAGTAATCCCCAAGGGAACCCGCAGAAGGGTTCTCAGCCTCCCCCACCCCCGCTGCAGAACGGGGCCCCGACAGGTAGACCTGTTCCAAAGGGGCCCTTCAATTGTTATAGGTGTGGTGACCCGGGTCACATTGCCTCTGATCCTAAGTGTCGCCTGTTTGGTAAGACCGCACCCACTGGTGCTCCACCCCGGCAAGTAGCTAGTGTTAACTTTGGGGAGGAGGTAGCAGTCCAGGAGGGTGGGGGTCCCGGGCAGATGACCCTAGTCTCGCTAGGAGACAGTGAGATGGTCCCTGTAACCTACTTGCCCTCTAACACTAAGAAATATGGGCAAGTGGTGACCATCAATGGAAAGAAGGTTGAGGCTCTTAGAGATACAGGAGCCAGCGTGACCTCGGTGAGGCAACACCTGGTGTCTCAAGAGCAAATTGTACCCAATGCCTACTGTAGGGTTGTCAATGCTGACAACGTAGAGAGTCGTTGTCCAATGGCTCAAGTTCCCTTTGAGTGGGGGGAGGTCTCTGGTACTCTACAAGTCGCTGTGAGAACTGACATGCCTGTAGACTGTCTGCTAGGGAACGACCTGGAGAGTTCCCCTTGGGAAAAGGTGGAGAAGACCACGCATCTGAGGATGGTGGGTCTACCCGACTGGGCGTGAGTGACCACCCGGTCCATGGCAGCCAGTAGTGGTGTTGAGAGGGTCCTGGAGCCTGAGGGAGAGGTCCAGGAACCGGCCTTAGGGAGAAGGCGCAGGAGGCGCGGGAAACCGGCCCCCGAAGTTCCCACGGCCCAGGAGGAAGTAGACCCTGAGGGGGATGCTCTGGAGCCTACCGGGGAACAGATTGCCGAACTGGGAGACTTGCCTGAGCTGACCCATTGGCAGCAAGAAGGAGGTCCCTCCAGGGAGGAATTCTGCAGGGAGCAGAAAGAATGCCCTTCTCTCGTGGGTATGCGGCAACAGGCTGCAGACCAGGCCAATGGTGTTCAGGCCAAAACACACTACGTGTACTGGGAGAGTGACCTCCTGTATTCCGAGCCTAAGGCTGCTGAACCTGGGTCAGCCCGTGTGCTGGTGGTACCCCAGAAGTTCAGAACCTTCCTACTGGGGCTGGCTCATGATGTGCCTTTAGCAGGACATTTGGGGATGGACAAGACCTATGACAGGCTTGTCACCCACTTTTACTGGCCCCAAATGCACAAGAATTCAGATTCCTACTGCAGAACCTGTCAGACTTGCCAGGCAAGTGGTAAGAGCGGAGGGAAGCACAAGGCTCCTCTGCAACCTTTCCCTGTGGTCGGTACGCCATTCCAACGAGTGGGTATTGACATTGTGGGGCCTCTGGACCCCAAGACAGCCCTGGGCAACAGGTTCATCCTGGTCTTGGTGGACCATGCCACCCGGTACCCTGAAGCCATCCCTCTGAGGACAGTGACGGCCCCCGTGGTGGGACGGGCACTGATGGGAATTTTCTCCAGAGTGGGATTCCCTCTAGAGGTGGTGAGCGACAGGGGGACCAATTTCATATCCACATATATGAAATCCCTGTGGAAGGAGTGTGGGGTAACTTACAAGTTCACCACTCCTTACCATCCCCAAGGAAATGGGTTGGTTGAGAGATTCAACCGAACCCTCAAAGGCATGATCATGGGCCTGGACGGTCCAATGAGGCGTAAGTGGGACGTCCTCTTGCCATGCCTGCTCTTCGCTTACCGCGAGGTGCCACAGAAGTCTCTAGGGTTCAGCCCCTTTGAGCTTCTGTATGGTCACCCGGTAAGAGGACCTCTGAGTTTGGTAAAGGAAGGCTGGGAGCAATCTCCCAGGAAACCTCCCCAGAATGTATATAGTTACATGCTGGCCTTCCGAAACCTGACTCGGCGTTTCAGGCAACTTGCTGAGGCAAATCTGGAAGCCAGCCAGGAGGAGATGAAGCGGTGGTACGACCGGAATGCCACTCTGGTAGAGCTTCAACCTGGACAAAAGGTGTGGGTCTTGGCCCCAGTGGAGCCTTGTGCACTTCAGGATAAGTGGACAGGTCCATTTGAGGTTGTGGAGCGCAAAAGTCCTATCACCTACTTGGTGGACCTGCAGACTCCCAGGAACCCTTTGAGGGTCCTACATGTTAACCGCCTTAAGCCCCACTTAGAGAGGACCGAAGTGGGCATGCTGCTGGCCACTGATGATGGAATGGAAGAGGAGACCGAGCCTCTTCCTGACCTCTTAGTGGCCTCTGAGAAAGATGGGTCAGTGGATGGAGTTAACCTCTCACCCACCCTGACGCCCGAACAACAGGAAGACTGCCGCCACTTGCTGGGACAGTTTTCCGACCGATTCTCCCTGGTTCCTGGTGTCACAGATTGGTGCGTCCATGATGTGGACACAGGAGACAGCTTACCTGTAAAGCACAAGGCTTACAGGGTAACTGACCGGGTCAGAGCTTGCATCAAGGAGGAGGTCTCCAAAATGCTTGCGCTAGGGGTGGTTGAGTCCTCCAGCAGTCCTTGGTCCAGCCCCGTGGTCTTGGTCCCAAAGGCTGCTGCGCCGGGAGCCACACCTGAACTCCGGTTCTGTGTGGACTACAGAGGACTCAATTCAGTCACGAAGACTGACGCGCACCCCATCCCCAGAGCTGATGAGCTCATTGATCGGCTGGGGGCTGCCCGGTTCCTCAGTACGTTTGATTTAACGTCTGGGTACTGGCAGATCGCCTTGACCGATGGGGCCAAAGAGAGGTCCGGATTCTCTACACCAGATGGGCACTTCCAGTTCCGAGTCATGCCATTTGGGATGAAGAATGCCCCTGCCACCTTTCAGAGGTTGGTCAACCAGGTACTGGTTGGGCTGGATGCGTTCAGTGCCGCCTACCTGGATGACATCGCAGTGTTCAGTGCCACCTGGCCTGAACACCAGCGCCACCTCTGGGAAGTGTTGATGGCGCTGCGCCGAGCAGGCCTCACGATCAAGGCAAGCAAGTGCCAGATCGGGCAGGGTTCCGTGGTGTACTTGGGACACCAAGTGGGGAGTGGCAAGGTGGCACCCTTGCAACCCAAAATTGAAACCATCCTGGCTTGGGAACCCCCCAAGACGCAGACCGCAGTGAGGGCCTTCCTGGGGCTCACTGGGTACTACAGGAGGTTTGTCAAGGGCTATGGAACGATCGTTGCCCCCTTGACAGAGCTGACTTCGAAGAAGCAGCCCAGGAACGTGATTTGGACTGACACCTGTCAGAAAGCTTTCGACACCCTGAAGACTGCCATGTGCACGGCGCCCGTGCTCTTGGCCCCTGACTTCTCCAAGGAATTCCTAGTGCAGACAGACGCTTCAGAGCATGGTGTAGGGGCTGTTCTCTCACAGATGACTGAGGAGGGCTGGGACCAACCCGTAGCCTTCATCAGTAGGAGGTTACTTCCACGGGAAAGTAGGTGGAGTGCAATTGAGCGAGAAGCATTTGCTGTGGTCTGGGCGCTGAAGAAGCTAAGACCCTACTTGTTTGGGTCTCACTTCCGGGTTCAGACGGACCACAGGCCCCTCAGATGGTTGATGCAAATGAGGGGTGAGAACCCGAAGCTGTTGAGGTGGTCCATCTCCCTACAGGGTATGGACTTTACGGTGGAACACCGTCCTGGTACAGATCACGCCAACGCTGACGGTCTGTCCAGGTATTTCCGCCTTAGTGACGAGGAACCCCCTGGGCAAGGGTAGTTCTCCCCACATTTCAGCTGGAGGGGACACGTGTTAGACCTGGCACCTTGGCGTGAGTTTCCCTTCCACTTTTTGATGGTGTGCCTCGACTGTTTTGCTGGTGTTGTCCGCTCAGGGCACTGCGCCACGGCTAATCCGTGCCGCAGTGCAAGTGCTCCCTAAGTAAAGTGTACCTGTAATTGATGTTCATGATTGGTTTATTGGATTCACTGTCAGTCCCCAGTAAAGTGCACCAGGGGTGCCAGGGCTTGTGAATGCCAATGCTGCTGGTGGGCTTGCAGCGCTGGTTGCGCCACCCACGGAAGCGGCCTTGTAAAATGTGTCTAGGGTCTGCCACCGCAGACCCTGTGCGCGGTCCGGGACCGTCGCGCTGACTGCGCAAGTGCCCCCACTTGCCAGTCCCTAAACCTTCCCTTACCTACATATTAGCCACCCCTCTGGTAGGCCCAAGGGCAGGGTGCATTGTAGGCATAAGGTAGGACATGCCCTGATGTGTGTGGCATGTCTTAGTAGTGAATTACAGCCATTTTCGTTTTTCACTATTGAAGGCTACCTGCTCTCCATAGGCCAGAATGGGCTGCTGGGATCACGCCAACGCTGTGACCCCAGTGGACTCCGAGAGCATGGTAGAAGTGTCAAGTTTAGTATGCCTGAACTCAGGATGATAAAATACTTCTTGTAGTCAAGTCTATTTTAGTATCCTGGGTTTGTAAATACTACTTTTAGAAAGTTAGTATTTACTGACCTGACCATCTCAGTCCGCCTCTGCTGTGTGTATGTGTTCTGCCTGGCAACAGTAAGGAGCAGGGTTGGGGAATCCCCAGAGACAGGTTGGCTGCCAGGTGGTGGGTAGAGAGATTACACCTGGATGGGTGGGAGGAGTACACCTTGACTCTTGAATAGACCTGTGCTCTGCCACCACAAAGCCGGCGCCACCCCCTGTGGGGCGGCTGATGTCTCTGCCCTGCTGCTGAAAGGAAAGAGCAGAGTCACCATAACAAAGTGCTCCAGAACTGGACTGAGCCAGGCCTAGGCCCCCTGGCGCTAAAGAACAAAAGAATCATGGTATAAAAGTAGGAGCCTGGCTCCTAAGAAATCAGAATCCTGTTTACCACAAAGAACCTCTGCCCGACTAGAAGGAGAAGAAGACGCTGGAGGAGCTGGCCTGCTGCTTGCCTTGCTGAGAAAGGAGAGGAAGAGACTTACTGAGAAGACTTTGCTACTTTGTGCTTGAACATTCTCCAAGGGCTTGATCTGAGCTTGCCCCCTGAACTGAACCCCAGGAACAGTGGGTTCACTGTGCTTCTTGCTCATCCTCCAATTCGAGCCGTGTGGGCATCCCGCTGGAAAAGAGACTGCGCCCCTCATCGCCCTTCCTAGGGCCGTGACACCCAGAAGCTCGCCTGCCTCAAATCCCGTGAGAGCCCCGCTCCGTCCGGAGCCGCTCTCTGTCCCCGGGCTAGGCCGCCTGCACCCCTGTCACCGCCTGCCATTGGAGTGCGCTGAACGCGCTATCACCCCTCCTGCCGGAAGCCGTCCGACGACTGTGATCTACGCCGGGTCATCCAGCTGCACTGACTGTGCCCTGTGACCCCGCTTCGCTATCCCCGGACATCTCAGGCCGCGCCGCCCCCGCTGTGGAGACCCTCCTGCACCGCCGTGCCAAAGGGTCGCGGGCCGCGCCTGCCTACTTGCCCACACCTGCTGATTGAGGACCCAAGAACACTTCCCGAAGTTGAGAGTCGCACCGACCTGTGCCGACTCTCCTAATCACGAAAGAAGTCCAGTATCGGGCTCGGGGCCCGCAACGCCTTATTTCCCCGTTCGCAGGAACCGATCTCTGTGAGTACTGGAACTACAAGTAAAAAGACTACGAACTATCCATTTGAAACTACGAACCAAGAACATTTGCCTGCTGTATAACCTGGTGGCCTATTGAAAACGTTATTGGTCTTGTGATAAGTCTACTGAGAGATATATACCTTATTTTTACATAAAGAAACGTATTTTTATATATATCCAAGTCTGGTGTCCGTTTCTGGGGGGATTAATGTATTTACTGTGTGTATGATTGTAAGTGCTTAACCAACAACGCCTGAGGAATCGCCTTGGCTGCTCACGCCACGCACCTAGAGGGTGAGCAAGGGTCATTCGCGAGGGGTTATCCTGCGCCCTGACGTGGAGGAGAGGGTTCCTGCTTGACACAAGGGCAACCTTGCGCCAACCAGAGATCCCCGACTCTAACAGTGACTGTTTCCCGCTCTTCCCGATGTTTTTCTCCTGATCCCCACCCTCCCTCTCCCAGACAGCCACTCCCACCCCCAGGATTACTTATGGAGGCCGCTGCAGGGTCATGTCAAAGGTAAGCCAAAGGCAAGACCGTCTGCACCTGGACCACGGCCAGCGCCAGGACCCTTGGTCCTCCCACCATCCGCGGATACACAAATGAGGAGCTCCTGGACCTGGACCCCAGACACTGCAACAGTAGCTGCTTTTCGTCCTCCCCACGATTAACTAAAGGACCCTTCAGCTGCCACCACTACCTCTTCTCCTGCTACACAGGACATCCTACCAACACTAGTACCTGTGCCACCTCCGCACAAAGGACTACGGAAAGCCACGAACCGCTCCAATGTATCCTGCCTCAACGCCTGCTCTCTCGGCAATCACGCCATGGATATTTGAGACACCATCACCACCCTAACCCCGGGCATAGCATTCATCACCGAAACAAGGCTCAACCATTTCTCGAAACCCAATATCATCACCACCACCCTGAAGACTACAAGATGATACACCGAGACCGCACCAACAAACACAGCGTGGGGCATCGACATCATCTTCAAGGACACCATCAGATGCGCAGTCACCAACGCCTCTCATGGAACACCTCAACTTCTGACTTAAGACCGACGCTAAGACCACGATAAGAGGCACCCTCGATTACAGTCCCCCAGAATCACAGGATGTTGAGTGTCCCTGCCGAGACTCAAACCCGGTTCCCCTGCTTCGAGGTCGACTGCTCTAGCCGTTAGGCCACATCCTCTCCCCATCCTACATCAACCATCAACTGAAATTTCACCTGCCCACAAGACACATGTGCTCTTCCCCTCGCTCACCCTCACACACACCCCCCAAATCCATCGCAGCCACAGATGTGGCCGCTCCTCCTCCTACATTGCTTCCATGACCTGGAGCAACCTGCCCCTCCACCTCTGAACAGCATCCTCCCTGGTGGACTTCAGAACAAGACTGGCTTCTCAACGCAGACACAGCGCCCTCAGCTCCCCGATACCCTCAAGCGTGACAGTGCTGCACCATACAAATGCTGATTGATTGATTGATTGATTGATTGATTGATTGATTGATTGATTGATTGATTGATTGAGTAAAACCTGTCCAGTTAGATTTTTTTTTAAACAGATTTTTTTTGTATTTTAATTAAGAAATACAACACGGTGCACAAAACCATTCACCGCTATATCTCGCTCTCCTGTGTCTGGCTCATGTTAGTCACAAATTATTAGTCACAGATCTGTTGGCATTTACCAAATACAACAAACAACTTTCTTAACTCCCTCTGATCACCCATTACCCGTCTTCCTGAGTTATGCCCTGATTCAGCATGGTATTTCAAAGTCTGAGTGGCTGTTGGTCTCATATTTTCTTGAGTTCTCTTATCTGGCATATGTATTCTCCCTTCCAAAGAACTCCATCATTATTGGGAGGAGTCGGTGTTTGTTGGTGAGCAGGCAATTACGCATCCCCTCCCAGTTCTCCCGGTTCGGGTGTTTGTGATGGGGGGGGAGAACCATGTGGTGTGTTTTTTCCACCTGTGGTTCTGGGTGCTTTGAGATTTCGACTAGGGCCTCCCAGGCTCAGGCTCTATCTACCGAGCCAATACCTTTCCTTGCCTCCCGTATGAGTACTTTACCTTTGTAGCCCACCCATTTTTCAAATTCGTTCAACCATACTATGACCCGCCCCATCCCCCGGCACTTTCTATTACCTAGTGAATTACCGTATGGCCAGTATGTATGCCAGGTCTTGGAATGTACTTGTTACCCTTGTTTTAGAGGTATGTGGGAACCAACCCAGTAGAAAGTGCCCTGGTGTGCATGAGATTTCCTTTTCTACTGAAGTTCCTTCTTATAAGTTCCGGTGTGAGGTAAGCTCAATAGAGCACAATATGTTAATAAGTTTAAATCGAGCATTTCTGGATACTATGGGTGTTCTTCCTAGAATGTCTGCCCAATATTCCTCAGAAATCTGTACCTCTAAATCCTCCTCCCATTTGTCTTGGAGTGTGGCTAATGGTAGTAGGACATCCCCGCTTATTGCCTTATGCAAGGCAGGTACTACTCTAAAGGTTCCCGCTGCTGTTGCCACGTATTGGCAAGTTTTGTGTGGGGGAGGCTCCTCTAGTCCCATTTTTTAGAATTTTCAGAAATGAGAAAACCTTGTATTGTTTTGCCATCATTTGCATGCCTCTAATTTTCCAGGAAAGTAGTCTATACTTCACTAGGGATCCCATGTTTGTAGGCTGCCATCACCCCCTTCTCTCTCCCGCTCAAGCGGAACACCCATACCTAGTTTTGGGCTTCTACGTGATCCAGCAATGTTATCAGCATTCTCCTTGGCACAACTCAGCTTCTTACCCGGGTTTAACTTCTAAAGCACCAGCTCCCACTCCCCGGGACAGGTGGGCAACGGACCCCCCCTCCAAACTCTCTATCTGCGCTCAACTAACCGCAGCTGCACCTGCGGGAAACTCAACTAATGTGGTGTTGACAACATGCTAGGCTTTGTTGCTGAGTTCACAGTCCAGACCATTTGTGAGGGTCTCTTTTATCTGGGTCAGTACAAGGCACTGCAGTGTTCCCAGCTCTGAGCTGCCTCTGCCACCCTCAGACCCCAGGCCCCCTCTTATGGTCCTTATATTTTATTTACAGTAAACCTCATAGAAAATCCTGTCTGTTGTGCTTGGAGTGACCACCAGTGACTGGACATTAGAGTCTCCTGATGTGATTGAACTGTGCTCTGGGTCTTTGGCCTCTATGTCCTATGCCTGCAATTGCAGCCCAAACCTGCTGCCGCTTAGGGAAGCTGCTGCCTCCATCCTTCGCTGCCACTCCTGCCGGCTTTCTACAGGCATGGGGGCTGCTGCATTCGCGATTCCTTCTCTTGACCTGGACCGAGACCTGCGTGGTTGGCTTTTGGGCACGCGGCTTCTTGTACCTGGTTGCAGGTGTTGTTCCAGCCAGTCTCATACTTCCTGAGGGGATTGGAAAAATCTGTATCCCTCTGCAGTTGCCACTTGGCTTGGATTGGCTGGGAACAGCCTGGCATATTGTTTAGGCTGGTCACTTTTTTTGCACCCTGGAAGGGCTGTCTCATTTTCTGTACCTCTCTCCAGAAGTCCGGGAATATCCTGACCTCACTATTTTTCACCCTTATTGAGCCTTTGGTCCGGGCCTGTTGCAGGATATGGTCCCTATCGTTATAGAAGATTAGGCATAAGAGCACCAGTAGTGGTGAGGCCTCTGGAAGAGGGGGCACACTGGGACCCTGTGTGCTCTCTACAGGGCAAAGAAAGAAGACCGCTTCTCTCCAGTTATCTCCTCGCTGAGCCATTTTCCCAAGAAAGTTGTCATGTTAGCCCCTTCAATACGTTACGGTAGCCCGGCTATACAGACATTATTCCAGATGGAACGCTTTTCTGCATCTTCTGTGCATAGTTCCAGCAGTCTAACTCTGTGTCGTCACTGACCATGCTGGTGGCAGCTCCTCCAGGGTTCTCTCAGCTGTGGTTACCCGCTCCGCTAAGCAGCGATGATCGTCCCTCAGTATCTCCATATCTGTTACAAGATGTTCAAAATGCACTTCCAGTGCTTCAAGAGACGCCCTTATGGCCTGCATAATGACCTGCAATGTGGGATCCGGGGGGAGTGGGATCCTGTCTAGGTCCTCTTTCCCCTTCCTCTCGCTTACTTTCGGATGTGCCGTCCTACTCTGGGGCCTCTGTGGCGATCTCCTTTCTTTGGTCTCATTTTCCACGCTGTGTGATGCTTAGGGGTGAGGGTCAATGCCAGCTGCTTGTTGCCAGCTCTATGATCGGGGCTGTCAGAATTTATAGTGTCACCTCGCTCTTCTTGGCCTGCCTAGGTGGTCTGCTGGCGTCTCAGTATCAGTCCCTGGGGTTGGTGCTCCTGGTCATTTTGATAGGGCCCGCTGGGGCCAGGATTGTTCAGGGATATCTCTCCGCCCTCCTTGTGCACAGTTTATTGCCTATTGTTGATGGAACTGGGGGGGTTCTGCTCCTTCCCTCCTCCTGATGATCTTGGTGGGATGTTGGTTATTGAATAGTTATTTGCAGCCAGTTAGGAGCTCTGCTCTCACAAAGTCGGCCCGAGGGTAAATGTTGCTCACATTCAAAGGTTGTCCCTTTGCTCTTCTGGCCCAATTTCGTGTCTGGGCCACACTAAGCAGCTTTACCTCTGCAGCCCCAGAGTCAACTTTCATTAAGACAGCCTTTACTGCCCATGGCGCGTCAGTAAACTATACACCCTGGGCTGCTGCAGGCCCCATCGCTCTGGGGATACCGTCCAGTCTGTCCTTTCATGTTCACTTCTGGGCATCTGCCTCCGAGCCTGGCTGGGTCACCTGCCCTAAGGGCCCCTAAGGGTGAGGGGGTGATCGTGTGGCAGGTGAGGGAGGCCGGGTCGGGTGTCTCGCGGTGGGTCTCCTCATGGGGTGGCTGCCCTCAGGGCAGGTACTGCAGTCTGTTCACCTTTGTCACAGGGCATCACTCGACCTACCTCCAAATCCACATATGCCAGATTTTGCCATCCTCCTCTGAAGGTCCAGGCAGCCTGTGGGCCTGACTCTTCCGCATCGTTCAAATCTTCCTGTTGGAGGCTCCATCCTGTATGCAGTGCAGGTGTTCCGGTGCCCACAGTCAATGGTTACTGAGCTCCGCTCCGCCGGCCCCGGGCCCTCCCCGCCCAGACAGCTGGCCACAGTCAGCAGGGCCTCCGTGGGATGGGGGAAGGGAAGGGGCCACACAACACCATGGCAGGATCAGTCACTGCTGCTGTATTGGTGGGCCAGGTCCTGGGCAGCCTCCAGATGCTTCTTCTGCCATCTGCTGACCTCTCAGCGTTTTGGCACCCCGGCGTGATCCATGACTCAAGCAGGGGCAGGCGCCGTTTTGTGAGGCTGCTCGCTGCCTGTCTCATGTCTCCACTCTCCGTAGTCACTACCTCACTCTCTGTGGCTCAAAGTGACTTTCACTGTTGTACCCACTTCTCCACTGTCGGTTCTTCACACTTCTGACCCCTTTTCCCCCATCAGGATTATCAGGATACAGTTGGATGGGGATCAATCTGTGGGAGTACTAGCTTTTGTAACTTACTCCATTGGCAACAAGCCACGCCCCCCAACCTGCCCAGTTTCATGTGCTGATTATAATGATTGGTAAAACTTGATCAGTAAGAACTATTTTATATTATTTTAATTCAGACTGCCATGTTATTGATAATGCACCATCGTATAGACCCATATACCCTGGCTCTAATGACGTAAACCATGATTTTCTCGATGTTCATGAGCCTTAGAAGTCATTGCTCCAGGCCATCTTTGAAAGGGTGTGATCAGGTATAGATTTTGAGAAATTCATGGATTGCTCTTCATGAGCGCCTTCGCCTGGCTGCATTTGTAATTGTTTAGTGGTTAGCACCACCTCTATGCTTTTTTTATTTTTTATTCTTATTTATTTATAAAGTTTTATATAGCACGAACATGACCCAAGCGGGTATTAGAGCGCTTAACATAATGATGAGGATAACAGAGAGGGAGACAGGTGGGTAAAACAACAATCTGACAGTGCAGGATAAACGAGTAAACAAGAGTAACACGGTATCAGAATACCACATAAATACAGTAAATACAGTAAATGAGCAAACTTGTGAGGAGGGGCCCACAGCGCATTGTTTCCGGGGGGTGTAGGTACATTACAAGTTCAGAACATATGCATAAGAAGTGCTTTGACTTCTTTTTTGAAAGAGGACGTTGAGGGATTCAGTCTGCTTTCCGGAGACAGGGCGTTCCGGATTCTAGGGGCAATACCGTAGAAGGCTCAGTTATAGGTTTTCTTTCTTTAAAATGTTTGTGGTTTCAGTAGTAAAATGCTAGAGCTCCTTAAAGATCTGCAACCATCTGAGAGTTCCAGTTTCCAGGCGAGGTACAGAGGGGTGTTAAGCTGAATGGCTTTGTGAGCGATGCAAGCAATTGTAAGATGAATCCTAGCCTCAATAGGAAGCCTGTTTAGATATTTCAAATCCGGCGTATTTGGATCCTGTGATGAGCCTAGCCGCAGAGTTCAGAGATGCCCTCAGCAGTGCCAACTTGTAGCTTGGAAGACCACAGAGAGTTGAGCTCCCATACTCCAATCTGGAGATGACTAGTGCTTGAACAGCAGACTTGAGGTCTTCTGGGGGAAGGAAGGGTTTTACATTCCTTAGTATGCTCATTTGGAAGTTCGCTCATTTGGAGGCAGCGCTGATGTGCTCCTGCATGCTCAGGTCCTTATCAAGTATTATTCCGAGAGATTGGTAGAGTCAATGATGTGTGGAACACAGTTGAGTGCCGTAAGCTGCTTCATATATTTAATGATAATAGGGGCCTGTTTGGGAGGAGAAATAAGGAGGAATTCCGTTTTGATGGAGTTTAGCTTCAGATGGTTGGAAGTCAACCATTGTTGGGTTTTGAGTAGCGTTGAATTGAGGGAATTGATGTCTTCGGGGGAGGAGATTTTCAAGTACAATTGGGTATCGTCAGGGTACATGTGATAGAGTATATTGGATGATTTGAGCATTTGCGTTAAGGGCTCCAAGAACAGGTTGAAGAGTGTGGGTGAGAGCGAGTACCCTTGTAGGACCCCCAGAGTGATCGGAGTAGAGTTGGAGAGGGCATGATTGACTTTAATTCTTTGCAATCTGTTATGAAGAAATGAGGCAAACCAGTTTAGCACTGATCCTGAGAGACCCATCCTGCGTTCCAGTATATCCAGGCGGTTGTGATGTTTGGCCGTATCAAAAGCCAATGAGAGGTCAAGGAGGATTAGAAGACATTCAGCATTCAGCATTTTTAGCGAGTCATCCATTATGTGGAAAATGGCCATTTTAGTGCTTCAACCCTGGTGAAAGCCCAATTCAAATTGATCAAGAAGCTAGAATTGATCAATGTGGCTACAAAATTGGACATGGACACATTTCTCTAGCAGCTTCGATAGAGATGGGATGTTAGTGATTGGGTGGAAGTTGTTAAGGTCGTCTTGCTCAGCAGAGGGTTTTTTAAGAATGGGTGTAACCTGGCCGGCATTTAGACTAGGCCTGGGCGGAAAATTCCGTTTTGCTCGTGAAATTTGCGGAATTTGGGTAATTTCGCATTCCTCGAAGAACGCGGAATTGCCAAAAATTCCGCGATCCGCGGCTTCGTAGAATTTTTTGCTTGTTTGCGCTTTCAAAATGCGTGTTCGCGAGATTTTTCTCCCCGAGCATGCAAACAGCGTTCACGAACAGGAAAAAAGTATCGCGAACGAGCAGAACAAACAATTCCGCGTGTTCGCTGAACTTTTGCGTGCTCGCAGAGACTTTTTACCATTTCGCAGAGCTTTGCGCAGCGCGACTACGCAAATTCCACCCACCCCTACTTTAGACAATCGGGAATCACACCTTGCTGTAGGGAAGCATTTACAATCTTGGTCCAGATTGGAACTAGAGACCTCTTCATTTCATTGTTGAAACTGGAGGATAAGGGGTCATTGAAGTGGTTGGAGGGTTTAAGTGTATTAAGTATGTTAATTATAGAGATTTTGTCAAAGGGTGAGAAAAGGCTTCAGGAGGTGCTATTTTTGAGAGTATACTCTAGAGTAGTGGGTGGCTGGGGGGATGGAGGGGAAGGGTCTGTTAGCTGGTTCATCGATGTCTGGAGATCAGTTTTAATCTTATCCATCTTTCCAAGTCAGCAAAATCATCACAATTTGGCTTTACGAATATAATTCTTCTTCTACATTGTTGACTTTGGTTTATCTGTAATGCGGCTGCAATGAAAAAAACTAGAGTGTGGTGCATCATAAAATCGAAATATGTGAGCAATGCACCATAAAAAGAAATGAGTGCCTTTGATTTGCTAATGAGACTGTGCATGTGATACATACATAGTTTTGCTTCTTAATGACCGGATGTATTGTACTATGAACAAATGAGGAGCATGTAAAGATGGAATGGTTAGCTGTCAGAATATCGTAAACAGAAATAATGTCTGACATAATTATTGTGTCCTAAATCTAGTTTACAAAAATATCATCCGACTAAGTATAGATATTCCATTATTAATTCAAGCGCGCGACATTTTTGTCGACAATATCTAAGAGTTAATATGTATGCCAGGCAATATTACAATTACAACTTACCTCACTGATATGATAATGACATCAGTTTTATATTCATTGTGTTGCTGTACAAAATAAATTTGTTAAGCTAAATGTAAAAATCCGAACACTACAGATGTTGACGTCTGTTATTGAACTTAACATTATTAGGTGGCACAATACATTGCCATTCCAGAATTTCGTCTTCATTTGATATGTAAATGTTCAGAAAAACCATGAGTGTTTAGTTGAGAAAGGAAGACATTTCTGCAGATGTGTTTTTTTTTTATTGGCCTATGGTTTGGGGACCCTCAGCCTTTAGCAGTAGAGAAGGCATTATGTTTTAATTTTAGGCCCAACGTCCAACTATGTTGATCCTACATTGGCTAAGAATCAGATGCGAAGGACGTAGGCGTTTTCAGTGAATGCTTGGCAATACGTTCAGATATATAATGTCAGGACTCTGACTGCGGGCTGTCGATGATTGGTTACAGGGGCCAATTGTTGTTCTGAATGTGGCCTCTACCAAACCTTTAGTTTATGCCAGTTATTCTTCATCAGAAAATGAAGAGAGTTCACTCAATCAAGACAAGTCTTCAAAAGTGTACATTGGAAAACATGCTTACAATTGAGATTGAGTAATGTAACATATCCCCCTTTGTCAACCATTATTCCTCTGCGAAGATGCTAGAAACAGAACTGAAGACCCCTATATTCCTGAGATAACAAATACACTCACGATGTTTCTCAAATAGCTTATGATAGAGAAAAACAATATGTGAGCTAATGGGAACAGAGAAGATGTGGCAGGAATCATACAAAGTTACATTGGAAATCTCTAAGCCTCATGCCTGTGATCCCAATGCTTAAATATGAATGAAGATGACAAAAGATAACCAGTGTATAGTCTTAGATAGCAAAGGAGAACAGGTGTTATAACTATGATGAAAAACATCCTGTGGAGTAAAATGAAACATTGCAAATGAGAAAGTAGGTAAAGAATACCTGGCTCTGCCTTCTTAGGAGAAAATGATCTTGTAGATGACTAATCTCAAATATGCCTTGTCCTCTCTCGTGAGAAGCATATCCCTTAGTGCAGTGCATATTGGGAGCTGTAGTTTCTGGTTTCTTCTATACAACCATGTAGGTTCAAACTGTCTTGTTTCTAGCAGGTCAGAGCAGTCTGTGCTTGGTACATTTTTGCTGGATAGTCACATCAGCTGGGAGGATAAAAATAACTGATTGTGGTCCTCTAGTAGACCATAACAGTGCATTGCATTTCTTTCTGCATAGTGTAGTGAATGGCTTCTTTTTGGATGTGTACCCCCAATTGTTGTACTGATGCTGCTCGTTGTTCGACTCTCAGGTCATTTTACCCAGGCCTCACTACATTTGCTCCGTCCCCTAAAACGTGTCCATGATTGCAATATGTAACTTTTCTGTCAGTCCATAGTATATGGTTCTTAATGGAGCCAGGTCCTGTCAGGTAAATGTCACAAGTGGACTGCAGCACCTACTGTGCCACCACTAAACTGGCAAGGCAAAGCAGGTCTTCAGGAGTGCCCCTGCAGCCTTAGTGTGCATTTTTAAAACTTCAACCTGGCAAAATAAACCTTTTGCCAGGCCTAAACCTTCCTTTTTAGGTCGAGCCTAGAGCCAGCGGGCATGTGCTGCTCTGCGAGACTTATTGTAGAGGAGTAGGAAATAGAAGCCCCGCCCACTCGACGCCCATATTTGCCAACGGCTTGTGTCATTGTCCGTCCGAAATGCTGGCTTCTGATTCGTTAATAGGCTTCTTAGTCCCTCCTTAGTACTGCCTCCTCTTCATTTGGAACCTGCCATTGTGACTGGCCCCTTTACTTTGGTTGTTACACGGTACGTGTTATTTAGACTGTGAGCACTATTTTCTTTAATGAGGTTCTCCTACGGCAGGCACGGCATGCTTAGATGCCTTCTTTACTCCCCCCTCCCTCCCGTTGTTGTGCCTTCTTCCCCCCCTCCCTCCCATTGTCTGTGTCTTCTCCCCCCAACCACCAGCCGTCCCGTTGACCGTGCCCCCTGCCCGCCCTCCCGTTGTCTGTGCCTTCTCTCCCCCCTCGCCGCCCTCCCATTGTCCATGCCTACCCGTCCGCCCGCCCTCCCTCCTGTTGTCCGTGCCTTCTAGCGCCCCCCACCCGCCCTCCCTCACGTTGTCCGTGATGCCTACCATTTGCAATGCAATAGATCTCGCGTAATTGCAAGACCTATTGTATTGCAAATGCTTGCTAATACTGGTAAGTCACCCCTAAGGTAGGGCATTTTTAGTGTTTACCTTCAGTTTGGGAATAGCTAGAACCGTGGTTCAAGGACTCAAATGAACAGCAATATAAAATCCAATCTGATGATTGTTTTGCATTTTAACTAGGTTTGGGAGTAATTACGGAGGATTTACTCTTAGTTGCACCCGCACTTGTGATTAAGTGTCATTTGGGGGTGGGGGGGAATCCTACCACAAGGGTGCATTTTGCACTAATAAATAAGGAATAAATGCTGCGAGTAAGTTGGGGGAAATCCTATCCAAAGTATACATTTAGCAAGCATGAGCTGCTGCTTATGCTGTTATTCATGGCCACATGTACAAAGGAAATAGTTTGCGATTACCTAATAGCAAATGTTTGTGATTTGCAATTAGGTAATCGCAAACACCAATGTACAAATATGTCTTTGGCACATTTTGCTATTCCAAGTTGTTCGCAATTAGATTTACCTCATGAATATTAATGAGGTATGTCTCGTTTTGCGACCTATTGGGATTCTCTAAAATCACTGGGACGGTGGCCTGCGGGGGTCAGCAGACCACCATGTCTGTGATTGCTTTTAAATAAAGCTATCTTTATAGTTTTTTAAATACATCCCCCTTTTTCTTAACCCCTTCAGTGCCCGCCCCTTTCCCCGCCCAGTGCCGGCCGTTGCATTAGCGGGCGGGGTCTATGACGAGCTGGACTCGTCATGGGCACAGCGCCACCGCGGCCCATGACGAGTCCAGCTCGTCATGGGCACTGAAGGGGTTAAAGAAAAAACTGAATGCGTGTAAAAAAATGAAATGCGTGCTCTTGAAAATGTTTTTACAAACTTTCACAAAGATAAAGGGTCCTTTGGGAACACCTTCTCATTTGCAAACGGGCTACTACCTACTTGACGTAGGTGGTAAAATGCGACTGTTTAGCGATCATATTTCGGTCGCAATTCATTCACACATACCACTGCGATTCAGTATTAGGAAGGAATTCCTTAAACACGCCTCTTCCTAATTCCAAATCACAAACCCAATTTGCGATTCGGTAATGGGTTACCGTATTCCAAATATGGATTTGTACATGTGAAAAAGGCTTTTTGCTTCCGCAAACAGGCCAATTTTGCAAATCAGCTAGTTTGCGACCATAAAAAGCCTTTGTACATGTGTCCCAAAGTTCTGTTGCATTTACTGATATTTCTTAGCACAAAATGTATTCTCATGTCTTTGGACGTGATGGGACATTTTTGTGCTAAGAAAACAATGCTAAATGCAGAAGTACCCTTCTTACGTAATTCAGTGAAATGTTGCAGAATTTTTAGGCAAGTCTGTGTGATTCTGCTACATGGAATTACAATAGTTATGCCCACCCCTAATTTTATTTTACTATTTTGAAAATGCCATTTATAGCAGGTTGGCATTTTCATGTCTAAAGTCTCTAGTAACCTTTTTAGAATTCATACCCAAATGTCGCATGGCAGATTGCTTGGAGGTGTGAATGGATCCCAGGAAAGGGAACAATGGGGCTTGGTTGAGAGGAAGTGTGACTTCATCCTCATGACAGTATGGCCTGGGGAATGTGGCTACAAACTGCACAAGCTTCAAAGGGGCTTCCCCTGTCATGGCCATATGTAACTCACATCTGCCATTGTCCAAGTAGTAAGAGCAGCACAAATCCCAGTGGGGGAAAATCAGTTTCAAAAATGGTTACAGGGCGAGTTCCTTATGTCCCAAGGCCCAGAGCTCTGACCAAGGGAAGGAATAATCTGTCATGTGGGATTTTGACAGAGAAGGGCACTGTGAGATTGTTTATGGCCAAATCCTCAGGAAATGATGTCAAAATGGGTAAGGTTGCCTCTGGGAATCGTTGTTCCTATTCGGTAAGGACTTTCCCCCCCTACTTGCAAACTAGTGCCAGGCATTGACGTGGCAACCCAGAGTACCCTCTTCTAAACACTTCTGGACTTCAGGAAGACAGAATAAGGATTGCACCTGCTGAACCCTTTGGACTTAAGAAAGAGACAGTTTGAAGTTTGAAGTTCATTGATTTATATAGCGCTGAATCACCCAAAGGGGTATCTCTGCGCTTAGGACGGTGGATTGATGAGCGGGAAAGCGGAGGACAAAATGATGATGACCATGACCAAGGTCAGGCTTGGGTCAATGTAGCACTGCCAGTTGCATTGGTTGGCGCTTGACAGGGGTTTGATGTAGAAGATGGTGGCTGTGATCACCACAATGACCGATCCAAGGGCATCTCCCATGACGTGCAAGAAAACCCCTCTGATGTTCAAGGCGGCCGCTTTGCTGACCTCTTATCTGCTTTCTTCATCGTCAGACCCATCTTCGATGTTCAGTGTATCACCTGCTCCGTCGGACTCCCTGCGGGCGGCTCCCCGCGGCTCCTCCTCCTCTGGACGCGCGGTCCCTGGCACCACCTACAGAGCACCTACTCTAACCAGTAGAGAGACACCCCAGAGGCTGAGCCTATCCCTACTTGAACCCAGGACAGAAATTTGGACTGCTAGGGTGAATTTGCAAGTCTGCTGTTAAGATACAGGAACGCAAATGCTGCAAGAACCCCACCTTCCTGCAGAGCACAGTTGACCAGTTCCAACTGGCCCTGTTCAGGAGCATGCTTGTGGCTTCCCCTAGAATGAGTCCTGATTTCTAACCCCCAAGTGGTGCCTAAGGTCCTGGAGCTAATGGAAAAGTGTAAGAGTGTACTACTCTTGCCTAACCCTAAAAGCTGGGAATTAGAAACTTTTCAGAGGATTCAGAGGCTACCACCAAACCGCTGTCAATCCGCAGCCGCTGACATCAAACTGCCAATCCGACTTAACTTGCTGGCTTGCCCCGATGAAAGAATCCTAACTTCCAAGTTTTTAAATCCAAATATAGAGGACTTCATCCCTCCCACTGATGACAAAACCTTCCTGGACCTGATCTGTGAACTTCACCTGCTCTCGGTTTTTTCACCTTCGATGTCAAGAGACTTGAACCTCCTGCCAATGCTGAGGCTCCAAAGAGGTTCTGCAGTGCAGCTGGCTGCTATCAACGAGTCCCTCTTTTGAATCCACTGGTACCCACACCTGCCAATGACCCAGTTCACATAGATTTTCTCCAAGAAAATGACTAAGAAGTTAAGCTTTCCACTGGGCCAAACCAGGTCCCTGCATCCGAGCTTGTCTCCATTGTGGTTGGCCTTAACTTTTCACTTTGGCCTCGTCTAGTGCATTCAGATACCAGCAGTTGGTACTATGTGCTTTTTGGCACTAAAAACATCTAAAACTTTGAAACTCAAATCTCGGTTCTCGATATTCAATTTTTGTTGTTTTGTTGTCCATTTACTGAATACTTTTATAAATTAGAGTGGGATTTTTATTGTGTTGTGTTTCTACTTTTTAACTATTTTGAATATGATAAATGCTTTACACAGTTCTCCTAAGTTAAGCCTGTCTGCTCTGTTCTATAGCTACCAATGGTTGAGCTAAGGTTAAAATGAATGATACTTAACTGGACCTGGCAAGAAATGGTGGCATCATTACTTTACGAGGGCTACCATACGCTTAACCTAATAATATACTTTCTCGCAAATAGCATACTCTATCACTTCACCAGATACAGATTATGTTTCTTTTTTTTTCAGTAAGGGAGCCTAGATAATTATAAGAGATATAGAGATGTCTTGTGAATGAGAAGTAACATAAATAGCTGGCAGAGACTTTTAAGGAGTAATTCTCCTGACTTTGCATCAGTAACTGGCATATTCCTGGCACCTCTTGCTTGCCGGGGAAATGAACCCTGACAGGATGGGAAATGAAATCAGAAGTGACGCAGACAGCAGTTAATAGTGAGCTAATGCACTCAAAAGCTGGAAGCAGAGATGCAGACTGAAGAAAGCTGAAAGATAATGTAAACAGGAGCATGCAGTGTGGCAAGCTGAATAGATGGATGCAAGAAATTACTGGAAGAAGCCAACTGAGATAGAAAGGTTGTGGTTATATATGCAAGTGTATTGAAGTCTACAGAAAAGTGTATGAGTAGAATTGAAGTGCATGGTAATGACTGGGAAATAATCCCATTATGCAAGTCCGAATATTTGGCTGACAGTTAGGGCCATATTGGGACAGCCGTATTCAAGGTGGCGGTCCAACTGCCACCACCCTGGCGGTCCGACCGCCATATTCCGATGGTGGCGGTGGGACCACCACAAGGCCGCCGCTCCTCTGCTAGAATCCAGGGTCCACGACGGTGACAGTGTGGAAAGGGTTTAGAAAATGGTGACAGTGACGGCACCGCCGAGCATATCAGGAGCTGCATTTCCACCACCCATTTTATGGCAGGGACCCCACCATTAAAAGGGTGGCAGAAATGCAGGGTGATTCTGCCCATGGAGATGTATGCGGGGGGCACATGTTGTGCCCCCACAAAACTGCATGGTTGTGCAGGCACTGTGCGCAATGCATGACAAGGTGCACGCCACACCATGCACAAATGTGCAGTAGGTGCTGTCACGGTGGCGGTATGCTGTTTAGGTTCTCCTATGAACCTAACATACCTGCTGCTATTACACCGCCACCACCCGCCTGCCTTGGATTAAACTTGTAATCCAGTAGGTGGGTGCAACAAGGGCTTGGCGATCTTCCTGGGACCTCGTGGTAGTCCGACAGGAAGTTCGCCAAACTTGCAATAAGGCTGTAAGTGTAGGATTGGGAAGAACCGTGGATGGGGTATTATTTTTTGTATTGCAGGTACAACAACATAGCCTCAAGAATTGGGTTTTGTTGTATTTCTTCTACTGGGAGAAAGTATGTGATGTGGTCTTCATTGTGCGCATGCCACCATGGTTCTAAATATAAAAGTGTTGTGTATGGGATTGCAAACCTTCAAGCTTCTCCATTTCCCTGCTAGGATAGTGAAAAGATTTTACGGAGGTGAGAAAGATTGAAAGTCTGAATAATATATTGTGAAACTGTTAGTGAGAAAACATTTGCTTCACAATGATTACCATATTTCACTTTTGCATTTAGTTTGAAAAGGTTTCTTTGCAAAGAACTGCAGGCCCCACATAACTTCAACCTTAGCAATTACCATACTTTGCCAATACATTAACTGGGTAGACGTATTGGTTAGTCGATCTCCAGTCTTAGCATCTTTGCCCACTATTGTTGCTATTATGGCAAAGTTTGAATTTAGCCCAAATCCTTCTGCTGAGGAAGCAGCAAAAAACGCCCTAGAACCCTCACCTTAATATTTATAGAAATAACAAGCACTATCAAAGACAATATTTCTCATTCTCAATATGCAAGTTCAGAATTGGCTTTGCCAGAGCTTGTTTGTAAGGCATCGTCTAAAAATATTAAAAGAAAAAAATCCCAAAAACTTTATGAAAAGCAAACTTAAGGTATCTCGAAATATTTTGAGGGGGCGTGTCTTGGACGCCGATAAGGACGGTCATGTGAGCTGAGAGCTCCGCGCCAACCTCACTGTTTATCGTGTAAGGGGAGCCGGACAGGCTTTTCTGTACCCCGAGAGGGGGGGCCCACAGGTGCAGGGGCCTGATTGAAAGAGATCGAGAGTTTCGCTCCCCTCTGCCACCGGACTGTGGACCCGAGAACAGTGAAACCCAGACTGCACACGTTGAAAATGGCGGCCGTCATCACCGGCCAAGATGCTGGGAAAGGCCGGAGGATGGCAAAACCTGGCGCCTGGAGGAGAGAGCGATCCCCCCCTTGAAGGTGGTGAGGGCTGAGCTCCTGTGGTGGGGACCTGTTTTTACCCGTACGCTGAACGAGAGGTGGCGACAGTGCTGGCGGCGCGTGTCCTAGGTGGACTTGAGGAGCGCCCGACCGCAGCGGTAAGAGACGCAGCTGGTGGGGGAGCACCGGGGCCGACCGCGACCTGGCCGGCAACTGGAGCAGAAGATCGGGTGAGCGTTTCATGTCGGCGGCGCATGTGCAGGAGTTCTTTGTAGTGCAGCCAGCATTGGAAAGTGCAAATGATCCATAAGACCGGGCGGAGAGAGCCTGAAGAGCTGCGTCATGGCAGCCTGACTGCGGCTGGGGATTGAGACCAACCCTTTGTGTAGCTCTGTGCTGCCCTGAGGACTGCTGAGTGAGGCAATGCGCGCTGCAGGGTGCTGTGGGTGCCTGGCTGTGGTGTCTCTGAAGGCTGGCGGCGAGGTGTGGCCGAGCCTGAATGCAGATTCAGCTGCCGTCCGGAGAAAGGCATTACCGGACGCTCCGGCGTAAGTAGACTGCAGAGGTGGCCCTGATTAGGTGTTGTAATCGGCACCCCAGGCCCGGCAGTGACGTTGGGGTGAGAAGTACCTGCGCTGTGGAAGGCGTACAGAGGGACGGAGGCACACTTTTGACCTTGAGACTGGGGAAGTGGAGGACCGGCCATTCGGGGGTGATTTGGTGTGCAGTGATGCTGGCGGACCAGAGCTGTCGCTCCTTGTGGAGTGAGCTGACCCTGGGATAGGACTGGGGCGCCTGGCTGCTGATTACCTGTTGGCCCCTACAATCTTCGGAAGCTGGCATCTGGGGGTCTTAACCTGTAAAGCCCCGTCAGGCTACATCTACATACAGGTCACTGGCAAGTCATCTGCGAAGGTACTGGGACTGGAGCACTATCGACTGGCAGCTGGACGCTTCGCCTCCTAGACGTTAGATCAGCTGGGGAGCCTGCGGGAGGCAGAGACGGTCGAGGACCCTTCAAGGACACGGCGGACGACAGAGGTTGGCAGTTTGGAGAATCCATATTCTCATCTGGAAGTCGAGCCCACACTATTGGCATATAGGAAGTGTTGTATGGCGAGATCGGGCCTGGGGTCCTGGTTGCCTGTCACCCATGGGGAAGCTGCGGGGCCGATGGGGGGGGGGCTCCCCCGGAGCAGGAGGAGGACGCTGCGGAGCAGAGGAAGCAGGAAGTGGCAGGCCCACATCCAGAGGGACTGATGCAGCAACAGATGGACCAAATCCTTCGAGCCATCACAGACACTAAAGAAGCACTCCACCAGGACATTGCCCAGGTGTCGCTGGGGCTGGGCCTTCTCCGAGCAGATCATGCGAAGCTGGTGGATCGAGTGAAGCAAGCTGAGACCACATTGGAGGTCCTGGAACCCTCCCAAAAAGCACTGGATATTCAAATGGGGAAAGTCACTCGCCGGCTACAAGTGCTGGAGAGGAGAGCTGAAGATGCTGAAGAGCGTAATAGATGGAAAAACATACGGGTCATGGGACTACTGGAAGGAGTGGAAGGGGACAGCATGATCGACTACCTGGAACAGTGGCTACGCACTGCAGTTGCTCTGGTGGGCCTGTCACCATTCTACACCTTGGAGAGAGCGCACAGAGTACCGACCCACCCGTTGGCGGCTGGGCGACCGCCCAGACCTGTGGTAGCCCGCCTGCTCCACTATAAGGACAGGGACCTCTTGCTACATAGGGCACGCACCGCTGGCCCCTATAAAGTGGACAATAGCAATGTGTTGCTGTTTCCAGATTACCCATTTGATGTACAGCGTCACCAAGCCTCGTTTCTGGCGGTTAAGAAGGCCCTCCGAGACGAAGCATACAATACTCTCTGATGTTCCCGGTGCGCCTGAGGATAATACTGGATGGCAAGACGTTCTTCCATAATGACCCTGATGAGGCCTGGAACTGGTTGGAAACGACCGAGCAGGAACGGGTGCGTCAGGAGATGGCAATGAACGGACTACGGAGGCACAGCAGCCACGCCGTGCCCGACGCACCAGACGACGACGTCCCGGGATGCAGAAGCCTTCCACGACACAGGCGGAGAGGGAGTGGTCTGCAGCATTGCAGGCCGTGACAGAGATTTCTCAGGCAAGCGGAATGACATTGCTGGGAGCGACTGACTCCGAAATAGGATCCGCAGGGACAGACTCTGATGGGACGGAGGTGGGGAGTGTCACTCTACCGCACGTTACGCCAGGGACAGCAGATGGGCTTGTCGATGCCTGAACTTCTGCAGTGATTCATGTGACTAGTAACGGGGATCATTTGGGATTGGTGCTGTTGCCCTGGGGGGGTACTTGGGTGGGACGCGGTTGTAGGGTGGGTTTGGAGGGGAGGACATTTGCACCATGCAGTTGCCCCCGCGCTTGGGGGTCCCTGCCGGGGTTCTGAAGACTCTTTTATAGTGGGGTTGATGTTTGGACACTGTGAAGCTACAGACCAGCTCTTCTTGGCGTAGAGCTCCCCCCTTAGTTTCACTTCTAGAGTGAACCCCTGGTAGATACCAGTGGGGGTGTTAGAGGATTGTTTGGATGGGTACTAGCTGTTTAGATCCTGTTCTGGGGAGGGGTGGTGGGGAGTATTTGGGGACTGTTATTTGGGTGGTTAGGAGGGGTGGTGGAGAGAATTTGGGGGTTGTTTTTGGGGAAGTTAGAGTCACCGGTGTACCAATACAGGGAGTACAGTTGTGGAACAGGATTAACCCGCACAATGGGGACATCACCTGAGTTCAAATGCATTACATGGAATGTACGGGGGATGCATACGATGTTGCAACGTCACAGGGTCCATGCTTATTTGGTGCGTAGAGGGGTACAGATAGCTTTTCTCCAAGAAACCCATATGGACCGAGTTGAAGGCCAGGCCTTGCAGCGCCGATGCAGGGGGCAGCTCTTTTATACAACATATTCTGCTTTTGCTAGGGGTGTACTGATTTGGGTGAGGGCGGGGGCTCCCTTCCAGCCAACTCAGCAGATAGTGGATCCTGAAGGGAGGTTTGTGGCTGTTATGGGGCGGTTGGATGGGAGGGATGTGACACTATGCAGTGTGTATGCCCCTAATGTGGAACATAAGTCCTATTTTGCACGGTTATCAGGGAAATTGGCGTCATTCCTAACCGGTTCAGTGCTCTTAGGGGGCGATTTCAACTCTGTCACAGATACTGAGATGGATAGGTCGCATCCACCACTACCCCAGTCGCCCACACCTAGGCTCTCGAAACTCTGAAGGGATTGGCAGGCTGAGTGGGGGCTGATAGACACATGGCGCGCACAACATATGGGCGAGCGGGACTACTCTTATTATTCTGCCCTACATGATCTGCATGTTTGGCTGGATGCAGTGCTGTGTTCACCGGATGTTCATGCATTGGTTCGCCATAGTGAGTACCTGGCGAAGACAATATCAGATCATAATCCGCTGCTCTTGGTGTTGAGATGGTCTCGGGGAAGGCCTGCAATCCCTACCTGGCTATTACGCCCGGAAGCATTAGAAGACCTGGTGTTTTGCACTGAGGTGCAGGAGGCTATAGAGCATTATTTCCTCGAGAATGAGGGGACGGCTTCAACCCTGGCTATGGAGTGGGATGCCTTTAAGGTGGTGGTGCGGGGCTTATGTATTGCCAAAACAGCAGGGGTGCAGAGGACGCTTTTGCAGGATATAGAGAGGGAGGAACTACGGCTGCGCTGAGCAGAGAGGGCCGACCCTGAGAACCCGGGAGTACAGGCTGAGGTCTTAGCTGCGAGGGAAGGAGTGGTGACGCAAGTGGAGAGGTTGTGCTGTTTTGACCATAAAGAGTATTTGGTAGGGGCACACGTGGAGAGAGATAAGGTGGGCTCACTCCTGGTGTGGCTGGCCAACTCGGCGCCAAGAGGTATGCCCATCCTGGCTTTGTCCACCCCAGCGGGTATACCAGAGTATACCCAACAGGGGATTATTGAGATGTTCTTGGCATACTATGCGGATCTGTACGAGAGCCAGTAGCGGGATATGAGTGACGGATTGAGTGATTTCTTGGCTGAAATACAACTGCCGCGCCTTGAGGAAGACCAGGGGGATACGTTGGGACAAGAGATTACAGTGGGGGAAATATGTAGTGCGATAAAACATATGACACGCAAGAAAACCCCGGGGGCAGATGGCCGATCGATTGAATTTTACTCGGCATATGTCAATATCCTGGCCCCCAAACTGCAAACTGCTGGTGGTTTACCGGGAGGCCTGGGAATTGGGGAGATTGCCAGTTTCCGCTTGCGAGGCTATCATTATCCCACTGCTGAAACCGGGTAAGGACTCATTGTCTAGGTCGGCCTACCGCCCATTGTCAATGTTAACAGCTGATTATAAGATTTTGAGTAGGATTCTTGCAACCCAGATTCTTCCCTACATGGGGCAACTGGTCCATACTGACCAGGCGAGCTTTATCCCGAAGCGCACTACCGCGACTAATGTGCGACGCCTTCTACGGATTTTGGGAGAGGACCATAGTGAGACCCCTGCTGCAGCGGTTCTCTCTGTTGATCTTGAAAAGGCGTTTGATAGCCTTGAGTGGCCGTATTTGTATCGGGTCCTTCACGTGTTCGGACTTGGGGACTCCTTTGTGGGGTGGACAGAGCTTCTTTATAGCTCGGCGACGGCGCGTTTGCGGACGGGCGCGTCAATCTCCTCGGCTTGCCGGGTGGGGCGGGGCACGCGACAGGGATGACCGCTCTCCCCGTTGTTATTTGCTTTGGCCATTGAGCCTCTGGCCTCCCATGCCCGGTTGGGGAGACATTATCCCGGTTTATACCTCCGCCGGGATATGCAGTTTATTTCCCTCTATGCGGATGACTTGTTAATCTTCCTCGCGAACACGGATACGGCTCTGGAGGGCATGCAACACTTGCTTCATGTGTTTGGGCAGTACTCAGGATTGAGGGTGAACTGAACTAAGACCTGCTTGTTTCCGGTGGCGCCAGCTGCGGTGAACCCTTCGCAGGTGGCGGGCATTCGCTGGGGGCCCTACTGCTTACCTTACTTAGTCACCCACATTTATCATACTTTCGAGGATTTGCTGGAGGGTAATTTGGGTCAGGCCATACGCGGACTTAGGGGCAGTTTGGCATTTTGGAGTATGTTGCCGTTATCGGTAGCGGGACAGTTAGCGCTCCTGAAGATGGTGGCGCTTCCGCGCTTATTGTATTATTTTCAGACGTTGCCGATATGGGTGCCGGGCTCCATCTTCCGCCAGCTCCTCTCTATGGCTGGGAGATTTCTCAGGGGGACGGGCATGGGGCGGGTCGCAATGGCTACAATGAAGCACCCGAGAGCTGATGGGGGTATGGCAGTGCCGGATTTTGAGTGGTACTATTTGGCAGCACAGCTGAAGTGGCTCACCCAAGCTGTGGCTCGAGAGTTCCGGAGCTCTGATGGTCCTGAAGGACGGTGGATCCCACGCTATATCATGTCCTTTATAGTGCTTCAGCAGAAGATGCGTCTTGAACCGCTCACTGCTGAGGAGAGGACGCTGAGGTTGAGCTGGAACCGGAGCCAGCGTCGGGCTGGATTCACCCGCCCGTATGCCCCGGAGATACTGCTGGGGATGTGCACGGCCTTCCCTCATGGCGGGGATTGGACGGCACTGGCTACCTGGGAAGAACTGGGAATACTAGTGTTAGGAGACCTCTATGACAACTAAACCATGTTGTCGATTCAGGCCTTGCAACATAGATATGATCTCCTGCGCGGGGATTATTTGCTGCACTCAGCGCTCGTCTCAGCTATGCAATGCTACTGGGGGATGGGGCTGTCAGAACCACGGACCTCACTGGCGTGCCAATATGTGGTAATGGTCGCGGGGACCTTTAAGGCTATTACGTGCCTCTACAGGCGCATGTCGACTGAGGTTTTGGAACCATTGCGCATGTTGCAGGGGAAGTGGGAAGTGGACCGTGGCAGGGAAATTCGCAAGAAGACATGGGCTCAGTTGATCAGAAGAGCCTGGAAGAGCATGAGGAATGCCAAATTCCAATTGGTGCATTTCTATGTCCTGCATAGAGCGTACTTGACACCAGCTAAGCTTAATCAATATTTCAAAGTGGCGGCCGCACAGTGCCTGAGATGTGGATTAGTGGGGGCCGACTTCCGGCATATGATGTGGGGATGTACGAGTTTGGGAACGTATTGGGAGGAAGTGCTGGAACTGCTGTGTAGCATGACTGATCGTACAATAGACCTAGAACTGGGTACTTGTTTACTGCACTGGTTTACGCATACCGTTAAAACGAAGGTGACAAGTAAAGTTCTAGACCTGGGCCTCCTCTTAGCCAAGAGGGAAATCACAATGCATTGGATATCAGCGAGGGGACCCAGTGTGGGGAGATGGCGGGCGGACTTACTCAGGTGGGCGCGGAGTGAAGGCACAATTAGGCTGCAGCAGGTCTTACGTACTAATAAGGAAAAGGCACAGGAGGCGGCAAGGGTGTGGGAAGCCTTAGTTGTAATATTGCAGGCTCCGGACCCAGGTTCGGAGGAGGGATCGGGCTTGGAGGATAGGGGGGACCCCACTGACGCCTTGGCACAAGAAGAATGAACCAGGGCATGCTCAGTGGAATTAGTGGTGATCTCTACTGGGAATCTCTCCCCTGTATTGCATTGGTGTTGATCGGCATTGATACTGTACTGGATTCAGATGTACCTCATTGGTTATAGTGCATTCTCTAAGGCACACCGGTGGCAGGGGAGGGCTGAGAGTCGGGGCACAGAGGGAAGCAGCTTGAGATATATTATACTATCATTTCTATATTTGATATTATAAAGCTGCTCTTTGTCGTGGATTGCTTGAAAATCAATAAAAACTATTTAAAAAATAAAAATTTAATTTAATATTTTGAATGGCATGACATAATATATGTTTCAAATATTTTTCTTGAAGGTAACTGAACAGGATTTTAAAAAACTATTTATTGCACATGGAGATCTCAAAATAAGAAAATAAATGTAGTCCTCTGATGTGTGGTGGAAGAACATAAGTCAACCAATCAAAAGCTTCATGAAGAAGCTAAGCTTCAGGGACGGGACAAACACGAGAATAAGAAGGAAACTCATTGAATATAAAACAAGCAAATGAGATTGAAAAGAAAAAACAACCAACGATTTTCAATGCGCTAATAAAAGTATACCTATTGTACACAGTAGGCATTCAAGACCCAATAGCTAAAGCAGGCTGTCTGTAGTTGAAACTTATAAGGGCTGGGTCAAACCTGGCTCTCCCCGAGAGCCTTTTGTCACATGACCATGAAAACAGGCGCAGATTGGCTACTGTTAGAGGGGAGACTTTGTAGCATTGCACTTCATGTTATTTCTAAAATGTTATTTTGTCCAGTAGCGATTATGTATCAAGGGCAAATGTAATGGGTTCCACATAAAAATATCACAAAAATGTCAGAAATCCATGGATCAGATTCTTTTCTGTTCCTTGCAAAACTCATTCAGCACCAATAAAAATTGAACGAAAGAAGCAAATTGTGAAACTGCGGTTTTGGGGAAAAAAACTCTAATATTTCTAATCTGGTCGCTGGAAGTGAAATAAAACTCATTAAAGTCTCGTTGAGCTGCAATAGCTATTGATTTATGTGCATGCTCACTTTCTTAATGCAAGCTGTACCCACTTGAAGACTGAAGCACACATCCTGCTTCATTTACTTTACAAAATAATTGTAACACTTTAGCCTAAGTGTCCCTCGGTGTAAAATCTGAACTAATGCACCGGGCTGGATAGCTCATCTGCAGATTCAGGCTCCAGCACTGCAGAGGCAGTAAAACTATGCGGCACTTTGATTTACTGTCGGAGGCAGATTGAGATTAAAGATTTGCAATTTGAAGTAAATGACCCACAGAAGGCAAATATAGTTTGCTATTTGTCACCTTGGTTACTGTTGAAAATATGCATGGTGCCCTGCCCGGCGCCTTGGTATTGTATGCACCAATCTTCCTACACCATCCGAAGGTTTTGTATCGCCACTGAAACATCCCCGCAGTTTGTGGCCGTCATTTCAGGAAAATAAATTAAGGCACTCATTTTTCTGAATCAATTATTCCTGGGCAGCGTGTCTTTTTTTCTTTTCTTATATGGCACTTGGCTCCTCACAAATGTATTGCCTAAAGTGATTTAGGGCTACATGTACAAAAGTTAGGAATAGCGATTTCCTAATTGCGAGTTTTTGCAAATCGCGATACGGAAATTGCTATTCCTACTGTATTGAACTCTTTAGTGTTTCATTAGCGAATCATAGCGGGTTGAAAATTGACCTACCTCATGAATATTAATGAGGTAGGTTGCAATATGTGACCCACTACGATTCGCTGCCATCACAGGGAAGGTAGCCTGATGGAATCGGCAGACCTGCATTTGTTTTCCTCAAAGGAAAACAGGTTGCGTTTAAAAATAAAAAAAATAAAAGTTTCCTATTTTTTAAAGAGTAGACAGCGGTCTGTGGGACCACTGCCTCTTCTTCAAAAATATTTTTTCAACCATTTGGACCCCTTCACATTTGCGAATGGGTTACCACCAACTTTGAGTTGCTGGTAAAGTGCGAAGGTTTTGCAACCGCATTTTAATTGCAAAACCTTCTTATACAAATGTGAATCAGCATTTTTTAGGGATGCCCCAAACATGTCCCTTTGCAAATACCAAATCACAAACCCAAATTCTGATTCGGTAACAGGTTACCAAATCGCAAGTTGGACTTTGTGCATCAGAAATGGCATTTTTGCGTTTGCAAATGGCCTGATTCTGTGAATCAGGCAGTTTCTGAACGCAAAAATGTTTCATCCATCTAGCCCATATTGCATTTTGTTTCGTTAAAACTTACTTTTATTAAAAACAAATTGCAATTTATTCTCCCGCATAATTTCAATTGATTTTCGTATTTTGGATCTGGGTGATTTACTTTCTTGGTTCACTTTTAAGCTTGCATTTCAATGTCATGGATAAGTAGAAAAAGCAATTCCTAAGTTAAAGTTGTTTTAATTTTTTTTTTTTTAAATCAGTGGCTCTTTTTTTTTTTTTAGACATGTATGGTACCCACAGGTGGGGAGGGGACGGCGGAAGACAGTAGAAGCCACATAATTCTGTAGCAAACTCATTAATTTGTATACTGGTAAGCAGAGATTCAAACGATCTACATAGTGCAAGCAATGTTTTTACCTAAAGGTTTTGTTTAATATTGAATGCTCCTGAGTAGATTAATGACCCAGAATATCTCTTGACAAGGGTGTAACCGCAAATGTGCAGCACTGCGTAATTTCATTTAAAGACACTGCAGCCACGCTCATGTAACCCACATCTTTAGCAGTAGCGTTCAGCACGGATCTTGGATGATAGGGCGTGGTGAGGGGATAGGGAGGTATGATTGTGTAAAAAAAAATGAAAAATTCACTTACCTCCTCGCTACTCTGTCCCATGCAGGGCCGGACTGGCCATAGCGGGGATCGGGCATTTCCGCGGTGGGCCGCCATGGTGGGGGCCGGTTTTGGGCCCCTGGGGGGGCATTTTTGTTACAGGGCCATTTTTGCAGCATAGCTACAATATCGGCCTCTGTAACAAAATCGTCCGAAACCGGGCAAACAGCTCAGCCGCACCCCCAACCCCCGGGGGGCCAGCTGAGCACTTTGCCAGGGCCTGGTTTGGTACCCAGTCCGGCCCGGGTCCCATGTCGTCTCTCCTCCACTGAACAGGAAGCAGCCAGGCTCCTCTGAGCCAATCACAATGCTGCAATGCAGCACTGTGATTGGTCTGAGCGCCGTGGTTCAGCACTCAGATGGGATCGAGGGCCTGGGCATGTTCTCCATGCAGGCTGTAATGCAGCCTGCATGGAGAACATGCTAAAGTGCGCATGACTGTTTAGCCGGGTCAAGAGGACCTGTCAAAGCATCATGCGCTCTTTAGTGTGCCCACCACGCCTCCCCTGTTCTGTAAGCAGAGCAGTCCCGCCATCATGCTGCCACAGCAGGAAACAAAAAGATGATATTAAATTGCGTTATTATCATTTTATTTTTCCTTTCTTTTACTGCTGTGCAGCAGCAGTGGAGCGACGCTCCTCCACCTTAACGGAGGAGCTGCCACTGCATCTCTATGATGTGAAGGAAGAAATAGTCAAATGTTTACGCATATGGGTAATAAATTGAGTAAAAAGGTCCAGACCAACTTCCCAACATCAGAAAGGAAGCAGGATAAGGGGAGGGAGAGAAGGAGGTCAGAATATGAATAGTTAGAAGGGGCCGGGGTGCCACGAGGTTAGACTTGGCAATCAGAGGTGTAATCACTGGAGGTCTAAACCATGGCATCCTCAGGGTCCTACAACCTGGGTCTGACTCTATTAGCACTTTGGTAGTTTTTTTATAATCTGCAGCCAAAAATCTTCATGCTTTCATCAGCACATCATCATTACAGCTCTAACTGCAATAGCTCGTTATTGCTTAGACTGTTCTTACTTTTCTAATCGCCATCTCTCTTTCATTGCCACTTAGTTCCGTCAAGCTTCTTTGTAGAGAATATACTGTTGCTATAAGGGTCCTTTAACCATAGACTTGTGCTAACCCCGTAGGCAAGAACCCAACAACTTGGAATGAATGCTCGCCTTTAGACCAAATGGACTGTGGCAAAATAGTGCGCTTCTCATGGATCTGGAATTCATAGGGACCTTGTAGGAGACGAAGGTTTGGAGGATGCGTCAGGTTTAGGTTTGCAGAGTCTTTTTTTCCCCTTAGTCGATACATTGAGACGGTCGAAAGTGGCTGCATACATACCGCAGCACAGAATTCAGAGGCCTTACACTTTACCTTGATCTCTCATAGCCCTCGTGGAGCTTGAGTACCAGAGAGAGTATTGAGGATGTGACCATCCAACAAAGCATAACACCTTGGTTGCTTGGAATGCATCACATGATAACATGTTAGAGTAAGAAAATACGCACTGACGCCTCTATCATCTGCAGACCCAAGATGATCCTTTGAAATCTACACTTTGCCCTGAGTTTCTGCTGTTTCTAGGAAACGACATATGAACGACACACAAATAAAATTATAATCAGCACATGCTCACCTGTGTTGTTTCAGTATATGAGCAGAGTATCACAGCTTATTATGCTACAGCCTGACATCCAAATGAAGACTATTCTATCTCTGATGGTGACCGGGATATCTCTTTTGTCCTCCTAAATGTTACCATCCAATATATAATTAATCAACCGCACAGAGATTGAATTGAAACATGGAGAGATATGCAGTATTTCCAGCACTTCTCACTCTTTTCTATAGAAGGATCTGACTTTATTTCAGCTCAGTGTTCTGTAGGCTCTAGTATATTTTTACTATGGCACAAAATGCACTTAAGAAGACATTGTAGTAGCTTATAAGAGGTGAAAGAGGTGTGGCACAGCGGCCAGGGTGCCTGAATCCGTACCACGGGGTTCACGGTTCGATCGCCGGCGGCAGGTTAGCCCAGCAACATGTGACTCTGGGCAATAGCTCGCTTAATCTTCCCGACTGCCCCCAGTGCTGGGACACCTCTCCGGAGGTAGCTGTGCACTTTACAAATGCTGGTATTTCATTTTTATTTCATATAATACCAGAACATCTACAAATAAGGCAGTTCTGTTGAAGCAAACAATTCCCAAATCTTGAAAAATATGTTTGTATTGAAGGAAAACAAAAGGAGCGTCTCTGAAGAACTAGGGGCTCATTTTGAATGGGTGCAATGGGCCAGTGCAGAGCTGTGCACCTGTATTTCTAACATTACATTGTCTAAAGGTAATACAGTTAATTCAGCACTCCTAAGAAAAAAGGAAAGATAAACACTGTTCCCTGGAGCTCATGCACTAAGTTGAAGAATTTCCGAGTTGAGTGATTGCACTTGTGCAAGTGCACAGCTCTGGTATGTGCCTGCACTCCTCTTCTTGACTCTTCTTGTTATGGCCTACAGTAGTCCTGTATCATAAACACGCTATCAAGAACAATCCAGGGTTCTACGATACCTCAACAAACGTCATTGTTCTACATAAAACAAGAGGTGCACCACAGACAATTGGCAGACAAGGGAGTCCTTTGTCATTGATGAATTTTCTTCAAAGGTCATACCTTATAAACATTTTATTATTCAAATTATATAATAATTTCAAAAGACATGAGCAAACAGTCCGTATGACTTTACAAAACAGACCAGCCGACGCGTTTCGTCCTGAGACAGGACTTCTTCAGGGCTGTCAAACAATAAACAAAAAGATATGTACATATAAATAACATACATGTAAAAGACATATACATATTATAAAAATACTTATACACAAATATCGACACCATAAGAGCAATGACAAGACAGGACGACATTGTTTCCTAATAGTTAGAAACACTGATTTCAATTATGAGGTACATCTAAATCTGATAGTCATTTTGTTTCCACCTACAGAATTAATTTTGGGCATTTCAAACAATGTATCACATTACAATCTCATCAAAGTACTACCACATTTACAGGACCAGACCAAAGAGATATACCTTTATTTTTAAACTAACAAACTCGAGACAGATAAAAACAAACACAAGTAGGTGACAGAGATACCAATAGACAGAAACCAACGGAAGGAACAAAGTGAGGGAAAACTAACCTACCACTAGAATCGTATCGTCAGATATAGAGGGACGAGTCCTCATGAATTTCTTCTAGTTCTTGAGTTGAATATAGTTGGGAGCAAATTGTCATTTAATAAAATCTAAAATAGAAAAAAAAAGGGGGGGAGGGGGGGCAAAGAAAGAGAGTAGAACACCTAGGGTCAATCATGATACTTAGGAAAATGGAAAAAATCAAGACAGCAATTAGATCAGTCACTGGTATGTACCAGAGAAACCAAATATAACTCACAAGAAAGCGCCAAAAAAGTCAGGTCAAATCCTCGTTAATTTTTCAATCCTTAAGTGGAATATATTAAAAGGCAATGTAGCATTCAGTTGACTCTAAAGGAAAGAGAGACAGAAAAATAGGGCACCTAAAGTAAATCATGAACCTTTAGAAATAACAATCATGAAAAAAGCTAATGCAATGGTAAGTGTATTCTCAACAAAATATGAGATGACTTACAATAGGGCGCAAGGACAGCGTCAACAATGTAACCGCCAAAATTCAATAACTTGTAGTCCACAATCAATGGAACCATATGAGCTCTAGACGACGGGGATGTTTGTATATAACATCGTCCCAGAAGTCTAAAAGAGAAGTGAAAAAGAATACAATTATAAAAAATGCGAGGTTCTGAAATAAATCAATAGAGGGGGAGCATTATGCACTTCACATAGAAAGGGCTAATCCACGCGTGCCTTGTATAGCGTGGATATATGAATTTATAAAATGAAATTTTTTTTACTTATGTGCATCAGCACCAGAGAAGCAAACGGAGCTGATTATGGTGCAACAAAAAAGTTGAAGCAGGCAGAGCGTGTTAGAGTTTCCGAATCTCACCGCAATATAATATTTGCAGACTAACAGAGCACCGAGCAGTCTCCAACGGGCAGTGCGAGAACCAATGCACAGGTGAATAACCTGGCCCAATTAGCCCGTAGTTTTTAAATAGTGTATCAAGGTGCAGGAAAACGGACCACGTAGATAGTGGTCATGGTAACAAAAAAACGCCAAGTAATAGGCGTAAACTACGGCGGCCATATTGAAATGGTCTATTGAACTGGTCTATGCTCTCATTGAAGAGCCTGAAATGAACAAATAGCCTTAAATCTCGAAAACTCAAGCTAAACATACACACATAAAATCGGTGTGTTAATATTGAATTATTATGGGAAGCACCAAGAAAAGCAAGCGGAGCTGATTGCAGTACCAAAAGAAGATCAAGCAGACAGAGCGTAATCACGTTTCCAAATCTTACCGCAATATGATATTTGCAGAAAAACAGAGCACCGAACAGCACATGGCCGCCGTAATTTACCAAATTAGATTCTCCACTTGGGTTCGTTAAAATAACTATTTTCGCGATTTTTCGCATCCTCTTACAATAATTCAACATTAATCAAACAATCTTATGTGTGTCTGTCCAGCATGAGCCTTTGAGATATAAGGTCAGTTGGTCATCTGACGCTCTTTAATGAGAGCACAGGCCAGTTCAATATGGCCGCGATAGTTTACGCCTATTATTTGGCTTCTTTTGTAACCATGACTATTGCCTACGTGGTCCGTTTTCCCGCCTCCTGACACACTATTTAAAAACTGCGGGCTAAAGAGCCAGGTTACTCACCTTTATATCGGTTCTCGCTCTGCCCGTTGGAGACTGTTCGGTGCTCTGTTTTTCTGCAAATATCATATTGCGGTAAGATTTGGAAACGTGATTACGCTCTGTCTGCTTGATCTTCTTTTGGTACTGCAATCAGCTCCGCTTGCTTTTCTTGGTGCTTCCCATAATAATTCAATATTAACACACCGATTTTATGTGTGTATGTTTAGCTTGAGTTTTCGAGATTTAAGGCTATTTGTTCATTTCAGGCTCTTCAATGAGAGCATAGACCAGTTCAATAGACCATTTCAATATGGCCGCCGTAGTTTACGCCTATTACTTGGCGTTTTTTTGTTACCATGACCACTATCTACGTGGTCCGTTTTCCTGCACCTTGATACACTATTTAAAAACTACGGGCTAATTGGATCAGGTTATTCACCTGTACATTGGTTCTCGCACTGTCCGTTGGAGACTGCTCGGTGCTCTGTTAGTCTGCAAATATTATATTGCGGTGAGATTCGGAAACTCTAACACGCTCTGCCTGCTTGAACTTTTTTGTTGCACCATAATCAGCTCCGTTTGCTTCTCTGGTGCTGATGCACACAAGTAAAAATGTTTTCATTTTATAAATTCATATATCCACGCTATACAAGGCACGCGTGGATTAGCCCTTTCTATGTGAAGTGCATAATGCTCCCCCTCTATTGATTTATTTCAGAACCTCGCATTTTTTATAATTGTATTCTTTTTCACCTCTCTTTTAGACTTCTGGGACGATGTTATATACAAACATCCCCGTCGTCTAGAGCTCATATGGTTCCATTGATTGTGGACTACAAGTTATTGAATTTTGGCGGTTACATTGTTTTTTTTTTTTTTTTTTAAACCTTTATTGACATTTCAAGCAATTACACATATGGGCCTACAACCCCCGGGGCCGGCCGCTAAACAATCAGAATAACAGAAAGCAGGTCTATCACAATCAGTACCTCGGGGAGCAAAATCTCGACACTAGCATACTCCCAGTCTCTGAACAGCCCAGGTAGGAGACCAGGATAATAAAGGTTTACATTTTATAATAGAAAAGGATGGAAGGATCAGGTGCCAAACAGTTTCCCAGCAGCGAAAAATGGCAGGCAGAACGATGAACGTAAACAATACACAGCAGTCTATCTAAGCAATGGCGCTGAAACAGTAAGTTCAGGATGTGGAGGAATGACACGGCCATTTGCGCCTGCAACCCCCTGCCCCAAGACCCAGGAAACTCCACGGAAATTATGGCACTCCGGAAACAGCAGTGATTAACAACAAAGGAGGACTACCATGCTGATCCCAGAAAAAGACAAAGAAGAATAAGAGAAGAAAAGGAGGCCATAGAAAAAGGAGGTGAAAGACTAAAGGATCCCCCCCCCCAACCCCCCACCCTGCACCTCTGCAAATGAGTACGGCCCCCCCCCCCAGCAGTGTGCCTGTCGCCCCGGAACCAGACCCGAAATATAGAAGAACAGAGAAAAGAAGTGGGAAAGGAGCCCCCACCAGACGGGGGGGTAGAAAGAGTATTAATAAACTGGAGGAGGGCCTGCAAAACACGCCCCCGGTTTCTCCCTCCCGCACCACACGGTTTCCCATAAAGCATACAATAAAGAACACAAAATCGACCCTGTCAAAGAGGAGTAAGGAGGATTACGCACTTGGTACACTAACAATTATGCCATGAGAGCACACAACTCCCGAGCCCGCCCGCCTAGTAGGTGACCACCTCGGAAGGGTCAGCATCATCCTTGGCCACTCTTTGCAAACCCACCCATGCATACCCCTCGTCCCAGTGCCATGTCCAATGTTACCAGGAAGAGAAGTGTCCAATAAAACTCAGGAAGCGACACACACAGGTAGGGTAGAGGGCTCTGAAGATCGACACAGTCAGCTCTAGGGAGGATCGTCTTTCCCGATGCCGAGCCAGGATTTACACTGCACACCAGGCCCAGGAAGGCGGAATCAGCCAGGGCGGGCGACCGTTGCTTGGACGTTGCCTGGGTCGTCGGAGACCGCGCACGGGACAAGGCCACCACCCCCCGCTCAGATCCGAAACCTCCGGAACAGACCAAATCCACAGCCAGCTGATCGCACGTTAATATACTGTCCGGAGAGTCCAGGTGTGCACTATTCACAGGGGCGGCCACGACACTGTCCCCCCGTGCGCGGCGTGAGAAGTCCCAGTGTACCTGGGGATAGGCAGGCGGCAACTGTTCCGACGCTGATGTCACTCCATCGAGCTTGCTCCCCAACACCCAGGCTCCGTGAATCAGGGTGGAGTGAAGGGCACCGAGAGCCTCGAGAAGGTCACCGTACCCCAGTACAGCTCCCGGCGCTCGCTCCGCTACGCTCCTCAGAGTCACACCCTCCCAATCCTGCTGCAACCCAGTGTACAGGATGGTGGACTCTGGCATACCAAAATGGCCGCTGGGTAGGTCCATCCCAGATCGGGACCGGGGCTCAGACACAAGCGCCTCGGGTTCCATGGCACTGGTAACTGGGTTCCGAGGGCAGGCAAGCAATGTGTCCGGTGTGTGGTCACGGGCCACAGTCGTCCCCACCACGGACCAGCGCCCGCGAAACTCCGGGAGCAGCCCGCAAGAATCGGGACAAGTTACGGGCGGCGTCCGGGCAGCTCACCGGCGAAGGCTGAAGCAATCACCGGAGAGTCCTGTAGTTGCCACCTCAGGCACGCACTCGTTCAGCTACGCTTAGTGGTAGGAGCGACCACGGCGAAGCGCAGTCCGACATTCGCACCACTCCGGCAGTCCGACCCCACCCAGTCACCAAAGGCCGTTGTTGTTGCACTGCCGCCCGGCCACGGCGTTCACTCGAGATCCTGGCTCCGGGGCTGCACAGGCCGCAAACTTCAGACGGGCATTTCTCCGGCGGTACCGCTGCCAGAAACTTCGGGGTCACACGGCCGGTTGCTGCTCGCGTTCACCAACACGGGTAGATAGCGCAGGCTAAGGATCTCGTGCAGGATATCTGTGCGGGGTGCGGAGGTTCACGGAGCCGGGAGCCTACGCTGCCGTCCCGGTCGCCATCTTGGCTCCTCCCCGGCGGTTACATTGTTGACGCTGTCCTTGCGCCCTATTGTAAGTCATCTCATATTTTGTTGAGAATACACTTACCATTGCATTAGCTTTTTTCATGATTGTTATTTCTAAAGGTTCATGATTTACTTTAGGTGCCCTATTTTTCTGTCTCTCTTTCCTTTAGAGTCAACTGAATGCTACATTGCCTTTTAATATATTCCACTTAAGGATTGAAAAATTAACGAGGATTTGACCTGACTTTTTTGGCGCTTTCTTGTGAGTTATATTTGGTTTATCTGGTACATACCAGTGACTGATCTAATTGCTGTCTTGATTTTTTCCATTTTCCTAAGTATCATGATTGACCCTAGGTGTTCTACTCTCTTTCTTTGCCCCCCCTCCCCCCTTTTTTTTCTATTTTAGATTTTATTAAATGACAATTTGCTCCCAACTATATTCAACTCAAGAACTAGAAGAAATTCATGAGGACTCGTCCCTCTATATCTGACGATACGATTCTAGTGGTAGGTTAGTTTTCCCTCACTTTGTTCCTTCCGTTGGTTTCTGTCTATTGGTATCTCTGTCACCTACTTGTGTTTGTTTTTATCTGTCTCGAGTTTGTTAGTTTAAAAATAAAGGTATATCTCTTTGGTCTGGTCCTGTAAATGTGGTAGTACTTTGATGAGATTGTAATGTGATACATTGCTTGAAATGCCCAAAATTAATTCTGTAGGTGGAAACAAAATGACTATCAGATTTAGATGTACCTCATAATTGAAATCAGTGTTTCTAACTATTAGGAAACAATGTCGTCCTGTCTTGTCATTGCTCTTATGGTGTCGATATTTGTGTATAAGTATTTTTATAATATGTATATGTCTTTTACATGTATGTTATTTATATGTACATATCTTTTTGTTTATTGTTTGACAGCCCTGAAGAAGTCCTGTCTCAGGACGAAACGCGTCGGCTGGTCTGTTTTGTAAAGTCATACGAACTGTTTGCTCATGTCTTTTGAAATTATTATATAATTTGAATAATAAAATGTTTATAAGGTATGACCTTTGAAGAAAATTCATCAATGACAAAGGACTCCCTTGTCTGCCAATTGTCTGTGGTGCACCTCTTGTTTTATGTAAATACACTTGGATTCCTAAGGGAATAGGCATTTCAACAGTGGGTGCCACTGAGTGTGCACACGTTTCTCCCTCACATACAGGGTCATTACAAATAGAGTAATAGAAGGTTAGGTGCTGGTCAAGTGAAGGTTCCACTGTTAGTTCTTCATTCTCAAACGTCATTGTTCTATACTGCATAAATCCATTACTGGTGAAACCAGTGGGCAAATCATTTATGTAACTTGCCTTTAGAAGTCTTTTTACAGGCCACCATTACTCTGATTCTCACAACTCTGATTACCATTTCTTCGAATATACTAATGTCTTGTTTACTTCAACCGTGAAGTTTGTCCACAAACTCGCCATGACTGAAGTTAAGGTAGTATGTTATACCACTTGAAGTATTGGTCAGGCTGCGGTAATGTCACAACCACTATTGCAGTTGGGAATAAAGGTTTTTCATATACATCCTTCTTTTTTCTATCTTGACCAACTGTCACTGCAACATTCTTTAACATTTACAGTCAGTTCACCTGTGGCGGCCCATAATGTGGCTGAGCAGTGGGGTGGCACATGCGAACACTCCACTTCCAACCAGCCATTTACCAGTGCACACACATACTCACAATTATATGCCCATCCCACCCAAATGCACACTCACTTACGCCTAACCATTCACAAGTGTGTGCACATATACCCACCATTCAAAATCACATACGCATAACCACACCCATTCGCAGCACGCATATATACATATGTATTCACTCATACACACAAGCACCCAACATCTAATAAACACCTACCATTGTGGTGGAGAAACAGAAAGACCTCAGTGGTTCAGGGACTAATGGAAGATCGTACCACCTCCTATCATTGGCTGACCATGTCAAGGGTCAGCCCATGAGAAGAAGACCTTTCCTAATTCATACAAGAGTGGTATGAGATTAGTGAGAATTGCGGACCCCATCCCACTCTGGTACAAGGCATCACTGATAAACAGTCAGCTCTGGGCACTTCAGGCTGAAAAACAAATGTCCAGATCTGAGTCTATATGTGACACTCCACAATGTCATGAAGGGGAGGCTCTCCCAAGACCTTGCCAGGCTGCTGAGGTCACGTCCTGAGAGCTATCATATCTTCAGCCCGGCAAAGCTTGGCTCAGGCTGCCCGGTGTCTGCCCATTAGCACATTTAAAGTGCCTGACTTCCTGACCCAAAACATGATAAGAGGTGGTTAGGCTGACCTTTGCTCAGCCTGACAGACACTCATCATGCTTTGAAAAGGAGGGGGCGAGGCCTCGCCGTCATTAATGATGGGCTCTGCCTGCAGTTGGCACAATTACTCCTTAATTTACATTTAGCCGTAGTTATTCTTCCTTCTCTGCATTTGTAAGTGCATTTGATTCTTGCTCATTTCCATTTCAATAAAATATAAATATAAATTAATTTAATCTCCCTTCTCGCAATTGTCTTACTTTTTCTCTTCTCATTATAAAGCTTTCAAGAAGTATTGAATATGTTCATTTTAAATGACTTACTCTATGTTAAATTTTGCTTTTAAATGTGTCAGCGTTATGCATGAAATACTTGTTTTTCAAATATATTTTGTGAAGCATTAAGATTTACTCTATTATCAGTACCTTCACTATCAAAATCACGAATATTTTAATGTTTTATCTCCTGCCCTCGAGATGCTTTTTTTCATTGGAAGAAGGATTTTTTTAAATATAGGCAAGTTTTTGCTTTTTGGATTTACATTTAAAGAAATTGACTACTTGCCAGGAAGGAGTTGGCTCCATCACATCTCCATTCGCTGCCGAATTAATGCTTTGCTAAATGATGCTTTATGGTCCATTGACTAATGAATCCACTGCAGGAATCTGTTTGACCGCATGGTCACTGAATCAAGTCCAGCTTTTCATCCTTTCAAGGTTGATATAATTAATACTATTGAATTAAGTAACAAACAATATCTGCCCTAGCTACGATACTGTTGCAGTGATCGAACGCGTTATGTTTTATTTATTTTTTTGCTTGCTGAGGCTGACCATTTCCTTAAACATAGCTGCTCTTCCTGCTATATACACATCAGGCCTTCGATGGAAAATAGTTTAAAAGACTTGGCAGTCGCATCAATGTGTGGTGTTCTTGGACAGGGCCGGACTGGGAATCAAAACCGGCCCTGGCAAAGTGCCTGCCCCCCTGCCCCCCTACCCCCCCCAGGGCTTGGGGGTACCGCCGAGCTCTTTGCCAGGGCCGGTTTTCGGCCGATTTTGTTACAGGGCCGATTTTGCAGCTAATAGAATTTTTCTTGCCCCCTCTTGAGGAATCAGTGTGAAACTCTCCATTAATGAACTGAAGTTGAGGAACCTTTTTTGGACGTTTTGTGCAGATTCATCAAACAACAACAAAGTTATCATTGAAACAAAAATGCCCTTCTTATATAAATTCGGAGTGACGACAGCCACTGTGTAATATCTATCTATCTATCTATCTATCTATCTATCTATCTATCTATCTATCTATCTATCTATCTATCTATCTATCTATCTATCTATCTATCTATCTATCTATCTATCTATCTATCTATCTATCTGTCTGTCTGTCTGTCTG
Source organism: Triturus cristatus (assembly GCF_964204655.1). Taxonomy (NCBI): domain Eukaryota; kingdom Metazoa; phylum Chordata; class Amphibia; order Caudata; family Salamandridae; genus Triturus; species Triturus cristatus. The sequence continues at coordinate 350,301,501 of NC_140583.1, forward strand.
TCTGTCTGTCTGTCTGTCTTTAATTAAATAACAAAGGTAAAGATAAGATATAGTGAAATGCACATTAGATATTCAAAAGTTATGGTAATAACTTAAAGTTTACAAACCAGCCAAAACTCACTTAACTCTCTGGCCTCTGTGCACAGTGTGGTAAACCTGCTTGGCAGACTGCATTAAGTATAACTTGCGCCTTCTCCATGTGCACCTTTTACAATTTCATAATACATCCCTCATAATATGTTAAATCTTAGCATTCGTAACAACACTCATTACATATCAAATTATACCACTTATGAGAACACTGTGCATGGTAGCAGGGCCAAATTATAGCTAATGTAGTCTTGGCAGGGGCATAAACTATAATGTTAAGTGGCATGTCACAGAATGCAGTGCCATGTCAGCGAGTGGTGTAGAGTTGAGGGGCATGGAGTGAAGTGCAGTGTTGTAGAGTGGAGTGGTGTAGAGCTGAGTGGCATGTTGTACAGTGAAGTGGAGTGTCTTGTCGTACAGTGTTTTGTCATAGACTGTCTAAGAGTGGAGTGTCTTAGAGCAGGGTGGAGTGCTGTAGAGTAGAGTGGCATGTCATAAAGTGGAGTGGCGTGCCATAGAGTGGATTGTAGTGTTGTACAGTGGAGAGGCATGTTATAGAGTGGAGTGGCATGGAGTACCTGGTCTATGTGTATGTCTGTGCTGTGTGTTGCAGAAGCTGTGTTTTGGAAGCTTGCACTGCGAGGACCAGCAGCATTGCAGTCAAGTGACGGTTGGCGTCGGGCAAAATTTAACAAAGCCTAAGAGGCAAAGCAGAGGGTCAGTTTGAATCGGTGATGAAGTGATTGCAGAAATAGCAGCGCATACCTCTTGCCAATATGAGGAGATCCAGGGGCACAGCCAGGCAAGGTGAGAGAAGTCAGCCGCGGTCGCGGAGAAGCGCAGGCATCTATCACTAGCAATAAGTCCTAGCTTGTGGAGTTGGGCAGGAGTCCGATATAGCCGATGTATGTACTTAAAATGGATAAAGCGCAAACAATAGTTTTGGGAGATGCGTTTGATTTGATCACAACAATACAACCAATCGACTTGGGACATTTCGGCTCCAAGGTCATCGCCCCATGCAAAGCGCGCCCCGTGGGTGGAGAAAGAAGACGCTGCTAACGTGTAAGCATATTTTAGTGACCAATTGTTTAGGAGAGGAGGATGCATAGAGAAGATCAAGAGTGGCCATTGAATGGGGGGCTGGGGGCTGGGGAAATGTGGAGTGAAGCTTCCTGCAAATAGCTCTGAGTTGATAGTATAACAAGGTATCCATGGGGCCAGAGTCAGCGGCAAGCGCGAAGAATGTGTCCCCAGGGTAGAGGTCCGAGACTGTGGAGAGGCCCAGACGAGTGGCATGCTTGATCATCCCGGAAGAATGAAGAGGAGGAAAGGCGGGTGGTGAGCGAGTGGCATATTGTTCGAGGAGAGCAGATCAGAGCCAGAAAATTTGCGGAGCACGTCCCAAGCCCAGCGCAGGGTCTCAACTAGGGCTGGGCGGTAAATTCCGTTCCGTTCGCGGAATTTGCGGAATTTGGGTAATTTCGCGTTCCGCGGAGAACGCGAAATTGCCCAAAAATCTGCGTTCCGCGACTTCGCGAAATTTTTTGCTTGTTCGCGTTCTCAATATGCGTGTTCGCGAGATATTTCACCCCGAGCACGCAAACAGCGATCGCGAACAGGAAAAAAGTATCGCGAACAAGCAATTCCGCGTGTTCGCGGAATTTCTGCGTGTTCGCGGAGATTTTTTACCGTTTCGCGGAGATTTGCGTAACGCGATTACGCAAATTCCGCCCACCCCTAGTCTCAACCGTGTCGACTTCAGTACAGAGGAGTTTCGCCGGGGCGAATAGGGCAGTCGCGAGCGGCCACGGGGTGGCGAAGTCAGCCTCAACCGCGACGTGAGGTTGAAACGGAGTGCAGTGAAGGCAGAAATGAAGAAAACTGGCCTGAGCGCTGAGAGCATACCACTTGAAATCTGGGGTGCCGAGCCCGCCACGTGACATCCGAACAGTGAGGATGCTGTAGGGGATCCGAGGTTGCCGACCGGCCCAAATTAGGGTGATGAGCAGAGAGCGAACCTTAAGATTAAGGAAGATATCTGATTTATGCCTCTAATTACCCTAACCCATGTCAGCTGTCATTGGCCTGACTACATATGCGGCTGTGGGCCAGTCAACGTACACAGAAAAGAAACGGGCTATCATCTCACAGTTGTAATGTATAAAGGTGCAAACGACGACCCCATGTGTGAACCTAAAGGATTCATATATTTATATTAGCCTCCATTGCCTAATATGATATTACCTGGTACCTGGGGACATGGCCCTCTGTGGATTTGCTAAGCTCATATAAGTGAATATATGATTTGCTTGCATGAAATGGGACACCTGGAAACAGAAGCGCTGTGGAGTGTGTGATGCTACGTGCTCACAATGCAGCTTCCAGGGCTGGTGGATGAAATGATGGAGTCGAAATGATGGCGAGTGGCAGACCCAACAATAAATCAGAGCGTGGACAGGAAAAACCAACAAAATAAAGTACATACCTACCTGAACAGAACAGCATCACAACTTTAAGTAGATAATAAGAAAATAAGTGTTCAGTGTGCATAAAAGCTCAAAAACGAAAAAAATCAGAAACAAACACAGGGATGTGAGAACCCATAAAAAGAATGACTGCCAAAATAAAATGCACAGAATGCTGAATACCATGCATTGGAATACATAATTCCTTTTTGCATTTCCTTAATTTATTTTTATTCTCCTTGTATTCTATTTGCATATTCTTCTTCTCTTTCCTATTTGGATTACATAGAAAACACGCATTTGTAATGCAATAGGACTCACATTTACGTGAGACCTATTGCATTGTAGGCGGGCGGGGGGCACGAACAACGGGAGAGCTGGGGGGGGCGCAAGAAGGCACAGCAGAAAATAGTACTCGAAGTAAAGGGGCCAGTAGCCATGTAAGGATACAAATGACAATATGGTCCGTCATAGGGAGGGACTAACAGGCCTACAACCAATGGAAGGCAGCATTTAGTAAAGGACAAAGACACAAGCCAATGAAAAAGATGGACGGGGAGTGGGTGTGGCTTCTCTCCTGTACTCAACTACCGTAGATCAACCCCAGAGCAGCGCTTGCGCACTGGCTCAGGGCTTGTCTTTATTTTATTTTTTTACATTTATAGAGCGCCTGGTTACACCCACTGGTGTGTCCCCGTGCTATAAGAGCTCCCTGCAACTCCGGGAATCCGTACCTCTCATGGACCTAAAGCAGTCATTTCCTATTGTGTATAAAGCCATGTTTTCAATTTCTTATGGAAGAGTCTTTCTGATGGTTCTTCCCGAAGGGACAAGGGAAGGGAGTTCCAGCTTTTTGCTGCCAAGTAAGCAAAAGAGCGGGCCCCCATTCGTGATTTTCTTATCCTCGGTATTGTCACCAAATATTTCCCAGTAGACCTCAGGTGTAAGGGGTTATGAGATTACGTAAGTACATGGGACTTCTACCCTGCAAAATACGATGCCCTGTGCATAGTGTTTTGAATGTAATCTGTTTCTAGATGGGCACCCAGTGTAATGTATCCAGTGCATTCTTCAAGGATGCCCGTCTTGGCAGATTTAAAACCAGGCGGGCTGCTGCATTCTGGACGGGTTGCAACTTCTGGAGTCCCTTTTTGGTTGCACCTAGGTACATCATATTTCCATAGTCTAATCATGGGTCAGGGTTTTTCTCGCCGTTAGTGGTAAAATGTCTAGGGTTTTCCTTAATATTCTAACGATTCTGAAACACCTGCCTGCGACTCTCTTAATCTGAGTCTCGAAGGAAAGTTTGGAGTCTATCCATACTCCCAAGTTCTTCACCTCCGTCCTAGGGGTGAGGACTGGACCTAAAAAGTATAATATGAAAGAGGAAATAAAGAGGGCAAGGAAAGTAAGCATACATTTGTTTTAGCAAGTTTCCAAAATACATTACAGATTGAGAAATGCATTGTGCATCTTCGTGTCTGTACATTTCTACAAATACAAGTTAACCATCTTGACTCAGGTTGTCTACTTTCTATCTGCTTCTTTTTTTATTTACTTTCCTGAGTGGTGATCTCAGTCAACAGTTTCCTTCACCACCCAAGCCCCAATGCAGGACTTTTTTTTTGTTTAAAAATTTTTTATTGGGTTTTTATAGTACAGGTTACCGTTTGAGACTTCAGCAATAATGCATTTTAACAAACATTTGCGAGTATTTGAATATCATGTACAGTCACAAGGTTCGCAATGTCATCATATATCTAGCCCATTAGGTAGATGATCTTACAGTAGTTCAGGTGTCATCTCCTGGCTAGTCTCGCCTTATGTTGATATGGTCTGCTGTGTCTGATTAGGCGAGTAACTCGAGGGCGGAAATTGGTATGTCACCCTCTCCTCTATCCTTGTATGTTATCCCCATTAGGATACCTGAACATCTTCTCTGTCGGATTAGGTTGGTATTGGAACTGCTGAGGGGGGAGAACAGAACTGTGAACTGTGGGGGGGAAATTGGGTAGGGGAACGCGCAAAGTGGGCGAGGTGTACAGTTGTGTCAACTTGTGATGTGACTGGCTATAATTTGGTTGGTCTGTGCTGTTGAGTATGTGGAGGGAGAACTCGGTTGTAGGAGTGGGTGAGAACCCTTCGAGTACGTTCCAGGCATGCTGTCTGTCATGCGTGTCTTGACGTTACGCAGTGGTGGCTGGTATCTGCACTACGGGAGATAGGAGCTGAGTTTGGGGTGGGGACTGCGAGGTTTCAGGTGTTTCTCCCACTGCTGTCTCTTCTGTGAATTGGAATAGCAACTGTGCCCATTCCATAGATACAGGATGTTTACGTGTCCCTTTCACTTCCTCCTCCCTTAGTGTCTCTTCTTCCGCTGCCCCCCATTTTTTCATTGCGCCCACCCAGGTCGCCTCCGGGGGCCCTGTTGGGACTCACCAATGCATGGCTATGCCCCTCTTTGCGAGGAGAATAGCTAGGGATGCATAGCGCCATTGTAGTTTTTCAGACTTTTTTTGTGGAGGATTCCCAGAGCGCATGTTTCTCATGTGGATATGTTTGGGAGATTGACTGTCGCTCGGAGTGTCTGGTGTACCCTATCCCAGTATTGTTGTATGATGTGGCAATCCCAGAACATATGTCTAAAGTTCGCCTCCGGAGTTTGACAGCGGGGGCACGCGAATTGTGTGTCGGGATAGAAACGGTGTCATTTATCTGGCGTGAGGTATGCTCGGTGCAGGACATAAAACTGTATATTTTTGAAGAGTGCATTCCTGGAGACCTTTTTCGGATATTCCAGCGCTTGTTCCCATTCTTTATCGTGGAATGCCCGACCCACGTCGTCTTCCCATTTCTGTCGCAACCCGTCTAGGGAAGTGTTAGTCAGCTCCCGGATCGCCCTGTAATGCTAAGTAACTAAGCGTCTGCCCTCCCCCATCCGCAGTATTGTGTGCAACACTGGGTGCGTTGGGGGTTCCCCGTCTCGAAGAGCCCTGTATTGACGGCCGCTATCTAAAAGTTGCCTGTGCAGTAGGAATTGTCCTGGCTGGAGGTCATACCACTCGACCATTTGGGCATAAGTCCTCAGCTGTCCGTCTTGGAACAGAGATTCTACCTCGGTCACGTTGTGGTCGGTCCAAACCTGGAGGGCTCCTGTAGTGTAGTATTTGTCTTTCCGGGGGAGTCCTACTAAGGGAAGTAATGGGGAATACAGGGGCTGTCCTTTCGACATGCGGCGTATCCGTAACATACATTTGTGGGCCAGGGATACCTGCAGCGGGTGTGTGTGCAGTGGTTTGGTACCTGGCATTAACATTCTCCTGATGGCTGGGAGGGGTATTCGGCCTTCATCCGTAATTGTTTCCCTATATGTATTTCCGCTGTCCAGTGAGACAGCCATTGGAGTTGTGCCACTAGGAAGTATGTCTCGAAGGATGGAGCTCCCAGGCCTCCGCGTGTCGTGGGTAAGTATAATGTGCGCAAAGCTACTCTATAGCGGCCGTCTCCCCATATCAAGGCTGTGAGTAGTGTGTCTAACTCCCGAAAGAAGGAGCGTAGTGGTATCACAGGAAGATTCGTGAAGTGATAGAGCAGTCTAGGAACCATGATCGTTTTGGCTATGGCTACACGTATGATAGGAGCCAGGGGCAGTGTTTTCCAGAAGAACACTGCCGCTCGTAGTCCTACCAATGTTTTACGATGATTCCCCTCGTATAGGTCTTCGGGGCAATAGTATAGCCGCACTCCTAGATATCGAGGGGCTACGGTACTCCATGTGATTTTCTGGGTGCCCATTGTGATGTCCACGGGTGCCAAATGAGGACTAAGTTGGGAAAATCGTAGATTTGTCCCAGTTGACTTTGAGACCCGAGGTCTCTTCGACGTCCCACAGCGTTGGCCATATCGAGGTGAGGTCAACTGTGGCAGCCCGGATGTAAATCAGAAGATCGTCTGCATACAGCGATACACAGTGCATCGTGTCTGCTATTGGGATACCCCACGCCTCCCCCTCCCGCCGTAACCATATGGCCAAGGGCTCCACTGGTAGAGCAAATAGGAGGGGGGAGAGGGATCACCCCTGCCTGGTCCCTTGTTCCACCGGGAATGAGGCGGATATAAGTTTGCCAATTCTTACCCTGGAGGGGAGATCCTTATAGAGGAGTGTGTGTACGCCAGTAGAGTGGGGCCGACATTTATTTTCTGGAGGACTGCGAACAGATATGGCCATGTTAGTGTGTCGAAGGCCTTTTTGAGGTCTAGGATTAGGCACGCCGCATGCGGGAACCGGTCATTTGCCCTGTCTTGGATGTGAAACAATCTGCGTAGATTTTGCGAGGAGTTATGCCGTGGGACAAAGCCACATTGGTCTGGGTGTATCATTGCTGGAAGGATTTGACTGTAACGGTCAGCTAATATTTTCCCCAGGATTTTACAGTCTGCGTTTAATAGCGTTATTGGTCTATATGAGACTGGGAGTGTGGGGTCTCTATGTGGCTTCGGAAACGTCACCAAGATCGACTCCCGGAGCGAGCCCAGGAGTTCACCTCTGGTCAGCGCAGCTTCATACATGGATGCCATCAGGGGTGCTAGTCGGGTCGCGAAGGTGCTATAATACTCGAGTGGGAAACCGTCCATACCTGGCGCTTTGTTTTGCGCTAATGTTCTAATCGCGTGAGTTATGCCCGAGGGCATGATCTTCGCCTCTAATTCCTTCTTGTCTGCGGGTGGGATCCCTGGCATAGGCAATGGGTTGAGAAACTGAGTCAGCTCTTGGTGTGTCGTCTGTGTTGGGGCTCGGTAGATTTCTGCGTCGTAGTCATGAAATATGTGCATTATGTCTACTTGCGAGTGCTTAGGGTTTCCCGCTTTGTCTGTGAGTTCTGTGATCGGGTTTACAACTGTGTCCTGTTTGGCTAGCCAGGCCAGGAGTGTTCCAGCTCTATTACCCTCCCGATGTACTCTGGTTGCATATGTGCGAAAGTTATATTTGCAGAGGTCGCGCATGGTTTCTGCATGGGATGTTTTGGCTTCTGTGAGTTGCGCCAGGGTGGCTTTCCCTTGGTCCATGTTATGTTATGTTATGTTAATTCTGATCTTTTATAGCTCCCGGCTACTCCGAAGAGTGTCCCGGCGCTTTGACAAAAACCCGAGAAGTGAGGCCAGGGCAGATGAGAGCAGACAGAAGGATTACTGGGCAAAGAGCCATGACTTCAGCTCCTTCCTGAAAGTCAATAAATTATTGGCTTTCCTCAAGGAGACAGGCAAAGAGTTCCAGCGTTGAGGTGCCAGAAGACGGAAGGAGCGACCTCCAACTCTAGCTAGTCTGATGGAAGGGACAGAGGCCATGGACAAAGATGTAGATCTCAAAGTTCTGCTAGGAACATAGAAAGCCAAGCGCTTCCTGATGTATTTGGGCCCTACCTGATGAAGTGCTTTGAAGGCAAGGGTTAATGCCTTAAAGGTGATCCTTTTAGACATAGGGAGCCAATGCAGACTTTTTAGTAGGTCAGAAGCTCTCGCTCTCCGCTGAAGACCATAAATGGCTCTTGCAGCGGAATTCTGCACAATCTGCAGACGTGAAAGGAGAAATTTAGGCAGTCCCAGATAGAGCACATTCGCATAGTCAAGGCGAGAGCCTATCAGGGCCTGCACAGTGATCTTTCTATGCTGCAAGGACAACAACGGAAGAAACTTGCGCAACATCTTCAAGATGCCAAAACATTTTCCCGCAAGCCCAAGGATCTGAGGTCTGAAGGAAAGACCATCATCAATTTGAAAACCAAGATTTTTAGCTCTAGACGAAACATCTGCCGATGGAAACATATCGGGGGGCCACCAAGCCTTCCATCTGGGGTCAGGGGAACACCCAAAGAAGAGCAGTTCCGATTTATCGGAATTACATTTAAGACTGTGCTGTTGAAACCAGTCAAAAACAGCCCCCAAACAATCTCTGATCCGCAAAGTCTGAGCCCTTAGCACAGGTAAAGAGGAGCTGGGTGTCGTCAGCGTAGGATATGATCTGGGCACCAAACGATTCCGCCACTGCCGCCAGAGGAGCCATATCGATTTTAAAAAGGGTGGGGCTTAAGATGGAACCCTGGGGCACCCCAACCTCCAATGGCGGCATCTCGGCGGAAAAAGGTGGCGCCCAGACCGTTTGCCGGCGGCCGGTCAGAAATTACTTAAACCAGTTCAACACCATTCCCCGCAATCCGATCTCCCAGAGTCTTGAAAGGAGACCGTCATGGGAAACGGTGTCAAAGGCCGCCGACAAATCCAGCATCACCAGGATGGCCTTTCCTCCAGTGTCTAATACCTCCCTGATGGCATCGGTGATTTCAAGAAGAGCGGTCTCCGTGCTCATATTCGCACGAAAACCCGATTGAGTATCGTGCAAGATATTATTGCTCTCGATGAAGGTGGAAAGGGAGGCATGCACATGCTTCTCAACCACCTTTGCCAGAGCAGGGAGGAGGGAGATAGGCCTATAATTGGCGTGAATTAGTGGGTCCAGATTGGGCTTCTTAACTAGCGGCAGGATCAAGGCGTGCTTCCAGGCTTGGGGGACAACTCCCGTGCTCAGGGACATATTGAGCACCGGGTTGAGCAAGGGGTTCAAGGCAGGTGCTACTCGCCCAAGACATTTTGCAGGGCAAGGATCCTGCGGGGTGCCAGATTTCAGCTGAGTAAGGAGATCGAGAGAGGTTGAAGATGATAGAAGTGGAAATTCAGAGAGAGAAGGACCTTCCACCACCCCAGATGGAAGCAGGGCCGGCCTAGTCTCAGGTGTAGATACAAGACTCATAGGGGAAAAAGTATCTTGTATAGATTTGATTTTAATGGTAAAAAAGATTGCGAGCTGGCCAACCCAGAATTCAGTATGGGAATGTGAGGGCAGGATCGAAGTAGGGGAGACAAACTCCTTAACGATGCGAAAGATTTCCTTACTAGTATTCTCAGCATCGTCAATCCTTCTTTCAAAATAGGCTTTTTTCCAGCCATAATATGGCTGTGATAAAGCCTAATAGCTTCCCTATATTTAGTCTTATCCATGGGATCATAAAGGCGACGCCATGCCCTTTCGGCTTTCTTACACTCTCGTCGCATCTCACCGAGAGAGGGAGTAAACCATGGGGCAGAAGCGCGCCGGCAGAATTTGCTGGGAGTTTTCCCAGGAGCTAGCTCCTCAAATCTATCTACAAGCCACCTCTGTAGCAGATCCAGATCCTTCTCTAGACTGCCGTATAGCTGACAGGGGTGGAGGGAGAGAGCAAGTGTCAGCATTTCAGAGGACACCCGGTGAAATGCCCGTGCTGTCCTTCTGGAGGCTTCCAACGATCTTATGGAAGTCACGGTGGTAGAGGGGATATGAACATTTATTAAAAAGTGGTCGGACCACAATACCGGGGCCGGGGGAAGCATGTTAATCAATGTGGTAGAGAAAACTTGGTCGAGGATATGACCTTTGTTGTGTGTGGGAGCAGAGATGTACGGTGACAAACCCAAAGGGGCTGTAATATCCCACCATTTAACAACGTCTGTATCGTTGCGCATGTCCATGTGGAGATTAAAATCTCCCAACAGTATGCAGTGTTCAGATTTTAGGCAGAGTACGGAAAGCGCAGCCTGCAATTTCTCGAAAAAAAGACCTAACGGTCCCGGAGCTCTATATATTAAAAGCCCGACACAGGCTTGGTGAGGGGACAAGGACAGGGTAAAACCGAGGGACTCACACCCCGCGATATTCTCAATCGGAAAAGTCGCACAGGAAAAGCGCTTGTCAACCACCATGGCCACCCCGCCACCTCTACCTGCAACCCTGTCTGTCCTGATGATGATATAATCCGCAGGAACGGCATTGGCTAGATCAGGGCCAGAGCTCTCCCCCAGCCAGGTATCAGTTAGAAAAAGGCAGAGCGGCGTAGACTCCGATAGCAGGTTGTAAATATCCAAAGAATGTCTGCTAATGTCTTTTGACAAGCCCGCCAGTTTAGCCTCTGTGTTTTGCAGTGCGTTTTCCAGTGCTCTCCGCATTCCCACTACTTGTTGGCTGCAGTGTCCCCTGGCACTGTCCTTAAACGCGTCCCATTCTATTAATCTGGAGGACGCCATGCCGGGATTAAGTGTCAAGTGTTCTTGGATGTGGTCCCTGTGAATTTGAAGAAACGCCTGATCAGTGAGGCACTCTCGTGGTAGTTTCCACGTTTGGACGGGGGGATGGGGCGGTCTCCGTCTAAGGGCCACTATGTGCGCATCATGATCTGACACAACTCTGTCTAGGTAGTCTGTGTGTTGCACCTTAGGGAGGAGGGCTGCGGAGCAAAGAAATCTATCTAGCCTGACTCGTAAATCGTGCGGGATGGAGTGAAAGGAGTAGATTTTAGTGGTTGGGTTCTGTGCTCTCCAGGCGTCTACCAGAGCCCACTGATCCACCCACTGTCGGAAGTGTTCCGTCTGTTTGAATGCGGGTGATTGCGCTGACGGGGGTGAGATCTGTCTAGGTGAATGTCCAGGGTGCAATTGTAATCCCACCCTAGGAGCCATGGGATCGATGTGTGTTGGGCCAGTGCGCCCGTGAGACGGCTCCAATATTGATCCTGCTCTACGTTTGGGGCGTATATGCTTCCCAGTAGTATTGGTTGGCCTTCTAATAGTCCCGTCATCAGAGCGTATCGACCGTCTTTGTCCACTAGTCTTGTTTGTTCCCTGAATGGGATCCACTAATCCATATTAGTGTAGCCCTGGCGAATGCGGAGTACGTCGTGGCGCAGATAATGCCCCGTCATTTTTTACGGAGACGGCCTACCTTCGCCTCGTCAGGTGCATCTCTTGTAAAAGAGCTATCTGTGCTTGTTGTCTCTTAATATATGCGTAGATGGCGTATCGTTTGTTTGCCGTGTGCATACCTCTAACGTTTAATGTGATGAGTTTGATATCTGTGTTAGGGATCCTGGTTGTCATCTTGGCCGGTGTCTAGTCGGAGCTTTCCCTAAGTGTGGTGTTCTCCTCGCCCATTGTTCCCTCCCTTCAACACGTTGCCAGTCGCTTACATATCGTTTGCATCATCCGCTTCTGTTTCCTCGCTCCACTAAGGGCATCTGGGGAGTTGGAGAGAGGGAGGGGGTAAACTTAAACAATGGGAAACATTCCCAACTCGGGGGACCCATTGCATGGGGCGATACGTCCAAACTGTATTTCATATACAAACTTTAGTTCGTTGCTGGAGGGTGGCGGGTCTACATCCCAGCCAGTTGCTAACACTACGGCTGCCCGCCTGTAGACGACGTGATAGAAGTGCCCATGGATGCCGCTTCTGTTCTCAGCCACCCATTTCAGTCTGGAATAGTGTTCATTTTGTGGCTTTGTGACGAGCGTGAACGTCTGCGGTATTGTTATACCTGGGTGAGATATTGTCATGTCTGCAAGTGTCCTGGGCATCAGCTGAGCCATCTTCTCTGTGTCTCCAGAAGCCTCAGTACTGTTATATCAGTCTGTCCACCGTTTGAGAGGTCACTATCGGGGGTGTCACTGAGCTCTCTCGGGATGTGTGTGCATCTCTGCCATCTTCTTCTGAACTGAACAAGTATGGGCCTCCCTCTACGTCCGAGCTCTCTCCTGTTAGTTTCATTGTCGCCGCTGCTTGCAGTGATCTCCTGCGCTCCGTTATGATTTGTGCGTGGTCAGGAGAATTGGTAGTTGCTGAACTGGACCACGTGCTGGCCCCAATGCAGGACTTGACAGGATTACAAGACTGATTTCAAGTTCCCCATAAAACTTTACAGTTTAAAAACAGTTTAAGTCATAATGGGACTAAACAGTTTGATTTACTTTGAAGAAAGGTTGGGGGACTTACGGCCAACCAAGTGTCAAATTGCAACTTGCCAAAAAAGTTTCATATTCAGGATCACCCCGGTATAGTAGTAAAACCAAAAAAAGAATATTGTTGGGTTATTCTTTGAAATAGCTATGAATTATTAGCTTTGCATATGCATGGAATTATTCAACATGTGTGCACGTCTGTTTATTTTTCAAACATCCACGAACCAGCATAGAGGGAGGACTTGGAGCTTACCATCAGGACTGTGGGTGAGGACATAGCTACAGCAAATCCTGCCTGAGTGTAGCCACCGGTGACCTTCAGGCCCTCCCCTCACTAATGGAGCCAGTGCAGACACGTACCTGAATGCAGCAGAAGGTGGACTTGGACGTGAACGCCGGACGGAGAGTCGCGGTTTCGTGCTGCTGTGTGGCAAACCACGGAGAATGAGTTGCTGTTGGTCTCTGCGCCTGATTTCCTGATTCCCTGTCGGACCTCCCCTGTTGGATGGCTCAGGCTTCCATAGCCCAGCAATCTAAGCTCCGGGTTCTTGTACAAGGGAAATTTCATATGTTTCAAGAAGCACATGAACTCCTTCAGAAAATCACTGCTGGAAAATAGAGAACTAAATCGGGTTGTCTTTTGATGGCTTTTTTTTTTCTCTTTCTCTATTTGTCTCTATTTTTTCTCATCATGAGTAAGGGAGGGGCAGGGTCACCAGGGGTACAATAACATGGCACCCAGTTTGAGGGGTAGTCAATGGGAGAATGCAGGGGGTATGGTGGGCGATGCGCCATCTGCAGGGGTCACGGGGAGAGTGGGGTCTTGGAGGGGGTGCTGGAAGGGGTAGTAAAAGGAATAAATGAACAGGAAAAGTATGAAGCTTGTAGGATTAGTTTACAGGGGAGGAGTACATTCCAGGGATTGATTTCGAGGCGAATCAATGGGAAATGTAAGTTTGAAATAGTGGGAGAAAATGTGGAAGGCCAACCAAGATTGAACCAAAAATGTAGAATATAAAAATAGTTACATGTAATGTTAAATTGGATAACTTCCCTCTCTCCCGAGATTATATTTTTAAATACGGCCCCTATATTTATGGTTTGGGAGGCATTCAAAGCTACTTTTAGAGGCCAGACAATATTATATAGGGCAAGAATAAATAATTTACGGAAACAAAGGATTCTGGCACTAGAGGCTGCCGTGGAGAAGGCTAGACTAAATGCAACCCTAACAGATATACCAGAGCCCATCATAAAAGCACAACAGCAAGAGCTAGCTAGAGCCAAGGAGAAATTGAAGGATTTTTTCCTGGGAGAGGAAATTACAGGAAGTAAGGCTTATCGACAAAAATCCAGCAGATTGGTAGATTTCTGGCTTGGTCCACGAAAAGTCAGAAAACTGCTCAATTAATTAGCCAAATTAAAAATCCATTAACAGGTATGTTAGAAGATGACAAACAGGAAATTGCTGAGGTGTTCCTTGCCCATTTTAATCTAATTTATGCAGAAACACAGACGATAGACGTGGCAGAATTAATGGGTTACTTTGAAGCGCTGGAGCTACCTCAGGTGTCACAGCAGGTTTCGGAGACATTGAATGGCCCAAGAGGAATTCCAGAAGTTCTATCCATATTAAAAAGTATGCCCAATGCTAAGGCCAGTGAAGTGGACGGGATCCTGGCGGAAGTGTATTAGGCATTTCAAGTAGAATTACCTCCCTTTTTTAGCAAAATTGTTCAATCAAATAAAGGAAGGTATAGACATCCCCAAACTTTTTAAGGAATCAGTGCTAGTAGTTTTTCTTAAAAAGGATTAAGGTCCCTGTGACCCCAGCTCTTATCGTCCTATTAGTTTGTTAAAGACGGACTATAAATTGCTTATGAAAATATGGGCAAAAAGGATAGCTCCATGTGCACAACAAGTGGTTCATGCTAACCAAAATGGTTTTATCCCAGGATGATTAATGGCATCTAATACGTATTTTTTAATACAAGACATTGATTATTTCTCCATCAATAAGATTAATGCGGTAATTATTATGATGAATGCCGAGAAGGCTTTTGATTTATTAGACTGGAGTGACTTATTTTGTATTTTGGATAAGTTTGGTTTTCCGTTACAATTCTTACAGATGCTAAAAGAAGTATATAGTTATGCGGAAGCCAAAATTGTCATAAACGGATCAGAAGCCGGTAAGTTTAATATTAAGCGTGGCACACGGCAGGGATTCCCGTTATCTCCCATTCGGTTTTCTTTGTTTATTGAACCCCTACAAGTTAGGATTCAGAAGAGCTTAATGATCTTGCCTCCCATTGAGGGGATGGCAAAAATTAAGCTTTATGCGGATGATATTATTTTATATCTTAAAGCAGGGGCTTCTAATGTTCAGAATGCTTTTGATGAAATCCAGAACGTTACACAGGTGGGCGGTTATAAAGTGAATCAAGCGAAAACTGAAATATTAACATTCGATTTGATTCCTTCGAATATCCCAGCTTCCATTCAGTTAAGGCCACCACACCCAGTTAGATATTTGGGGATACACATTATAAAGGATTTTGGGCAGTTATTTTCCTTGAATTTTAATAGTATGCTCACAGAAGTAAAAAAGTTATTAGATAAATGATCTCTACTCCACTTATCATTAATAGGGAGGATCTCTATGGTCAAAATGTTGGTGCTTCCTTTGTTTCTGTCTCTTTTTAGCAACCTCCCTTTGAAAAATCCGAATTATTATTTTAAAGAGTTAGATCAAACAATTAGGAAGTTTGTAGGGAATAATAAACACCCCCGGGTTAAGATATCTACATTACAATTGGATGTAACATCAGGAGAACTGGCACTCCCGTATTTTTCAATTTATTATCAAGCTTCCTTAGCTAACCTACTTTCGCAACTGGGTAAGGAAAAGTCAGTTTTTGACAATTTTCTGTTAATACATATGCTGAAGGAAAGTGCTATAAGACTCCCTGTGTTTTTTACGTCTGGCGAAACTTCCTAAAAAACAGATATAAGGTGATACTGACGTTAGTGGAAATAACCCAGCTATTTTTTAAATTACAAGATATTCCAGCATTGCATGCATACACCCCTATTCAGGATTGCACAGTAGGAGGTCTCATATTGTCTAGAGGGCTTTATCAAGTTTGGCAAGAACTGGGTTTTGCTCAGCTTGGGGATTTTTATAAACATGAAACATTAATCACATGGTAAACGGCTCGATTACAAATCACTACATTGACCACTGCCCTTCTTTTGAGTTTTCTCCAGTTAGTTATTTTTCTCAAAGCTAATTATTCAATGATGGGTGAGATGGCACGTCAAATCGCCAAGCAGATGGCAAATAAAATGGTGGGGATCGGTTGTTGGTATCGACTAGTACATCAAAAGGCCCATTCCGAAGAGATTTTGACAAAAGAGCTCCAGAAAATTCATTCAGAGACGGGTTGCAAGTTCAATGTTAAAGAATGGAAACAGCTTAGCGAGCTTGCGAATAAAGCACTTAGAGGCGCTAATTACAAGAGAATGAACTTCTTATCTAGATGGTTATTATATTACACACTCCAGAGATTGCATAAAATGTTTCAAACAAGCTTGAATCAATGTTTTCGATGTAATAAACAGGGTGATGGTGGATGGGTGCATATATTTTATGAATGTAATAACTTACAGCAGTTCTGGGAAGGGGTTTTTGCCGAGATGTTTCTGATTATGTCTTTGACAATTGAGCCTTTAGCTATGTTGGTTTTATTTGGTTCCTGAGGGGAGGTGAAATGTTTAACAAAATACCAGCAGTATTTTATACTAATCTCCTTAGCAGTCGCTAGGTCACATGTCCTTCAAAATTGGAGAACCAATAAACAACCCAGTATTAAGCACTGGTTTAATGAAATGTCCAGGACTTTTAGATTTGAGGAGGCCTGTGCAAAGCATGTAGGGGCTATTGTAAGATTTAGAGGTATTTGGCAAAATTGCTCTTCTAATGGGTTTGCAGAGGAAAGGAGTTTATAAGACCTGGGTGCTTTATAGGAACTTTTTAATAATTCTCGCTACTAGCACAATGCACTTTAGATAGTATGTGATCCTCTAGTATCCTCCAAAAACATTTGCACATTGCACTTTTCAAGTGGGCAGAGGTATATTTGCTGCTAGTCTCATATGCATTTTAAACAGAATGTTTCCCATTGTGATCTCGTTATTTTGGATCATAGCTGTCATTTATTAAGAATGGATAAACTACAGGGAGTATGCCTGAGTATCGGCTATAACGTAATGTGGATTATTGAGCATATGTTTTATATTCTTCAGATTAGATTTATTATGGAATGTTGATATATAGCCATTAATCAAGATTTATCAATTTTACCGTCCTGGAGTTTCCTATTGTTATTGGATATCGATTACCTGTGCTTCTTGTTATTTATTCTGTGATGTCCTATAGCTCTCCTTTGTTTATTTTCCTGTTCTAATAAATAAAATTTAAAAAAAATTAAAAATCCACAAACCAGCACCAGCTCAAATCAACTTGTCACTGCAGGTACCTTACTTCATTAAAGTAGCTTTACGTCTGAGCACCTGCACTACTTTCATCTACTTCAGTACGTATCTCTATAGATATATGTAACTAATTAAATTATTAACAATGATGGACCAACTAGAATGACGTCATTAGTCTCTTGACATGGCTAAGTGTTGGAAATATTCTGCTTGCAACAGTCAGACAAAGTTTCCTTCAGTAGCTGTTCTCAAAGAAATCCATTTTTTCCTCAGTGCTAATAAGAGGTGTGCTGGTCACGAGGAAAGATACTTGGGGTGTTCTATGTACAAACAAAATTGCATGTGTAAATTCTGCTCTTCTTCATAAAGATTTTTGAAGCAGAAAAGCTTTTTAGCTTCGCAGCCCATCAAACTAAAAAGAGGGTAAATTGAAATGTGATTTTTAGTAAATTTACTTTCCTTCTTGTACAATGTTCCCAGTACCATATCTGCAACTAAATACAATAGGTTGATGTGAGTTCTTAGCAGCAGGATAAGAAACCAAATCCAGCTCCCCCTGCGACAGTTCTCCTATCCAGCTTGCCCACAGTCCGCTGCCCTCTGCTGCCTGTCTATCTGCTGCCTTCTATGTGTGCCTCCTCTGCTCGTTTCTTGCTCTGTTTTGCTTTTTCTGCTAGTTTTTCTGCCCTCTGCTTTGCATTTTCCTATGCATTTTTCTGCACTCTGCTTTACCCTTTCTGCTCGATTTTCTGCCCTCTGCTTTGCCTTTCCTGCTAGTTTATCTGACCTCTGGTTTGCCTTTTCTGCTCGTATCTGCCCTCCATATTGCCTTTTCTGCTATTTTTTTGTGCCCTTTGTTTGGCCCTTTTCTGGTCTATTTTGGCTTTTCTGTTTATTTTTCTACCATTTGTTTTGCCTTTTCTGCTCATTTTTATACCCTGTCTTGCCGTTTCTACCCGTTTTTCTGCACTCTATTTTGCCTTTTCCTGCTTGTTTTTTCCCTCTTTCTGCCATTTCCTCAAGACCTGGCTTTTCAACTGAGAACTTGCGCCCAGATACCCCCATGGGTGACAGTACTGCACTCTAAAAAATGCTGATTAATTGAAGGAAGTTATTTTAATCACATATTGATGCAGGGGTTTCTGGCAAAGCCATTCTCTTGGCATCAAGCATGGCCTTCTTCATCTTCAGTTACATTTCCATAAAAAGGCAGATACTGTAATCACCACTGGTTTGCAAGCACTCCACTTCAACTCAAGACATTTCAAAACAGTTGTGAGTAATACGGCTTGATAATCTATACTTAAGTGTACCGATTGTTTCTTCTTCTACTTTAATTTCAATAACCGAATGTAAATTATCTGTGCGGCAACACTGTGGTCAGACTCTGTTTATACTATTTGAATGAAATAATTTCTCTACAATGCATACAAAATAAACTCTCCATGTTAACCAAGAACCCCCTCTCAAACTGTGTGCATTAACCACAAAAACCGGTATTCACATTATGCAAATAATATAAACTTTTTTTCCCGCTGGTGGCTTACATCTCTCGCGATCCACCATAGTATTGTCTCCTGCTCTAGCCACATACAGCTACTATGTGAGTACAGCAACCCAGCCGCTCATAAGAGAAAATGCTCTAACTCATCACAGGTGAATTACAGTTGGCATGGGTTAGGTAGAGAACCTCTGTTGCAGAAATGACAACTACTGGTTGAAGTCCACACTAAGGACTAAGAACCTAGGTAGTTAGCAAACACTGAACTGTACGAATACTGAGCAGCAAAACATATCTTGTGACTACCTCCAACTATTATGACAAATCAATGCCTGTCACCCTCTTCAGACCTGTGATTTCCCCTTAAAGCAGGTCATACAATGTGTCTGTATTAGCTTGCAGTCACTCGTACCAGTCACTATGCTGTGGTACCAGAGACAAAAGAGAGCTCAATATATGAAAAGAGTAAAAATGCGACTGCGGAAATCACTCAGGCTCGCAAGTCCTTGCCCAAACTGTGGCCAGATGTGTGTGAGGTCATAGCCATTACAAATATGGAGGGCAACAAGAGAGGATTCAAATTCAGATCTCTTGTACTGTAGAAAAGATCAGATAGATATTTTTCCAGGAGTCTCTGAAGAACATTAAGCAAAAAAGCAAAAAATAAATAGCGTGGGGGAGCTTAGACAATAAATCTATGATCATAAGGAAAAGATAGCTGAAAGAAGATTCACTAAGAGGAGCTCCACAACGATCATAAGATGAAGAATATTCCTAAATATACCTTCTCACAACCTAAAAAAATAAGTGTTGCACTTACTTTGGTTTTTGGAATCTGGGGTACTCCAGCTAGTAGGGCTGCCAATTGGAGTGGCTCTGCTATTCTCTGCTCCCAGGCAGTGTTGATCCCAGCCTGAAAAGATCCAGGCATTTGCCCTACTTGCCTGGTGATATGTGGTTGGTGATGCATGGTGCTGGCTACACTGCTAGTCCCAGGAGTGGTTTCAGGTGTTGGTCCAGGTGCTGGGATCATTGTCATGCCGGTTTAATACGTCGCAGTGCTCCAAAGTGGATCCACAGAATCTCTTCCTCCATAGCACATTCCAAGGCCAGTCAGGCCCAGGGAATCAGGTGTTATTAGGAGTGCATCTGATTGGAGGAGGCTATACCACACCAGAAGTGTTAGCATAGCCTACCACAGGTACAGAGAAGATTTATGGCCATTGCAGTCTCCCTTGCCCCCAGCTCTCTCTTCATCCCATGGAGATGGACCAGGTATAGCAGGCATACATTTTTAAATCTCCCTATGGAGGCAAGCATATTTGCTTTTCAAATTTACCAAAGACTAGACCATTGAAGGCCTTGCCAATTGCAACACAGGCTTCCTGTATGATTACAACGGAAGAAAGACTGACCTCAAAACCCTTGTTACTCCATTTATGGACTTTACAGCAGCTTGGATAGGACCACACTGTTTGTCCTATCTGAATTTATGGAAACAAAGATACATCTACGCAGGCCGCTCAATTGCTCACTGTATTGCCTAACTTCAAGGTTATTACAAAGGTTTTATCTACCAGAAAAGTGGTTACATTTTCTCCTTCTCATAATTTCAGTTTCACAAACAGTTAATCCGTAAGGAGCCTTTTTACATAACAAAGTGATAAAAGAATGATTATTACAAGGGCATGCAAGGATTGCAGGAGGATTGTCATTTAGATTGTTCTCAATCCAGCTAGAATAGAAATTAGACTGCAAAGAGATTGTGATAGGAGACTGTTGATGCACAGTTAAGGTGCAAGTTCTCATCCGTTACCTCTGCACTTTTTAATTTCATTTTAGAGTGAGCTTTTGTGTGCTGTCGTAGCCAATTGGATAACAGACTAATATTTTAATTTATGAATTGTAGGACTACTAAAATATATACCCATTCTGAGAGCTAGTTGCAATATATTACGTTGACACTTTGTGCTTGTATGTCTATCTCTCTTCTAGGAGATAAGTGTTTGCACTTAGGGCCTCATTATGATGTCGGGCGGAAAGCCTCCCCCCTACAGTCTGAATGTCCTAGACAGCGTTGGAACCCTTCCAACCGACTCGGTCGGTTTACAATCCACCTGACCGATTATGATGTTTGCGGTCAGATTGTAAACCTTGCTGTCGGTTCCGACTGTCTCTCAGGGAAGTCGTCTCGGTCGGAACTACATTGTGTAGCTCTTCAGACAGCGTTTCCGACCGACCAATTACGATGTCGATTTCCAACAGCCTTACTGCGTCGGCCTGTCCGACATGAAAAGGCTGTTGGAAAGTGACGTTAGGGGCCTCTAGCATAGCCCCCTTCATTCTGTGGCCTCTGGTTGGAGGCCATGAGGGTACCTAAGAGACCCCCCTGTAAAACTCCATGGGGTGCCTGCCACAGGGTGCTTGGTTTTACACACACACCATCTCCCCATATGAGCCTGTGTTGTCGGTCAGAACACAGGCTCTCATAGGGAACAATGGGACTCTGACCGAACAGTGTTCGTTTGCATTGTAATTGGTCGGGTGGAACCGCAGACCGCGAGTCAGTCGGTTCCCTACTCTGAGACAGTGTTGGGTGGAAACGTTCCACTCGACATCGTATTGAGGCCCTTAGTTGCCCAAATAGGGTTTATGGTTTTCTCTAATGCTTTTCTTTAATACATACTTTTGTAACTTATTATCTGCTTTAGCCTAACTCTGTATATATTGGTGGTGCATTTTGCTGCAACAAGAAATCTCCTCAAAATTCGGGTTCCTTTCTCAGATTAGTTTGAATTCTGTCCACAACAAGCTAGCTCTGTGGTTTATGTTCTGTCTTGTTCTATGTGGCCCTCTTTTCCATTTACATGCTTTCCATATCATTTATTATGAATCTTTCTGTCTGCTTTCTTTGCCTCACTCTTTAAGCTGACCTTGTTTCTATCTTCCCTACCCTCCTTGAGACCACACATTTCTCCTATGATGTCATAGCACTCAGTAAATCCTTTTCTCTACACAAACACTTCTTCAATCTCATCTCAATTCTTTCAAAATTCCATACCCACCTAATATCTACACATGCTTCAAATGTTTTCAAACATGAGATCATGAGAGTGTTCTCTGCAACACATATAGCAGATGCAGGGGGGAATATGAAACAGCTGTCATTCCCCACCCCATAATAACGCAATTGGGATGTAAACTTCTCAACTTAATTTAATGTTCACTGTGTCTCCAAAATCCTGTATGGAAGTAATTTATCTGTTTCTCCCCCACCTCCCATCAAAGGAAATTTTTCAATTTCTATCAATATAACCTAAGAATATGATTCAAGTTACCATATTAAACTTGCTCGCTTTGATCTCCAGTTGACATGCCTTCTTCGTTCAATGGTGTTAGAGTTCATTTTGCCCAACTATTCCTCTACTTCTCTGCTCAATAATGTTATCATGCAAATATTATTTTCTGCTCTCGCATCCCCTCCATTTTCTTGGATGACATCCTTTCAATCTCCCACATTCTCCTCTCCGTTTGCTTCCCAGACCTTTTTTTGGTTCCTAATCTTCCAATTCGCTCTTTTTTCACCCCACTGGTCCTTTTCTCTCAACCTTCAGCACTTAATCTTGCTCTTCTTCCCTTATCTTTTATTTCCACCTTCCCTAGAGATGATATATTGTTTCTCCCCACCTCCACCAGTTACTTGTGTTGGTCCTCCTACTACCTTCTTGGATGATAACCTTCTCCCATCACAGCACAGACTTCTACTTTGAAAATCCCTCACCCTTTCTCCTTCCTCTCTTCTCTCTGTACTCTACTATTTTCTTCTGCTTCCAGAAACATTTCCCCCTACCTCTTTCTCTCATCATCCCTCTACTCTATTGCTCCCCACATCCTCTATGCTCATAATGCTTCCCAATGATTCCTGTGCTCATCTCTGATTTTGACCTTGTCACCCGATCCATAAATGCCTCCTCTGCACTTTCATGCTTGTGGAAACTTTCAAGTTGGCTTTGAGGACAAATGGTCTGAAGATTAATTAAGCCATGTCTGTACATCCAACAGCAGTTGAAAGTCAATCCCATGGGTACTATGTCACACTTAACATTGTGTGTTAACCTTATCTGGTACCCTTCATAATTAGCTCCGTACTGTACTGTCAAGAGGAATAGCCTTAATCCCTGACCATATAGACCTAGACCTTACTTCTCCAATGAGGTCATTCAGGCCCTCCAAGAAGATTATGTATTTTCCCTCTAATTAAATATCACAGCTTCAGATTTCCCAATCAACCTTGAACAAAGGCCTTCCAACAATTCATAAGGATCCTTCCATTGCCTGATTCTGGAAATTGAATCCTTAGAAGCATCTCCTATAAGACTACTTGTCATTTAACATGATCCCAGTGACAATTCACCTTTTATAGAACAATATATGGAGGATACTACCGACAGGGCCGTTTCTAGGTGTTTTGCCTCCCTAGGCGAGAATTGAAAAATGCCGCCCCCTCCCTTTTACTACCATCACTCTCTCCCCCTGTCATCCAGGCTAGAGAGGCACACCCTCTACTGCCGAACCCTTCTATGTTACTCTCATTTACTATCAGGAAACACAATCACAACAGTCAATCCTGCAAAGGACCTCAACGAAAGGCACAGGCCAGACCGTTATGGTAGCCATATACTCACTGAACTATGTACATGGATGCCCAATAGAGCCTTGTGTTTAAATACCACTGAGGCGTCAAGTGCAACTCGTTTTCAAAACCAGAAACAACTTAACCTTCCGGCAAGCACGCATGTAGACATGCAACGCCCACATACGAAACGCAATATTATTTTTGCCTACTGCCAGCAATCCCCCAATCAAAAGCAAAAAACATTCATTGCCCCATTAAAGTGCCTACCAATTGACACTTCTAGGAGGAGACGCGTTGGGGGTCTCTAATGAAAGAAAAAATAAACATTCGGTGATGTCGAGCGACATTATAAAGAAAACCCCTCTTCTTTCAACAGGTTTTTTTTCTGTGCAGCGCTTTTTGCAACAGCCCCTCGCTGCAGATAATTAGTAATATAACCCAACTCAATAGTGTTAATTTTGTTGGCTGAGGAAAGACTGGGTTAACTTTATGAAAAATTGCAGAATTTGTATCTGCATATTATCGAGAACTTTTGGGGAAACTGCAAAATTAGGAGGAATTATGCTAAACCGGCACTTAGTGCTATATAGTGTGCTAAAAATCAGTGCAAAAAACAAATGCCGCAAAAAGCGACCTCTCGCATTCTGGCCATTCGCGTTTTTCCCAATGCATGCGCTCGTGCAAAATAAATGTTTGCGAATTTGGTAGAAGGAAGAACAGTATTAATGCAGTAATTTAATTACTATCGTAACATGGTCTTATGCGATCCCTCGTAAAGGCACCCTAGCTTACTTTCATTCTTCCAACTATACCCGTTCCCACAGACACATTGCACTCATTCAACTCATTCATCCATTAATTCATTCACACATTAAAAATGCTTGTGTGCTCAATCCTACCTGAGCCTCGTCCCTTAGGGGTCCCTTAGCCTTCCTTGCAGGGGGTGCTCCTGAACTTTCGCAGGTGCAGCTGAGCTTTGACCCTTGGTAGGTGACCTTGAACAGATTGTCGAAGTGCTTCTTTTTATGTCTTCTAGACCTCGGCCCAGGACAAGGCCTCTGCCCTGATGCAGCCGCACTCTGCCAGCTTCTGTCTTTGCCTCACTCCTCACTCCTCGTTGAGGGGTCCTCACTCGTGACTGCTGCATGTTGGAGAGTGTGGTGTGTTGTCTTTCAGTTTCGTGTTCCTGCTCTGCTTCCTCGAGGACGTCCCCCTGTGACTCCCTTGTGCGGCCTCGTCGTCCTACATATATGGTCCTGGGCAAGGGCCTCAATCCTGGCCTCATAAATCCCTCCCACAGGTCTCCACTGTCTCATGTAGGCACACTGCGCACCACGGAACACACACAGCTTCATATATAGTGCTGTATAAAGCGCCTACTGGTTATACGTCTTCAGAGGCTGTTTATGAATTTATGGTGATGAGAAAAGCCTCTTGCGCCGTGCTCTTTGTTATTATACTACGTCATCTGATTCAATGCTCCCCAAAAGCAGCACGAGGCCCCCTACCAAGTATTTTTTTGCAGGTTTATATAGCGCAAACTCCACCTGAAGGCATCAGAGCGCATCACAAGAGCACCAGTTGCGTTACAGATGGACACATTCATTTTTAGGCACGGGGAGATTAAATGATTTGCCCAGAATCACACAGTATTGCGCATCCCTGCCGAGACTCCTACCCGGTTCCCCAGCCTTAAAATCGGCTGCTCTAGTCATTTAGCCACATCCTCTCCAGGTAATCCGTGAAATGAATGTCTGATAGTGAAATGTGGGTCCCTCACCACTGTCCTCAATGCTACATCATGCCACCTTGAACCTATGACTGGATGTTTAGACTCTGTACTCCCAGAAGTCAGGGGAGGGACGGCAGGCACGAGGCACCCGAACTGGCTCCAACTCCTAAAACTGCCACTGACCTTTACAATGAACTTTCTTTCATGTGCGAGCGAATCCGCAGCACGCTTTTGCAATTGATCCGCAGCACGCTTTTGCAATCGCTCACTTCGGCGTTGAGCATGACGACGAATAGTTCAAGCAGAACATAGCGGCTCAGATGGCTGCCACTTGCCCTGAATGATCCTAGAGGCTCTTCCCGTGTGATGATCTGGTGGAAGGCGGGCGGCGCGAACGTGATTTTCGTATGTGTAACGTCAGTAGCGGCTCTTTACTTTCGTAGGTTCAAATAAAATAAAAAATCCCCCTTTTGCCGCCCTAGCCCTTTTGCCGCCCTAGGCAGCTGCCTAGTCTTGCCTAATGGTAGAACAACTTCTCTGATTCCAACATCTTTCTAGGGACACAGAGGAGACTCAAGAGACAGTGCAGCTAATCTATTCACTTTTTTTCTTGTCAAGCAATTATCTCACCCAACACTGGCACACATCTACTTATTGTAAAGGTGCCAATAAGGATGTAATCATCTCTAGGAATGACTTGCTCATTAGCACAATCCCAGTCCCCGTAGAGTGGTCAGACCATTTTTAGATCCCTTTTTATATGGTCTTTACATACAGGAGAACCTGCGGGTTAACATGGTAATCAGACAACAAAAACATTGATATAATTTCCCTGATACTGAGAACTCATACTCACCTTTCTCACATCAATCACAACTAAGATATCAATGTTCTCCAAATACAATAAATGCTTGTCTGAAATTCTCAAAAAGGTAGCACTTTAAAAAAAATTAAAGGAAAAGGCAAAAATCCTCTCTCACCTGTTTTTCGAGAGAACTCTACGAACATTGGCCAGCAGACTCTCTCCTTAATAGACATTTGAATATCCTGCCGCTGGATCAAAATCATTTGCCACATTTTTTTGAGGAGAAAGTTAAATCCATTAAACGTTCTCTGCTGCATCTTTCAGACTCCAGGAAACACAGGAACTTCATCTGTAAAATGAAATCTAATTGGCTCGATTTTGATCAAATCTTAGAACAAACCCTCTTAATACCTCCAAGCACTTTATTGACCCAATTATGGCTAACATTGCAAAAGACCATACAGAACTAAATTAGTAAGTCTATCATGGCTCAAGGATTGTACCTACATGCATCAAAGTTGGCCAAGATACTTCTATATTGAAAAATCCCTGAGCTGATACAGGAGACCATAACAATATACACCTGGTTTCATGATTGCACTTCATCGCAAAGGTCATTGAAAGCAGTTTAGTATACATCTCAGAAATGTATATTCTCAGATAACAAGTTTCAAAGCTTTATTCGACAGCATGTCATAAAAGCAAATAAACATCCTATCAATACAATAAATACTATATTAAGATACATCTTAAAAATACATTAAATCATGATGCTGGCGAATAGTTTATAAAACGTCATCATACAATTAATCTATTTAATTTTAAAATATTCAATTAAAAATAATCTTACATCATTTGGTGACAAATAAGTTCATTGGCCTACTTCTAAAGATTTTAGGGCGCGAGAGCGTATTGACCATGTCCACCCTAAGAATGTGGCAACAGCAATGGCCAGACAAGGAGTGCAGTCAGATTCAAGTATTCTTAAGGCAGTTTTGTAACTACGTGTTCCCAAATTTAAGCATACTGGTTTTAACCACCTATAACGTGGAGCAGTATACAAGGGACATACAAACAGCAAATGACCTGCATCCTCGATCAAATCTTTACAATGGGGACATTTATTGTCCTGGGATGATGACCATCTATGGGTAAATGCTTTTACTGGGAGGGACACAATTCTAAACTGAAAATACAGCATTCTATCAGTGGGCCTCTCTATAATATCCCAATATGCCTCGCAAGATGGTATAAATTTTATATAAAAAAAATGACCAGTCAAGTTGGTATTTTGGCCAGAGCTAAAGGCAGACATCAAGGTCATATCGCAGTACAATTTTTTAAGAGTAGATTTAGAAGGGAAGCTTGAACCTTCCAATTGATTCCATAAATGTCCTAATTCCAATTTTATTAGTAAGTCTCTAATTTGCTTTAGCCATGAGATGGAATGAAAACGGTCAGCCCTAATAATATCCTTCAAGGCGATGGCATAATGGCCTAATTCAAGAGTTACCATAATCCGTCGCCAATAAAGGAGAGGGCGCAAACGTGCCAAATCCTCAACTTTCTTCCTGCCTAAGTCATAGGTGAGCGGAATTATTGGGGTACTTTGAGGAACTCCTGTTATACAACGAAGGAACTTATTTTCTGCCAGTCTTAGTTGGTTCAGATTAGCAAAACCCCATAGTTCCGATCCATACAAAGAAGCACTAACAACTTTCATGTTGTAGATTTCCAGTGCTGGGGTGATGGTCTTGGTCAAAGAGGATTTAAATTTAGAAACTATTGCACCTGCTAACTGGTGAAATTTTAAAGCAGCCATATCAATGTGGTTTGTCCATTTCATATTATTCTGGAGGGATATTCCTAGATATGTGAATGCCTCGACCTGTTCCAGCGGGACGCCAATAAATTTGATGACACCTCCAAAGTTTTTACGCTGGTTTAAGCACATAAACTTAGTTTTGGAGGTATTTATCTCAAGACCTCGTTCGTGACAAAAGTCTCCAAACAGGTTTAGTGCCTTTTGTAGCCCGCTGGGTGTCCGCGAAACTAACAGCGTGTCGTCTGCGAACATGAGGACCGGCACACGAGACCCTGCCAATACAGGGGCATCCGTGGGGGAGCCATTAAGATGGTGAACAATACCATTGATGTACAGGGAGAACAACGTGGGTGCCAAGACACATCCCTGCCGAACACCACGCTCAACAGGGAATGGGTCAGTCACCTCCCCCTGACTTCCCCACCTAATGTGTGCATAATTGCTCTCATGCAAGCGGACAAGTAGCGTTAACAATTCTGGCGCAATCCCTGCCTCGTCGAGAACCCTCCATAGTTTTAAGCGAGGCACTAGGTCAAAGGCTGATTTCAAGTCTATAAAGACCGCATAAAGGGTCCCATTAATCAGCTTCACGTTCCTCCAATAAAGTGCTAAGAAATAGAAAACCTGATCAACAGAGCTGGTGCAAGGTCTAAACCCGGGGATAAAATGTTGTTTTCTTCTACCCAAGTTTGTAATTTATTTTGCACTAATCGACCTATGAGTTTTTGTGCTGAGTCTATAAGACTAATAGGTCTATAGTTGCTTGGTAGTGATTTATCACCTTTTTTAAAAACCGGGATTATTTCAGCACATTTCCATGAAGAAGGAATAGGTGCACCCCTAGCTACCGAGTTCGCTAGCCATTGAAAATATTGGCACCAAGATGATCTATCAGTTAAAAATACATCAGCAGGTATCCTATCCATTCCCGGGGCTCTGCCCCTAGTTATACAGTCTAGGGCTGAGTTAACATCTTTGATCGAAAATACCTGTGTTTCAAAATAAATAGTGGGGGGAAGTGAATGCTCTCCTTTGGACGAATTTGAAGCATATTGTGGCCTAAAAAAGTCTACCCAGTGATTTTTAGCTACATTATTTTGCGGTGGTGTTGCGATCCCGCCTCTATCCCACTTAACTACTGCCCAAAATTGTTTTTGATCTTTGGCTAGACATGCGGATTTCAGGTCTTGCCAATGCTCCTCATCCCACTCTTTCTTGGCCACTAGCTGTGCTTGCCTATATAACTTTCTAGCAGCTCTCACACCTTCAATGTTTCTTAGTCTGAGTGCTACACTCAGGTTCTGGCGGGCTATTTTGCAGGCATTGTTAAACCATCCCACCTCGAGTGGTTTTCTCTTATTATCTTTCCCAATCTTGGAGGGCTTCATAAAGAACCCTTGAAGTTTAGCAAAAAAGGTGGTGTGGGCCTCAAGCATAATAAGGGGGAAATTTTTATTCGCAGTTTGGGTTTTTAAATTGGCTATTTCATCAACGACCACTTTTTTAAGGTCCTCTACCTTCTCTGGGTATTCAATCAATCTATCCCATTTAACATGTCGCATGTTGTTCGATACGACAACGTCCAACGTAGTTTTCTCCCCTCCCATTTTGGGTTCTCTAAGCCCATTAGGGGCTCTGAGTTCCATACACAGGGGGTTATGATCACTTTCCTCCCGTGGGGTTATAATCATATCTATCAACTGGTGCCAGACTCTAATGTCCACCAGGATATAATCTATACGACTAGAGGACCTGCCATTATCAAATGTACATGCACCCTGCCGATCTGACTCAGTACGCCCATTGACTGCTCTGAGACCTCTTTGTAGGCAAAGGGCTTTGAGTTGAATGGCTGCTGCTGACCATCTCTTGACTGCGGGGAGATCCATCTGGGGAATACCCCACCTACTGTCCTCCTCCTCAGCAAGAAACTGGTCCTCAGGGCCAAGAGGCTCAAACGTTGTATTGAAATCTCCTCCTATGATCGTAAATATCTCAGATGGTAGTTCTAAGAGATGGTTATCAAGGGCTGAGATTACATCGGATAGAGTTCCTCCAACCATCCCTCTTGCATAGATATTATAAATTGCCATAACCTGTCCGTTAGGCCAAGTAATATTTAATGACGAAATATCGTTTAATGAGAGGCTCAGTTGGTTAACTTTGCAGCATAATGATTGGCGGATCCAAATTATTAAACCGCCTGATGGACGACCTTTAGATTTTTTCGTAGCGGGTATATAAAAATTAATGAAACCCATACGAAAAACTGGGGCCAATGACCATGATTCTTGAAATAAGATGATATCAAACTGGTCAACAAAGCTGCACCACTCACTGGAAAGCAACTTGTTGCCAATTCCTGCAATATTCCAAGAAAGAAAGGTCAGCCCTGACGCAGATGCAGGGAACCAGGAAGACTCTTTTCTTGGTAGTGGACCATGGTTCTCACCTACTGAACTATTCTCGTATTTATCGTTATTGGATGGGATGCCTGATAATTTACTTACACATACCATAGTTCCTGAACTTCCAGCTTCCGGAGAGCTATAAGATATTAGCGTATGCAATACGGATACCTCTTCCTGCTTCTTTGTAAGATTACATACTGTTCTCGATTCTTGGGAAATTTCGGGATCTATTGGAAAGGTCAACCCATCATGCAGTATTATATTCTTGTTCACTGGTCTGGCATCCCTATCAAGTCAATCACATTCATTTAGATCTGACAGGGCCTCGAACCTATTTTCCAAGCTGATATTCCATTTGCCAGTTGAGTTACTCCTACCCTCTTTATTAGGAGCTGAAATCCACCTTGGCCTCAATGTCGCTCGATTAGCTTTCCCACTTCTCGTGGAATAAAAATATTTTAGGGTTAGTGGGATGATAGCACCATGCCTTCTTTGGGGTGGAAATATGTTGTACAGAACACTGGGAAGTACACCCAGATTTGAAAAATTTAGAATTACACAATCCCCCTCAAATTTTTTAGGGTTGTGCCCTAGCCATGGTACTCTTCTTGCCATGATGATTTCCCCGGCTAATTGTTGTTCACCCAATGGGGACATCCTCATGTTTTTTGTCATCCAATGCAAGGATTCACTAATCAGCGATGATGTAGATTCTGTTTTACCAGGCAAGAGGGTGGGTACATTTGCAAGTACTAACGTAAGGGGGTGGGCCTCAGTAATACATTGGAATTGATCACGTTCCGAATGCAAGACAGTATGGTTAATTTGGGAGCCTTCTTTAGATACATTCCCGATGGTCTTTTCTGTTGAAGGTTGCAATGGGAGGTGGTTCACTATCTCATTATCTATAGGCCTTACACCACCCCTAGATGGCACCACATTTAAGGTTGATCTACTTGGTACCAACGACGGAACACTTCTTCTACTGGCTTATTTATCAGAGCATTTAATCTTAGTACCTCAGCCATGAGCTGATCAATTTTGGCCACCAATGGATTGATGATACTCTCTATTTTAGTATCAATCATACTAGCTATTTTGATTGTTAGCTCATTCTCAAGGACCTTGTTATCGTGTACCCCTGGTGCCTCTGTCTTATTCAAGCTTTTAGTTACAGAAGTTGGATTTTTTCTGGCAGGGCGAGACCCATTACTTTTGGTCTGGGGTTTCCTACACGCTCTAACTACTCTGGTTGTAGACGGAGGGGCGAGGGGCTGTGAATTAATTACTTCGATGTCCGCAACCAAATCTGGGTCAACATCAGATTGCAGGTCAATGGTTGGAGGTACACTTTGTTCGGTGATGTCACTAACTAAGACCCCTATATCGATGGGATTAGTACCAGTAGCCTGCGAAGATAGATCCAGGAGTGGTTCTGCCAGAGAATTAATCAAAGGGGGGTCAGGAGAACACACTAGCCCTAATGACGCCCTCCTTTCGTTATTGATTTTGCTAACAATATGAACCAAATAATTATCCATAGCGTTCGACGTCAAGGAATCTTTTAATTTAGACATACTACCACAATGTTAAGACAATACTTAACAGGACATGTATATGATGAGACGCTCCTTAGATAGTAGTATATGGTATACGTAACTCTCAAGTAGATCTCTTTACTAAGCAAAAAGTTCCCCGAAAGAGTGTTATATGAGATGATGCTTCAGCATGCCACAGTACCTGTGTGTCCCAAAGTTTGAGTGAGCTGGAATAATCCACCGGATGGAAATGGTGTTTGCCCGTCCCGTCCACGATCATCCACGGACGGCCACAGACGGCCCGCCCTCTGCCCGGGCTCAGCCCGGCGCCGCCCGCGCGCGTCCCGCGACGCGGAGGAAGCCTCGTTGTATTAAGCGCCTCCGGGCGCGTAACTGGCGTCGTGACCCTGCAAGGGAGTCTGGGAGCTGTAGTCTCCTCCCGCTCTCGGCCGCGAGATGCAACAGGGGGAGACACAGCGCAGGAAGGGAGACAGCAGCGGCGTCGATGGCGCGGAGCAGCAGGACCGCAGACAAGACCCCCAGCAGGTAGGAGGATCCAAATATTGGCGTGATTCCCGCTCCCCCGAGGGAGCCTCGTTGTTTTAAGTGCCTCCGGGCGAGACACAGCGCAGGAAGGGAGACAGCAGCGGCGTCGATGGCGCGGAGCAGCAGGTAGGAGGATTCAAATATTGGCGTATATTCTAAAAAAACTTCTAATCTTGCTTCATAAAGAACTGTAGCATTGAAACTGTCATGCTATAGGTTGTTGATGAAGTGCCTCGCATCGTAAATGTGGAACTTCTCTCTTCATGTTTCTCTTGAATAATCTGCTGATTTTCATACAGAGAACCATGCCACACTTATTAACATTCACAGAGAGCGCAAGAGTATAGATGGTACAGTCCCTAAGTGGTTTGTTTCATATACGACCAATCGCTTTCGTACATCAAAATTGGTAACTACTTCTCTAGTTCTGTTTTCTTGTCTGAGGGCATTCTTCGACACTCCCTATTGGCCCCAAGTCTCTTTAATCTTCTAGATTCTTACTCAAGAACTCAGGGATTTATTTTCGTCAATATGCCAATTACACTTAGCTCTATAGTAAGAACTCCTATTCCAATGATGCTTGGTTCTGTGCCCAAAAGATACAAAATATTCAAAATTGATTGACCTCCTACAACCTAAATCATTCAAGACTGATGGGGCCTTTCACAAAAGTAACTAAGGAGTTGTACCAATTCAAAAGTTGTTTTTTGCTTGTAATAAATACATCAACAAGGATTGAAATGACAATTCATTTGGCTTAAAACATAAATTGCCTCTTCAAGCACTGGTGAATTTAGGCACTCACTACCTTGTCATTTAGGCTTTATGTCAGTCATCCTTAGACTCATACATCCATTCATTCACCCACTGACTCATTTCTGCGTTCACCACTCACAATCTACTATAAAACACACACACACAAACAACAGGAATATGCAAGATAACTAAAAGAATACAAGTTAAAAAAAAAGAAAAACTGCTGCAACATAAATTCTGCAGTATTGTGCTTGCAATGCAAACTAAATAACAAATGTAACATACCAGAGGATGGCCAGATTGGAATGACATTTTGAATAGTGTATCATTATTGTACGGATTGATCCAAGATGACCAGCAGGTTGTTTCTAAATATGAAGGCCATGTTGGATTAGTTAAAGAATGATACACTGTAGACAATATCATTCCCAGATGTCTATCCAGTTTAGAAGCAGTGGCCATGTGGGATGCAATGCACTTCAGTTGAAATAAGCTGCAAGCGAGCAGCCTAATAGCACTGTTGCAATGAAGCTGTCAAACTAAATCTAAAAAGAATGTTAATAAACACAGAGATAAATACTAGGCAACCAATCACAAATATGTACAAGAGTATAGTTGGTAAAATCATAAGAGTGTCAAGCAAGGATCCTCACAGTACAAATCTTCTACCAAGAGGGTTTGTCAGGGGAGGTAAAAAAAAACACCATATGCAATCTACTTTGGTAATCTGTGTGATTCCATGTTATCAAAGTGTAATTACAACATACCTTTATAGAACCATTGGCTTAAACAAATGCTTTTAACAATACACATTTTTTATTATGAAGTAGGAATTTCTCATAACATTTTATATTAATCTGATCAGACACATGGCCTTTACCACGGTGTAATAACAATCTACCTGTATGAGCTATTGACTTTAACATATTCTTTTCCCAATAAATAAGTCAGCCTACTATGTTTATCATAACATTTCATAATACACAGATTGGGCCTTTGGCACCTCAATCAGACCTAGAGGTTTTATCTTTGGCTTATTATTATTATTATTATAACCGAACCTAAATTTGCCAAATTAATGTACAACTCCTCCCAAGAGGGCCTAACAAGGGACATCATTGTGCAAATCTTCTATGCCCAGGGTTTGTCCTACACCTGGATTCACTCGGCTGACGAACATATGCCATCCAAAAACTCGGATATAATTGAAAAGAGCCTAAGTAAAATAGGAACCTATTCATTACGGTTTCAAATTAAAGAACCATGACTACATTCATCACATACAGCGACCACCTTACTTTTGGGGCACCATGAAGTTAGTTTAAAATAAACGAGGTTTCTATGACTAGACCTCTGCTACATGATTGGACCAGCTGCCCTCTAAATACTAGGTGCTCACACACCTGTCCTAATGATGATCTTAACGAAATGAGATTGAAGCGTTGTCGACCATAGAATAACCTAACTCCTTATTTTATTATATCAAAAATTATCCAAAGGAGCTCAGTATCTTGTTGTTAACTGGATGCATGTTTTAATATTTCTCACTCACTAGAGCACGTTTTTTCACTTCTTTTAGAGCACTGGATCATAATATTTGTGCAAAAAAAGATAAAAAATAAGATGATATTCTGCAATGAATAAATTAATTGCATTACAATACTAAACAATTGTTCTGCTTTACAGTTGCTCTTGATATATTACAATCGGGTCCTAAAGAAAATTATATAGGACCTATTGTGTTTTTTCTTAAAAACATTCTCGAGACCTATTGGCCTTAATGAACCACTGTTTTTTTGCAACACACAGGTTTGTCTAAGGACATAAACAACACCAGAAGTCTTTACTACTGTAATTTGTGAGATTCCAAGTAACGAGCTATCTCTCTGCAGGCTTTAGGAAAATGTAATAATAATCCACTCGTAAAGGCCTATTGGCATTAAAATATGCTTTCACAATAAATAAGGCAGCCCTTTTGCCTTTGTCATAACGTTTCATAATAAACAGACCAATGGAATATGATATACATTTTCCCAATAAATAAGCTTAGCATATAGACCACATCATTGGTTTGTTACTATGAAAAACGAAATACTTATTCCCATAAGACAACAATGAGCCATTGAGTCATAAAATACAACACCTCCAGATAGGGCATAACAAGCATTACCATAGTGTAAATCTACAACCTAGCTACTGGTTTTACCACGGTGTAATACAAATCCACCCCCTAATGACATACAGTCTTCTAGATATGCTTTTCAGAATACATTAGTCAGGCAATCTGCATTTGTCTTTCCTCTTCATAACTGACAGTTCCTACCCCTGACATCTGAAATATGTCATCATTGGCTTGCTCATACAGCCATCTTATTCCGACTGCACTGAGTACAAGCTTTACAACAAAATATGAAGTGAAATACAGGCACTCTTTTTCTGTGACTGCACACTTCTTCTGCCCAATCAAATGCTGCAGTTAAAAAAATCATCATGTAGGCTGTGCCAAAAGCGCCTTCATCTGGAGTGATTCTTAAAGCTCTTTATCTATTAGTCACACAACATCTGTCAACAGCTCAGCTGACAAGCCGTACCTAAAAAGCCCTATTTTCACAGAGGAAATCCTAGACATAGGGCCCAATTCATAAAGGTAAACTTACACTTCCGAGTACGTTTTTGATTGTTTGCTGTTCACAAATAGATTTACGTTAAGAGTGAGGAGTCTATCTTTTTATGTGCTGACATGCAGCACCTGTAGAGATACTACTCGGAAATTCCTTTGTGAATAGCAAGAACTTGTAAACATACACAAAAGTGTAAGTGTACCTTTGTGAATCAGGCCCATAAAGGGTAAGCAACACAACAGACATATAAACAACTTTTGACTAAATAAACCTTTATTTTGTGGGGAATCGGAATGGATGACAAAAGTGCCAAGCTTACCTCTGCCATTATCCGCTTTTAACTAGTTTCATTCAGCCACAAGTATGTGTGGCGGACCAATCTGATTCAAAGACGTGTTATCCTCTAATTAACTATTAAATGTCAGGAAGAATACCTATACTTACAAACTTAACAACTTATATTTTACCTTTTGCTATGACAATGATAACAATGAAATGTGTAAAGGATATGGGGAATATTAAGTAAAACTAGTAATTTAACATCTTTTTATGCGTACAACTTATCACCCAATGAGGAAAGTTGATTTGATGCTACATGTACCTTCAAAGTGGTGGAAATCACAGCCATTTTTAGTCTACAGTTCAAAGTATTGGTCTGTTCACTTCATTATGATGATAGAGCACTATTTCGGGAAACCAGGATACTCCTTCTAGTCAGGATGTGTTGACAAATCAAATACATGTTTCACAGATAAACAGTTTTCCGAGTAAGAAAGGCATAAGTGACATATAGTTTGCTATCTTTTTAGATCGTTTTGTGGTTCAACTTCATTCTTGATTAAAAAATATATTTTAAAGAATGGCCAACTGCATGCCAAGTTAGCATGCTTTGGTCAAACATCATTTTAAGTTCCTAAAGAGGAACATCTGAGAATGCCATGTATTATGTTGCATTATGTTATGAAATTATTATGTCTTGTTACTCTATGGTATTTAATTTTATGGGCATTTCTTATGTTATTAACATGTCAAAAGTGAAGCATTCTCTCTACTCTGGACTCCTAGATCATGGAAAGACATTGCTACCATCCCACTAGGTACTCGCCTATTCATTTAGTAAACATTAAGGTTTTTCGAATGACCGACAGATCGCCCTCCCATGATTTCAAAGGCATGGCTGAGCTTTCCTATTAGCAAACGGGCACCACGGAGAAAACAATTTCCTCTCACTTGATTTTTTTCCTTCACATTCTTGGAAATGGGATGGCGGTAAATACGCTGTCTTGTAGTACCTATAGGGCTAAGGGAAAGTAAATAGCTGGGACAAAAATAGAAGTTCCTGGAACTGCAAAGCTTTATGTACTGTTATAGAAGATTACATGCCAGATGTACCTACCAAGCAGTGGTTCTTAACCTCTCAACTTCTGTGGACCCCATTTATTCACTACTAAAATCAAGGGAACCCACTTTATCATTGGAACCCAGGGACCCCCACTTAATCATTCCTGGAAGCTGTGTACCACCGACCCAAGCAATTTCAATGATTTGAACTGCAAAACAATACACAAAACGCCAGACTCAACTATTCATCAATTACACAAATGATGAAATATTTATTTACATCACAGACTAATATAATGAAACAAAATGTTAATTTCAATGCAATGGAAAGATTGAAGCTTTTGCCAAATTGAATTGAGGCCACCCAGTGTCCCTATTATATTTTGTTTGGTGTACTTGAACTGCTCTCACTAATCAATTTGAGGATAACTATTTCATTTTTAGCCTCCAATTTCTAATTCCTTCGCATTTCAGGAACGTTTTAACATTTTGAATTTGACATTTTGTTCTTTATTTACATAGACTTTATTAATCTATTAATATTATTTAAATATTTTGATCAGTCTCTGACCCCCTGAATTGACGTTGTGGACCTCCAGGGGTACCCAGACTACAGGCTAGAAACAGAAATAAAGAACAGGTTGGAAAAAAGTGGTCGCAAACTGCGCATTGGCTTTTTACAACCAGTGCATTATTTTGCAAAGTGACCCTTGTATTACTAGGTTGCATCATAAAATAAGGAATCAGAGTAGGTAGCAGAATGACCTGTTTACTGAACATAAGGCAGATCGCAAATTGAGATACCGATTGACTACAAAGAAAAGGATGGTGGCCGGCAAGGGTCAGCAGACAACCATACCTGTCTTGGATTTCAATATTAAAAACTTTTTTTAAAGCAGCCTGATTTCCTTAAATGAAACAGCAGTTTTTTTATGTTTTCAATTTTTCAAATTTATGGGCCTCTTCCTACTAGCACTGAAGCTGACACTTTGATTCTCAAAGAGGAAAGGGTTCAAAGGGGACCCCCTTCCCCTTTCCACATCAGTTATCGCCCCAAACTAGAAGCCTTTAAGTTTTCAGCAATTTGGAAGTGAAGCCTCAACAAGCCCCTTCCAAACTGTAATTTTTAATACATTTCTAAACCGATTTACCTATTCAGAAATACTTTTCTGAATCAGTAATTGGATTTAGTGAATCCAAAAACACTTTTTAGTCATTGCGAACCCTCTTGTTTAGTTAATTGGAGGGTATGCGACAGTTAAAATGTTTCCTGTATCACGTCCTACATTCAATTCTTTGTTGATTGAATAGCCAGTCTGTAACAAATGTTAAAAAAGAATTCTACAAACGTGCTACCTAGGATGGGTAGGAAAGGTTGATATTACTGGGAATTGTGTCAAATGTACCGTTGGTGTTTCTTTCAATTACGTGCAGTTTATGGCTTTGTGTGCAGGGGGGGGGGCGTATTGGAGGCATGGATGAACAGCTACTTGCAGTCACACAATTCACAAACAAGTTTCACTACACAGAATCAAATCTTAATTTTTTGATGACATATTTATGTCAAGACTCCCAGTGGATTCGCTTCTTCAATGTGAGTTCTTGAACTCTAAACCTGAGTCAGAAAACCTTGGGCAGTGTCGCTGCATATGTAGTGGGAAGAGCTCGGTCAAGACACCGCTGATGGACAATGATCAAGATCTGTAGTTCCATAAGCCCTACACTTGTACTGTCTATGCAGTTGTGTACGCAATGGTAAGCACTCAAGTCCTGAGCATGTATGCTTGTGCCTATGCATGTATTCACTTACAAAGTAGTAACTGCAGACATACATGCCGCCCTTTACGTAATGCTAAGAACTAATTCTGGTCCTAATTTAATATAAGCACCACCTTATGTGTCGCCTATCAGGATTCACCCATAGAGGTGTTCTACTCTACCAACAGCATATGGTAAGAGATCCCCTACCAGTATTTTTATCAATTTTATTTCACAAAATGAAACCATGCCATTAATTATGTCTTATTTGTCTCTAATCTTTTTGTGGATTATTCATGGGTTTCTTTTTTTGATAGGAAGTATGATACAGATAAAGACACTACTTTAAACTAAGGGGCCAACCAAGCGATTTGAGCTTTCAGGATGAGAACATTTCTAATCCTTTTAAGGGATAAAAAAGACAATAGGTTAATCTACTGGAAAACCAAGCGGTTTAAGAGGAAAAGGTAATCCTAAGGGCAGGCACTGGAGAAGCATCTAATATTCACTACAGAAGCACTGTCACATAGAGGTGGTCAGCATGTATTTATATATGTGGTACTTCTATGACGCAAACCTAACCAAAAGGCAGAGGAGTGCTGTACAGGGTCAAAGACAATAACAAAGGCTTTGTTGAGAGGTAGCTGTTTCACAGACTGTTAATGCATTGTGATGCAGTGTTCTTCACAGAGAGGTCTGTATTCAGATGTTTGCTACACTGGAGCAGCTTTGGTGTGGTCCTGATAGATAGGGGGATGTTATTGCAGATTGTGGGTGCCTAGATGGAAAGGGTCTGCTGCCTTGTTTTTTTTTCTTTTTTACACTTCTTAGCCTGCAATCTAATGGTGTCCTGGCTGCTGATGTTTTGAGAACCATTGGAGATGTTGAGTTTGTCTGCAAGATAAACACGCCTGCTGGTCATGATGGCTATGTAAATGAAGCAGCCGGTTTTGGTGATCTTGTGGGCCGGCAAGAAGAGCCAATGGAGTTCCATCACAATGGGAGTGAGGTGATGATATTGCTTCATACCCTCAATGAAACGTGCTATTGTGTGTATGATGCAGATAAGGAGTGCTAGTATGGAGTAACATCTACAATTCTCAACACAACCATAATAGCACTGTAACACAGAGGTAGTCAGCATGTTTGTAGTATTTCAATAGCAAAAACCTAACCAAAAATGCAGCGGAGAGTTGTACCGGGTCCAGAAGAAAGTCAACAAGTGATTAAAGAGGTAGCTGGGTTAAGGACTGTTACTGCATTGTGATGTAGTGTTCTTTAAAGAGATGTGACTTCAACTCTTCCCTACATTGGAGCAGCATTGGAGAGGTCCTGATGGATATGATGCTGATTCAGGTCCTGGATGCATACATGGAAAGGCCTGCTGCCTTGTTTTTTTCTTTATTTACTTTTTTTAGTCTGCAATCTTAGGTTGTTCTGGCTGCTGGTGTGCAGAGGACCACCAGCGATGGTGAGCTTGTCTGCAAGATAAACAGGGGTGCTAGTTGTGATGGCTTCGTAAATGATACGGTGGGTGTTGAATATGGAGCGGGCCAGCAAGGGGAGTGTTGGAAGCCGGAGTCCCAATCCCGCACTACTGTCACCAAATGCGCAACCCGGGACTCCCCAACTCAACCTTATGCCAAGTAAGGGCACCGTTTGAGATAGCCCTGCTCAACCCCTTAGTAGCTTGGCATGAGCAGCCAGGCCTATCTCCAAGGCACGAGTGTCTAGTATGTGCAACCACGCCCACAGCAACCCACTGGTGACAACACAAATGGACTCCGCACGAGTTTGATAAAACGAGTATAACTTTATATCAAAAGATATACGATCAGACCACACGATACAAAGCCAACATAGAATAAAGGGTAATATTCGTTCTGGCTGGCTGGCTGGTAGGTTCAAATCCCAACCACCGCTTTCCAAACGCTATGCTGATCGTAATGCTAGAATCACACACGTAGCATTGAACAAACAATAGTGAACTGCGTAATGATACAATCCTGTGCTAGGCAAAGGAGAAATAATACAATGCGTAATGATACACCCCGGTACCTTGCAATGGGAGAAATAATGCAATGCGTACCGCTACAATCATCTACTGCGCAATGAAGGAATAAGGCAATGCGTCACACCCCAATCATGTACTTTGCAAGGGAGAAACAATGCAATGCGCACCGCTACAATCATGTACTTTGCAAATAAGGAATAATGCAATGAGAAGCTACAATCATGTACTTTGCAATGAAGAAATACTGCAATGCGGGCCACTGCAAACCTGTAATTTGCAAGGGAGAAACAATGCAAAGCGTATCGCTACAATCATGTACTTCATTATGCAGAAATACTGTCAGGCGTCATAAGACAGTCCGACAGTTCGTTAGCAGCAATATTGGCAATGTGTATTACGACAGTCAGCCTCTTCGATAACAGTTGCCCCCCACAAGGATCAACAATGACAAATCACAGCTTCTTACTCTGGCCCCAGTACTGCCACTTTGGTCAGTACGGGCCCCACTTTGAGTCGAAGCAAAGGCTCACGTTGCCAGAAGGACTGAGAGGCCGAGAGAGTGTCCCTCCGAGACCTCGCCCTGCCCAGGCAGTGTTCCATGATACCTGGGGGCGCGACCCCACTCTCCTCTCCTCCAACAGACTGGGCCATCCATGTCGAACTTCCTCAAATGGGCCTCAGCGTCTCGGCCTGGCAGCTCAGCTCCTGCGGGGCTACCGGTCCGGGCTGCGACTGTTAGGAAGGTCTCAGACAGCCGCAGGGCACATGTACCCCACACCCCTAAGATTACATTAATCTGGTTGCACGTTCCCCACAGCACCCTCCGGGTCTCTTCTGGCACGAAGCCACACACACCGCTGATGAGTCCTTACGCCGACTCCGAGTGCACGTTCACCAGGCACTCCTTCCTGCGATCTCAGTTGGCACCAAGACACGCACACTGCGCTGCAGAGACTCACTTTCTTTCGGTGCACACGATCATTAGTCGATCACCTTCAAAGTCCCAGGTTGCACCAAAGCACGCACATTGCTTCACTGAGACTTACTCCAACTCCGGTGCTCCGATTTCCAGGCGTTCTTCACTAACGCCTCCGAAGCACCGCGACACGCTCACCGTGTCCGAGCCTCACTTCTCTTCCGGTGCACTCGATGAGCAGACGCTCTTCACCAGCACCTCAGGTGCACCCAGACATGCCTCCTGCGTGTCCGAGACTCACTTCACTTTCGATGCACGCGTTGACCAGGAACTCCTCCCCAATGCCTCCTGTGCACCACGACATGAACCCTGCGCATCCGAGACTCACTTCACCTCCGGTGCATTCGATGACCAGGAGCTCTTCACCAGCGCCTCATGTGCACCACGACACACACCCAGTGCATCTGAGTCTCACTTTTCTTCCGATGCTCACGCTGACCAGGCACTCTTCACCAACGCCTGTGGTGCACCACGACACGCACCCTGTGGGTCCGAGACTCACTCCGCTTCCGATGCACACGTTGACAAGGGGCTCCTCACCAGCACCTCCTGTGCAACACGACAAACACCCAGCGCGTCTGCGTCTCACTCCTCCTTCGTGTGTCCAAGATCACAGGGCACACCTTCAGAGGGTTTCAAGCTCCCACAACACGCACCCACCGCGTCGCTTGAAACTTCTCCGGAAACTTTTATGTTCCTGTGTTTCCAAACAGGGAGCCAGCTCACCTCGGGCCCTTGAGGTTACAAGACACAGCACAAAGCACAGTCTTCTTCAAGCAGGGGGACCCAGCGCACACAACACAGTCCCAACAGCCTCTTCCTTGGTTAAAACAGCAAACTGCAGACCAGCCCCAGATCATGAAGCAAGGGTTGGTCCTTCCCAGCTGTCTCTTCAGTTGTTCCTTCCTTAGCAGAGTCTTGTCTTGACCATGAATGGGTCTAATCCTTTTCAGTCTCAATCCATTTCTATTCCAATGTTCAGAGGCCTCAGCTCTCATAGTTTTACCCCTAATTGTCTTTGAAGTTCGTATGTGCTCAGGGGTCCCTGACCCCTGCCTAAATCAGGTCTGCGTGTCTCCCTCCCTGTGTCACCTTTCTCCCTTTGATACTGTGGGTCTGGATCCTTGATCACTCAGCAGGAGATGGGTCAATTGGTTTATAGCACCAGCCCAGGCCTTTTCACCTCCTGGGCTTCTCCTCCCCCTACTCTCCAGATGCAGGGCAGCCTGGTG
This sequence comes from Triturus cristatus, assembly GCF_964204655.1. Lineage (NCBI taxonomy): Eukaryota > Metazoa > Chordata > Amphibia > Caudata > Salamandridae > Triturus > Triturus cristatus. The sequence goes on from NC_140583.1 coordinate 350,344,067, forward strand.
CCATCTCAACCCCCTTCCTGGGTCACACCTCTCAGATCCAGACAGTCAATCCCCATTCAGCAGACACACAGAAATGCTTAAGGCACAAAACTTAGCCACTTTCTCAAAGAGTGGTTTCTGAACACACAGTGACAAAACCACTTTCATAGAAAGATGTGTTATGACACTGCGAGTTCATACATACTAAACTTCACCTCTCCATTTTAAACGTATAGGAAACTAGGCTAACAAAACACAATACCCAGTTTTTGCAGGGTCATCCCCAAACTTTTTGCCCTTCTCCTAGCCTTTTTTCTGACATGGTGTTGGTGGTTTTAGGACTCTGGGCACTTTAGCACTGCTGTCCAGTGTAAAGTGAGTGTGCTCTCTGTGTTAAACATAGTAAGATTGGTCTACACCTGTTAGGCCTATTTAATTTACCTGTCAGTCCCTTGTAAAGTGGTATCTCATATACCCAGGGCCGGTAAATTAAATGCTACTGGTGGGCTTGCAGCGCTGATTGCGCCACCCACCAAAGTAGCCTTTCAAGTTTGGTATATTTGGAATAGTGCTAATAAATGCTGCGCAATGGTGTGCGCAGATTTATTATAACTATTTTAGAAATGCCTCTTTTAGAAGTTGGATTTTCTGTGTGCTATGTGTCTGCCTGCCTGATGTGAATTGCATGTCTGGCTTTTGAGTGACAGGGGCTGGTGAGGTGTGTGTGGCTCCAGGAGGGGCAGGGTGAGTCAGCGCTAGGCTGAATGGGACATCTGCATTTGGAGTAGTGGGAGGAGAAGTCCCTGGTCCCTGAATAGGATTGTGCCTGCCCTAGTGAATTCTGGCTCTGCCCCCTGTGGTGTGTCTGATCACCGAGCCCTCACCTGACAAAGCGGAAGAGGAGCCTGGTAAAAAAGTGCTCCAATTCCCCCCTGAACCAGTTTAGGCTGGTTCACCCAAGCCCTGTGCCATGGCAAACAAAGGAATGCCTAATATACATATATGGGCTGTGACCCCATGAAAGTGTGCTTGTGTGCTGTTCTGGACTTGCTGGGGGCTTCCTGCTGCTGGGGGCCCAGGAGGAACAGCCACGAGGGCTTGCCTCCCTGCTGGAGTGCCCTGTATGCTGGCCTCCCTGGGCCCAGCTGTGCCCCTTGGACCTTTTCTTGTGCTTTCCAGGACCCTGAGGACTATAGCGCCGGGAGAGCGCTCACTCTTTCATTTTTAGGAGGAGAGGAGCTTGTGGCCTTCGCAGCATGGAGCTGCAGCCCTGTTAGAGGGAATCCCGACATGGGGATTCCCCCGCATTTACCGCTGTTGAGCGGGTGCCCACCTGCTTCCAGGATCATTTTTGCCGCGGGTGCCCACCCCGCATTTTCACGAAAGATCGGCCGGTGCCCACACCGCCTTTGGGTTTATGGAGCGGGTGCCCACCCCGCCTTGGCCCCTTGAAAGAAAGTAGGTGCCCACCCCGCAGTGATGCCTTCTAAACCAGAGCCCACCCCGCAGTGCTGCCGAAGAGAAGGAAGCGGTACAGCCGGCCCAGAAGCCAGGCAAGCTGCCTGACTGTGGGTGGGGCCTTGGAGGCAGAGAAGAGTGGTGCCGGAAGGAGGACGGGAGCCCACCCCGCCTACGTGAGATGCCACCGAACTGTCCCCGCATCCAGCCTGAGGCTGGAGAAGTCCTGGTCCCAGGAAGGGGGACCGGGTGAAGAGAAGCCAGGAAAGAGAGTGTGGTGGGTCAGTGGGACTCCCGTGAGCGTGAGAGAGCCCTGCATGCCACCTGAAGAGGAGATCCAAGAAGAGTCCCGGTGAGTGGGGCCGCGTTGAGAAGTCCGATGGGGGGGTGTGTCTGTGCACATTGTCGGTGCCCTCCCCCCTGTGGTTGTGCCCCTTGCCTAATGTCATTCTATGGTATGTTAGGATGGTGTCTAATGCTGATGTGATAATGCTTAGGTCATTATGGTACCAGTAGTGACTGGTTGTGTTTTAAATTTCCTTACCTGATCTAACGGTTCTGACAGTGGCCCGATTGGCCCTGTCCTGTATATAATCCCCTGTGAATATTGCCTTGTGCCAGTTGGCACAGTATAAATGTGTGATAATGTTTCTAATGTGTTTATGATAATACAAAGGCTATTTTTGATATAACCTTGTGTGGAGTTTCTTTTGGAGTGTGCCTAGTGTGCTGCTGCTGTGTGTGTGTGTTGCGCAAACGCTTTACACATTGCCTCTGGGATAAGCCTGACTGCTCGTGCCAAGCTACCAAGGGAGTGAGCAGGGGTTATCATCAGTGTTTAACTCCCTTGCCCTGACTAGGGTGGTGGTTTCTGCCTGGTTTAGGCGCAAGCCCTAGCCAACTAGAAATCCCATTTCTAACACTTAGCCTCCCCCATGCTGTCCTATGGGCAGAATGGCCTTTCACCATTGAAAAACAAAATGGAGTGTTTTTCACTGTCAAAACATAACAAACACCTCAGTATATGTCCTGCCTTTTACTTACACTGCACCCCGCCCAGGGGTTACCTAGGACCTACCACAGGGGTGCTCACTGTGTACGCGAAAGGGAAAGTAACGCCTGACAAGTGATTGCACGTGTCGGGCCAACATGCTAACTTAGCAAACTGCGCGCAGGCCCTACACTGAAGGCATGAGTTCCCTTCTCTGCGTGCCTTTGCATTACCAGCCCTTGCACACACAGTGCACGTGACTAGGGACTTTACTAGTAAGGCAAACATACCAATCATGGCCAACCAATTACCATTACACTTTACACAGGGAACACTTGTACTTTGACACTGATCAGCAGTGGCAAAGTACCCAAAGCATCTAACAGCAAAGGGGGAAGAGGCAAAAAGTCAGGGGTAATCACGCCAAGATATGCCAGGTCTAACAGGGACCTATTATAAAAGACTGTTTATCATTTTAGCATTGGCTGAGGACACTAGGGTTTACATTTGTGAAGGATTCTCTAAACAGGCTAGGTTATTCAAAACTTTTTGAAACACCATAGTCTATTTCTGTAAAAGATAAACGGCTGGATAAACTTAGTGTTTGAACCCTAGCCGGTAGGAGAGGTTAAGGGATGAATTGGACAAGAGTTCAGTTAAGGATTACATTATTCTCAAGGAAATTAGATCTACAGTTTTTTATTTAGATCTCCCTTTAACTCGTTGGGAATGGTCACTTCTAGCCCTCTTTAAGGCAGGGAGTTTGGTGATTACTGTGTTTCCCTTTAGGGTCTGGTGCGTATAGTAGTAGCCTTACAGTGTGATGGTGCTTCCTCACAGTCCCCGTTATATTCTATATTTTCCTGTAAAGATTTCAGTATATATTTTAATTTGTATTTAATACTTTTTTTTAAAGCATTTACCATTCATGTAGTGCAGAATATCGCTACTTCACATGCAACTTTCAGATAATGCTGAGGTGTGTTTTAGAGTCAGTGCTTTTCTCAAAGCTGTAGTAGGACCATGTAAATCTAGGGAAAGAAATTTGGTTAAGTGCATTTTTCTTTCATGTTGTAACAAATTATGTTAAGGTATATCTATGTTTATTGTGGATTCAGTAGTTTTTGACCACCTAATTGTTGCTGAGGATTTGTTGTATTTTCTCTAAATGTATTTAGCATTTTTGAGTGGATGGGATCCCCAAGGCCTTTGCAGAATCTGGGAGAGAGCCACATGCCTCCTCCCTTTTAATGTTTAATCTCACCTGTGGACTCAGTGAGACTCGAGGATGGGGCCATCTACCCCCTCCCTTTTTATATTGAGGGGGACCCTGGGGTCAACAAGGAAGTGAATGGCCTAGTTGGGGTGGCTGCTGGCCCCACTCCCTTAATCGCACGTTTTGGCCAATGGGGATGGGGTTCCAGGTCTCGATAAGGCTTGGGGAGGATGGCCTTGCGTCCCCCTTCCATTTGTTATACACAGCAGTCACTTACCACCATTTCATGTATTATTATGTGACAATCTCTTGGAGGTCCCGAAGGACTCCCACGGGATGGCAGCATTAACCATTATATATTTGTGTCCCTCTGAAACCCCCACATAAAGGCTGAGGGGCATGGTATTGCTACTCTGCCCCCTTATATTTGTTTTTAAAACAAACTCAGGACAGGGGACCAATTTCCCAGTGTCCTGTACTGGCTGTCTAAAACATTTATTCTCATATTGCAGGTACCCAATCACAACACTCACTCCCACAGGACCCTGTCTCCCACAGGAACGATTTGGCTCAAGTGAAAAAAAACACAATCAGAATACACTATTTTTAAAATTTTGTATGAGGGACTCTGCCTCGAGAGTCTTTCAAACCAGAGAAACAAATATTTTGATCCCTAATTTCTCTACAACTACCAAATGGATTTATTCTAAATCATAAAAATCATGCTTTCTGGATCAAGCATTAGATTCCTGGCATATCTAGTGTAATTCCATTTAGCAATTTTTTAGGTATTTCTTTCCCAAAAATTCGATGGAAAATGCATGTGGACCTTGGTTTGGGCCCCTCTTTTTTTCTCATCCCCCTCTTGATAGACTACCCCGAAACTTTCCATGAAGGAGCTGAGGTAGATGAACCTTTTTTTGGATAATTGCATGAAGATGCGTCAAACAGCACCAAAGTTATTATCAGACCAAAAATCTTTTTTCTATGGAAATGCAAACGTAACTATAGCTATCCAGTGGCGACCGTTGGTCATATATATTTTTTTTCACTGACAAACGAATATTAAAAGTGACATTATAGTTAGGTATGATAATAAAATCCTACCTTGTATTAAAAACACTGAAATTAATTTAAATTAAAAAAAGTTTAAAGTGATCTTATAATAAGGTCTTTAAATTCTTTAAACAAGATAAAATCTTTTTTAGAACTAAAAAACAAAAAAAAAACACACTGAAATTCACCAGTTATAGTTTACTTAGCTAACTGTTACGCCATGCTATGCATTGCTTATGATGTCACATATTACATCACGTATGACATGTTTAACAACATCACTGATGATATCATCCAGTTATTGTGACAGCATCCTAGAGGGTGTCCTGCCTGGCACAGCGTGCAATTCCTATGGGCTCCCAACCTCCCATTGCGCACGACCTCTGGCTGTACACACAGACCGTAGGGTCTTTTTTCTGGCCTGGTCCTTTGTCCAACCCCCCAGTAAGTACAATAATCATATTATTTCTTTTTTTTCGGGTACCATGGTACTCACGGGGCAAGCTTCCACCGGTAGTACCATTGTACCATGCAAGCTTTTACAGCTGTACCCCACATCAAAAAAGCTCAATTTCTGCGAGAAGTTCTAGCTTTTTGTCAAACTTGGTGTAGTTACATTCAGCTATCTTCTATATTATGGAGCAAACTTCCCTAAGGGATTTAACATGGGAAATTACCTCCAGAGGAGTGGCCTCTCTTCACCTTATGGGAGGGAGCCATTAATGCCGGATCGGTGCAAGTCTTTCCCTAAATGATCTCAGGCGGATGAAGTTTTTTAGGTAAAGTTTTTTGTAGATTTGTCAAATAACACCATTGTTTTTAGCAAAACAAATAATGCTAATCCTATAGAAACTATTCCTATCGTAAATCTAACCGAACCATGACAACACATTGGTGACTGTTACTGTGTAACATATATATTATATATTTTAACAGAATTGTTTTGCTGAGTTCCTCTAACAACCATTGAATCTGTCATTTATTTCCATGATTCTGAGCGTATGCACTTGTCATTTTAAGGAAACACTGGTTGAGCAATAGAAAAAAAGAGACAAAAATGGTATAAAAAAACTATCCACCTGACAGAGCGTGTCATGTGATCAAGGCCCTTGACGGGCTGAAACGCGTCATGGCTGTAGAGGTCGGCGAGCAATAAAGAACAATCTTGCTGCACTACTTTGTGGTCCGTGCTCTGTTCTTTTGAAAGGAATTCGATGTGTTGACGGAGTTAACGCTGCTATATTATATATATATATATATATATATATATATATAATCGATAGTGCTATCCACAAATTATGTGTGCCAAGCTATATATTAGCTGCAACCTACTGCTGGGCTGCTTCATCGCCATGTTTGATAAGTAAATTCAAATTAAAAATGTGTTACATGCGTGTAAATGTGTCACAATGAATGTGTGCACTGTGCCTTAGAATGGGGTTTCTACTATAGAAAACCTTTTCCAAAATGTTCATCTATTCATGCAGGTGTCGTGATACAGGTGCATGAATGTGATTGAGTGGAAAAATCATTCAAAAAGCTTGTAGCTCAGCATATTAAAGGCAAGACCTCTTGCCTTTATCAGTGCTTGTTTTGCTTTACTTAAATCTAATGGTGAATAGTTTCGTGATTTTCAATGCCTGTATCAAAAATTAGAATGATAACAATGACGCTCCCTGTAGTAGAAAAGCAGTCTGAACTTTATTTCGTATCTATCATTGTGATCAATCTAGAACAATTTAAACTGTTTAACATTGATTCTGGAAAACGTTTTCTCATAACCTATTCTAATTAACATTTTACCTAAATTTCAAGCATTCTGTACAATTATCCAGAATTGGTTCAATAAAGCTACTGTAGTAACTGCTCCCAGCATGAAATTATTTTGTTTTAATAAGCGTTTGAAAATTAAGAAATATTTGCACCTGTATTAACCAGAGAAGGCCAGCCCTCAGTCTTACCATTGCATGCAGCGTTCCCGGCTCGTTCTTTACAAAGCAATTTCCCCTGATGTTGGAATCACTCTGATAGCGTGGTGTGTTGCTAGGCAGTGTCGCTAGGCAACACCAGTCACAGAGGCAGTTAGCCACCACTATGAAATAGCAAATACTATAAATACGATGTGTGTTTTTTTTCTAAACAGGAATTGCTACTGTCTTTCATGTCTGTTTACTACTCAGTAAAAATATTATTAAACGTGTAGGCTGAGTTCTTGCTTACAGATGGTAGCCATTATCACAAGAGTAATTATTTCTAGATGTTCTTTTGCTGATGGCTTTCCAAGTGATGAGATATCAGTGCCTTTTCAGCTGACGTTTGAACACAAATAAACATTTCGGGTGCTCTTTAACATAAATTATTATTGGCGTTCTTGGATGGAGAGCATGGTATGTTTGTAAGGCAGGATACTTAGTATAAGAAATGGTCTTGTCCTTCACTATTTCACAGAATTACAGAGAGGTCACGCTATTTGTTGGAGATTACACGGATTCACACCTACAGGATATGCTTGGTCTGCATGATGCACATTAATTCCCACAGGTACAGATTTCCTCTTGGATATAAGCAGTTCATCTCAATAGATATTGTCTTTTCCAAGATACACATTTTTTTTCAAAGTATGCATTATCTCTCCATGACAGGCAGTTCCGCCACTCTTAAATGCACATTTGCTCTCTGACTTTTATTTTCCTATGTACACATGTCCTCTCCGAGATGCACATTTTATCTGTCACAAACATATTTCTAGTGCCTGATACATGCTTCCTGTACAATGCGTGTATTTTCTTTCTGATGCTCGCTGTAGGTCTGCGCACTTTACCACTGCTATCTTGAGCTCTCTCCTTGAAACATGGTAAAATTTGACTACACTTAATTGGCATATGTATTACTTGTAGGTGCCTAGTAAATGGCACCACTAGTACCCAGCCAATGTAAATTTAATGTTGCTAGTGGAGAACCACACTCATTGTGCCACACACGAAAGTAGCACTTTGAAACTTGTCACAGGCCTGTCACTGCAGACGGTGTGGACAGTTTTAAACTGCCATTTCAACCAAAATATACTTTTTGCCAGGCCTAAACGTTCCTATATTGCACACTAAAATATTTATGAGTCACTCTTAAGTTAAGCTCTAAAGACTCATAGGGTAGGGTACATTTTATTTAAAATGTAGGATATGTGTATGAAGAAGGGGGGGTTTCTATATCCGAATCTTCATTTGTAATTCTTGCTTTTTTTTTTTTTGGGCGTTTTATATAGCACAAACTCGACCTGAAGATATCAGAGTGCTTTACATTAGAACCAGTTTGGTTACAGATTGACACATTCATTTTTTTTGGTTAGGCGCAGAGAGATTAAGTGATTTGCCCAGAATCACAGGATGTTGAGCATCCCTGCCAAGACTCAAACCCAGTTCCCCAGCTTCGAGGTCATCTGCTCTAGCCATAAGGCTACATCCTCTCACCTCGACAAGCAGAAGATAAAGGAGCAATGATCTACATCAAAACATTCTAAAAAATAAAACCATTAAAGACTTTACTACTGTCAATAAAGAGAATTTACGTAAACCCAAGGGTTTCATTATTTAATTCTTTAGTTTAAATATTTATTTAATATGCATTAGTCTTTGAAGCATCATTATTAGAAATTAATATAATCCAGTAAATGATATTTAGTTATAAGGAAAAATACAATATAGGTAAGTATGACAGTTAAAATTTAAATAATAAAGCATGCCATTAAGGAATTTCTCTAATCTAAGGTTTTAGAATGAAATAGAATTAGGTGTCAGTTAAGAAATTCAATAAAGAGTTCTGATGAGAGAATAAATGAATAAACATAAAGCCTCTGTGCATCAAATAAAAAAAGTAAAGCTGAAAAATATTCTCGGCTTTAAATCAGCAGACATCTAATCTTCCACAAAGAGAGATATAATCTCAAGTAACCCAGAGATAGATCTCCAGTAAATGCAAGTGAGAGAAGACTCCTCTTCTCTAGGAACACGCACTAATATTACCACAATGAATTATAAATTATAACAAGTATCACATTCTTCGTTCACAACATCCAATAGGATTGCGGTAAACACCTGTAGGTAGGTAAACTCCCCAGTTTCTCACGTCTTCACAATGAGCTTCAAATTCAAGTCCTTGAGAAGATACTTTTTTTTCCATTTTGTGGTTCAGACAATCCTTCCTATAATTCATCCTTCCTGTTGTCTTCTCTCCTCCCGATGAGACTTCACTATCAGTTGTGTAATAAATAACAAATGCCTATTCACTAACTATAAGAAGGCTTCTAGAAAGTTACAAAATCTGCAGTGTAGAGGATAACGCCTCGTGCAAAACAACCGCTCAACGTGAAAAACGTGGTTTGATGTTTCCCTACATATTTTATGTGTGCCCTGATGTTGTGCTTTACATGTGATCCCAAGTGTCACCTGTGTTTTACGTATGATACAAGACTGGTGACTAAAGTGCAAGTTACCGGCATTTACTTTATTGCACTAACGGGGATGTTATGTCTAATGTTTTCAGATGGTATTCATAACCTGTGCAACTTATAAATATGGCTTCAGTACAATAACTGTTATGTTTATGATCATAGGGCAAAGTGATCTATTATCTATGTGACTTCATGGCAAGTGCCTATTGGCACAGTGATTTATGTGATTATGGTGTTTTGTGTATATTACAAAGGATATTTTTAAATAACCCTGTGTGGAGTCCCTTATTGCGGTGTGCCTAGTGTGTCACTTGTGTGGGTGTGTTGCGCAAACGTTTTCACATTGCCTCTGGGATAAGCCTGACTGCTCTGCCAAGCTACCAAGGGAGTGAGCAGGGGTTATCGTGTATGTGTAACTCCCTTACTCTGATTAGAGTTGTGGGTTCTGCCTGGCCTAGGTGCATACACTCACCAACCAGAAACCCCCTTTCTAACACCTCTGATCCTTTTATGAGATTGTTACCAACCCAAAAGCAATTCTTCTATGTCAGTTACACATTGAATAGTGTATTGCAGGACTGCAATAATCTGTCTTTCACATTCATTGCTGGTGTATTAAAGCGAGTACACCTATGCCACCTGTAGGTGGGAAAGCACACCTTGTAGAGTTAGGCCAAATTTGTAACTTATGCAACAGCAAGCTGTACTCGTATCTAATAGTTACGCCTCAAGTAGATTTCCCCACATATGTGAACCATTATTGTGTCATTAGGGAGACATCTGTGTTAATCATGGTTATCTCCTACTGGGAATAATAGATCACATATTTCCGAGGTGTTCCTACTGGGGAGAATGGATCACCGATTTCCGAGGGTTTGTCATGCTTCCCTCATAAAATCTTATTCCCCATTCTGTAGGTGTTCTTTTTCTGTAATTCCAATTTTCTTTTGAATCCATTCATTTTGGCAACACCTATTGTTATAGAGGTCAATTGCAGGGAAGCAGTTAATCCACATCTCAAAGTTCAAGGTGTCCCCAAGGGGAGGTAGGAAGGGCAGTTACTTTTGAAACAGCTGCACATTCAGCATATGCCTTTGAGACTTTTTACTCCTAGTGGAGTTTGAGTCTATTGATGCTGCGACAGGGCAGTTTCAGAAATACGCAATGGTTGACCCTACGACACACTACAGCGCTTACCTCGATTTGGAAATCCCATTAACTTATCAAGAACACCAACACTGGTTTGCTGACCCGGTGCTGCATTTATTTAGAAATGTCTGTTTGGGGCCTCTGAGCAATGATGGGGCTACGTGGCCAGTTCCGGCTGGCTACACTCATGTTCCCTCCCCTGACAAACCATTAACTTATCAAGAACACCAACATTGGTTTGGTGGGCAGTTGCTTCATATGTTTAGAAATGTCTGCTTGGGGCCTCTGAGCAATGATGGGGCTACGTGGCCAGTTTTGGCAGGCTACACTCATGTTCCCTGCCCTGACAACCTAACACAGCCTGAGGTAGTAGGGTATTAAACTACACTCTCTGCTTATATAGGAGACTCAGACAGTTTGTACAACGTACTTTGAGCTGCAGACCTGCTGTTGCAGCAGGTCCTGCCTCTTCTCCACAAACACAAACTATTAGTACACAGACTATTAGCGCTATCATGGGAAAAGCGCCCACATAGTGTTTTGAAATGGGTTTCTAGATGATTGTAAGACCAATCAGTTGGAAGCAGTGTATCCATTCACTTCCCCTCACAACAAACACAAATTATAGAATATGTGTCTCCCTTTTGAGATGGTGCATCCAGTAGAAGAATTAGGACACGTGGGGACACATCTTTGCATTCATTTATACCAGTACGCATGGTACACTTTCACTGGCAGTTCTCTCTGATGTACTTCAACAAGTACAAAATGAGCACGGAGCTGCAACAGCTCTAGGCTTAGAAATGAAGTTAATGGGGAATGTCTGTACAGTCTCCTCTACCATCCTAAGCAATATTAAGGGAGATGCTTCAGTTCTGGCTATACGCCAGAAACTGTAAGCAGTTCCTGTTCCAGACAGTGAACGCAATCTGCCAAAAATAATTGTGGACATTTATTCCTGTGTAAGTAGAGATACCGAAGGTACTCGAACCATTAATTCACATATCAAACCCATAAAAGATACTGAAGGTTCAGTTAAAGAGAAATCTTTCGTTAAAGAGAAATCTGCAATGGAATGGACGAAAAAACAGAAATAGAAAGATAAAAGACAGACTGGATCACCCTCTTCTCAGGAATCCATCAGGGGTGGTAACTTACGAGACCGAGGAAAACGTAAAGGTAAAAGAACACAAAAGGGGAGCGGATCCGAGTACCAAAGAATGGGGGAATACAGTAGAAGAAGTGTAGGAGGAAGCAAGACTGAGATCAGCAGAAAAAGGGAAGATAAAGGATTGGACTGTAAAACCCCAGTAAAGAAAGCAGCGGGAATTTCTAAAAAACAAGCCGATTCAGCTGCAAAACAGGAGTTGGGCGAGAGTGCTCATAGAGAGCACTGCAGAAGTCATGATATTACATCCGATGCTTCAGAGGTTTCTGGATGTGATTCCAACTGATGACTTTATCTAGGTTGAGACTTCAGATCAACATTTAAATACTCTTGACAGGCTTGAACATACAAATTGAAGGTGATAGACCATGTACAATCAAAGCAGTCTTCTAGACACAATTATCTAATGACTATGATATCATCTAATTAATTAACAAAATACATTATTTTGGCATATTAGTTACCCCTGGGTCTCCCCTAGGTGTCCCATGGGTGGGTGGGGGGAGGGTCAAGTACGTTTAATAGACCCTTACAAAAGATGTTTTATTTGCCTTGGGGATAGTGAAATTGCACATTTCACTTCCCTCATTGTAGTAAAGTGCTTCCCAAAATCGACTTTTGTGCTAGGAGCACTGTGGAGTGAGGATCTACAATATTTATGCATATTCAGCACCTTTAAAGTCTCCCTAGGAGTTCCAGGGGTGGGAAGGGTCCTGAAGAGTTGGGCAGGGTCCTTATAAAAGATGTTTTATAAGCCTTGGTGTTCGAGAAAATGCCCAGTTCAGTTTTCCCATTGTAGATCACCAGCTACATACGTTAACATGACAATATGATATCAATTAATAACTAACGCTAGGGAGTGCAAAAAATATCATTCAAGGACTTAGGAGAATGGTATTGATGAATCCAACAATATGCTGTTGTTGAATTTATCAAAAAATGTACAGAAAATAAGCTATAATCATTTACTGAATTTGTGTTTTAAATGCTTTACATACCTGTCTCTGAAGTTAAGTCTGTCTGCTCGCAGACAAGCTACCAAGGGTTGAGCATGGAAATAATCTTTTGAGACCTATTCTGAGCTCTAGACTGTGTTAGTGGCCTTATTGCCAGCGGTAGATGCACATTTACCACTACTAATAACCAACTTTCCAACACAGATCCAGAGGCATTTTCAAACATTGATAATATATACCTAATGGATATGCACCTGTCTAGAGTAGAGAGAGTGGTAACCCTACTAACATCACATGCTTACAGATTTAATAAAAACAAATCGAAGATTGCGGAACTGAACTGACAGTTACCTTCCTAGGATTGGAGTTATTCAGTGAGGGCTAGGGTCTAGCACCAGACTTTCTTTAGAAGTGTGCCACCTTGCTACCCCCGACACACTGAAAACGTTATAATCCCTTATGACATTTCTTAACTTTAGATCTACATACTTGTCTCACTATGCAGAGAGAGTGAAGCCCTTGTATGACCTGATTTCTCTCACGTTTTCATCCAAACAGTGGTTGAACGTGCACACTGATATCCTGAGTGATCTATAAGCAGACATGCTTGAGTCTAAATAATTACAAACTAGGGACAATAAAACCAATCTAGTTATCAAAGTCAGACCTAGTCACTATGCTTACACCTATGTGACCTACAACGAAGGACAGAATGTTCCTATTGCTTACAAGTCACACTTGTATGCTCTGGCTGAAGCACGTTTTGCTTCCATTGAAAAAAATCCTGACTGCTGTACAAACAGCTTTTTTAAAAGAGCACCCTTTGGTGAAGGGAAAACATATTATCATTGTTTCCTTTATACCGGAAAATGGAAATGAACACAAAGGGAAGCATTCCTAATGCTCATGCCCTACACTGAGACGTGTATAGTGGACATCTTCTTAGAGTGCAGTGGATGTAAAGTTTCAGTATGATCCCTTTCTTCATACACAAGCTGTTCCGACTCCCCTTTACCTATTAAATGTTACCAGAGCATATTTTATACTGATGGCTCTGCCCAACCTATGAAAGGAACAAAATGCGCAGCAGTACAAGGTGTAGTGAAGGATGGTGAGTTCATCCCACAACACACCCACACTAAAAATTGCGAAATTACATTCCTGCTATTTGTATTACAAAAGACTAACTCATCAGTTCCCACACTTATTGTATCCAACTCAGCCTTCTATGTGCAGGGTTAAAATGTTGATTTGCAGCATCAGAGATTGAATGGATTCAAGGATTCAAAGGGAAAACCTATGACGAATAAACAGATTTGGGGAAGGTAGCTGTCTTACAAGACAAGCTTCCATTGGTCCGTGTGAGGCACACTTTGGGCCATTAGCGTGATGGCATTCATGCTAAAGGGCACTGTGCAGCTGACCTAGTGGCAAAGGCTGCAATTCAGACTGTAAGAGTAGTAGGTTTAACCAGATCTCAATGAAGATGGACACGGTTATTTTAACAGCCAATATATCCAATCAAGCTAGGAAATGTACTGTAGGTTTTCCTCCCAAATACTCCTACACCCTTAATTAATTCCTGTAGTTATGATACCAGGAGTGGAAGATGGAATAATACCTAATAATCTGTCTAGATTAGATTTATTCAAAGCACATGAGAGGTTGGCTTCCGCACGTGCAGGAAGAAATTTAACCGCAGCCATGCTACAGCAATGCTTTGCTAGCCTATTTATATAAACAGACTAAAGACTATGATAGACAGTGCACCATTAGCCATTGAAGTCAAGCCCTTCACTCTAAAAAAGACCGTTGCCAACTCCCCTCATAATTTCAAATATCCCCTTCCGGGTGATTTTTTGGACCGCATCGGTCCCATCCATTGAGGTAACCACTGTAACTACATATTGGTAGTTTTTAATTCATGTTCTCAATTCCTATGGGTTTGGCCACAGAGAAATGCAAGCGCTTCAGCAGTCATAAAAGATTTGAAGTGCGTAGTGTCAATGGGGCAGTTCAATCAGATAACAGTCCTTGGTTTGCCTCGAGGGCTTACAGGGATGTAATGACTGCTTTAGAAGTTTGTCTGCAATTTAGCAACCCATTCAAATCTGAATCGAACGGCACTGTAGAGAGGGCCAATGGCATGATTAAACAAGCTTTGCCTGCTAGAGTGGTATGTTTAGGTCCTAGTTGGTACCATAATCTGTTTGGATTTCTTTAAATAACTTGCCTAGATGAGTATGGGAGGACGCACTCCATATGAGGTTCTCCTCAGAGTTCCTATGTATGTGCCAGGCTTAGATCATTGTGGGAATGTTGGAAACCGGGCAACCGGGTTAGCAGTCACCAGGTTCCCAGCACAATGGTAGCTTGGCTCGAGCGGTTGGGGGTCAGGCACCGTGTTAAGCGTACGTCACACCCTCACAATAACCATGCGTTCATCCGTTCCAAAAACGACACTACACCGTAAAAATTATGAAAGAAAGTATTTTGTCTTTATCTTATTTTCTCTTAGTTGCAGGGTTCATAAAATAAATACAGTACCATAAGATTCTCCTTTAAAAGGGCAGGTCAAATAAATAATACCACAGTGGGGTTTCAATAAATAGGATCAGGTCATAAATAAGCAAGGAATAAATAGGGGTGCAATAAATACAAATGGCTAATAAATACTGTCAGACAATAAATACAATGCAGGAATAAATACAGTCAGACAATAAATACAGTCAATAA
This sequence comes from Triturus cristatus, assembly GCF_964204655.1. Taxonomy (NCBI): domain Eukaryota; kingdom Metazoa; phylum Chordata; class Amphibia; order Caudata; family Salamandridae; genus Triturus; species Triturus cristatus. The sequence continues at coordinate 350,359,223 of NC_140583.1, forward strand.
ATAAAGCACCTTCAATAACTTAAATAACACAATTAATGACAATTACAGTTCACATCACTTTCCTGAGGTAGTTTGGTTTTACTGTGCCCAAGTACAGCTAGTGGTCACTGGGGTGGCCTGGGGATGTCCCAACTAGATTGGTCAAGGCTGGGGCCTAAGCTAAGGTAAAATGAGGGTAACCTTAGGTTCTGGCTCTCCCAACTACACAGTCCCTCACACAGGTCCCTGCACCAGTCTCAGTTCACCCCCCAGCACTCCCTGGCTGGTCCTAACACTCCTTTAGCCCCTAGAATGGTCTTTTAGGGCTCCACAGGGCCTCAGATGCCCTTTCTACCACTTACTGCCCTTTTCACGATGATCGGCTCCGCTCGGCGCCGGGTCGACGTCGCTGGGCGGCTCCGGTTCGATGTCGCTGGGCGGCCTCGGTTCGGTGTCGCTGGGCTGTTCCGGATCGATGTCGCTGGGCGGCCTCGGCTCGGTGTCGCTGGGTGGCGTCGGCTCGATGTCGCCTTCCGGCGTCGCAGGGTCACGGTCTCCCCGCTTCCGGGTGTCTCCGGAGTGCGACCTCCACTCCCGACCTCCGGCGCGCTTCACCTCAGATTCCGGCGTCTCCGGAGTGCGATCTCCACTCCCGACCTCCGGCGCGCTTCACCTCGATCTCCGGAGACTCCGGAGTGCGATCTCCACTCCCGACCTCCGGCGCGCTTCACCTCGACCTCAGGTGACTCCTTACTCGACCTCCGGTGTCTCTCCACGACCTCCGTGGGCGCCCTCACTCGACCTCTGGCGGCTCCGGGTACGACGTCTGCTTTCTGTCAGCGCCGCTTCTCGACCTCAGGCCCCAGGTCTCCAGGCTTCTCGACGTCAGGACTCCAGGAGGACACTGCTGAACAGGTCAGGAACTTGCTGTTCTTCTTCTTTAAGGCCTGTTCCAACTTTTCAGTCCTTTAAGATGGTTCTTCTGGTCTTGATCCCACACAGGGCTCTAGGCTGGGCTTGGTCAGTAGAGACTAGCATCAAGGGTGGGTTTCTGGACCCCACTCCAAGCACTGGTTTCCACCTCTGCTGCCTTACTCCGACCTCCTTCTGTCTCTGTCCTCTCTCTTCTCCAGTCAGTTGCCAACTGCCACTCTGAGATGGCCTCTCAACATTCTAAACTGCCTCCCTCTGTCCCAGGGTTCTAGAATGTTGCAGAAGGTTCTAGAAACCTCTAGTGTGTTCTGGTGATGTCACAGGTGACAATGGGTGGCCACCATTTTGTGTCTCAGGCCCTCAGACAGAAGTTCCAGGGGTAGGGAAAATGGCTCCCTGACCCTGCATCAACACTAAAAAGTCTGGTGGTTCCCCAAAAAGGAAAAATTATAACCGGGTTTGAGGCCAAAGTGGGACAAAATAAATAATGATGAGGAGGGACCACCCAAAGGGCTGACAGGTCTAACACGCGTCCCCCCCAGCTGAAAGTGGGGAGAGCTACCCAATCCCTTGGGAGTTCTCATCACTAAGGCGGAAATACCTTGAGAGACCGTCTGCATTGGCGTGGTCCACTCCAGGCCGATGTTCCACCTGAAAGTCCATTCCCTGTAGGGAGATAGACCACCTTAGCAACTTGGGATTCTCCCCCTTCATCTGCATCAGCCAACGAAGGGGTCTGTGGTCGGTCTGAACTAGGAAGTGCGAGCCAAACAGGTATGGCCGCAACTTCTTCAGAGCCCATACCACTGCAAAGGCTTCACGCTCTATTGTACTCCACTTCTGTTCCCTGGGAAGTAGTCTCCGGGATAGGAAGACCACGGGTTGATCCAGACCCTCTTCATTGAGTTGCGATAACACTGCCCCAATGCCATGTTCCGATGCATCCGTCTGGACAATGAACTCCTTGGAAAAGTCTGGGGCCCTTAAGACCGGGGCCTCGCACATGGCTTGCTTCAGTTTCACAAAGGCCTGCTGGCAAGCCTCCGTCCAGACTACCCGTTGAGGTTGTTTCTTGGACGTAAGCTCTGTGAGGGGGGCCACAATGGTCCCATACCCCTTCACGAAGCGGCGGTAATATCCGGTGAGGCCCAGAAAAGCTCAGACCTCAGTCTGAGTCTTGGGGGGTTCCCAGGCCATGATTGCCTCGATTTTTGCCTGGAGGGGTTGCACTGCTCCCCTACCCACCAAGTGTCCAAGGTACACTACCGACCCCTGCCCGATCTGGCATTTACTGGCCTTGATCGTTAAACCAGCTTGCTTCAGGGCCTGGAGAACAGTTTGCAGGTGACGCAAGTGATCCTCCCAGCTGTTACTGAAGACGGCAATGTCGTCCAGATAAGCAGCAGAGAAACTCTCCATTCCGGCGAGGATCTGGTTCACCAGACGCTGAAACGTGGCAGGGGCGTTCTTGAGCCCAAAGGGCATCACGCAGAACTGGTAGTGGCCCTTGGGCGTGGAGAAGGCTGACCTTTCCTTAGCTCCATCAGTCAGAGAGATCTGCCAGTACCCGGATGTAAGGTCAAAGGTACTCAAATATTGGGCAGCTCCCAGCCGGTCAATCAGTTCATCCGCCCTCGGGATCGGATGAGCATCAGTCATGGTTACTGAATTCAGTCCCCGGTAGTCCACACAGAACCTCAGTTCCGGTTGGGCACCCGGTGGTACAGCTTTTGGTACTAGTACCACCGGACTGGACCAGGGGCTGCTAGAAGGTTCAATCACTCCTAGCTCCAGCATCTTGGTGACTTCACTGTGAATGCTGGCCTTCACCTTGTCTGTCATCCGGTAGATCTTTGACTTCACAGGTGGGCTGTCTCCTGTGTCCACGTCATGGACGCACAGGTAAGTCCTACCCGGAACAAGGGAGAACAACGAAGAGTACTGCCCCAGGACCTGGCGGCAGTCCTCCTGCTGTTCAGGAGTTAGAGATGGGGAGAGAATCGCTCCCTCCACCGACCCATCCTTCTCTTGAGACGCAAATAAGTCGGGGAGAGGCTCGCTTTCCACGTCCTCTTCTCCGTCAGTCACCATCAGCAATATGACTTCAGGCCTATCATGGTGGGGTTTGAGGCGGTTGGCATGCAGCACCCGTAGGGGCTGACGAGGGGTCTTCAGGTCCACCAAGTAGGTAGCCTTACCCTTCTTCTCCAACACCTCAAAGGGTCCTGACCAGCGATCCTGGAGGGCGCTAAGCTCTCCTGGTTCGATCACCCACACCTTCTGGCCAGGCTCCAACTCCACCGGGTGAGCATTGTGGTCATACCACGCCTTCATCACTGCTTGGCTGGCTTCCAAGTTGTCAGAAGCTTGCTTCCACAACTTAGCCATTTGGCTCCGGAAGGCCAACATGTAGCACACCACGTCCTGGGGAAGCTTTCTGGGAGTTCTTTCCCATCCGTCTCTCACCAGGCTGAGAGGTCCACGCACAGGGTGCCCATACAAAAGCTCGAAGGGGCTGAAGCCCACTCCCTTCTGTGGCACTTCCATGTAAGAGGACAATAGACAGGGTAGGAGGACGTCCCATTTCCTCCGCAGGCTTTCAGGCAGACTTCTGATCATGCCTTTCAAGGTCTTATTGAACCTCTCCACCAGACCATTGGTCTGGGGGTGGTAGGGAGTGGTGAACCGGTAGGTCACTCCGCACTCCTTCCACATGGCCCGCATGTATGCTGACATGAAGTTGGTCCCCCTGTCGGACACAACTTCCTTGGGAAAACCCACTCGGGTAAAGATTCCCATCAGGGCCCTAGCCACAACAGGTGCGGTAATGGTCCTCAGAGGTATTGCCTCTGGGTATCGTGTGGCATGATCCACCAAAACCAGGATAAACCTGTGACCAGCTGTAGTAGGCGGATCTAATGGACCCACAATGTCGATGCCCACCCTTTCAAAGGGGGTGCTAACGACAGGAAGTGGTTCCAGGGGAGCTTTCAGCTTCACCCCTGTTTTCCCACTGGCTTGACAAGACACACACGTCCGGCAATAGGTGTCGGACGACACTTTCATTTGAGGCCAATAAAATTGTGGGACAAGCCGGGCAAAGGTCTTGTCTTGCCCCAGGTGTCCTGCCAAGGGGATTTCATGAGCCAATTCCAGAAGGAAGGCTCGGTAACGTTGAGGGACAACCAAGGCCCGTGACGAACCGTGCATGGGTGCCTTGGGTTCACTGTAGAGGAGGCCATCCTCCCAGTAAATATTGTAGTTCCCATCAACGTTCCCTGCTGCCTGGGCTTCGGCCTTTCGCCTCAGTCCCTCAAGGGTAGGACACTCCTTCTGGCCCTTGCAGAATTCCTCCCTGGTCGGCCCTCCCTCCACGTGCCACTCGGCCGGGATGGGTAGGTTCTCCAGTTTGGTAATATCCCCCTCCGCGGACTCCTGGTCCACCACCTCCGGTGGCCTATCCGTCACACGGGGCGCGGATGCCAAGGCAGGCTCCTCCTGTCCTCGGTTCTTCCCTTGATTGGCAGCCGGCGGTGCCTTTGTTCCAGGCTCCCGCCTAAATGAACTCCCTCTCCGGGTAGTCGCAGACCTTGTGCTGACACAGGCCCAGTCAGGTGTACCCAGCATCTCAGCATGAGTCCGGTATTCCACCTCCTTCCAAGCATTATGCTCCATGTCATTCCCCAGCAGACAATCGACTGGCACGGCAGGGCTTACGGCAACTCGAAGTGAACCTGCAACCCCTTCCCATTCAAATGGAACCTCGGCCACCGGATAGTGGCCCATTCTGCCGTCAGCCATCGCGGCAGGGTGGAGTACATTGGGAATCACCTGCTCTGGAGACACCAGTTGACTACGTACCATAGTCATACTGGCTCCTGTGTCTCTCAGAGCTTCCCCTCTTTGGCCGTTGATGGTGACCCACTGCCCATACTTTGTGGTATTTGCGGGCACCTGGGTCTTAGGAACCATCTCCCGTTCTCCCAGGGACACTAAAGTGACACCCGCCCACTCCCTTCCCTTATCTAAAGGCATCTCCTCCCCGAGCACTACACTAGCTACTCCGGGGGCCTTTCCTCCAATGGGAGGGGGTGGTCTTTTCGGGCACTTCACATCTCCCTTATAGTGTCCGACACCACCGCACTCGAAGCAATGGATAACCCTTGGCTGCTGACTCTGGCCAGGATTAGGGTTTCTGGGTGGGTTAGCCCTAGGGGTGAATCCCGTTCCTTTCCCTTGAAAATTATTTTGGGGGGCCTTTAGAGAACTCTGCTTTCTTTTCCCCTCCCTCTTTCTTCTGGGGGACGCCCTGTCCGGTCTTTTGAGAGTCCCCTCCAGTCCCCCTTGTGGACACCCGGGTACTAGCCCAAATGTCCGCCTCCTTAGCAAGCTTCCGGGGATTGGTCAGCTTGCTATCCACCATGTGTTGACGCAGTTCAGGGAAACATTTTTCGAGCAGGTGTTCCTTCAACATCAAATCAAACAACCCCTCGTAGTCCCTCACCTCACTGCCTTGTATCCAACCCTCTAATGCCTTCTTTGCATAGTCCAGGAAATCCACCCAATTCTGTGTGCCCAGTTTGTGGCTACCCCGGAACTTCTGTCTGTACTTCTCGGGTGTTAGTCCAAACTTTCTTACGAGCGCCACTTTCATGGAGGGGTAGTGGGTCTGCTCATCCTGCTCCAGGGCCAATAATGTATCCCTGCCAGCTGGAGGCATGTATTTATACAACCCCCCTCCCCAACATTTCTCTGGAACCCCATGGGCTCTTAAAGAGACCTCATAGGCCGCTAGCCACTTGGCGATATCATCCCCTGCACTATAGCTAGCTACTTTGTCTTTTGGCAGATAGGGTTTGGGTTCCCTGGTGATTTCTTTGTCTTTGCTGCCACCATTAGGAACAGTTTGTGCCCCTCGTAGGATCTGGAAATCTATCTCCTTGAGCCTCAACTCATGAGCCATCCTCCGTTCCTCCTTCTCTTTCTCCAGCTCTGCCAACTTCCATGTGAGCTGTCTTTTCTCCCTCCGGTCAGTTAATTCTACTTCTGATAAGCCGCCACTAGAGACACTGCTGCCCTTCCTTGAAAGTGTTCTGGGCCCCTCTACTAGGTTCCCCACCTCAGGTTGGTACAAACCAGCCCCCTCGCGGTCAGTCTCTCCATCCCTGTCCTCCTTTTCAGCCTTACTTTCTCGTCGTGCCTCCCCCCAAGCCCTCAAGCTGGTTTGGAGCTCACCCTTCTTTGCACCTTGGGGACAAAACACCCCCTCTCGCTCACAAAACTCTCTGAGTTGGGCCACAGTGTAGGTTTCCACATCCTCCAACACAAACTCCATTTTGCCCACTCAGGATAGAAGACAGTTGCTTACAGAAGCTATGCAGGGGGGTACCTTTTGTAATACCTCCTCCCACCACCAGAAGTAAATTTGGAAAAACAAAACTCAAAATTAGGAAGTCCGCTTGGAGAAAACTCCCGGTGTAGGCCTATGGACTACCCACAGTTATTGTCGAGTGGACGCAAGCACAGCTCAATCCCACCACTGAACACCAATTTTATGTTGGAAACCGGGCAACCGGGTTAGCAGTCACCAGGTTCCCAGCACAATGGTAGCTTGGCTCGAGCGGTTGGGGTTCAGGCACCGTGTTAAGCGTACGTCACACCCTCACAATAACCATGCGTTCATCCGTTCCAAAAACGACACTACACCGTAAAAATTATGAAAGAAAGTAGTTTGTCTTTATCTTATTTTCTCTTAGTTGCAGGGTTCATAAAATAAATACAGTACCATAAGATTCTCCTTTAAAAGGGCAGGTCAAATAAATAATACCACAGTGGGGTTTCAATAAATAGGATCAGGTCATAAATAAGCAAGGAATAAATAGGGGTGCAATAAATACAAATGGCTAATAAATACTGTCAGACAATAAATACAATGCAGGAATAAATACAGTCAGACAATAAATACAGTCAATAAATAAAGCACCTTCAATAACTTAAATAACACAATTAATGACAATTACAGTTCACATCACTTTCCTGAGGTAGTTTGGTTTTACTGTGCCCAAGTACAGCTAGTGGTCACTGGGGTGGCCTGGGGATGTCGCAACTAGATTGGTCAAGGCTGGGGCCTAAGCTGAGGTAAAATGAGGGTAACCTTAGGTTCTGGCTCTCCCAACTACACAGTCCCTCACACAGGTCCCTGCACCAGTCTCAGTTCACCCCCCAGCACTCCCTGGCTGGTCCTAACACTCCTTTAGCCCCTAGAATGGTCTTTTAGGGCTCCACAGGGCCTCAGATGCCCTTTCTACCACTTACTGCCCTTTTCACGATGATCGGCTCCGCTCGGCGCCGGGTCGACGTCGCTGGGCGGCTCCGGTTCGATGTCGCTGGGCGGCCTCGGTTCGGTGTCGCTGGGCTGTTCCGGATCGATGTCGCTGGGCGGCCTCGGCTCGGTGTCGCTGGGCGGCGTCGGCTCGATGTCGCCTTCCGGCGTCGCAGGGTCACGGTCTCCCCGCTTCCGGGTGTCTCCGGAGTGCGACCTCCACTCCCGACCTCCGGCGCGCTTCACCTCAGATTCCGGCGTCTCCGGAGTGCGATCTCCACTCCTGACCTCCGGCGCGCTTCACCTCGATCTCCGGCGACTCCGGAGTGCGATCTCCACTCCCGACCTCCGGCGCGCTTCACCTCGACCTCAGGTGACTCCTTACTCGACCTCCGGTGTCTCTCCATGACCTCCGTCGGCGCCCTCACTCGACCTCTGGCGGCTCCGGGTACGACGTCTGCTTTCTGTCAGCGCCGCTTCTCGACCTCAGGCCCCAGGTCTCCAGGCTTCTCGACATCAGGACTCCAGGAGGACACTGCTGAACAGGTCAGGAACTTGCTGTTCTTCTTCTTTAAGGCCTGTTCCAACTTTTCAGTCCTTTAAGATGGTTCTTCTGGTCTTGATCCCACACAGGGCTCTAGGCTGGGCTTGGTCAGTAGAGACTAGCATCAAGGGTGGGTTTCTGGACCCCACTCCAAGCACTGGTTTCCACCTCTGCTGCCTTACTCCGACCTCCTTCTGTCTCTGTCCTCTCTCTTCTCCAGTCAGTTGCCAACTGCCACTCTGAGATGGCCTCTCAACATTCTAAACTGCCTCCCTCTGTCCCAGGGTTCTAGAATGTTGCAGAAGGTTCTAGAAACCTCTAGTGTGTTCTGGTGATGTCACAGGTGACAATGGGTGGCCACCATTTTGTGTCTCAGGCCCTCAGACAGAAGTTCCAGGGGTAGGGAAAATGGCTCCCTGACCCTGCATCAACACTAAAAAGTCTGGTGGTTCCCCAAAAAGGAAAAATTATAACAGGGTTTGAGGCCAAAGTGGGACAAAATAAATAATGATGAGGAGGGACCACCCAAAGGGCTGACAGGTCTAACAGGGAAGGTGGTGGATGAAGATAAATTTGACTTGGAGAAATATTTGAATGTTTTGCAGAGTATCCAAGAAGTCAGAGACAAGCTGTCGAACACAAACCAGTCTGACGATACCACCTGTGAAGCGAAGGCTATCACTGTTACTGACAGGCGGTTCCCAAGGCTGGGAACCTTGTTTGGGAGAAACTCTACAACAAGCATGCTTTTGAACCATCTTAAAAACTACCCGTCATTGTTCTTGGGGTAATAATCAACAGAAGTTATTCTGCATCCTCTGCCTAGCTCAAGGAGTAACAGACAGGTGTCTATTGAGCACGTCAACAAGCATTATTTGATGAGTCCTCAACAGGCAACCACCACTGGCGCCAAGAAAGATAAAGAGTACTGCAACCCAGCCTCTCCCTACTCTGGATACCCTAACCCCTGAACAAAGCAGTAAAATTTCTAGCACGAGTTCCCAGATGGGAATATTTGAGCTTAACTCTGTACACAGAACACTGAGTGTAACTAACACAGCAGATGCTGCCAATATGAGAGTGACTACTGTTCAGCGCAAATCCATGGTTTACTATGCAATTCCACCTGATGCTACGTCATTTGAACTGGTACCCTTTTGAGAGCCTCGAGAGGCAAACAATATTAAAAATTACTCTGGTTATTTCCCTGGAGAATATAAAACTCCTTCTACAGTCACTCACCGCAAGAGACTGCTTTGTGCTTGTCAGTGGTTTTGTGGCAAGTATTTGATTCCTCTGTGGTCCTTTGCCTAGACGTGGGTCTCATGCTCGCTATGTCTCAGGATTCAAGCTAGTCTGGCTGATGAGGGTAATAACCCAAAACCGGTCTCAAGATGCTTGTTTTCCACTTCAGGGAGGACCTTGCCTGGTAGTTCGGGCTAGACTGTTGCCATGAGGAGCTGGGTTAAGACTGATTTGCATACGGCTGGGCCCAAACTGGGGTGGTATGGTGAGCAAAACAATGATGGATTTAACCAAGATCTGTGATGGGGGTGAATGTTTGACAATGTTCAGCATTCCGTCCACCATCTTTTTGTGCTGCTATGGTTTCCCTATGTGGGAAGAGTTTTGCCCAGACGTGGGTCCCGTGCTCTCTATGACACTGGATTCAAGCTAGCCTGGCTGATGAGGGGTGATACCCCATAACAGTTCACAGGATGATTGTTTTCCAGTCCAGGGAGGACCTGGCCTGGTGGTTCAGACTGGACTGTTTTCATGGGGAGCAGGGTCAAGACTGATTCATAAATGGCTGAGTCCAAACTGGGGAGGGATGGTATCAAAAAAACGATTGCTTTAACCCATATCTGTGACTAGGGGTGAATGTTTGACAATGTTCAGCATTCCGTTCATCATCTTTTTGTGCTGCTGTGTTCAGTCATTGGCAAATTCATACAAAGATGTCCGAATCAGACATTAATAATATCATACAGAATGGAAACTATAATTCCACCCAATATCCTGTTAAAGGTTTGGTCTTATGGTCCTATGATTCTAATACCTGCATGCAGCATTCTCTTTCCAAAACTTCAGGACCTTCCAGTGATTTTATTTTTTTATGTTTTCATTAGTCTTTCTTTGGGATATGGTTTCCTTTAACTAGGTTTCATTTGATTTTAATGTTACATTTTTTCCATTACTTTTGGCTGGTCAAATTTTTATTTTTTGACCCTTTAGTTTTTTACTTCAATTGTGTTTCAGATCTCATTGGATTTTAAAGTTCCTTACACAAACTAGCAGTAACTGGCTTGCTATATTGCTTTGATTGCAATCTGTTAAGCTCATTATCTGAGGATTTCATTGTTGCTCATGCTAAATACCAAATTTGAACAAGGGTTACCCTAGGGAATCAAGTTTACTGCAGTGAATTGGGCTGGGGCCATAACAATTTTTTTTAGTTTTGCTCTCCATGAGCCCGATTCACAGAACTAACTTAAGTCAAAATCCTAAATTTACTACCATTTTGGTATTCACAGAAGGCACTTACTCATTTTGGTATTCACAGAAGGCACTTACTTACTCATTTTGATTAACATACTCATTTTGAGTAACTTACTCATTTTGGTATTCACAAAAGGCACTTACTCATTGATGAGTAAGTGCCTGCTGTGAATACCAAAATGAGTAAGTTACTCATTGATGAGTAAGTGCCTTCTGTGAATACCAAAATGAGTAAGTTACTCAAGGCACAAAGAAAGAGAAATGCTTTCATTTCTCCTTCTTTTTCCGACTTTGCATGTGAGCTGCACTATACAGCACGCATACAAGGAGGGAAAAGGTTTGAAATGATTCTCAGCATAGTATATTGTACTGGAAGGGTACCCTTCAGTTCAAAACCTACGCTAGACTCACGGAGACACCATTGCACCATCGCTCAAAGGTGTCTCCGTGGCGCATGGCAGCTGATTTCAGCACTGGCGTTAGTGAGAGGGGCGGAGAGTGCCTTATTTTAGTAAATAGGGCGCTCTTTTTATCTCTCCTTTTCACGTAGCACAGGGCAGCATTTGCGGCTGCTGCAGTACGCTATGTGAGAAGTAGGTAAGTCTTCCCCTCTGTTTATAAACATTAATGGCTCGCCCCACAACAACAATGCCATTATGAACTGAAAGGCAAATTAGTAGTCATGCAAACCAACAATGTAGCCTAGATTCGTATCATAGATGGAGCAACATTACAGTCTATTAAATCAAACATACAAGGTACTTGTATAGCGCATATCCTGAACTCAAGTATATAAAAGTGCTCTCATATAGGACAATAACGAAAATGGAGGATCTGTGAAAACAGTTTTGCCTAGGATCACACAATTGGGGCAATCAGGGATGCTGGTTTTGATTTCAGGTTATTTGATTTCACAGTTTGAAATTCAGCCACCAGATGTGTATTTCTGTCTCTCTGTCGCCCCTGTATTATATCAAAAGTCACTCTTTTGGTTTTTATTCTTGGCAAATGACGAGAACAACTGACACAGACATCTCAGTGCCCCCATATCTTCCTACCAAGCTAAGAATGCATGTTTTGGGGAGTGTCAACCTCAAATACCCCCACCGAAGCTAAGGCCCTGTGGATTCTGTCATGTACAGCTGTAAAGGTGGTCCTACTTAATAGAGATGTCAATGTGCTCTTTATGCAAGCATTCTGTGTATGTTAACAAGAGAACAATTGTTTGTAATCTTGCCTTTTTGTGAGACTACATAAGACTTCGGTAAGCATACTTTCTTTGTTCGCAAATACTCCAGCGTGAATGTATATATGACAGCTGTCATAGGATGAGACCTGGTATTTGCATGCTGTTATGTGGGCGTGACACACAGCACACCAAGAGTACAGACTGGCCCTGTTTCAATGCTGCTGTGTATTTGCGTTCACACAGGGCCAGATCTTTACTCTATGCAGAAGCTCTAATCCAGTCCAAGGCAGTGGGGTCGCGCACACTGCTTTGCACGCAGTTTACCTTCTAAGTCATGATTGGGTGAGTTTTTGCTGTTGACAACATTAAGTACAAAAGACATGGAGGCCTTCAAAGGACCACAAACCTCGACACATGCTTTTGAATGTGTACTATACTCTCCTTTGAATGCCTATAGCGTAGTGTTCTAAAGTAGGCTGTGATAAATAATCAAAGCATCCATAACTAAGCATCCATCCCGAGGGATGCAGGGCCACAATGGGTACCACGTTCAGTAACGGGTACCAGTGAGCAGACTGCGGTCCCAGGAGCACACGCATGCTGCCTTGATCCAGCAGCTGCTCCACGCATGAAAAGCTCTGCCATAGACTGCTTCCATTATGCAAATAGTTACCATCTGCCACCGCAAATGACCATCCAATGATTTACGACTGCATGAGTGGGCTCTGTGCATTGGAGCCTGTCCATAGGTCTGCCAGGAACAGGGACACGCTAGTTTTACTCCCTTTATGACCCGCAGGGGCCTACAGCGAGGCGTTTTATTCGAAATGACAGTAGTGTAGGAATTGAAGTGTTTCGTTTTTGACCAGTGAATGGGAACTTTGCATTCAAAGCCTCCCCATTGAAGCACACCCCTGGCGTCGAGTACCGGGGGCTGACATGATCACTCAGCAACAAATCACACCTGAAGTCCTGCATTGTGATTGATAGGGGTTCCTTAATTTCAGATAGTGCTGTAACTCTGTAACATACTCTGGTCGTTATCTTAACTACGCAACAACTAAATCGCAATGCCATCGAATGGATCATTTAATGTTCATGCTTATGTAGGGGGTAGCGCCTGTTTCCAAACCCCAGCTTCTAGGGCCAGTTTTCTGACTCAGTAAGAGCTGCTTTGAAAAAAGAAAAAAAAGAATCCTTTGTAACCCAAATGAGAGTGATTTGTCTTCACTCACCACTGGGCTGTTGAAATGTACATTTATTGCATAAGATCCTCGTTTACTGGCTCGGCCCTGGCAGGTAGGTCTATCTCCAGTCTCTCCAGGATGGCCCTGTGCTCCAGCTAATCCCAGAGGGGAGGTTCATAGAGTAGATCACAATGGAACTCATTCCCTTGAAGGATGGTACAGGTCCACATTTTCCACAGTTAGTTTTAAATTGGGGAAATGCACATGAACTGATCCATAGCCCCCTCATCAAACTGCTTCATTTAATCTATTGTAAAATTAATCGTGTAGATGAAGTTTCATAGATCCAATGACTGATTGTTCTTACTTTGGCATATTCTTCACCATAGTAGAAATGAATGCATGTATGTGTTAATATGCACTCCATAGAATTGATAATTTATGGAGGATTATGTTTACTTTAAAGATAGAATTCTAACAATATAGGTATTGACAAAAACAATGAAAAAGATGCAACTCGCTGATGGCTCCAACTTCCAAGTTATGTAGTTATTATGATACGGGAATATAAATTACCTTTCCGGTCTGGGTTAGTGCAGCTGTCACAAGATCGTATATGATCAACACAAAATAAGGTTTAAGAGTACCACTGAAAGAGGGGCATAGACTCAACCCACACCTTTGTTCACTTGAGTGCAGGATTTGATTGGACAGAAGATATACGTGTGTATTTGACTTATTGACTTGTGGCAAAGGTTATACTCAACTCAGCAGGACTTAGGTGGTTATGTTGGCAAGCAAAGTATCATGCTTATAGGCCTGATCTGTTTACTATGAAATTTGACAATACATTTATTAGGCTCTATTGTATTCATGTTGAAATGCATACATTAACATCAATCCATTTAAGAGTCTGTATGAAAGCCTGAAAGTGTCATCAGTGATGTCACTGACGATGTCAGGATTGATGTAATATGTGAGGTCATAAGCAGTGCATTACGGGGGTGTGAGTTATAGTTAGCTCAGGTAACTATAACTGCTGAATTTCTATGGTTTTGTACAAGTGAAATTTGAGCCTAACTATAATGTCCCTGTAGCCTTTGGTATTTTCAGTGAAAAAAAAATATATATATAACACAGGGTGGATTGATCAACACACAGGGGCCACCCCTACACCCGTCACTTCGGGGGTAATGGTCCGCAAACCAGCAGGGCTGCATTCTCTAATCTGCCAGGGAATCAGGGTACCATCAGCTGACCCTATGGTGCGGCCTATTCCACAGACGCAGATACCAATTTGGCCTCTGACCAACTTAAAGCAGAACCCAGTGGTACCTTAACCAACGACCTGACTAGCCCAATCTGGGTCATTATTTACTATCAAAATGCCCACTGGATGACCACCACCAAAAACAATCTAACACACGTTACCGAATTCAATGGCCCGATTATCAACTTAGAACAACCCCACAGACTCGTCATGCCCCCCGCTTACATGGCAGTTCCATATCCTGAAATAGTAAATAATAACCAGCATCAAATATACCACCCAATGCAGGGGAATGATATTGAGGGGACAATAAGAAGGTTGTACAACAAGACCAACTCCCCATTAACAAGAGGCAAACTGGCCAAGGCATTGATCTCACAAACACCCACTTAACAAATTTCCTGGGGGGAACCAGTAATATTCTGCCCCCCTACCCCCACAACAGTGGTTGGGTCCAAATCCACAGCACCAGGGGAAACTCCATTTGCCGACTGCAATGATTACCCGGGCTTGGCTTTCATTCCTCACTTTACCTCTTACGGGCTCCTGGATACATTAAATATAGGCAACCTGCTTTGCTTATTACAACATATTCCCTCACTGAAAAATCTAATTACAGCCAAACTAATCTCTGTGAGATTCTCTCAAATCCCTGGAAAAGGGGTGTCAGAGGCCTCAATCCCCAAATGGGGTAGTCCTGACATTAGGGATGCCATCCTGAGAGAATCATATACCTATAAGGAATGGGGTACCCTGTTCCAAAAGCTGCACCCACCAAAATATCTGTATGTTCTTCAATTAGAGGAACCCACAGTGCATCTCAGAAGTGTACTAAGAGGTGCATGGGGCGTCACCCATGACTGGCTACCAAGCACTTCGAAAACCTCAAATTCCCTGGTAGTGACTTATGACAACAACCATAGAAATGTCAGATGCCAGTCAAGACCTCAGAACACCGATGGGTGGAACCGGTCGTCCAACCTCCAAAGTGGCGTTTGACATACCTATTTCTAGCTCCATGTAAGTAATCGGTCCCCACTTACAAAAACGACCAAAGGGGAATAAGCTGATAATCACATCTTGGAATGTCGCTGGATTGAAATCCACCCTGTTATCCAAATCTGGGCTAGCATACTTGTATAACAGCGATATCATCTGCCTGCAGGAAATGTGGGCTCTAAATCCCACAGTTTTATACGGCTACCATGAGTTCTTTAAGCTTGCCACACGTGCAAGCATATTTGGGCGTCCATCGGGCACCCTTTTAATTTTCACAAAGCAAACATGCAAAATAGAAACAACACATTTTAATCAAAACAACCCGGCACTGCAAGTAGCAATAATTACAGGGCGAACACTCAATCAGAAGGCCTTCCCTATGCTCCTCATTAATTGTCACCACAACCCACAAAAGACCCCTACACTTTGTGCAGTCGACACACTATGTAATAGCCTATAAGCCATTATTTTGACTCATCCTTCCCACGAAGTGGTGATTGCGGGGGACTTTAACATTAAGGCCTTCAAGAGTAACCCATTGTAAACTACTTCACAATCAGGGCATCAATATTCAGGGGAAAAACCTTAGGAGAAGCCTCTGCATATGCAAAACAAATCCTACCATCAAAAATTCAAAGGCTGCCAAAGTTTCGCGAAAAAAGCATACAAAGACATTGTATTGGAAGCTAAGAAAAGCCTTGAAAAAAAGGAATGGTCAAAGATTCATCGAATGCTCAAGGAAAGATCAGTTGCTCACTTTTGGAACTACGTGAACAAATTAAAATCACCATATTCAATGAGAGATAATGGGGTTTCCGAAAGCGGGTGGGTGACTTATGTAACCAACCTATTCTCTGGTCACCCTGAATCTAAAACCTGTATGTTCAAATATGGGTCTGCTGACCAACTTTTAGGGGGCCAACAGAAGTTAACCTCAGCAACCCAATTTTCAAATCTCATCAAGGATATGAACCACGACGGGGCGCCAGGCCCTAATGGTCTCCCTGCGGACATCTTTAAATGTTCACCAGAGGGCTGGCCATCAATTTTATCCCCGCTATTTAACTCTTCCTTCACTTTCAGTCGAAATGCAGAGGCTTGGAGATGTTCTACTCTATGCCCAATTTTTGAGAAAGGCGATCTAACAAAACTGTCCAATTACCACTGAATAGCTTTGCTCCATCTGGAGGTCAAAGCATATGCGTGATCCCTACTAAAGAAACTGGAATCTTGGGTAACACATACGGGCTGCTTCCATTTTTTCGAACAGGCTACCGCAGAGAAGCAGACACCACCTACAACATCATTACACTGGCAGCCCTAAGTCAGCAAACAGCACCCACTCTTCTGGTGTTTTATCGATTATAGTGCATCTTTTGACAAAGTTGATAGACCAACACTGTGGTGGAAGCTATCACATTGCGGTATCCCATCCAACCTCCCAAGGGCAACAATTTCCCTTTATTCCGCAACATGGGTCTGTGTGAGAATTGGTCCACAAACGCTCACCTCCAAAATCCCTTCAGGGGGTCTGAAACAAAGCTGCGTGTTAGTACCTCTACTATTAACTTATGTACAGCAGATCTGGGGAACGCTCTAGCAAACAGCAGCCTTAACCTCCCTCAACTAGGGCACAGGCCACTTCACATGCTACAGTATGTGGACGACATAGTTATTATGGATCACACAAAAGTGGGCCTCCAACGAGCACTGGCCAGCCTCCATGTATACAACGAGAAAATCTTCCTCACTATCAATTCAGAAAAGACCAAAATCGTAATGTTCAGGTGCTACAAGAACAAGAACTCCCTTTCATGCACCATGAGGCCCAAGATCATCACCACGGCAGTAAAATATAACTATCTGGGGGGGGTGGTTTACAGAATCGACTCAACCTTCTGGCCACAAAAGTTAGCTAAAAAAGAAATCAACCACTATCATTTATGGTCTAGCCAGCCTCAACAAGAAACTCAACTGCCCCTCTGCTTGAGCCATAATTAAAGTTACTCAGGCCTCCCTCCTCCCGCCACTACAATATGGCCACCAAGCTTTTCCAGGTGCTTGTACCGGCTGCCTTGAGCATGCTCAGTGTGCAGGATACAAGAGGATCTTCAAACTGTCTAAATACCTCCGTAGATCAAGGGTTAGACTAGAACTAGGCCTGGTAACACGAACTAGTGAAACAGACTTTCTGAAATTTTACATACGCACTGAAAGCGCCTGAGAACTCCCTCAAGGCTTGCCTTCGACTCATTTTTGAGAAACCGGGAAATCTCTATGGAACAAATAACTACAGAGGGCAGTTGCATCCTTTTCAATTGATCCACCAGCACTTGTTCTTGATTCCATTACCTTCATGGCATGGAAAAAGACAATCAGCAGACAGGATCGCCTGGTTTCATTTCAGCAAGACCTAGCCGCGTTAAGGCCCTCGAGATCTTACACTCTTTAAACTCTTCATACTTAGTGAGAAGATTCCAGACTTACTTACCTGTTGCCATCAACTGCAGAGAGCGGAGAGACATCATGCTCATGCGCCTCCTTGGCCTACCAATAGTAGATTTTAACCCAGCATGGGCCAACTAAAACAATGGAGCTTCCTGCAGGTTGTGCAAGTTCAAATAAGAATCATGGCTCCACCTTCTGTTCTGCTGCCCCTCTATGACGCTGGGAGGGTCTTACTTAACCCAATATTCTTGACAAAGGGGGTCCACACTTGTGCAGAGGCATCTACCGTATGTTTTTCCAAACCGACGCACCTTCTCTATTACGATGTGGGAAACTCGTTAAAATACTCAGAGACAACTTACAACCTCGTCCTGGATCTTCTTAACCTGTACATAAAGTTCTAAAACGTATAACTGATTACCACCCTAAGAACCTCCAAGCTACCCGGCCCTGCGCTTTGGGCCCTTTCCCCTAGCAAACTTCTTAAGCACACCACTTTATGATTACACCGTCTGCTTTGCCTAAGTGCACATCCACTGGCTGGCTGGCTTCCGTGAAAAGCAAGTTTATCCACTCCATTTATATGTTTACTGCCGAATGGTTTCTATGGTTGCGGAGACTAGCATCTGATTCTAAACATGCATAACTCGTATATTTACTGTACTGTATTAACTTTATAAAATGTTTTTTATTTCTTTTACCTGAACACAAAGTAGCTAAATAGTATGTTGGTTTTATATCATGTAATGGTTTTAATTAACTGAATCCTGACCAAATGAAACTTGTACTTGTACTATATATATATATTTATTTATTTATTTATTTAGGTTACTTATAAAGCGCTAACAATCATCCCGGGGGATATCACGGCGCTGCGATTGCTACAGTAAGGATGCAGTGGGAAAAATAGGTGTCTTTAGTCAAAGTCAGGGAAAAGGAAAGTTTTTAGTTGTTTCCTGAACGCCAGGTGATCCACTGTAAGTCGAAGGGCCATGGGAAGTTCATTCCACTTCTTTGCGGCAATGTAGGAAAATGCTCGTTCACCCAT
The DNA here is from genome assembly GCF_964204655.1 of Triturus cristatus. NCBI lineage: Eukaryota > Metazoa > Chordata > Amphibia > Caudata > Salamandridae > Triturus > Triturus cristatus. Next base: position 350,377,641 of record NC_140583.1, read on the forward strand.
TCTGGCTTTCTTTACCCGGGGTATGCTGGCCAGCGTCGCGATTTGTGAGCGGAGGTGTCTAGTGGGAATGTAGAACCGAATCCTGTTTCTAAGGATAAGAGGGCCTGTCTCATGAAGTGCTCTATGAGTAATGCACAGCATTTTAAAAGTTGCTCTCTGCTTCATCGGAAGCCAGTGCAGATCTCGCAGACAGTTTGTTGCCGAGTCAAATTTCCTTTTCATACAGATAGCCTTGGCTGCTGCGTTCTGAAGTGTTTGTAGCTTGGTGAAAAGATAACCCGCCATGCCAACAAACAGAGAGTTTCCATAATCTAGCCTGCTCATCAAGAGAGACTGAATTAGGATCCTTCTGCATTCTAATGGAATCCAAGGAAAAACTCTTTTGAGCATCTTCAGAATCGCAAAGCCTTTGCCGCATACAGCGGCTACATGAGCTTTCATGGAAAGGGATGTGTCGATCGTTATCCCCAGGTTCCTTGCTGTTAATGTAGGGGCGGGGGGGATGCCCAATGCTTCAGGCCACCAGGTGTCGTTCCACATTTGTGTGTGGCCTCCAAACAGCAATATCTCTGATTTGTCTGCATTCAGCTTGAGATAGTGTTTATGCATCCAATCAGCCAAATCAGAGAGGCAACTCCTAAGTCTGTCCTTGGAATTGGTCTTCTCATCCAGGACTACCGTAAGTTGGGTGTCATCTGCATAGGAGCAAATTTCCACCCCCCATTTTCTGCCGATTCCGGCCAGGGAAGACACAAAAACGTTAAACAGAGTAGGGCTTAGCGAAGCCCCCTGTGGGACCCCATATTTGATGGTCCGGGGGGAGGATGAGAACTTGCCCAAATGCACCGATTGGGATCTTTCCAATAGGAAGGACCGCAGCCATCCCAATGCTCTGTCCCTAATGCCTCTGGTGGCTAGTGTCTCCAGGAGCAATTTGTGTGGGACAGTATCGAATGCCGCCGAGAGGTCCAACAGGATTAGGGCAACTGTTTTCCCCTGGTCCACCAGCATTCTGATGTTATCAAGCACGGCCAGGAGAGTTGTTTCCGTACTGTTGTTGGCCCTAAAACCTGTTTGCGTGCTGTCTAGTAAATTATTAGTCTCGAGAAAACTGACCAATTTCCTATTGACCAGTTTCTCCAAGACTTTCGACAGGTAGGGAAGCTGGGAGATAGGTCTATAATTGGCCGGATTGTTAATATCTAGGCCTGCTTTTTTTAAAAGGGGGGTGACTATGGCATTCTTCCAACTGCGTGGGAATTCTGCTACTTCTAACGAAGTTACTGCAGGGCAAATGAAGGGAATAATTTGTCGGAAAATATGATGGGGGCACGGGTCCAAGGGAGAGCCAGATGTAGTTTCTATCATTGTTTTGCCCACTTCCTCTTCGGAGAATGGCCCAAAGCTAGTGCAAAGGACTTGGGGAGAGGGGGGCTCATGATCTATGAGGGGTCCTGCTTCCGAATTAGGAAAGGAAGAATAAATCTTGTCTATCTTTTCACAGAAGAAGCTGCTCATTTTATCGCAGCTAATTTGTGATGGAATCAAATCAGATGATAGACTAGACGGGCTACATAGCTCCTTAACTATTTTGAAGAGCTCTTTGGAGGAGTCTTTATTCTCTAGAATCCTCTGGGAGAAGTAGTCCTTTTTTGCCTTCCTGATGGCTAAGGTATAGTGCGACAGTGCTATTTTATACATTGACCTATTCTCTTGAGATTTTGTTAGCCTCCATTTATGCTCAAGCTTGGTGCATTTCCTTTTAAGTATCTTTAATTCCTGGCCGTACCATTTTTCTGACTTAGTACGGCTGGGTTTGGGATTCCGACGCTGTCGAGAGCAATGCTCAAGAGCCATTGCGATGTGGTCCTGCAGTCTATCCGTTGCTTCGTCGACACTTGTTTCCCCTATGGTGTGATGTACAAAGTTTTCCATAAAGGTTTCGGCCTTGAAGTTAGCATAACTTCTTTTATGAGTTGCTATTTGATAAGAGGGCTTAGTGTTTTTGACTGATAGTTTTATATCGAATTCGACCAAGGAATGATCTGTCCAAAGCACTGGTTTTATCCCTAAGATGGAAATAGGGTTAATATTGGAGAAAATCAGGTCGAGAATATGACCGGCCTGATGAGTTGGTTGGTCAATTCTCTGCGATAACTGCAGTATCTCCATGTTTTCTATTAGTTGTTTAGTAAGAGGGTTATTGCTATCATCGTAGTGGATATTGAAATCCCCTACGAGTAGTATGTTTTTATTCTGGAGACAGATTGGCATAACCTGAGCCAGGAGATGAGTATTAAATTCAGAGGTACAGCCCGGGGGATTATAAATAACAGCTCCTCCGAGTAGGATAGTGGTGTTGGAGGATAGGGAAAATGCCAAAACCGGCAACTATAACTCACGCGACCGCAATCCTCTGCTGATGCTAATACTGTATTTAGACACTTATTTGCCCATGTCTTCTTCCATACATTTTTAGCTATACATATATTACAAATATTTTTTTTTCATAAAGACACATATGTCATCAGCAGAAGATTGCGGTCGCGTGAGTTATAGTTGCCTGCACTAACTATAACGGGGGAATTTCATTGGTTTTTTATCAGTAAAATTTCCGCTAACTATAACATGTGTGAAACCTATGGTTTTTTCAGTGAATTTGCAAGGTTTTTTTAAATGCTAATTCCTAACTATAACGTGTGTGAAACCTATGGTTTTTTCAGTGAATTTGTACGGTTTTTTAAATGCTAAGTTACTTTACGCCATTCGTGGCGTGCGCGCCCACTTAACGCAGTTCGTTCCGTGCGCGCACGGTGCGCTTCGCGCACCGTGCGCGCACAGTGAGCACGCGGTGTGCTTCGCGCACCGCGCGCCCACTTTACGCAGTTAGTGCCGTGCACGCACGGTGGGCACGCGGTGCGATGACAAAGCAAGAAAGCACGTCAACAAATCTGTTTCTGCTTTCCTCCGTGACTATGGTATGGGTGCCATTTACCACAACAACTTGCGTTATGACATGCAAGACATTTATAGAGGAGATGGTGTGCACTTCAATGATGAAGGGAACAGAGTCTTCCTCTTGAACCTTAGACTCTGCATCGGTACTTACTTGTAGGTACCACTAAAAAATCATTTCATAAACACAACGGCTCTTTTTAGAGCCCCCTAATATCTAAACACTTAAATCTGATTTTCATTTTTTTTTTTTTTTTTTTCTACCGTACGCTTACCGTAAGCTTACCGTACGCGTACCCCGTGATTTTTTTAAAAATCAATAAATGTTTTCTTTGTACTTTACAGTCCTTCTTTGACCCCCTCACAAATGTAAGGGGGTCTGTAACTCTCCTCATTGCCCCCTTTTCTTGTTTTCACTCTTTTTTTTCTGAGTGAAATACACAAAATGGCGGCCGCCGCTTCCTGGTTTCGGCCGATTCGAATGTTTACTAAGATCTAAGAGCCAATCAGAATCGCGCTCGCGCACGCCAAGCGGGCTCAGATATATATATTGATTTAAAGGCTATTTTCTCAGAATCTACTGAACAGATTTACACCAAACCTACAAAAGGCACTTCCTTGACCTAGGGACTACCTCTCTGCCAAATTTCGAGTAATTCTGTTCAGCCGTTCGGGCTGTAGCTCGTTCTAAAGGTCCTATGGAAAAATGCATGGGGAAAACGCGTTTTGGGACCCCCCTTTTATCTCAGCCCCCGCTTGACGGATCCCCCCGAGACTTTCAGGGTAGGAGCGTAGCGTAGCGCCCCACCTATTTTGAGAAATTCGCGAGGATTCATCGACCGGCGCCAAAGTATAGAATGTTGAGGTTTTCCTATGGAAAAGGGGTCCTAACTATAACTACCTACTGGCGACCGCCAGTAGGTAATACATATATATATATGTATATATATATATATATATATATATATATATATATATATGCCAACTTTTGCTCCTTCCGGATAGCTGGACCCAAGAGAGGTGGCGCATACGCCGGCGGAGCACGCCGGCATTCAAATGTTCCCACAAGATTTCAATATCATGCGCTCTCAGTCACCAAGAAACTCCAAATCCAATGATGTCAACAGGGGTGTTTAATTCTCACAACGCGTTTCAGCTTGTTGCAAAGCCTTGATCACGTAAGAAAGGTGCAATACACAAAGAATAGATAAAGTTTTTCAGAGGTGAACAAAGAAAAGGGACGACATCGTGAGTCTCCCGTACAGTTGGAACAAACATAGCGGACATCTTGGAATGGTAACCTGTGCACACGGTATCAGGACACAAGGTATAGAAAAAAGATATAGGAAAACGTAAATACATCTAAATAGAAACTGAGTGCATACTAATGTCAAGGCATATACTCAAAAATAGGCATGTGATATAAACGTCCTAAATATGGTTATACTAAGACAATGTCAAATATAAAACTCAAAATTCCTATTGTCGGCAGTCAAAGTGAAACTGTTCAAAGTACTGCTGAGATGCACAATATATCTGTGGTAATATGAAAACAGATCCCTTCGTGGTCACATGCAAGTTAACTCTTTATATCTGTACAGCGCGTTCTGGCGAGATATATGTAAGTACAGTATCTCTTAAACACGACAAGATTTGTAGCCAGTGCCATAACAGTATTAACCAATCGCCGACTAAATGGACGATCTAAACTGTTACGCTTACCACATAGTTGAAAACGGTAAAAGTGTACGTGGAAACACTTCACACATCCAAATAGCAGGTATTGGCAAGTGCCAACTAGCAGATACCCAGTTATCGTCATAAGAAAGTATAGTCCGCAGGAGATATCCACACAGATACATATGTTCCAATCATCATCACCTACTGTGCTCTAATATTCTCCATGTTAAGTGAAAAGACAGGGAAAAGGGTAGGATGCCCGTGACAGTGCTCGCAGGTGATTGGGCCCCTTTCTTCCCTCCTGTGAATAAAGAAACAAAAACAAAACTCAGTGTAAAGCATATTGATTTGGTGAATATTAAAATCAATGCAACAGTTCTTGATCATAATGCACCTAATACATGGAGGGAAAAGAGAAGATAAAAACAACAGACATAGTGTAAGTATATTAGAGGCAACATTGTAGCAATACACTAATGGTGACGGCTAGTAAAACAGAGACTATCTGGAAAAGGTATAGAAGTAGTACACACATGATGGCTCACTCCTTTAAATGTATTGCCATCTCCTCATCATGGTTTAATCCCCCAGGGTGTTTCGTCTGAAAATCCACGATGTATTTCGATTCCCTTTGTCTCAGTTGCAAAACTCGGTCCCCACCTCTGGGGTTGTTAGGGATTTGTTCTAAGATGAAAAATCGCAGGAGACCAGGATTGGAAAAATGTCTCTCATTGAAATGACGAGCAACTGCGTATTTCTCATCTGAATGTGTAATGGCACGGTAGTGTTCCAATACACGCCATAAGAGTTGTGCTACCAATATACCATAATTTACATGGACATTCAATCCCATAAATTACAAAAGTAGAGCTGCAGGTAAGGAATTGAGTAATCACTCTGTGTACCCCATTGCAATTGACTTTCTTGCAAAAATGGCTGTTCCTACAGGCCTTACAATGACAGCATGGAAAAAATCCCTGCAGGCCATGTTCCTGTTTTTTGGGGTAAAGCGTGACATCATTGTGAAACAAAAGGTCCCTGAAATTCCTCCCTTTCCTGTAGGTAATACTTGGTCTATTAGGGATCATGTCTCCAATAACAGTGTCAGCTTTGAGTATATCCCAGTTTTTGTTCAAAATACCTTGTATTTTACGGGAATCTACACTGTAGGTCATGATGATCCTAGAGTCAGTGTCGTCAATGTTCTGGGTGGGAGTTTCCGTGGAAAGAATAACATCTCTATTCACCCTATCGGCTCTGCCCTTTGCTTTGTTTAAGACCCAATTGGGCTAACCTCTCGCCCTGAAACGCTCCAGCATGCAAGCGCTTTCAAGTTGGTATGCAGATTCAGTGTTACAGTTCCTTTTTGCTCTGAGCAACTCTCCATAGGGGATACTCCATTTGAGAGTCTCAGGGTGGCTGCTCAGAGCATGTAGGACACTGTTCCCTGCTGTGGATTTTCTAAATAGTGTGGTAAGCACCTTGTTGTCTTTGATTTCTAACTTGACATCCAGATATTCTGCCGAGGTGTCATTTATACTGCCAGTGAGGACAATATTGTAGTTGTTAATGTTGAGTTGTTCGATGAATTCGGTGGCTTCCAATTTGGTACCTCTCCAGATTATATATAAATCATCGATATACCTCAGCCATGTCTCAATGTGTTCTAGATATTTGTCAAGGGTGGAATTGGCAAAAATCTCCTCCTCCCAGCGACCCATGAAAAGGTTCGCGAAACTCGGCGCAAAACATGAACCCATTGCGGTACCCGTTGTTTGTCTATACAGGGTACCGTCAAATATTGTTGGCAAGGCAGAATTCTGTCATACTCAAGATCATCTTGCTATGTTCTCTAAAGCGTAGGGGTCTATTGTTCAAAAAGTGTTTGCATGCTGCAAGGCCCTGTTTGTGATCGATAATGGTGTAAAAGGACTGTACATCTAGGGTAATCAATAAACATTTGTGGTCAAAATGCAGATTTTTCAACTTATCTAAAAAATCATTAGTATCCCTGACATAACTGGGCAGGTTGGTGACAAAGTCCCTAAGAAAATGGTCAACGTATTTTGAAACACGTTCCATGACACTTCCCCTGGATGAAACAATGTGACGCCCTGGTGGTTTGATTGGGTCCTTATGTACCTTGGGCAACAGGTATAGAACAGGTAAAATAGGATGATCATTTTTTAAATAACAATATTCTTCCCATTCTAAAATCCCTTTGTCACGCCAGGTGATCAACATGTCCCAGATGGTAGTGATACTAGTGTTGTATGTTACTATGTCAATGGGTATGTAGTATCTAGTGTCTGAAAGTTGTCTGTGTGCCTCACTGATGTAGTCGTCCCTGTCCAAAATCACCACATTACCACCTTTGTCGGCAGGGCGTATGATGATATTGGTATCGTCACTCAATGATTTCAGTAGTGATCTTTGTTGGAGTGACAGATTGGTCTTATAAAACCGATTCTTTTTATGTCTGTATGTACAGAGTGCTTTACTGACAACGTCTTGGAAAGTATCAATGTTGTCGTGCGGCAACATGGGCAGAAATGTCGATTTAGGTTTGAAGCCCGAATGTGCAGAGGAGTCAGTGATGAGATCTAATTCGTCAAGAGTTTGGGTGGTAGTCAAACTATCTTCAGTGAATGTCGTAATGTTAGGATGTTGTTTGTTGGTAATAGTGTTATAATTGGTTTCTGTTCCTTGACCCAATTCTAACATGGTGATAAGGGTGTCAATATCGCCAATGTTCACATTATCTTGGTACCTAGAAACCTCTCTAATGGGCTTACTGTGGTGACCCAATCTTCTAAGTCTATGCCACTTCTTGAGTTTTAATTTTCTAGAAAATTTGAATAGATCAATTCTAGTACCAGTATAGTCAAATTGTTTGGAGGGGCAGAAAGAGAGTCCCAAGCACAAAGTACGTTTCTCAATTTCACATAGAGGTCTCTTAGAGAGATTAAAAATAGTTTTGTTCACCATTTCAGGATCCATCAATACATCTTCCTGGGGCGTGATCTTCAGCTTCCCATATTGCCCCTTGACCTGCCTCTTCTTCCATCGCTGGAGTATTCTTGCTCTTCTATTCCTTCGCTTCCGCGTCCTCTGCCTCGACCCTGTCCTCGACCCCTCTGTCTTCGTGTTGTCATCACCGGGGTGTTTTGTATAGTCCTTTGGCTCCGACGGATGTGCTGATACTCCTCTAAAAAATTAATCTGGCGAGAAGTTTGGTTTGTGGAAGCGTTCGTTTCCACTGAGACATCCGATTCCGTGTCACTGGTCAGAGAGGTGGTCGGTGTTTGACTCTCACAGGGTTTGTTCAAAGCAGTAGATGTTATTTCTTTGGAATTGTACAGATGGTCATATTTACGGCTGAAGGTGAGGATCCTGCCACTCTCGTAATCACCGTAATCTCGGTCGAGCTTTCTCTCCTTGCGAGCCTTGATATCCTCCTCATATTTCTTGAGGCGTTCTTTAATCGCGCTCATGGTTGTCTCCATTTTTTCTGCTTCCATGGATTTTTTTGACTCCTCCAGGATTTCTTGTATTTCTTTCATTATAATGTCCCTGTCAATTCATGCATATTTAACTAGGATTGCGAGCATCCTTCTGGAGCTTAATGCGGTGTTCTTTGACCATTCTAATAGCATTTCCGGGTTCGGTGTTTCGTACGTAGGAGTGGTAAAAATACGCAAACCTCTAGGTACCATATCTTGGTCTATATAGTTCTGTAGGGAGATTGCTTCCCACCACTTTGAGATTTCTGATCTCTTAAGCTTTTCCAGCTTACGTAATTTGTCATCAGCTGGTTGTTTTGTGCCAGATTCCACTCTCGTCTCCCCTTTAGGTTGTCTCTTCACGAACATCGCCTGAGCCGCTGCTCTTCTCTCCTCCTCCTCCTCCATGTTTCCACACACCCCTGGAGTAGTTGTTCGACAGAACTAGGATTTTGCTGGTTCCCCCTGTTAAAATAACAGGTTCCTCTTGCCTCGTGAGCGTTTGAAAAGCAAACAATTGTCTGTATGATAGTAAGGTAGGCTGACGCACAAGTATAGTGATAAGCGTCTTAAGTATAACTTGTCAAAAAGCAGCCCTCGAATCCTGAACGAACTATTAGCCTGGTATACGGTGTCCCGCGAGCCCCTTGTGTCTTCCCGGGGGAAGGATCGGATCCCCCACACAGGGAAACCCACCCTCACACACACAAGGGCAGACAACCGGGCAACAGGGCTTACCTCTACCAAAAGCTATCGTCCGTATCCATGTACCATATGTCTCAACAGAGGCCGGTCCAAACAATGCAATCCTCGATTAAATATGCCAACTTTCGCTCCTTCCGGACAGCTGGACCCAAGAGAGGTCAAAAATAGGCATGTGATATAAACTTTGTCACCAACCTGCCCAGTTATGTCAGGGATACTAAAGATTTTTTAGATAAGTTGAAAAATCTGCATTTTGACCACAAATGTTTATTGATTACCCTAGATGTACAGTCCTTGTACACCATTATCGATCACAAACAGGGCCTTGCAGCATGCGAATACTTTTTGAACAATAGACCCCTACGCTTTTGAGAACATAGCAAGATGATCTTGAGTATAACAGAATTCTGCCTTGCCAACAATATTTTCCTCTTTGACGGTACCCTGTATAGACAAACAACGGGTACCGCGATGGGTTCATGTTTTGCGCCGAGTTTCGCGAAACTTTTCATGGGTCGCTGGGAGGAGGAGATTTTTAAGAGTGGATTGTTTTTGTACTATGTTTAAGCATTCAGTCAGGTATTTTCTTACATGAAATCTCACAGATTACTTTCATAGGGAAGGATTTGGTGTTGATAAAAGCTAGAGGTAGAAGTATTGCACTGTCATTTTTCTTTCTAGAATCTCTTCAGAAGGCCTGACAGAATTTGCAGCCAGAGAGTATCTTGCAATACAAAAAATTATTCGATATATATATATAAATATATATATATACCTTGCTAAACTTGCACTTGAAATAAAATTACTCTTGGAAATCATGTAAAAAATTGCAAAAAAGAATAAAGGATATTATTCAAGAAGGACACCATCTGAGGAGGAGTTCTGTGTAACAGTTTGCGAAGGACATTATTTGTGTGCATGTGTGTATCTATATATATATATATATTCACTGAAAAAACCATAGGTTTCACACACGTTATAGTTAGGAATTAGCATTTAAAAAACCTTGCAAATTCACTGAAAAAACCATAGGTTTCACACAAGTTATAGTTAGCTGTACATTTCACTCGTAAAAAACCAATGAAATTCCACGTTATAGTTAGTGCAGGCAACTATAACTCACGCGACCGCAATCCTCTGCTAATGACATATGTGTCTTTATGAAAAAAAAATATTTGTAATATATGTATAGCTAAAATTTAATGGAAGAAGACATGGGCAAATAAGTGTCTAAATACAGTATTAGCATCAGCAGAGGATTGCGGTCGCGTGAGTTATAGTTGCCTGCACTAACTATAACGTGGAATTTCATTGGTTTTTTACGAGTGAAATGTACAGCTAACTATAACTTGTGTGAAACCTATGGTTTTTTCAGTGAATTTGCAAGGTTTATTAAATGCTAATTCCTAACTATAACGTGTGTGAAACCTATGGTTTTTTCAGTGAATTTGTACGGTTTTTTAAATGCTAAGTTACTTTACGCCGTTCGTTCCGTGCGCGCCCACTTCACGCAGTTCGTTCCGTGCGCGCACGGTGCGCTTCGCGCACCGTGCACGCACAGTGAGCACGCGGTGCACTTCACGCACCGCGCGCCCACTTAACGCAGTTAGTGCCGTGCACGCACGGTGGGCACGCGGTGCGCTACGTGCACCGCGTGCCCACGTTACGCTGGATGGGCCCTGTACGCACGATGCCCTTCGCGCACCGTCCGCACACGGAGGACATATTATGCGCTTCGTTGTGAAAGGTTTTCTATTAAATGTTGAGTTCTGATATATGCCATGCACAAAAAGGTGCACACGGGGGGGGCGAATATATGGATTGTGTTTTTTTTTTATTTAATTTTTCACCGTACGCGTACGGTAAGCGTATTGGGTGTTTTTTCCAAAAAAAAAATATATATTTTTTGACTTTGGAGAGCCTTCTGGCACACCATAACCAAGGCTAGGTGGTTGGGAGCAGTCTAGCGTGCCCCCTTTTTATGATATGCAACTTTGTTTTTCCTCCCCCCCTCAGAGTGCGAGAGAGAAAATGGCGGCCGACACTTCCTGGTTTCGACCGATTCGAATGTTTACTAAGATCTAACAGCCAATCAGAATCGCGCTCGCGCATGGCACTGTACGCGTACGGTAAGCTTACGGTGCGCGCTCGGAGCGCGCTTACAGATATATATATTGATTTAAATGCTATTTTCTCAGGAACTACTGAACAGATTTACACTAGACCTACAAAAGGCACTTCCTTGACCTGAGGACTACCTCTCTGCCAAATTACAATTAATTCTGTTCAGCCGTTCGGGCTGTAGCTGTGTCTAAAGGTCCTATGGAAAAATGCATGGGGAAAACGCGTTTTGGGACCCCCCTTTTTCTCAGCCCCCGCTTGACGAATCCCCCCGAGACTTTCAGGGTAGGAGCGGAGCGTAGCGCTCCATTAGTTTGGAAAATTTCGCGAGGATTGGTCGACCGGCGCCAAAGTTATTCCAAATAGAATGTTGCGGATTTCCTATGGAAACAGGGTCCTAACTATAACTACCTACTGGCGACCGCCAGTAGGTAATATATATATATATATATATTCACTTAAAAAACCATAGGTTTCACACATGTTATAGTTAGGTGGATATTTCACTCGTAAAAAATCAATGAAATTCCCCCGTTATAGTTAGTTGAGATAACTATAACTCGCGCGCCCGCAATCCTCTGCTCATGACTTCACATATTACATCACTCATGACATGGTCAGTGGCATCACTCATGACATCACTGATGACATCATCCTTGTGATAGAGTGGCGGTCGCGCGAGTTATAGTTATCTCAACTAACAATAACGGGGGAATTTCATTGTTTTTTTACGAGTGAAATATCCACCTAACTATAACATGTGTGAAACCTATGGTTTTTTAAGTGAATTTGCAAGGTTTTGTAAATGCTAATTCCTAACTATAACGTGTGTGAAACCTATGGTTTTTTCAGTGAATTTGTACGGTTTTTTAAATGCTAAGTTATGTATGTATTTTAATTTTCTTTATATATTTATTTTTCAATAAACTACGTATTAAAAAAATGTATTTTTTTTTATAGTTTTTCACCGTGCACGCACCGTGCGCGCACCTCCGCGATTTAAAAATAATAATAATTTAAATGTTTTTTTCTGCCTTCGTGGTCCTTCAGGGACCCCCTGACCAAGGCTAGGGGGTCAGGAACTCTCTACCCTGCCCCCTTTTTACGTTCGCCACCTTCCTTTTCCACTCTCGCACTGAAAACAAACAAAATGGCGGCCGACACTTCCTGATTTCGACCGATTCGAACGTTGACTGACATGTAACAACCAATCAGAATTACGCTCGCGCACGTTAGGGTGCGCGCACGGTGCGCGCACGGTGCGCGGCTATAGATATGTATGTGCTTTTAACTGCAATTTTCTCAGGAACTACTGAACAGATTGACTCCATATATGCAAAAGGCACATCCCTGACCTGAGGACTACCTCTCCGCCAAATTTCAAGTAATTCTGTTCAGCCGTTCGGGCTGTACCTTCGACTAAAGGTCCTATGGGAAAATGCATGGGGACCCCCCTTTTTTCTCAGCCCCCGCTTGACGAATCCCCCCGAGACATTGAGGGTAGGAGCTGAGCGGAGCGCCCCATTAGTTTTGAAAATTTCGCGAAGATTCGTCATCCGGCGCCAAAGTTATTCAAAATAGAATTTTGAGATTTCCTATAGAAACACGGTCCTGACTATAACTATCTACTGGCGACCGCCAGTAGATAATATATCTATATATATATATATATATATACTACAATCCACCTCCCACAGTGATACCATGGAAGGATGCACGGACACGAAGTGGTTCAGGATACAGCATCTCTTTATTAGTTGATGTCGCCCTCAATCCCTAGCACAAGGAGAGGCGCGTTTCGGCCTCAGGAGGCCTTTGTCAATTTATATATATATACACACCCATGTGTATATGTGGGTATATTGTATTGGATTCTATTGCAATTGCATATATATAGCAATTACTACCCCTGATGAGGCGTCAAAGCACTTTTTCCGTGAGTAGCACACTACTCCGGAACCCATAAAGGATTAGTGGTGAATTAGTAAGTGTAAATATGAAAGTAATTTAAGTGGTTGATATGTTAGTCAGTTATTTGGATAAAGAAGGATAATGGAGGGATAGAAGAGGGAAAAAGGTTTGCATTTATATAGCGCTTGCTACCCTTGATGGGGTGTTGAAGCGCTTTTTCGGCAAGTAGCGCGCTACTTCGGAACCCAAAATAGGATTAGTGATGAACTAGTATAGTGAAAACCAGAAACTTATTTGAGTGGTGGATATGTTAGTCAGTTTTTTGGATTGAAAAGGATAGTAGAGGGATAGAGAAGGGAAAAGGGTTTGCATTTCTATAGCGCTTGCTACCCCTGATGGGGTTGAAGTGTTTTTTTTTTGGTGAGTAGCACGTTACTTGGGAACCCGTACAGTGTTAGTGGTGAATTAGTATAGTGAAATATGAAAGCAGGACAGCGAAAGGGAAGAAGAGGTAAAAACGTTTGCATTTGTATAGCGCTTGCTACCCCAATGAGGTGTTGAAGTGCTTTTTCGTCAAGTAGCACACTACTCCAGACCACGCACCCTTTTTACACCACTCTGCAGCACAGCTCTGTGGCACTTACTGGAGGTAGCTGGTGGGCTAGGTTGCCCCCAAGGACCCTCAGGATTCAAGGGGACTTAATCCCCCAACGTAAAACGCGCCACAGGGTGCGTTTGCACACTTGTCACATCAGGCCACGCCCCCACCCTCCACCACTATGCAAACGCACCCCCTGGTGCGTTGTAAATTGGGGGTTTAAATCCCCTTGAATCCTGAGGGGCCCTGGGGGCCAACTAGCCCACCAGGTACCTCCAGTAAGCGCCACACGCATATAGACCGCCAGGCTCTTTTAAAGGACAAAGAAACTATAACTGAATAACTAAGCAAACTACCGGAACATGAAACCATTAAGAAATAAGAGTCAGATATGAAAGAGCAAGTGAAAAAATATGAACAAAATGTGAACAAAATATTAAAGATTGAAAGGCTATCAAATTCAGAAGGGATAAACTTGATTATCTTAGAAAATGGAAGGAGTGGACAACTGATCCGTAATAAATTATTGTAGTCCAATAAAAATTATTTTCTGTAGTCCAAGAGATTTCTTCCAAATAGATTCTTTTATTCTTTCAAATTATTTTCAATTTGGTGCTCCAACACATTCTTGGAAGTCCAAACAAAATCTTAATTATACATAAACACAGCCAACGCGTTTCGTCCCCCTTGGGACCTCATCAGGGCTGCGAGAATAGAAAAGAAAATATCACTGAAGGAATTGGATAATCTCCACATACGATTATCACAGAGAGGATATGCCAAGTCCAGCTGACAGTCAAATTGATATTATTTAATAAATCTATAACCTCTGAGACCTGTCTATATAACAATCTCAAATTTGATGAATTTACCCAAATACATAATCACTCAGTTTTAAAAGAACAACATCATAATGTATCATGTTATGATTTATGCCACTGATTAGACCATTAGTCCTCTCAGAACCCAGCCTATCATTCCTTCTTACTAAACTTTTTTTATATAAATCATTACCGGATTTTGATCATAGCTCATTGTAGTATCTGCATAATGAAATATCACATACCTCCTAAATAATAACACGATTGTATAAAATATCAGTCACGGAAGGGTACCAGTATCATCAAAGTCTGTTGTTTTCTCTTCGAGTTAAATTTTATCTAGTTAAAATAAAACATAATACTCAATTATTTCCTATTTACAATTAGTTTATTATATTTAGCTATTCCATTTGTTCTTATTGTCGCTAATTGTTATTTCCTTATAATATCCTATCACATACCTCCTATAATTGATGCGGTGGTATGAAATATCAGTTATTATTAAGCACTAGTATAATCCAGGTCTTTAGTTTTCCCATCAAAATAAAACTGTTCTAAAAAAAAAAAGTGTGAAACATAAAAATCAGTTATTCTCATACTACTATTTACTTTGGTATTCCTATTCAACAATCCTTAGTCCTCACCTCATTCTACATCCGTTCTAGTCAAATAAATGGTATCCTCCACGCAATTAACCCTATAACAATATAGCATAAATAGGACCAAATTAGTATTCCTTTCTAAACTTATTTAAACAAAATATCAACTTGTTTAAGGCCGAATATTCATATGTATCCACATACCTTTAATTCTAACAATAGCTTCCTTGTGGCCTCCACTTTCAATCGAATATCACCGCTTAACCCAGTATCTTTAGCGTTTCCTTTTTATATTTCTATTGCACCAATCACATTTCCTGCCTTCCATCTCCTAATTATCTTAAACTGTTTCCTCTCCGGTTCGTGAGCTGCCAATCAATCAAAATCATTATTTTAGCCTGCTCCTGCTAACGCCAGTCCTGGTATGTCCTGTCCAATCGGAAACGTATTCCTAATACATCATTGACCAATCATATTCCCTGGTCACTAAGCCTGCTATTTGCATGACACGATTGTTTCCCATTCAGTCCGCATGTCATTGGCCAATCAAATCTATTGTGTTACAATGCTTGTCGATCCTGGAATCAGTAACCCTGTATGCTCTTTTTATTATTAACACCAATGCATACCTCTGTTGCTAAAAACCCTTTAACGGCATATAATTAGTAAAACGTGGACGATTTCCCCACGCTAACTATTCACATATTCGTAATTCATTAAGTCTTAAATTAGTTTACATTACGAATACTTCCTGCCCGATCCGCATCACAGCGGCCGATCAAATCGGGCATATTTCAATATGTTCTCGTCAGCAAAATGATAATGTTATCTTGTATCTTTATAGCTTCAGCGTTGAATTTTATTACTAATATTACTAATCCCCATCAGTGACCACTAAATATGATAGCGGCAAAACTCTCCCACTCCACTAACCAATCTCAAACATTCTTGTCTGCTTATTCAACCAACCAATCAGAGTAGTCGTGTTACCAGTACTGCGCCGTAAACACCATACATATAACAAGCAAATGTATCCTTGATTTAAAGTCCATTGTCAGTCCAAAAAAAAACATACCCACTCACTGATTAAAATACATCCTCATTCTATATACGTATCACAAGTTGATATCCCATTCTAATGTAAACTATTTAAATAATTTGTTCCTCAAATGATGAGATGAAGCAACCATTTACTATGTACATTTATCATGTATGCCAATATTGTAAAACTAACTCCTAATAGTTGTGACCAAATCGTCAAGCGTATACAGACCCACATTTTTATTTCTTTTTACGTTTAATTAACAGTTTCATCATTCCAAAAAATAATGTAGCTCTGTATCACTATTAAGTCCCAGCTCTACCGATCTACACCGACTTATCCATCTTGCTTCATTTTGTCTAATTCTAAGTTCCCAATTTCCTCCTCTTTTTCTTGGTAAGATTCTCTGAATATCATGGAACTTGATGCCACTCTCCCCAGGATGTTTCTCCTTAATATGTAAATACAGTGGGGATCTATTATCATGATTCATTATTGATCTTCTATGTTCTTGAATCCGAAGCTTTAAACTACGCTTGGTACTACCAATATAGATTCTTCCACAAGCGCATATTATGGCATAGATCACGCCCACACTATTACAATTGATAAATTCCTTAATAGTGTATCTTTTCACAGTGTTATACATAAAGTTTTTAATCTTGTTAATGCCCAAGTCACAAACATTACAGGAACCACATGCAAAGAAACCATTCGGCGGCTTGGGCAACCAATTTGTGTTTGTCTTTGCTATCGGTTCAATATAATTCCTTGTGATCATTTCTCTTATATTTGGACTGCGTTTTTATATCACCCAAGGTTTATCCCCAATGATATTGGTTAAACCTGGTACGCCTTTCAATAGACCCCAATTTGTTCCCAAAGCCTTAAAAATTTCATTTTTTTGTGAACAGTAAGTTGTCACAAATGATATTCTATCAGCAGAGCTGCTTCTGTCTTTCTGTACCAGGGTGATATTTCTCTCAACCTTCATTATCTTGCCCCTGGCTTTATTCAGAATATTTTTGGCATATCCTCTCTGTGATAATCGTTTGTAGAGATTATCCAATTCCTTCAGTGATATTTTCTTTTCTATTCTTGCAGCCCTGATGAGGTCCCAAGGGGGACGAAACGCGTTGGCTGTGTTTATGTAGAATTAAGATTTTGTTTGGACTTCTAAGAATGTGTTGGAGCACTAAATTGAAAATAATTTGAAAGAATAAAATAATCTATTTGTTAGAAATCTCTTGGACTACAGAAAATAATTTTTCTTGGAATACAATAATTTATTGTTTACGGATCACTTGTCCATTTCTTCCATTTTCTAATATATTGTTTGTTTGTGAGTGGTTTTTTGTGGTGGGCCACTGGAGGTGGAGTGGAACTTATACACCTAATACTATTTGCATTAATTGTATATTCATCAGTGCACACATATTTGACCCTCATCGTTTTTGATAGTAGACTGTATAAACTTGATTATCCTAGAGGTCAGATCTTCACGTTCACAAAACGGTTTGATAATATACGCCGGCAAAAGTTATTGTGTAACCCACAGAGTAATGCTGCCCAGAGGTGTGATGAAACGAGCACAGAGCTGAGTTCAGAGATTGATACGGATAATGAGGATAATTTTCAGTTGACAACGGGAAACAGCCATTATAACACAACTGTTTCCCTGCGTGCCATTACATCGCAAGCATTACAACTCGTAGCCATTACTAAGTATTTTTTTACATCACATGCGCTTTTATAACGCATGCAATGTAATGGTGATCCACCTCGTTGTGAGGAAACTGAGGCTCTTCCATTTCCTCACAACAACGAGCACTGTGCAGCATCCCTCAGCCGATGTGAGAGAAGGAGAGAGGAACCATGAGGAGAGAGAGGTAAAAGGGATTGGGCCTGGGGTGGGGATTACTTTTTCAATGTTTAGGGTAGTGTCAAGATGTGTGTGTAGTGCAAGGTAGTGTTTTAGGGTTTAGGGTAGTGTCGGGGTGTGTGTGTAGTGCAGGGTAGTGTTTTAGGGTTTAGGGTAGTATTGTGGCGAGTGTGTGTAGTGCAGGGTAGTATTTTGGTGTGTGTAGTGCAGGGTAGTGTTTTAGGGTTTAGGGTAGTGTCGGGGAGTCGTGCTGGGTAGTGTAAATGTAGGGCAAGGGCAGGGGTTGAGGGAGGATTGTGCAGGGGTACTACATTAGGCATTAGGGTTGGGCAGGGTAGTGTCACTTACATTTCATACTTTTACCACGCATATACCTTTACCACGCATGCCTTTGCGTTGTAATGGCATGCGTGGTAAAGGTATATGTTTTGTAAAAGTATGCGATGGATCAGAAAGCACTAATATAGTGAATTAATCCGTTTTTGTACTGAATGAAGAAGACAATAAGATTCTGTCATACTGTGCCCCAATAAGTATGGACTCTGTCCAGGCTAGAATTGATGGTTTTAAATTAGTTAAAAGGTTAAGATTGGCCAAATTCTTTGATCATAAGAATGCAGATGGGCAGAAATATCCCCATGAGCAGGAAGAAATGGGCAATCTGGCATTCTCAGATTTAAGTCTTCTGAGGGATCTGGATAGTGTCTTTAGAGGAGATTGACACCTTGCAAACTTAAGTCAGTTTTTTGCCCATGGTCCCAAGAGATTCAATAGGCATGTTTTCAGATTTGGTGGTACAAGACCTTGAAAAACTGTATGTTGCACAAGATATCAATACATCTATAGAACCATTTGAGATTCAATACATACGTTTAGTGACCAGACTACGCTCACGATCAGACATAGTAGTGAGACAGGCAGACAAAGGCGATAATATTGTACTTTGGCCTATTGATATGTCTCATGAAGAGGCGATGAACCAATTGAGTGACAGCGACTGCTATTTGTAACTACCGGGTACCATTCAGATTTGTCCAAATGGAGATCGTTGGGGCTAATCACACAAGCTGAATTCTTGTTTCTTAAAATATATTTACTGACCACACTCATTCTGTATCTAATACCAAAAATACATAAAAATGTGACTAAACCATCAGGCCGTCCAATCATCTTGGCTATATGTAGTCTGTTTGAGAATACATCGAAATATTTAGACTACTTTCTTCAGGACTCATTTAGGAATCTGTTGTCTTATATTCAAGACACTGGGGACTTTTTAAAGAAAGTTTACTACATCATTTGGGAAGAAGATTACATTTTGATGATGTTGGCTGTATCTTCTCTCTATACAAGCATCTCTCACACTGATGGAATCAGAGCGGTAGAGTATTTTTTGAGCTCGAGATCATTAACCTTGTATAAACATACTGAGATGCGTTTGAGTGTGTTGCTTGGTGTCTGTATAATAATATCTTTCTTTATGGTCCAGATTTGTATAGTCAACTTAGAGGGACAGCCTTGGGCACCTGGTTCGCCCCCAGTTATGTGAATCTGCATATAGGCTGGTGGGAGGACCAGCTTCTGGCTTATCACTATGCTGAAGAAGTGATGAAGAACGTGGGCTTATGGTCACACTATATAGATGATCTTTTTATCATATGGTGAGGCACTAAGATTTTAGCTGAAATTTTTGTGGACAGACTCAACGACAATAAATTTAATTTACACTTTACATCACACATTAGTGCAAACGAGGTCCAATTCTTTGTCCTAACAGTGTATGCATAGAATAGAAGTTTACATACTAAGACGTACCGTAAATGTATAGTGGGAAACACAGTGCTTTGTGCCTGTAGTTTCCTACCCAACAAACTTAAGAACAGCATTCCTTATGCTGCAAATTTACGCATTCGGAGAAATTGTAGTAATTTAGATCAGCTTCATAAAGCACAAGAAGTACTTAGTGATAGATTTGCGTCACAAGTCTATAGCCAACAAGACTTGGAAGATGCAAAGACTAGAGCTAATAAAAAACCTAGGGAACAGTTGTTATTCTCAGAGACGGCTAACAATTCAGAGTCACAGCTAGAACAGAGATCCTGTTTTATTACAGGCTACAATACTTAACATCAAAAAATAAGAGCAATTTTTCAAAAACCTTGCCATATTTTGCTAAGTGATCCAGTGATTGGTTCAAAAATACAGAGTAGACCACTCATTGCATTTTGAAAAGCAAGATCAACAAGGCAGGATCTTGTAATAAACAGAGCAGAAATACAACAACAAGGGACTTGGCTGATTGGAAGTGGAGGGTTCAGGAAATGCCATAAGTGCAAAGCATGCAACTATGGAATAAATACCACTGAACTTCCTCTACTATTTTCAGGCAAAATGTGGAAAATCAAGAAACCTTTCTATTGTAGGAGTGATTTTGCCATTTGTGCTTTGTGGTGCACCTGTATGAAGCTATATATGGGCAGTACCATTTTGAAAGTTCATCAACGGATCTTACAACATGTTAGAGCTATAACAAACAAAGATCAAACTTATTCAGTGGCTAGACACTTCGAAGCAATCCCTGCAAACAGATTAAAGGATTCTAAATACTTTGAAATAGATCAGGTGCCCAAGAGATTGAGGGGTGGACAGAGGGAGAAATGTTCGAGGCAGCTTGAATCTAGATCTTTTTTAGGTTAAATTCTAAGATGCCTAACGGCCTAAACACAGAAGAAGACCTTCATGTCCACCTATGAACTATGTAATTTATTGTTTATATAATAGAACAAATTCAGCCATCTAGTTTACGCACTTTAGATTTTTTAGTATTGGGGTTTTTTTAGTCACTAATATTAGGGTAGTACTTTTAGGTTGAGAAGCGACTGTTAAATCAATATTCACAGGGGTACATTAAGCAGTATTCTGTAAGTAGATATTCACACATTGACATTTATGAAGATTGTTTGTTGCATCAGCAAGATTGGTTGGACATTAAGGATAATGATCAGCTGGTATGACACTTGCCCCTAATCTTTAAACAGTGCATCTCTATGTTTGCTGTTTCTTAACATACAAGAAACAAATTTATCGCAATTTGGTGAAGATAAAGAAAACAATAATGGTTATATAAATTCATATTTATAGTCTCAAAACTTATCAATGTTTGACAATGTGAGTGGGATTGCTTTGGATATCAAAAGTATTCCAGAAATTCAAATCAGTGCGCCTTTAATGTGTTATGCAGTGATTGTTGCTCATTGTCTTCATGAGGTCATTACATCTGCCCGAAATGCATTGGGGCTCATACTAGGATGTTTAACATATCATGGTTAACCATTAATGGATTGCTGAAATGATGTAATGACCTCATGAAGACAATGAGCAACAATCATTGCACAGCACATTAAAGAAGCACTGATTGGAATATCTGGAATACTTTTCATCATTTGAGCAAATTTGTGAACTTAGAATTTTCTGCAGGGTGCATTGAGGGAAACTTCCCGGTGAGGAGGTGCAACTGGAGTTATTTGGACACGCCCTGGTTTAGGGGATGATACCTCAGCGCACGCCCACGAACGTGTTTACAACAATCAATATAGGCACAATTTGAATACCACGGAGTGCTTGATTCAATAACTTGTGATTGCTTTGGAATCATATCCTTAGGTAAGGTATGGAATGAAACAAGTAAAAGAGACTGAAGGAAAGGGACATTGTTCATTTCACAATTATAGTGCATTATGGTAGTTGTGGTCATCATAACGTCAGAAAATGAGCGACGTAATTACAGTGTTGTAATAAGTAAATAAGGAGTACTGCACTTCTTTTGGATTAACCATCACATGGCACATGGCTATTTTAACCCGTTCCCTGCTCTTGACGAACCACTCCGTCATGAGCCACGGGCGCCATGTGCTCATGACGGAGTGGTTCCGTCATGCTGCGGCCGTTGGCGGCCGCTCCGCCCACGCGGCACTGATTCCCCGCCTGTGCGGGCGATCAATGCAAGTGGGCGGAGTCATGACGTAACCACGCCGTCATGAGCACAGCTCGCCCGTGACTCATGACGGCGTGGTTCCGTCATGAGCATGGCAGCGCCGTGCTGACCCCAAAGCCCCCCAGCGCCACGGCGGAATTCGTGCCGCGGCGAAGGGGTTAAAGAACTTCCACTGTTTTCATGCCAAAACATTAGTATAAAATACTTTTAAGATCAACCCACTGCCACTTTAAAAATTGGATGTAAGTTTGGAGATCTTAGTTCCTCTTCATTGTTTCTTCGATTTGTATTTAAATAATATCTAACTAAAGGCCGCTCTTTTGCCGAAAATGATTAAGACTCGTTAGAGTCAAAACGCATTATGCTGGAAAACCTGCTGCTATTAAAGAACAGTTTGACTCGACACGATGGTGAGTCTTTTTGTTTGTCACCGAAAGAAAGTGCAATGCGCATTTGGAATATTATGGTGACTGACGCCCCCGATCAGGCCCGAACCAAGAGGCTGGGCACACTTAGTGTCACTTGCTTTTGGACTATATATATATATATATATATATTCACTGAAAAAACCATAGGTTTCAGGGGTGTTATAGTTAGCTGGACTTTTCACTTGTACAAAACCATTGAAATTCCCCCGTTATAGTTAGTTCAGCTAACTATAACTCGGGCGCCCGCAATACACTGCTGATGACGTCACATATTACATCACTCATGACATGGTCAGTGACATCACTCATGACATCACTGATGACATCTCAAATGACATCACTGATGACATCACTGATGACATCATCCAGTGAATGTGTGTTTTTCTGAAAATTAAATATGTTTTATATATGTATATCTCAAGGTCGATGGAAGAATAAATGGGTATATAAGTGTCTAAATGGATGATTTGTTTTTGAAAAATTGATTGTGTAACTGACTGATTAAGTGTATCATAGTGAATACATGGCTTAGTGAGTAATGTTTAAATATGTAAATATCTGTATCAGTCTCTCACTTTGTGTATAAGTGGCTGCATGGGTTGGTGAGTAGCTACATGGGTGTCTATATAGGTTATTAGTTGGTTTTTTGAGTATCAGTCTGAGTGTCTGCATGGTTCGGTGGGGGGTATTACGTAGTGCATAGGTGCATGAATGAGTGACTCACTGTTTGTATGTGTTGAACACAGCATGTGTGCAGGACTGTATGGGTGGATGAGTGTGTGTATGGGTGTGTTAGTGAGTGAATGACTGTCTCAGTAGTGTCTTTATGAGTAACTACATATGTTTTAAACTAGTATATGTGACTATTGGTGTATATATGTGAGTATATGTGAGAGTGAGAGATTGAAAGAGTTCCTGTATGAATAAGTATGTGTTTCTATAAGTGATTGTTTAAAAGACTAAGTATGTGTAAGTTTCCGTAGAAGTAAGTATGGTGGTGTGTGTATAACTGTATATGCAAGTAAATGTATGTTTGATTCTTTATTAGCATGAGTGACTATGTGTGTGAGTAACTCTATGGATGAGTGGCATTCTGTAACAGGATGTATAGGTGTATGAGTACATATGATGAGTGAGTACATGTATGAGTGACTGTATAGGACTGTTGGTGAATGAGTGGATGTGTATGTGGATCTTAGAATTACTGAAGAGGTTGTTGTAACTGGTATTGGTATGTCCATTGTTTTGAAAATTTTAGTCTCTATTTTTGAATGTGTGTATCAAAGGTTATATTAGGGTGAGAGGAGGTCTGCCACTCTATCACAAGGATGATGTCATCAGTGATGTCATCAGTGATGTCATTTGAGATGTCATCAGTGATGTCATGAGTGATGTCACTGACCATGTCATGAGTGATGTAATATGTGACGTCATCAGCAGTGCATTGCGGGCGCCCGAGTTATAGTTAGCTGAACTAACTATAACGGGGGAATTTCAATGGTTTTGTACAAGTGAAAAGTCCAGCTAACTATAACACCCCTGAAACCTATGGTTTTTTCAGTGAATTTCTGAGGTTTTTTAAATGCTAATTCCTAACTATAACGTGCCTGAAACCTATGTTTTTTTCTGTGAATTTCAAAGGTTTTTTAAATGCTAATTTCTAACTATGCCTACAGAGATAGGACATGTGAAGAAAGAAGAAAAAATGCACAGAAAGAAACAAAAGAAGTGCAGAAAGAAGCAACAGAAGTCCTCAAATACGAAGATAAGTGCAGGAAGAAGGATAACGTGCAGAAAGAACAAAAAGAAGAGCAGAAAGAAGCCTTGTTGCAAAATCATCCTGTACCCTCAACTTTTTCAGACGGATACTGGTGGTAACTGAGCCTGACTAACCAGTCCTAGAGCCAGTGCTATGTTAAAAGACACTTAGAATACAGTGAAAACACCTACATACACTAGGGAACATTATGCGTTGGGGTCCCCCTGTGATTAGCATGACCTCCTCTGTAAGCCCCTAGTATATAAGAGGGCATGGGGATTAAAACTACCTCTTAAAACAGGCCACAGGGCGTTTTTGCACACGTTAACTCAGGCCCCGTCCCCTCCCTTCACCACTGTGTAAACACGCCCTGTGTCCATTTTTAGTTGGGAGATTAAGTTCATTTGAATCCTGAGGGTCCCTGGGGTCCAACTAGCCCACTAGGTACCTCCAGTAAGTGCCACAGAGCTGCGTTGCAGAGAGGTGTAAAAAGTGGCACGGCCTGGACCACCTCTCCGCAATGCAGCTCAGTGGCGCTTACTGGAAGCACTTGGTGGGCTAGTTAGCCCCCAGGGGCCCTCAGTATTGAAGGGAAATTATATCCCCAATTTAAAACGTGCCATAGTGCGTGTTTGCACACGTCACCTCAGGCCCCGTCCCCTCCCTTCACCACTGTGTAAACGCGCCCTGTGGCTGTTCTAAGTTGAGAGATTAAGTCCCCTTGAATCCTAAGGGTCCCAAGGGTCAAACTAGACCACTAGGTACCTCCAGTAAGCGCCACAGAGCTGCGTTGCAGAGAGGTGTAAAAAGGGGCTTGGCCTCAGAACACCTGGCTGCAGCGCAGCTCCCTGGCGCATACTGGAGATACCTGTTGGGGGCGCGTTTGCAGAGTGCTGCACGGAGGGGGCATGGCCTCCTGCACGATGCCAGTCTTTTATTTATTTTAGTTTTTTAAGACGGGGGGCTGTTTGGTTCCCCTTCTTATTCTAATTTATTGGCCCTGATGACCCCATCCCCCAGGGCCAGTCTCCTAATTATATTTTTTTGACCCCAATCCCCAGGGCCGGCCACTGTTTTTTATTATTTTTAAAAAATATATATTTATAGACACACCTAGGACATGCTGGACAAACCGTACGTACCTATCACCATGACGATTTGCGTGATATTCATTAAAAGGCGACTATGCATGCAATGAATCCACGTGGAATGTATTTACACCACTAGTGAAGCTCTGACATGTCTGATGCCCTACCGTGCCTAATCCCGGTAGACACCCTTGTCGTTTATTTATACAAACTTGGGTAGCTATTGACGGGCACATTTAATACACATGCACACCAAGCCATTCAAAGGGGATTCGACAAAAATTCGACCAAAACTATGCAAGAAACCCCCCTCACGGTTAATAAAACACACATCCACTGCCGGATGTGTAATACTTTTTATTTTACTCTCTGGAAAGGGGACGAACATCACTTGAGAGTCACAGCGCGCTCCTGACAGAGCCCAATGCTGTGTTACACCCACCATTGCCTGCCGTGTGCCACACACCTCTGTGTTGTATTCCACTAGCTAGTGCATATGCTATGACACTCTCTAGCCCATGTGCACTGTAACACCACCCCGTGAATATGTCATGCCACACTTGTCTTCGCACGGGTTATATTGCCCCATCTAACGTGCCTTTCTCGATGCCTATGTTATAACGCACAGTGCTATGCCATACATATTACAATCTGGGATCCATATCTTTGTCACAGTGCATATGCAACCTTACACTCCCCAGCACATATTTTATATTACAACTTTAGAGACTAGTTAGGTTACACAACACTGCCCTGTGCATATTACACTCCAAGGCGCATATCGCATAGCACGCGCTAGTGCCTGTGCTATCTCGCGCTCTCCAATGAATCTGTCATTGCGCACAATGTATTGCATATTATATTTCACGCCCGGTTCATCTTATATCACACTTTTTGGTGCATAGTTTATACCATACACTATATCTAGTTTTCATTTTCAATCGTGCTCTCAGGACTATGTTCTATATAACACTGTGTCCACCTACCCTTTTCACGGGCATTACATTTTGCGATAGGGGGTGGAGGGTCAGGGGGTGTTTCTGACAAGTGAGCCCGAAGTCACAGTCACAAACGTCCTCTTCTTCCTGAATAAAAGTGAGATTATGCTGCATACTTGTTCATATTTTAAGTAGTTCGCACAGACACAATGTTTTAAAAACAATAAAGTTCCTAATACCCGCCTTCTCTGAACAGTTAGCTTGCTGCCCCATCCCCTTCCTCCCTATCCTCTGTTGTGTGAATCCATGGACTAGCCTCCTCCCTCCTGCCATGCATGGTCTGATGTGCTGCCACTGCCCTCAGTATGATGCACCAGTCCACTCCTCCTGCCCTCCATTGCCCAATTCTATGCCCCATCATTGACCTCCTGCTTAAACTCTGTGCTTAGCTTGCTGCCCCTATTCTCCTTCCCCCTGCCCTCCGATGTCTTTGTGCATGCCCCTGCTCCATCCTTTTTGCCCACCATGTCCCATGGACCTGCCACTCCTATCTACTCTGAGTGTTCTGTTGAGCTGCCACTCCCCTCCCACCTGCCTAGCATTGTCAGATGACTGTAACCTGTCCCTGTCACCTCCACCCTGCCTGTCCACATGCCATGCCCCAATCCTCTTCCTCCTGTCCTACATGGTCCATTGTACTGCCACATCCTTCTGCCCTCCCTGGTCTGTTGTGCTGCAGCTGCTCCTCCTGCCTGCCCCGTGTGGTCTGTTGTGAGGTCCCTTCCCCTGAACTTTCTTGTCTGTGCACAGGTCCTGACCCTCCCTTCTATCCTCCATCGTCCTTTGTGCAGGCCCCTCCACCCTCCTTCTTGCCCATCATAGCCATTGTGCTGCCACTAACCCTCCCACTTGCCATGCATGGTCTTCTGTGCTGCCATGGCCCCTCCCACCTTCCCTGTGTGGTCAGTTAGCTGCCCCTGACCCCCTCCCACCTTCCCTCCATGGTCTGTGTGTATGCCATCACAGTCTCACTGTTGCTCTTCATGGTGTGTCTTGCTTCTAGTGCCCATCCTGCCTGACCTCCATGGCTATCTTGCTGCTCCTGCCCTGCCCCCTTGCCCCCAGCCCTACTCCCTCCCTCCTGGCTTGTCTGTTCCATTGTAATGCCCCTGATCCGTCCCTCCTGCCCTTTATGGTCTGTTATGCTGCAGCTTTCTCTCCTGTCTGTCCATTATGGTCAGCTAGCTACCATTGCCTCTTGCCCCTCTGTTCTCTGTTGTCCATGTGCATAGTCCTGTCCCCTCCCTCTTGCTTTCTATGGATTGTTGTGCTGCACTCCTGTGTGGTGTATTGTGCTGCTGCAAACCCTGATGCCTGCCCTGCAGGGTCAGTTTGGTGCACCTCTCCATGTCCCTCCTGTCCTCTGTTATCCAAGTCCATGTCCCTATCCCATTTCCTTCCATGATCCAATGTACCATACTTGCGAACATTTTGAACTTGGTAAGAGGGAGATTTTGAAAAAAAACTGGGGTATTGATTTTCCCCTTTGAGTTACATTGAAAAAGAGGATATTGTAGACAGGAGACAGATCAAATAAAGCCCATTTGAGCTTAAAAACATTGGACGTTTCCTGGCTGAATCGGGTCTGTTGGCATGTATGGTTGTACTACCATTGCCTCTTCCTTCTGCCCACAATGGTCTATTACATTGCCACAGGCTTGAAGATTTTGTATCACAGGGGGCCCCTGGCCCGTTCTGTCCACACCTGAAGTATGAGACCCTTGTCCTTGCCCTGCCAGCTGCATTTGTAGGCCGTATTAAATTGACCAGCGGGTCCTGTGTTGCTATATAATTATCCTGAGACATCCTTACCACTCAGCCAGTATAAAACCCCTGTGTAGGCCCTTCTGTTCAATATGTAGGCCTCTTTGTTAAATTGACCATAGCTCTGCAATTTTAGTGTATAGCAGTCTGAAGGCAGGTCTGCGAGGCCTTCTGCTCCAAACCAGTAGCCCCCACCCTACCCGAGTGCTCCGTGCTCGGTATCAAAGTTCAACATCCCCCTGAAGCTGTCGACATACAGTAGGCTGCATCCTGGACTGGTACTTGCTTCCTGGGCAGGTTTCCCGCTTTTAAGGAAGTGGCAACCGCAGAGCGTCAAGTTAGGAGAACTGAGGAGATTTTATACATGAATATATTGAATTCCCGTACAATACCCATTATTTTCTGCTTGCTCTATGGAACTTACGATAAGCGATTGGCCTGAGAGACTGACCTTTTCACCCAGTCCATTGTCAGCATTAAGTGGGTAAATGACGAAATGTCTGGTAAAATCTGCAGACGAAGCTTTTGGGTAGCATACGTAGGTAGATGTAGCGTGCAAAGGAGCCCACAAAATGATATAAAAAGGGAGCACCCACAGATATCGACGGACTACCTCGCCGTCTGTATGTAGGTTAACAGGCAGTGCAGGTTTTCCCCAAGAGCTGGGAGCTCTTGTCTTCCTTTGCTTAAAATGTCTTGCTCTGCTTTGCTTGAATTATCTTATTCTAGTTTACCTATATGAAATGTCATGTTATGTTTAACCATTGTTCTCTTTACTTTTGCATTTAAAAGATTTTGTATTGTAATTGCAGGAATGCTTGCTCTAAGAGTAAACGTGAGTGTTCCTAGGTAACATTTTCCTTGGTGTAACTTGTTTCTCATGATGCATTTATAGATGTGTTTTCTCTCTCTCTCTGTCAGTACATTAATTGAGATACAGAGAATATCATGACAGCTGTATGATTATCTGGATTCTGTATTTTGTACTTTATGTCTCTATTCTGCGGTTTCTTTGAAGTTGCATCTTCTCATTAAACTGCCATTGTATTCTGCCTCCAATTCCATGTCTCATATGTCTGTTTTCTTCATTTTTGGAGCAAGCGTTAATAGGCACCCCGGCTCAAATTAAGGTGCCCCTTTTGTCCCTGACTCACTCTCCTGCTCAGTTCTGTGGTGGCTCCCGGGGATCTGGGGACCGCCCCTAGCTTCCTTGACCCGTAATAGATCTTGCCTCCAACAGCCTCTCTTGCAAGTCCTGTATTGTTGGTTTGTTGCCCCTGCCCCCCTTTCCACTGCCCTCCATAGTCTGTTGTGCTTCCACGGCCCTTCCTGCCTGCTCAGTGTGGTTAAATTGTTGCCTTTGCACCCTCCTACCTGCCTTCAATTTTCAGAGTCCGTGCCCCTGGCCTCTGCCTCTCAACAGTATCCTAATGAACAACTAGATTGCTAACATTCTATATTTATCACAAAAGTGTGGAACGCCTGACATCATCTTGATGTAATCAAAACTGTAATACCTAGAGCATTTCCTTTAGAAATTACATATATGAGAGGGTCTTATTGGCATCAAAATTATGGTTAGTGCTCTAAAAGGCTAAAATAAGGACATATTTTCTGAGTTTTCAAATAGCGACAAAGCACTTTTAAATTATTTGTTATCTTTATGTTTTTTTATCCAGTTGACCACTTGATTAAATGTTGCACTTAGGGGAGATGATGTGGTGTTACTTCCAGAACTGCAGACTTTGCAACTGGGGAACCAGGTTGAAGTTTCTGCTTCAGCTCGACATTCTGTGATTCTGGTCAAATCACTTAGTTTCCCCATGTCTACAACCAAAATGAATGTGTTCTTGTGTGATGTAACCAATGCTCATGTAAAGCACTCCAATACCTGACAAGTCTGCACTATATAACACTGCAAAAACACAAAATAATAAGTGTTTTGCACACTTCTGTCATTGGGCTATATTTGGGCTACATCTGGGTGATTTTGGGCTACATTTGGGCTCTTTTGTCTCCGGTGGCCATCTTGGGAGATTTATTTGTTATGAAGTTTCCTAATTTCCTCATGTACTGCAGTCTCCTCAGTAGGAAATGCTTTCAGTTTTTTACTTTGATTCCATCATGAAGGTATTCAGATATGTCACACATTTGCCATAAATTCTGAATGTTAGCACTCTAGTTGCTCATTAGATCATTGTAGTAAAACTACTGCACCATGGAAGACTGCTCCTGGTATTAAAAGTGCATGTTTCAGTCTGCATGTCAGAATTTTTTTAATGAAATAGAAGAGGATTTGAGAAGTCACTCAAAATGTGCCCTCATTTTCTTTCTTCAGCATTAATCATAATTTCTATGGCAAAATGAACCTCCTCATTGTGTTCCTTTTTAAATTAAATGTTTTAAGTGTTACCAGTTTATTCCAATCAAGATGGCTTCAGGTGTGCCATACTTTTGTCATAATGAAGACAATAAGCGCTCTAGTTGTTTTTAAGAACATTCTGGGACATTCTGTCATTGGGCTATACTTGGGCTACATCTGGGTGATATTTGGGCTACATTTGGGCTCTTTTGTCTCTGGTGGCCATCTTGAGAGACTTATTTGTTATGAAGTTTCCTAATTTCCTCATTTACTGCAGTCTCCTCAGTAGGAAATACTTTCAGTTTTTTACTTTGATTCCATCAAGAAGGCATTCAGATGTGTCACACATTTGCCATAAATTCAGAATGTTAGCACTCTTTTTGCTCATTAGATCACTGTAGTAAAGCTACTGCTCACCAGGGAAAACTGCTGCTGGTATTGAAAGTGCATGTTTCAGTCTGCATGTCAGAATTTTTTAATGAAATAGAAGAGGATTTGAGAAGTCACTCAAAATGTGCCCTAATTTTTCTTTCTGCAGCACTAATCATACTTTTTATTGAAAAATGAACCCCCTCATTTTGTTCCTTTTTAAATTAAATGTTTTAAGAGTTACCACTTTAATCCAAGCAAGATGGCTTCAGGTGTGCCATACGTTTATCATAAGTAGGACTGTTAGCGCTCTAGTAGTTCTTTGGAACACTCTGGGAAGCTGCAGTAGAACACAAAGGAATCAACTGACAGTCTCTGCCCTTGTTGGATGTACATGTTTTACTGAGAATGTCAGACTTCATTCTCACATGACTGAGAAAGATAATGTGAATTTACAGAAAATAAGCTCTCAGTTTAGCCTATAGATCACCTTCCAAACCTCTGTGGTAAAAGCATGAGAAAATATTTTTCTCTCAATCATGATATCCCAGCAGAAGGCTTTTTCACATGGTGAAATCACCTTAGAACATACCACAATTCCTAAAATGAGTATGGTACCATCAACAAATGATTTATAATGTAACTAAAGTCTTAAAACCTTCTATTAACTGCAATGCTTTTTAATGAGGTGCTATCATGTATATTGGTCCCAAGATGGCTGCCAACACTTCTTGGATGAAGTGCTGACAGCCAATCAGATCTCAGGATGAGATGTGTGGTTAGGCTCCGCCCACATATATATGCTTTTAAATGCTATTTTCTCAGGATCTACTGAACAGATTCACACCAAACCTACAAAAGGCACTTCCTTGACCTAGGGACTACCTCTCTGCCAAATTTCTAGTAATTCTGTTCAGCCGTTCGGGCTGTAGCTCTGTCTAAAGGTCCTATGGAAAAATGCATGGGAAAAACGCGTTTTGGGACCCCCCTTTTATCTCAGTCCCCGCTTGACGAATCCCCCCGAGACTTTCAGGGTAGGAGCGGAACGTAGCGCCCCACCTATTTTGAGAAATTCGCGAGGATTCATCGACCGGTGCCAAAGTTATTCAAAATAGAATGTTGCGGATTTCCTATGGAAACGTGGTCCTAACTATAACTATCTACTGGCGACCGCCAGTAGATTCTATATATATATATATATATATATATATATATATATATATATATATATATAGAATCTACTGGCGGTCGCCAGGAGGTAGTTATAGTTAGGACCTATTATCCATAGGAAATCCACAACATTCTATTTGGAATAACTTTGGCGCTGGTTGACGAATCTTCGTGAAATTTTCAAAATTGGTGGGACACTCTGGTCCGCGCCTATCTTTAAAGTCTCGGGGTGATTCGTCAAGCGGGGGCTGAGAAAAAAGGGGGGTCCCAAAACATTTTCCCCATGCAATTTTCCATAGGAGCCGTTAATCGCAGCTACAGCCCGAACTGCTGAACGGAATTACACCAAATTTGGCAAAAAGGTAGCCCTTGGTTCACACTCGTGCCTTTTACTTAAATGGTGTAAATCCGTTCAGTAGTTCCTGAGAAAATCAAAAGTAAAATCATAGATATATCTATGGGCGCGGTGGATCGGCGCAGCCTGCCAAGCATGAGCTGTGTGCTAATTGGCTGTCAACACTCCAAACCAGGAAGTGTTGGCAGCCATCTTGTGCCACAGTAGAACCGATTGTCAAAAAAGGAGGGGTTTAGCCCAAAGGATTAGAGGGTAGGTAGGGCTAGTTATACTATATAAGAAAAGAATTTACCTATGCCTCTGGTGACTTCAACACTTATTCGTATGAAGTAAGATAAACGAAAATTAATACGTTTATCCAAGCAATGATTTATGCCTTTTATTTATTTTATTTTTTAAATTAATATCTTTGATCACAAAAAGAACACATAATAAACTACACGAAATACCACATTGATATTTACACAATGAAAGTGAACAACGTGAAAAATGTGTTTTGACATACAATTATAAATAAGCTCATAATAGTCAAACATTCAAACCATCAAATGCAATGTCACAAAAAACAATCATTTTATAAACAATACGAAATGCAAAGTTGTCAAACAAATTGATAGATTGGACAACTAACACCCTTATATTTGGAATCAATCAAATCCCCTACATATCAGGGACACAAGGGAGTATATTTGTGATATTTAACCAAGAAGTTAGATTCCTTTGTCTGCCTTGTAATATTTAACCAAGGAGTTGAATTCCTTTATCTGCCGACGCGTTTCGAGTGCCGGTTAAATCAATTGCCGCACTCTCATCAGGGCTGGATTAATCTTTCTCACGAACAGACTGATTGTGACAAAAAGGGGAGGGATGAAAAAAAGAATTTGAATTTTTATTAAAAAAAGGCGCTTCCCAAAGCCCTAATTGTTTTTCTGTCTGTACAAGTTGGTGCTCACATACCTGCATTATGCCGGTTGCATGTAACCATCAGCAAAGTATAACACACAGTGGTTGCCAAACTGATTTTCAATATTGCGGGGCCAGACGATTTTTAAACCGCAGATCTTTAATTCTGCAAGAGAAATGTTACACGCCCCTTTTTACACCTCTCTGCAACGCAGCTCTGTGGCACTTAATGGAGGTAGCTGATGTGGTAGTTGCACCCCAGGGACCCTCAGGATTCAAGGGACAGTAATCCCCCAACTTAAAACGCGCCACATGGCACAGTGGTGAAGGGAGGGGGAGGGGCCTGAGGTGATATGCGTGCAAATACGCCCTGTGGCGCGTTTTAAGTTCAGGAATTAATTCCTCTTCATTCCGGAGGGTGCCTGGGGCCAACTAGCCCACCAGGTGCCTCCAGTAAGCGCCACGGAGCTGCGTTGCAGAGTGTTGTAAAAAGGGGTGTGGCCTCTAAACGCCTCTCTGCAAGGCAGCTCTCTGGCGCATACTGAAGGTACCTGGTGGGCTACTTAGCCCCCAGGGACCCTCAGGATTGAGGAGGAATTAATTCCCCAACTTAAACCGCGCCACAGGGTGTGTTTGCAGACATGTCACTTCAGGCCCCACCCCCTCCCTTCACGACTGTGCAAACGCGCCATGTGGCACGTTTTAAGTTGGGGGATGACTGTCCCTTGAATCCTGAGGGTCCCTGGGGTGCAACTACCACATCAGCTACCTCCATTAAGTGCCACAGAGCTGCGTTGCAGAGAGGTGTAAAAAGGGGCGTGGCCTCAGAACACCTCTCTGCAATGCAGCCCCCTGGCGCATGCTGGAGGTTCCTGGTGGGCTAGTTGGCCCCCAGGGACCACCCAGTATTCAAGGAGAATTCATTCCCCACCTGCAAACATGCCAGGGGGTGCGTTTGCAGAGTGCTGAAACGAGGGGGTGTGGCCTCCGGCACGATTGCCGGTATTTTTTTGTAAGAAGGGGGGCTGCTTAGCCCCCCTTCTTTTACTCATTTTTTGGCACTGGGGACCCCACTGTGCAAACGCACCCCATGACACATTTTAAGTTGGGGGATTAACTCTGTTTTAATACTGAGGGTCCCTGAGGGCCAACTAGCCCAACAGGTATCTCCAGTATGCGCCAGGGAGCTGCGTTGCAGACAGGTGTTCAGAGGCCATGCCCCTTTTTACACCTGAATGAAACGCAGCTCTGTGGTGCTTACTGGAGGTACCTAGTGGGCTAGTTTGACCCAAGGGACCCTTAGGATTCAAGTGGACTTAATCTCTCAACTTAGAACGGCCACAGAGCAGGTTTACACAGTGGTGAAGGGAGGGGACGGGGCCTGAGGTGACGTGTGCAAACACGCACTGTGCCGCGTTTTAAGTTAGGGAAATAATTCCCCTTCAATCCTAAGGGACCCTGGGGGCCAACTAGCCCTCCAGGTGCTTCCAGTATGTGCCACTGCTCTGTGTTGCAGAGAGGTGGTGCAGGCTGTGCCCCTTTTTACACCTCTCTGCAATGGTGCTTACTGGACGTACCTAGTGGGCTAATTAGCCCCTAGGGACCCTCAGGATTCAAGGGGAGTTAATCTTAAAAAATCAGCAGTGCATTTTGGGCGCGCGAGTTATAGTTAGCTGAACTAACTATAACAAGGGAATTTTAATGGTTTTGTACGAGTGAAAAGTCCAGCTAACTATAACGCCCCTGAAACCTATGGTTTTTTCAGTGAATTTCTAAGGTTTTTTAAATGCTAATTCCTAACTATGACGTGCCTGAGACTATGGTTTATTCAGTGAATTTCAAAGGTATTTTAAATGCTAATTTCTAACTATGCCTACAGAGATAGGACATGTGAAGAAAGAAGAAAAAACGCACAGAAAGAAAAAAAATAAAATGCAGAAAGAAGCAACAGAAGTCCTCAAAGACGAAGAAAAGTGCAGGAAGAAGGATAACGTGCAGAAAGAACAAACAGAAGAGCAGAAAGAAGCCTTGTTGCAAAATCATCCTGTACCCTCAACTTTTTCAGACATATACTGGTGGTAACTGAGTCTGACTAACCAGTCCTAGAGCCAGTGCTATGTTAAAAGACACTCAGAGTACAGTGAAAACACCTACATACACTAGGGAACACTATGCGTTGGGGTCCCCCTGTGATTAGCATGACCTCCTCTGTAAGCCCCTAGTATATAATAGGGCAGGGGATTAAAACTACCTCTTAAAACGCGCCACAGGGCGTGTTTGCACACATCACCTCAGGCCCCGTCCCCTCCCTTCCCCACTGTGTAAACACGCCCTGTGGCCGTTTTAAGTTGGGATATTAAGTCCCCTTGAATCCTGAGGGTCCCTAGGGGCAAAATAGCCCACTAGGTACGTCCAGTAAGCGCCATTGCAGAGAGGTGTAAAAAGTGGCACGGCCTGCACCACCTCTCTGCAACGCAGAGCAGTGGCGCTTACTGAAAGCACCTGGTGGGCTAGTTGGCCCCCAGGGTCCCTCAGGATTGAAAGGGAATTATTTCCCCAACTTAAAACACGCCACAGGGCATGTTTGCACATGTTAACTCAGGCCCCATCCCCTCCCTCCACCACTGTGTAAACGCGCCCTGTGCCCGTTCTAAGTTGAGAGATTAAGTCCCCTTGAATCCTAAGGGTCCCTAGGGTCAAGCTAGCCCACTAGGTACCACCAGTAAGCACCACAGAGCTGCGTTGCATAGAGGTGTAAAAAGGGGCTTGGCCTCTGAACACCTGTCTACAACGCAGCTCCCTGGCGCATACTGGAGATACCTGTTGGGCTAGTTGGCCCTCAGTGACCCTCAGTATTGAAGGGGAATTCATTCCCCAACTTACAACTAGCCAGGGGGCGCGTTTGCAGAGTGCTGCAAGGAGGGGGCGTGGCCTCCAGCGCGATACCTGTCTTTTATTTATTTTATTTTTTTAAGAATGAGGGCTGTGTGGCCCCCCTTCTTTTTCTAATTTATTGGCCCTGGTGACCCCATCCCCCAGGGCCTGCACCCTAATTTTTTTTGTTGAAAAAAATAAATTTGGAAGGGGGCCGCGTTGCCCCCCTCCCAAGGCCTTAATCGGCCCCGGGGACCCCAACCCCCAGGTCATGGCCTTTTTTTTTTTTATTCTTTAGGAGGGGGGCTGCGTTGCCCCCCTCCTCAGGCCACTTATGGCCCCGGGGACCCAATCCCCCGGGGCTGCCCATTGTTTTTTTATTATTTAAAAAATATATCTATTTATAGAAACACCTAGGACATGCTGGACAAACCGTATGTACCTATCACCATGACGATTTGCGTGATATTCATTAAAAGGCGACTATGCATACAATGAATCCACGTGGAATGTATTTACACCGCTAGTGAAGCTCTGACGAGTCTGACGCCCTACCGTGCCTAATCCCAGCGCCCCCGCCGGTGGGTACTCTCCAAGTAGACACCCTTGTCGTTTATTTATACAAACATGGGTAGCTATTGACGGGCACATTTAATACACACGCACACCAAGCCATTCAAAGGAGAATCGACAAAAATTCGATCAAACTATGCAAGAAACCCCCCTCACGGTTAATAAAACACACATCCACCGCTAGATGTGTAATACTTTTTATTTTACTCTCTGGAAAGGAGACGAACCTCACTTGAGAGTCACAGCGTGCTCCTGGCTGAGCCCAATGCTGTGTTACACCCACCAGTGCCCGCCGATTGCCACACACCTCTGTGTTGTATTCCACCAGCTAGTGCATATGCTATGACACTCTCTAGCCCATGTGCACTGTAACACCACCCCATGAATATGTCATGCCACACTTGCCTTTGCACGGGTTATATTGCCCCATCTTACGTGCCTTCCTCGATGCCTATGTTATAACGCACAGCGCTATGCCATAAATATTACAATCTGGGAACCATATCTTTGTCACAGTGCATATGCAACGTTACACTCCCCAGCACATATTTTATATCACAACTTTAGAGACTAGTTAGGTTACACAACACTGCCCTGTGCATATTACACTGCAAGGCGCATATCACATAGCACGCGCTAGTGCCTGTGCTATCACGCGCTCTCCAATGAATCTGTCATTGCGCACAATGTATTGCATATTATATTTCACGCCCCGGTTCATCTTATATCACACTTTTTGGTGCATAGTTTATACCATATACTATACCTAGTTTTCATTTTCAATCATGCTCTCAGGACTATGTTCTATATAACATTGCGTCCACCGACCCTTTTCACGGGCATTACATTTTGCGATGGGGGATGGAGGGTCAGGGGGTGTTTCTGGCAAGTGAGCCCGGAGTCACAGTCACAAACGTCCTCTTCTTCCTGAATAAAAGTGAGATTATGCTGCATACTTGTTCATATTTTAAGTAGTTCGCATAGACACACATTTTAAAAACAATAAAGTTCCTAATACCCACCTTCTCTGAACAGTTAGCTTGCTGCCCCATCCACCTCCTCCCTATCCTCTGTTGTCTGAATCCATGGACTAGCCTCCTCCCTCCTGCCATGCATGGTCTGATGTGCTGCCACTGCCCTCCATTTAGCATGATGTACCAGTCCACTCCTCCTGCCCTCCATTGCCCAATTCTATGGCCCATCATTGACCTCCTGCTTAGCCTCTGTGCTTAGCTTGCTGCCCCTATTCTCCTTCCCCCTGCCCTCCAATGTCTTTGTGCATGCCCCTGCTCCATCCTTTTTGCCCACCATGTTCCATGGACCTGCCTCTCCTATCTAGTCTGAGTGTTTGAGCTGCCACTCCCCTCCCACCTGCCTAGCATTGTCAGATGACTGTAACCTGTCCCTGCCACCTCCACCCTGCCTGTCCACATGCCATGCCTCTATCCCCTTCCTCCTGTCCTCCATGGTCCATTTTACTGCCACACCCTTCTGCCCTCCCTGGTCTGTTGTGCTGCAACTGCTCCTCTTGCCTGCCCCATGCGGTATGTTGTGAGGCCCCTTCCCCTGAACTCTCTTGTCTGTGCCTAGGTCCTGACCCTCTCTTCAATCCTCCATGGTCCTTTGTGCATGCCCCTGCACCCTCCTTCTTGCCCATCATAGCCATTGTGCTGCCACTAACCCTCCCGCTTGCCATGGATGGTCTTCTGTGCTGCCATGGCCCCTCCCACCTTCCCTGTGTGGTCAGCTAGCTGCCCCTGAGCCCCTCCCACCTTCCCTCCATGGTCTGTGTGTATGTCATCATAGTCTCACTGTTGCTCTCCATGGTGTGTCTTGTTTCTAGTGCCCATCCTGCCTGACCTCCATGGTCATCTTGCTGCTCCTGCCCTGCCCCCTGGCTCCCAGCCCTCGGTTTCCATGTGCAGACCCCTATTCCCTCCCTCCTGGCTTGTCTGTTCCATTGCAATGCCCCTGATCCGTCCCTCCTGCCCTTTATGGTCTGTTATGCTGCAGCTTTCTCTCCTGTCTGTCCATTATGGTCAGCTAGCTACCATTGCCTCTTTTCCCTCTGTTCTCTGTTGTCCATGTGCATGGTCCTGTCCCCTCCCTATTGCTTTCTATGGATTGTTGTGCCGCACTCCCGTCCCGCATGCCCTGTGTGGTGTATTGTGCTGCTGCAAACCCTGATGCCTGCCCTGTAGGGTCAGTTTGGTGCACCTCTCCATGTCCCTCCTGTCCTCTGTTATCCGAGTCCATGTCCCTACCCCAATTCCTCCTACCTACGATGATCCAATGTACCATACTTGCGAACATTTTGAACTTTTTGAAAAACTGGGGTATTGATTTTCCCCTTTGAGTTACATTGAAAAAGAGGAGATTGCAGACAGGAGACAGATCAAATAAAGCTCATTTGAGCTTAAAAACATTGGACGTTTCCTGGCTGAAATGGGTCTGTTGGCATGTATGGTTGTACTGCCACTGCCTCTTCCTTCTGCCCACAATGGTTTATTATATTGCCACAGCCTCTCTT
Organism: Triturus cristatus; assembly: GCF_964204655.1. Taxonomy (NCBI): domain Eukaryota; kingdom Metazoa; phylum Chordata; class Amphibia; order Caudata; family Salamandridae; genus Triturus; species Triturus cristatus. The sequence goes on from NC_140583.1 coordinate 350,416,625, forward strand.
GCCAGTCCTTTATTGTTGGTTTGTTGCCCCTGCCCCCTTTCCACTGCCCTCCATAATCTGTTGTGCTACCACTGCCCTTCCTGCCTGCCCAGTGTGGTTAAATTGTTGCCTCTGCACTCTCCTACCTGCCTTCAATTTTCAGAGTCCGTGCCCCTGGCCTCTGCCTCTCAACAGTATCCCAATGAACAACTAGATTGCTAACATTCTATATGTATTACAAAAGTGTGGAACACCTGACATCATCTTGATGTAATCAAAACTGTAATACCTAGAGCATTTCCTTTAGAAATTACATATATGAGAGGGTCTTATTTGCATCAAAATTATGGTTAGTGCTCTAAAAAACTAAAATGAGGACTTATTTTCTGAGTTTTCAACAAGCGACAAAGAACTTTTAAATTATTTGTAATCTTTGTGTTTTTTATCCAGTTGACCACTTGATTAAATGTTGCACTTAGGGGAGATGATGTGGTGTTTCTTCCAGATCTGCAGACTTTGCAACTGGGAAACCAGGTTGGAGTTTCTGCTTCAGCTCAACATTCTGTGATTCTCGTCAAATCACTTAATCTCCCCATGTCTACAACCAAAATGAATTTGATCTTGTGTGATGTAACCAATGCTCATGTAAAGCACTCCAATACCTGACAAGTCTGCACTATATAAAACTGCAAATACACAAAAAATAAGTGTTTTGCACACTTCTGTCATTAGGCTACATGTGGGCTACATCTGGGTGATATTTGGGCTACATTTGGGCTCTTTTGTCTCTGGTGGCCATCTTGGGAGATTTATTTGTTATGAAGTTTCCTAATTTCCTCATTTACTGCAGTCTCCTCTGTAGGAAATACTTTCAGTTGCTCTAGTTGCTCATTAGATCACTGTAGTAAAGCTTCTGCTCACCAGGGAAGTCTGCTGTTGGTATTCAAAGTGCATGTTTCAGTCTGCATGTCAGAATTTTTTTATGGGATAGAAGAGGATTTAAGAAGTCAAAATGTGCCCAAATTTTTCTTTCTGCAGCACTAATCATAATTTCTATGGCAAAATGAACTCCCTCATTTTGTTCATTTGTAAATTAAATGTTTTAAGTGTTTCCACTTTATTCCAATCAAGATGGCTCCAGGTGTGCCATACTTTTGTCATAAGTAAGACTGTTAGCGCTCTAGTTGTTCGTTAGAACAATCTGGGACATTCTGTCATTGGGCTATACTTGGGCTACATCTGGGTGATATTTGTGCTACATTTGGGCTCTTTTGTCTCTGGTGGCCATTTTGGGAGACTTATTTGTTATGAAGTTTCTTAATTTCCTCATTTACTACAGTCTCCCCAGTAGGAAAAACTTTCAGTTTTTTACTTTGATTCCATCAAGAAGGAATTCAGATGTGTCACACATTTACCAAAAATTCAGAATCTAAGCACTCTAGTTGCTTATTAGATCACTGTAGTAAAGCTACTGCTCACCAGGGAAGTCTGCTGCTGGTATTGAAAGTGCATGTTTCAGTCTGCATGTCAGAATATTTTAATGAAATAGAAGAGGATTTGAGAAGTCACTCAAAATGTGCCCTAATTTTTCTTTCTGCAGCACTAATCATACTTTTTATGGCAAAATGAACCCCCTCATTTTGTTCGTTTTTAAATTAAATGTTTTAAGAGTTACCACTTTATTCCAATCAAGATGGTTTCAGGTGTGCAATACGTTTGTCATAAGTAGGACTGTTAGCGCTCGAGTTGTTCTTTATAACACTCTGGGAAGCTGCAGTAGAACACAAAGGAATCAACTGACAGTCTATGCCCTTGTTGGATGTACATGTTTTACTGAGAATGTCAGACTTCATTCTCACATGACTGAGAAAGATAATGTGAATTTACAGAAAATATGCTCTCAGTTTAGCTTATAGATCACCTTCCAAACCTCTGTGGGAAAAGCATGAGAAAATAGTTTTCTCTCAAACATGATTCATGATATCACAGCAGAAGGCTTTTTCACATGGTAAAATCACCTTAGAACACACCACAATTCCTAAAATGAGTATGGTACCATCAACAAATGATTTATAATGCAACTAAAGTCTTAAAACCTTCTATTAACTGCAATGCTTTTTAATGAGGTGCTATCATGTATATTGGTCTCAAGATGGCTGCCAACACTTCTTGGGTGAAGTACTGACAGCCAATCAGATCTCACGATGAGATGTGCGGTTAGGCTCCGCCCAGATATATCTATCTTTTTAACTCTAATTTTCTCAGGAACTACTGAACGGATTTACACCATTTAAGCAAAAGGCACGAGTCTGAACTGAGGACTACCTTTTTGCCAAATTCGGTGTAATTCCGGTCAGCAGTTCGGGCTGTAGCTGCGTCAACAGGTCCTATGGGAAAATGCATGGGGAAAATGCGTTTTGGGACCCCCCTTTTTTCTTGGCCCCCGCTTGACAAATCACCGTGAAATTTTCAGTATAGGAGCGGACCGGAGCTAGCCAAAAGTTTGGAAAATTTTGCGAAGATTCGTCAATCGACGCCAACGTTATTCCAAATAAAATGTTGCGGATTGCCTATGGAAAATAGGTCCTAACTATAACTACCTACTGGCGACTGCCAGTAGGTAATATAAATATATATATATATATATATTATATATATATATATATATATATATATATATATATATATATATATATATATATATATATATTCACTGAAAAAAACATAGGTTTCACACATGTTATAGTTAGCTGGACATTTTACTGATAAAAAACCAATGAAATTCCCCCGTTATAGTTAGTGCAGGCAACTATAACTCACGCGACCGCAATCCTCTGCTGATGCTAATACTGTATTTCGACACTTATTTGCCCATGTCTTCTTCCATTAAATTTTAGCTATACATATATTACAAATATTTTTTTTTCATAAAGACACATATGTCATTAGCAGAGGATTGAGGTCGCGTGAGTTATAGTTGCCTGCACTAACTATAACGGGGGAATTTCATTGGTTTTTTATCAGTAAAATGTCCAGCTAACTATAACATGTGTGAAACCTATGGTTTTTTCAGTGAATTTGCAATGTTTTTTAAATGCTAATTCCTAACTATAACGTGTGTGAAACCTATGGTTTTTTCAGTGAATTTGTACGTTTTTTTAAATGCTAAGTTACTTTACGCCATTCGTGGCGTGCACGCCCACTTAACGCAGTTCGTTCCGTGCGCGCACAGTGAGCACGCGGTGCGCTTCGCGCACCGCGCTCCCACTTTACGCAGTTAGTGCCGTGCACGCACGGTGGGCACGCGGTGCGCTATGCGCACCGCGTGCCCACGTTACGCTGGATGGGCTATGTACGCACGATGCGCTTCGCGCACCGTGCGCACATGGAGGACATATTATGTGCTTCGTTGTGAAAGGTAATCTTTTAAATTTTCATTCATTCCATATGCCATGCACAAATAGTGCCCTTCGGGCAACATTTGCACACGGGGAGGGGAGAGTGTGGATAAATTTTTTTTTTTAAATAATTTTTATTGTACGCGTACGGTAAGCGTAATCGGCGATTTTTCCAAAAAAAAAAAAATTGACTTTTTGGTCTTGGGGGTTCTTTGGGGACACCTTCATCAAGGCTAGGTGGTTAGGAGCTGTCTAAGCAGCCCCTTTACATGTTTTTTGCCTTTGTTTTTCCTCCACCCCTCAGAGTGCGAGAGAGAAAATGGCGGCCGCCGCTTCCTGGTTTCGACCCATTCGAATGTTTACTAAGATCTAACAGCCAATCAGAATCGCGCTCGCGCACGGCACCGTACGCGTACGGTAAGCTTACCGTAAGCGCACGGTAAGCGCACCGTAAACTGCCACAGATATATATATTGATTTAAATGCTATTTTCTCAGGATCTACTGAACAGATTTACACCAAACCTACAAAAGGCACTTCCTTGACCTGTAGACTACCTCTCTGCAAAATTTCAAGTAACTCTGTTCAGCCGTTCGGGCAGTAGCTGTGTCTAAAGGTCCTATGTAACAATGCATGGAAAAAACGCGTTTTGGGACCCCCCTTTTTTCTCAGCCCCCGCTTGACGAATCCCCCGAGACTTTCAGGGTAGGAGCGGAGCGTAGCGCCCCATTAGTTTTGAAAATTTCGTGAGGATTCGTCAACCGGCGCCAAAGTTATTCCAAATAGAATGTTGCGGATTTCCTATGGTAAGAGGGTCCTAACTATAACTACCTACTGGCGACCGCCAGTAGGTAATATTTATATATATATATTTATTTATTATATACATAGCAGCACTAACTATAACTTGCGCCCCTGCCATGCACCGTCTATGACCTCACATATGCCATCACTCATGACATGTTCTATGACATCACTTATGACATCTCAAATAACATCATTGATGACATTACTGATGACATCATCCAATGAGTGTGCTTGTTAGTTTAGATTAGGGTGAATAACTACCATATTACTTTTCCACTTAATTTTGTACACAATATAAATCTTTGTATTCTATAGTAACTCTGTGTACAGGTGGTAGTACGCTTGTGTTGAATATATTTCACATAAGTATTTTGGTACTGCGGAAAAAGTTTCCAGCAGGGCAATGATTCTACATACCACATACTAAGTATTGCAGGCAGGTATTGAAGAGAATTGTCTCAGCATGACAATTTCTACTTAACGTGTGCACCAGGTACTCACTTATGTATGTGTGCTTATTTTGCTTCAGAAGATGGGGTTTGTAGAGGGTCTGGCTTCTCTGCTGAGACCCCTCTCTGTAATAAAGGGTGTGCGTAGATGGGTGTTGGGATGGACTGGCCTCTCCACTTAGACCTCCCTCAAAGATGACGGGTTTGCTTTGTAGGGTGTGTGAGGGACTGGTCTCTCTGCTGAGACCTTTCTCTGTAATGATGCAGCGTAGAATCTTTGAATCTTTTCTGGCATGCAGGATTTATATATAAATATGGGGAGCGGATGTAGCTTACGGCTAGACCGGTCGACCTCGAAGCTGGGGAAATGGGTTAGAGTCTCCGCAACGACGGTCAACATCCTGTTATTCTGGGCAAATCACTTAATCTCCCCGTGCCTAACAAAAAATGAATGTGTCCATCTGTAACAAAACTGGCGCTCATGTAAAGCGCTCTGATACCCGATGTCTCGTATCTAGTTAGTGCTATATAAAACTTTAAATGAAAAATAAAAAAAGATAGATAGATAGATAGATAGATAGATAGATAGATAGATAGATAGATAGATAGATAGATAGATAGATAGATAGATAGATAGATAGATAGATAGATAGATAGATAGATAGATAGATAGATAGATAGATAGATAGATAGATAGATAGATAGATAGATAGATAGATAGATAGATGCAGGGTCTTTGCGTTTCAATTACACTTGTTCCAGATGGCAAATGGGGTAGTGGTTCAGTTCACATCAGTTATTGGCTCGCTTGCCCCCTGCCTGACACCATTTTCTGATCACATGTACACATCTACGTGAAAATGAGTGCGCTCCAATATCAGGGCTGGTTGGCAAGTCCTTAAGTTTTCAATTTAGCCCCTTTTCTTTTTGTTAATTCCTTGTTCATTTCTTTGCTTCCCTTTTTATTGTAAATATTTTTTCTTAAGTGAATAATACAGCTGCCCAGGCAATGCTAAGGAGGTGTTTGCTTGGCCGCATTTTGCCTGCAGTGTGCCTCATCCCTGGTGCCTACTTCCTCTAAACGAGGCAACCATCATCAATGCTGTTTTTCACAGTGTATTCCTCTTTTACCATTCTAAGACTTTATAAACATTGAGGCTGTGCTGGAACTTTAAGGGAACGATAGACTATGTGCAATAGCACTACAAGACGGGCATCAGCTGGTAAATGTAGTTTTGTTATTGTGAGCATATGCCCGCTGTGTTTATACGGCGACGCACTTTTTTTCTACTTGTAGCCTTGTTATTATCTTGCATATGTTGTTAAGTTAGTGTGTGTTTTGTTATGGTTGTATCAGAGGGTGAATGCAAGAATGAGTTAGTGGATGGATGAATGGATGCATGAGTGCAAGGATGAGTGTCAAAGTGCACGTATGATGACTTATTGAGAGCCCACCATCAATGACACAAAAAGGAATTGTACTGCATAAGCCGGCATTGGCATTGCCAGTGCTTGATTTGCATTTTCATAAACGTACGGGGGAGTGTGAAAGGCTGATTGAATTAGGATATTTACAAGTCTACAGAAATGTGATACAGTTGCCTCTACGGATGAAGAGTGTAAATATCTGTGTAATAAAGGGATTTAATGATGCAAACGTAAACGTCCAGATGTGTTACATTTAAATTGGTACTAATGATCAGTTACCGCACATATAGTGTAATTTGCTGTTTCAGAAAAGATGCATTAACGAAGGTAGTGCAGACTGGCTCTCAGACTGTTGTATGTGCATCAGTGTGCAACAAATGATTGTTGGCCGAGAACCAATTGGCGGACGGCTTGGTAGTTTCCTCGGCGCCCTAATGAAGAGTCTTCTTATCTTCGGAGAAAGATGACAGCCGCACATCTTGAAATGGAAAGAAGCCCAGCCCCCGACAGAGCCGAGAATCACGGCACATTGGGGTGTGCACAGTTCAGCGCCTGTGGAGCGGAGCCTGCAAATTGAAGTGCAACAGATGAAGAGCGCGCGGTGGGAGGCGCGGCCGTCCCCGGGCTCGGATGGCGGGGTGTTGGCCCGCGCGATAACACGCACAATAGAACAGTAACTGCAGCAGACTAGCCCTGCGCGCAGCCGCCTGCGCTGCGGCGCCCCGCTACCATCTGATAACCATTCACTGCTCTCAATCTACGCCGCGCGGATCAAATCATTAGCCGAACACCTGATCCACTCTAGATGGCAGCAGAAATTGCTGGGGGTTTTTTTGTTGTTGCATTTTTACAACTTTACAAACTCATTTTGTCATGTCCCCGATTATTTAAAGCTCATTATGTTAGCTGAAAGACCCTTCATGAAAAATTCCTGGGCAGATCTTTTGAAGCAAATTGCAAATGTATAGCTGCCACGTCTCCCCATGTCCGTTTTTGGCACTTTCAGCCATCCATGGCTTTTTAACCAACAACATTTTACATGCTAGACATTTTTTTTTGTTGATCCAGTGCTCACAATAATAAAAGCGAAACTAGAGTCTCAAAATGCAGTGCGTTTGTGGATTCAAAGTCACGCCTGGCAGAAGGTGTCAGACATCACTTGGGGCCACTTGTCAGCTGCGCACCGCCTTCTGCCATGAAGATGCAATAAAACACCTTCAAATGAAGCACACACTGAAACTCCCAACTTAACAAGGCTCTTGGCTTTCCAAAAATATGAAACGCCGAGGTGCTAAATAACACTGGCTTTTTTTTTACCTCGTGATGCAAGGCAGTAATAGGGGAAGAGAAGCTGCCGCGGACAGCAGCATTTGTACCGTTGTGCGAACATGCACAGTCAAACCGTGGGCTTGTATTACAGTGCGCGGCTGCGCAATCGCCCATTGTTCTATTTGCGGTTCACACATTGGTATTAACAGAGCCGCAGCAAGGCTTCCCCTGTAATACTGAGTGAGCAGCCCCTTTCTAGCACCCCAGAAGAGTGAAAGAGTTATTCCCTCATTTTCACCAGGCCTGCCTCAAGAAACTGTGGTAGAGCTCCTTCCTGCTTGTGCTTGCTTTCACTACAAAAGGGATGCACCGAGGGAAAGAAGGCGCATAGTGTCTGCCCCTATTAGGAGTCAGGCAGGGGCATAAGATTTGGGGGGGCGGTGGGGTATAAGCTTCAGATTTCCCAACACTCACACTAGCATATCTTGTTAAATTACATTACGAGAAGCAAGAAAAAGGGGGGGGGGCTTACCAGGCAGGGGAAGAAAGAGGAGTGCAGATTTTTAGGGGTACTTAAAACACAATAGTTTTCAAACTAATCAAGTTTTAAGGCAGAGATGAAAGAGAGTGTGCTTGAGTGTGTGTGTTTGCCAGCATAAGCATGTAAAAATCCAGGGTGAAATGCAGCAGATACCACACCATCCTATCAGGGATCTAGGTTCTCCCACACCCTCTCAGAAGAAGGGCTGTAGCCATGGGCCACACTGCCTCATAGGTGGCAGGGGCTCTATCTTGTTCATTCGAAAACAGGGTTGAGGATGTACTGGGAAAAGCCACTCAGCACAGACCGGGGAGTGGAGATGGGATTTTTCTCTGTGCATCATTACTAAGGATATGAGGGGGTGCAGAAGGCCACCACATTGGTGGGTACAGTCTGATAATGCACCCCGCCTTCATTCCTGCCCCACCAGAGGTCAGGCATCTAGCAGAACATTCGTTTAGAGATGTTGGGTATATTTGCAAGAATACACTGCACACACACTCTTAAGGGTGCCAATAGATGCTGTGTTCACCTAGTTAGGTGACAGTTCACACTTTTTTATAAAGTGCTGCACAGTGCTGGTGCATGTGCACTTATTGGCCTACTGTGCTTTTTAGGACTAAGCGATACCAAAGGGGATGATGAACGGAGCGCTTGAGCAAATCCAACACTCACCCCCAGTCAACTGATCTGGGTTTAATCCACCATCATTCTTTAGCTCACCCCGCCACCCCAGTTCAGACATGGTCATATGCAAATCAGTCTGTCCCTGTGCCTCATGGGAACAGTCCAGCCCGATCTGGCATTACTCACCAGGCTTAGATTTTACTAAAATTATATATAATACATTTAATGGAAATATACTTATATCAGTCAGCCCTCTTCATCCATTGCTTTGTTCTTGTGTCATTCACATTTTCCTCCCATCCACTTTAGCATACTACAACTATGGCAATGTGGGCGTTTGAGACCAAAAATAGTTTTGCTTTTATCCAATGTTTTTTTCAAATTGGTGAGGGCCTGGCACATTCTCCAACAATAACGTTTTACAAAAATGATGGCAAAACAATGCAAGCTTTGATAAAAGCCAAAGGGCTGGCAGCCAATGCTTGCTATTTTATGTAGTCACAGCCTTTTTTATTTGAACCTGTAGCTAGCAGACCGCCCTTCTGTGAAAACATGCTATATGTGACTGAGGAAGTGGGGCCATGGGGAGGTAGGCCTACATTGGCGGATGGGCCTTTGATAACCTTGCATCCTTGGCAGAGGCGAAGGGCCTTTTAAGAGGGTGAGGTGTTAAACCTGTCCTTCCCTTCATAAAATAAAGTAGGCTTATGAAATTGCCTACCCTATCCTAAGATTTTAAAAGATTTAATGGATTTCAAAAGTACAGAGACTTTACACATGAACTTTTAACGTGATTTGTACCGTGGTTTCCTTAAGCTCCAGCGTCGGCTGGCACAGGTAAACACTGTGGGGCAGGGTGAGGGCGGGGCGGGGTAGGAGGTGGAGAGGTCAACAGGCGACAGAATAGGTATACTTATAAAAATAAATAATACCTATTCCGTCGTCTGTCCCCTCCCCCTGCCACTGCCTGCCACGCCCCACCGAGCATACCTGTGCCGGCCACTGCTGTGAAGCTCACCTTGTGATATCAGTTCTTGCAGTTTGGTAATAAGTTCCTAAATGTGTCTGCTGGTCAAGAACAGCACTGGAGGTTGAACCCGTATGAGAAAGGAAACTAAAGCCAGACAGAGCATAATAACATGTTCACAGGAACATAGAGTGTTTTTAAGGTTGCTTGCACTCCCATCTGCAGTGGGCCGGGCCTGGAAGTTCGGGCTAGACTGTTTAATTAAGTTGATCTTTAGTGGTCTAGAGTGGCATGGGGCAAAAAAGATGGACTGGGATGTGGCACAAGTAATTGCCAGCAGCTGAGATTAATTCAAGCATTCCACCCACCACCTTTTTGTTTTCCTCTTCAGTAAACCAAGTGACATTGTGATCTGTTTCTTGAAGGTATAGCTATGGACAGGATAGCTTGCTGGTCAATAAGATGTGCTGCTGTAACAGCTGATCACTTAAACCTTCTCTTCGGAACCTTCAGATAGGCTTGATTCTTGTCAATATATCGACATTTTTTAAGCCTTCCTCATTCATACTCGTGTAGTGTTAACTCCTTGAAAACATTTCACACCTTAGGATGTTTTAAATCAACCTCGATGTGATCGTCACAGCCACACCTGTTAAGTAAGAATAGCATATGACTTTGGCTGTTCTCCCGGCAGCAGTGGCTGCTCGCAGAGGGAGTGCTGCAGGGTGGCGGGGCGGGGCGGGGTGGGCGGTAGTGGAGTCAGACATAGGACGGGCAGGAGTAAGGTAAGTAAATAAATAAAACTATTTACCTTGCGCTCGCTGCATCGCCAACTCAGCGATGCAGCGAGCGCAAGGTAAACAGTTTTTTTTATTTATTTACTTTCCTTACTCCTGCCTGTCGTATGTCCGACTTCACTACCCCCGCCCTGCCCCTCCCCCGCCTCGCCACCCAGCAGCACTCCCTCTGCGAGCCACCACTGCCCTACAGTGAGCTAGAGGTCAGAACTGTTGTCACACAGTAAATTCACATGGCAATTGGTGATAGTGTTTAACTTGAGCAGGTGTTCGGGGGGGGAGGGAGGGAGTAGGGGGGCCACCAGCACTCATTTTGGCACTTATTTTTCCTCAGAATAATAGGTACAAAGAGAGGAAGCAGGGACTTGCAAGAATGAGATAAAGAGGTAGCTGTGTCTGCAGGTGGATTAAAGAGGCCTGGGGTGAATTCAACACTACACAACCTTTGCATTCGGTGCCCCGACTTTTAATAGCGCTGGCCGTGGCTGAGCACAGCTTTGGGCAAAGCTGAGCAAAGCTTTGGACGCAGGCACTTATTCTTTTACAAATTAAGCACTGGCTGATACTGCATTGATTTCTGCAAGTTCTGCCACATTTCAGGCCATTTTCCAGTGACATATTTCCCCATATTCCCTGAAAGTGTGGAATTATAGCACATCTCTAAATCCTGATTCGGCTGGTATCCCTTGTTACCAACGTCGAGACCCTCCCACTGTGCCTTCTTTATCGTGTGCACTGATCCCTGAGGGAGTTCCAAATGTGAAGATATGGCGGATGTAATCCGAAGTAGCATGAATGGTACAGTACAGTTGCATAATGAATGAATATTACACAAAACTAAAACCTTAGATGAAGAGACTTTTGCGGGTGTTTGGGACCATAATATTATGTCTAAATTATAGTGTGACAGAAATACTGCACCTTAAATATCTTTAACAAAAATAGCACAGTTAGCCCCGCTTTGGAGATAATAATCGAAAAGCAACACCAACTGGGGCATTATTTTGTAAATTATTTTTAAGGCACAATATTTATGTCAAGCAATAGTTTAAAGATATTCAGACATTGAGCCCTTTGCTGGAGATGGTGGGTATCAATGTCAACCATTAAATAAAGTTGTTGCCAGAGTGGAGATGGCAGCACAAGGGAGTCCGAGGCTAGCCCCATGTGATGGAGAAGAGAACATGGAGGGGACCAGTCCGTTTCACTAACAAGAGAGGAAGGGGCGAGAATAGAGGGGTCCAGGAGAGGTAAAAATGTTACGAGGGTCTGGGCAGTGATTGGATGAGTTGAAGTTCTGTCATCCACAATAGAGTCAGGACAATATTAGACTGCTATTGCCTGGATAATAAATGGATGGCCTAGCCCAGTGTTAACTGAGACCAATATGCTCTATTTGGTGGTGACTGGGTTACTACTAGCCATTTCCTACAACTGCACTATGAATAGTTAAAGGTGTTTGTACCTCCTTTCCATAACAATTTCATGGTCCAGAGATAATATGGAGCAAAAAATGTAGATTTTTGGATATTGCAGGCTATCCAACCGCCACCGCGGAGGGACCGGATCAGTGTGCATCAACATTGCAAGATATATTTTATTCCTGATATTTCCTGCAACGCTGACCCTGAAATATCCCACCGTTCTATTTCAGCGATTATGCTTTGGCCAGTTAGCCAACGTTGCCCATCAGCTATTTCCATTCTCATTTTGTGGAGCGATGAACGCGCGGCATGAAGTGAGGACCGGGGCTGTGATGTGGTGCTCTCTGCCACAAGGTGGTCGCGGGGCTGGTAGACCACCTGGGAACAAAGGTGCAATGGTCACGGTCATGTAGGACTCTGCAGCTGGTTGAAGGGAGGGGAGGCGTGAAGAAAAACTGGAGAAAAAAATAACAACAAAACGTGTGTTAAAAGTATTATAAGGAGGACACTAATCACAGACCTCTATGTGGGGACATCCTATGAACTTATAGCACACCGGCTGCTGTCAGGCAACAGCTGAGTGCAGGTCTATGGTGACTATGATAAAGAGCTCAACTCCATAAACTATTCAAACAGTGTGCCCTTCAAACTAAGTAAAAGCCACCCGCCTTCTTCATTCAAGAGCGCGCAGAGATGCAGGACGCCAGGACGCCCTTGGGTATAAGTGCGCTTTATAAGCTCCTAATAATAATAATAATAATAATGTTCACTGGATTATATTTTTGTGCACTAAAATTAGACATTAACTCGTTGGATTGTATACAGGCACAGAAAATTATCAGGCCTGATAATAAAAATCCAATTTTAACAAATTACCTGGTACAGAAATTGTAGAACGTGTGTGCAGAGAGATAGTACAAATATTAAAGACAAGCAATTATATAAACAAACATTGGTAAAAGCAATATGACTGACATTGGCCATCTGCCTTATGACTTTGTCAATACTAGTTGAATTTTATCATTGGTTTTGTAAAACGTTAGCAACGCTGGAACTGCAGGACTCTCGCCAACAATTAAAAACAATATTAGCTAAAGACAAAAATATATTTGGGTTTCAAAAAGCACACATTGCCGTAGTAGTCCATAGCAATGAAGGGAACTACTTTGTGGACGGATGTGCTTCTTGTGAAACACAAGAATGCTGTGTCTCACAAAGAAAGCAACCAATGTCTTAAATGGGTAGATCCATTGCCCCATATTATGTAAGCTGCAGTGGGAGGCTGACAACTGTGAAGGGCAATACAAGAGACAATTGGATGACGAGGGCTGGTTACAAAAAAAACACATTCTTAGTGAACATCAGACCGAAATGTGATTTATTTAATTACCATGAAACAGGAAAAGGCGCCTGAAGGAGAACCCCGTTAACCACATCCACACATTTTTTTGTCCTTAAATTCAGCATGCATTTCACATGTTCTGAGTTTGGAAGACCAGAAGCCCCATATGGAATTCCGCTCATTCATGAGTGGGTAGTTGTTCCTGAATCTGGGTTTACTGTGTGAGGGGACAACAGACTGAGTTTTACTGATTGGGAAATCTAGACAGTAAAATTGCTTTGGGAATGAGCTACATTGAACATTTGACCCATTTTCCTGCCTTCACCCGATCCATTGGCATGGCACAGGGGAAGCATTACATGCTCCCCTCCCAATAATACTTTCTCCCTGCTCTTTCCCAACCTCTCCAAAATGTTCACTTTTCCACCACCCCACAACAACCATCCACGTTTACCACCTGCTCAGACCAGCATTCCACTCAGTAAAACCAGGTCTCCTTGTTTAATCCCCATTGTATGGGGATTAACTCCTAATTGCATGATGCTAACGAGGTGTTACCAAATGGTGCCAGTTTCTACAGGTGTGGATTTATCATGCCATCAGCACCATACAACTCTTAATCAAGGCGCTTGTGTTCATATTAAACCCTCACTTAAGTGTCCACATGCAGAGAGCCCATCCTTATTTTATTTCTATTGAAGTTTCCTATGGTGTTTTGCAACTGGGCATATTTAATCTTTGCATTTTTCATTTGTTTCTATGTCTTTGTTTTGGATTTTTAGCACTAACTCCCATCTGACTGAACAAAACTGTTCTAATTCACTAGCCAAATTACAGTTTTTCATTTGTTACCAGTTTCACCTTTCTGCTATTTTTCCAGCAAAATAATCACCATGGATGCAATATCAGACCTAGTCTCTACAAAGAACTCTCTAATGAAACCACAGTAGACCACAATTCTGTCAAAACACCAATGATTCAACATTAGACCATTACACTGTAAACAAAGTACTGACACCATACTAGACTATGCCTTTGCCTGACTAATTGTGCAACATGAGACCAGATGTCTGCCAACAACATACAGATGACGAAACATTAAACCAGACCTCAGACAACAAACACCAATGAAGCAATATTTGAATAGGCCTTTGCCAAGAACTCATCAATGATGCAATACTAACCTATACCTCTGTCACCAACACAAACAACAACAAAACACCAACACTAAAACATTAGACCAGGCATCTGCTAATGACTTAATATTAAACCAGGAATCTGCTACCTATACACGATGACACCATAACGGTCCTGACCACAGTCAATGGCACAACAAAGATGAAGTACCAGACCCAGCCTGTGCATCTAATACACCATTAATAAAAAGCATTGGCATAGCCAATAGGTCTCGCCTTTGGGACCTTATAAGTATTTAGTTATGCAGCACAATATCATTGGTACAACAGCATCAACTGTTGCATGGCTAAACACTTATAAGGGCCCAAAGGCGAGACCTATTGGCTATGCCAATGCTTATTCTAACTAACTATGCAGAGGTACGCAGGTTACGTACCTACTGGTAGTTCATAAAAACGATTTGGGGAATTACCAGCCACCAGGCTGCAGAACTTCACACTCCTCCACACCACGACTTGACGGCAACTCCACTGTTTTAAAGCCACAGAGTCTAATACAGAGAGGCATTTTTTACTTTCCTCACACACTGTTCCCATGCTGGGTTCCATGTCCCTGGACAAATGAGATTTAGATTCCCTAAATGATGCAAAGGTTCACAAGGACCTGTAATGTTCCCAAGGTGTGGTACCAGAATATCAACTGGCACCAATATCCTACTGTAAATAGTGTATACAATGATATCACCCCATTGGAATTAAAAATAGAAGATCTACACCCAACAGGATGATATTCTTTTGAATACAATTTAGGCTATGATATTTATATCAGACAATGGTTTTGTATATGATAATCTGACAGATATTATCAAAGATAAAATTCCCTTATTGACAGTCACTGCTACTGTTTCACATCTGCTGCCACAGTCCCAGTGCTCGCTGCTCCCACTCCCTAGTGTCAGTGCCTCACAATAAACCCCAGTGCCAGATACCCAATACCCACCCATGCCAGCTCCACATATTGTCCACCTCTGCAATTTATTAAGCTACTTTATTTTATTTGCCTGTTTTCTTTTTTTTGTAAATGATATTTTATTTCACTTTCATTTGTGTCAGAAACATGCACTCATTTTAGTGCCTGAAGAAACATTGCACTAGAGTGCAAAAGATGGCGTCTTCTTCATTCTGCCCGCACGGCAGGGACCCACATACCTTACACATGGGTTCGCCATTTTCGTTTCCAGTCTTATTTACATTAATTGAGAGAATGTCTGCGACGCCGCTGACCGCCTAGCCTTGTCTCTCTACCTCTTCAGTGCTGCGCTGCGTCACGGGATTAACAACCGAGGGACAGTTCTCATAACAGTAATGATAGGGCTCTCCTAGCTCTGCAAGACATTTAATTAACCGAAAAAAAAGTTCGGCGTTCGTCTGCTGCTGGTGCCAGCCTTGGCCGTCATCCAGATCTCTGAAGCGAGGTTGTAAAGTGTCAGTATCGAGCAGCGCCGAACCTTAGAGGGGGCGCAGTGAAAGACCACGGAAGGGCGGGCGCGGAATGCAGTACGTTACCTGCGCTCAGGCACTCCACGCTCCAGCGCGGCCACTTACAGGCGCATGAGGAGACTTTCAAATATATTTAGACAAACACTGTTAAACAATTAAATACCACATGATACATCAATGTATGTGTGTGGTATTTCTGTAGCAAGGAGCTAGCCGTGCGGCAGCGGAGTGCTGTATGGTCAAAAAGAAGCGTAAAGCCAGCGAATGATGGGAGAGTTGGCTGTTTGTGGACTGGTAATGCATTGTGATGCAGAGTTCTCTGAAGAGGTGTGTCTTCAACTCTTCCCTCAAGTGCTGCAGCATTGTGATGGTCCTGATGGGGATGTTATGGGGATGTTGCTCCAGATCCTAGGTGGAAAAGCCTGCTGCCTTGTTTTTTCTTTTTTACGATTCCTAGTTTGCAGTCTGCGCCGAGAAACACCAGAGATGGCGCTTCTCTGTAAGATAAGCGTGGTGCTGGTCGCAATGGCTTCAGGGCCCGGTTCAGAGTTTAGAGGAAGGGTTACTCCATCACAAACGTGACTGATATTTCGCCCACTTTATTACAAATGCCTTAGGGTATAACGCACTTGTAATAAAGCGGATAGGATATCCATCATGTTTGTGATGGAGAAGCATATCCGCCAAACGCTAAATCAGGGCAATAGCACTTAAGTGGCTAATGGAAAAGCTGGGTGATGAAATGGTAAAAAGAAGATATTCAAACCGTCAGAAGGTTCAGAGGGAACAGCGATGGCGCAATCAGTGATGTGATGCTTGTGGGCACAGCAAAGTCAAATCTAATAAACTATATCCTAAAAACCAACCCACTAATAATTCCCTAACTAAAACTTAGATTGACATCATAAAGAGCAACAAGGAACTGCCCTTAGTGTCCAAAAGAGGGGACCAAGGACGCCCCCAATGAATCTTAAATCAAAAAAACAGGCCAGCAGAGGCTCCGTGCTAAAGCGGAGGAGCAACGCCCCACTACTCTTTGAGCAGGAAAAATAAAACGATAATGACATAGTTATTATTTTCTTTTCCACAGGTTCGGGCTCGGTTAGGGCTGGGCTGGAGGCACAGGCACAGAAGTTTGCACACTTTAAGTCGCATGACTGCTTGGCCGGCCGTCTCGGGCGGGCCAAACAGTCATGCCCATTTGCATGTTTCCCAGCAGGCTGCAGTACACAGCCTGGTGAGGAACATGCCCAGACCCCCCCCCCCCCCATCCCATCTGAGCACCGATCCACAGCACTCAGACCAATCACAATGCTGCTATGGAGAGCCTGGGTGCTTCCTGGTTCCGAGACTCACCAGAGAAGCAGAAACGGTAAGTAATATTTTACTTTTGTCTTTTTGTCCCCCCCCCCACCTCCCCTCCCTGCCCCTCCACCCTCATTCACTAGCAGCCGCTACTGCAGACCAGGGAACAAAATGATTGCCAGTAAACCCAAACAGTCTGCAACAGAAAAAAATGATGACCCAAGAAGCTGTCATGAAATTAAAGAAAGGGCTGGCATTGCCAAAACTCCCCTCAATAGTGAAAATCCTGATGAAGAGAAAGGCACCTTAGTTGCAAACAAACGAGCAGATTGACTGGCAGCCGGCTGAGAAGCCCTAAGAACTGATCTGCACATATGGCAAGAAAATAACCATCCTGTTGTAGTCCACAAAAACTAGGTAACCAGACCTATATCGCTTCATGATGAAGTACAGAATTTTGGGATTCAAGAAAGATGAACAGCACTACCGTGGGAGAGCCAGGGTTACACCAACTGCACAAAATGTCCAATGCAAAATAAGGGATCTAGAAACAGCAGAGGACTGCATATAGCCTGCCAGCTCCAAAACTGCATCCAAATAAACAATTCGTATAACTTGCATTACAGTTTTCAATAACAACCATCACCAAATCCTTGCTATCAAGGTACTCCCTAACGCTACAGGAGCCTCAACATTAAACAATTATGCCCTGCTAAGAGAATTATGTAAACAGTGGAACCACAAGACCCCGCACTTAGACATCAAAGGGAACATTGCAGATAAAAAATATGATGCACACAGGTTGGGCAGCAAATGGGAACTGGACTCCAAACAATGATCTGTTGACATCAGGGCATGGAAAAAAACAGGGAGAATGAAGCAACGAGTCAGAAGTGGAAGCAATTGTATCCAACCTAATGAATAATCTCGCCATCTTCAGAAACTGGCTACTAAATTATGTGAACCTGCTTTCCTTGATTAAACTTTGAATCGCAGAAAATGCAGGAGAAAACAATATAAGACGACTAAAGAAAACAATCCACATTGACTGGTTCAAAGTGAAATGCAAGAAAATAAAGTTCCTGGTTAGAAGGGGGGCAATTACAGAGGAAATCAGGCCTGCCAGCCAAACATTCACAACTATAACAAAGGAAAACAAGAAGAACCAATGCAGTACAATTGAAATGCCTTCGAAAAAGCTCCAATATAGAAGACATAACAGAAGAAAAATAGATACAATTCTTCACTGGAGTTTTTAATGCTGCAAATAGTGCGGGCAAGGGACCGTCAAATGAGAGCATCTGAAAAGTTACCCCAAGAAATGCATCCACAAATGAAGACCAAGCCACAATGAGAAAAAATCTGGAATTCTTTACTAAAGAGTATCTGAGTAAGGCAATCAGAGCACTAACTAAAGGAAAAATGTCCCAGGTCCACATATGATCCTGCCAGAAGCCTTCAAACATCATCCAGAATTGTGGGCCAAATCATAGCACCGATCTTCATCAAGATTTTAGCACTACAGGTCTGCTCTCCATCATGGCTGAACGGCATAATTAAACTGCTGTACAAAAAGGTCCAATGAAGTTCCTGAAGTCCTACAGACTTATTGGTCTTATAAACATCGAATGAAAACTCTAATCTAAAACAGTCCTGATTGCTACTGAAGACAAGTAAACAGACAAAACATATTCAGTAGGAGGCAAGGGCTCTCCACCAAAGACCAGTTTTTCATTTCTACCACATACAGCATAAGAAGGAGGGTCTGCCCTCCTGCCAATGCCCAGTGACCCCTTTACTCCCGACTTTACCGTCCTGCCGTAACCGGACCAGACTACATTTCCCAGTAGATCCAGAGGCGGGGCCAGCTGGGAATACCTTTTTTACCTGCCTCCCACGCAGGATATAGTGGGCCTGCGGTTCCGCATTGCGGGCCGCGTGTGGGAAAAGCCTGGGTCAATGGTGGGCCTGTACGCGCCCGTCACAGCCTGGAGGAGGCAGGGTTGGACCATCCTTCTTTCGCCTGACCTCCAGATCAAGGTACCGTCCCCCCTGCGCCGCCTGCAGTGCCTGTCCCTGCCCTGCCTGCTGTCCCTGCGCAGCCTGCTGTCCCTGTGCTGCTTGCTGTCCCTGCGCCACCTTCTGTCCCTCTCCCTGCGCTGCCTGCTATGCCTGCACTGTCCCTGTCCCATCACTGCCTGCTGTCCCTGCGCTTCCTGCTGTCCCTGCCCTGCTTGCTTTCCCTGTGCCACCTGCTGTCCCTGCACTGCCTGCTGTCCCTTCACTGCCTGTTGCTCCTTTCCCCGTGCTGCCTCCTCTCCCTATGCTTTCTGTTGTCCCTGCACTGCTTGCTGACCCTGTGCCACCTGCTCTCCCTGCGCTGCTTGATGTCCCTGCGCTGCCTACTGTCTCTATCCCAGTGCTGCTTGCTGTCCCTGCATTGCCTGCTGCCCCAGCTCTGCCTGCTGTCCCTGTGCTGCCTGCTGCTCATGAGCCACCTGCTGTCCCTGCGCTGCTTGTTGTCCCTGTGCTGCCTGCTCTTCCTGCACTGCTAGCTGTCCCTGTCCCTACACTGCCTGCTGTCCCGGCGCTGCCTGCTGTCCCTGTGCTGCTTGCTTTCCTGCATCCCCTGGTGTCCCCGTCCCTGCACCTCCTGCTGTCCCTGCACTGCCTGCACTAGGACCACCACCAGGATCGCTAATGGAGGCTTCAGCACAGCCATGCAGTGGATGCGTGCAGCGGGCATGCTGCCAACGATCAGCCAGCTGTATAATACCCAGCACCAGGACCCCTGGCCTTCCAGCCACCCAACGCTACACAGTCAAGGAACTCCTGGACCCCGGCCGTCGAAACAGCTGTGTCTCCTCTTCCCCACAATCCACCATAGGACCTTTCACCTGCCGACACTGCCACTTCTTCTGCAACACAACCTAGGAAAGATCTCGCAACACTCCTGCCCACAACACCGAGAACACCCCATAACCACTCCACTGTATCTTGCACAACACCCGCTCACTCTGCAAACATGCTACAGAAATATGGGATACCATCACCCCCCTCTCCATGGACGTTTCCTCCATCACTGAAACATGGCTCAACCCCTCCTTGAACCCCGACATCACCACCACCTCTCCAGAAGGCTACATGATGATACACACATGACCACACCAAGAAACAAGGCAGCAGCATCACCACCTTGTTCAAGGAAGCCATCAGTTTCACCATCACCAACGACAACCCCATGACTCTCATGGAACACCTCAACTTCCTACTACAAACTGACGCGAAGACCATGATAAGAGTCACCCTCACCTACTGACCCGGAAGACTGAGCAACATTCTGTGACACCACCCCCTACCTCGTCACCCCGTAAAAATTGACTCACACCACTACGTCCTACTGGGCGACCTCTTCTTCCACATCAACGACCCTAACAACGCCAACTCCATCACCCTCCTGGAGAACCTAAAGAACATCAGTCTCACCCAACTGGTCACCGAACCCATGTACAAAGCCGGACACACACTCAACCCCATCTTTACCTCCAGGGACAGAATCCAGTTCAGTCGCACTACAGAACTCACCAGGACCGATCACACCATCGTACACTTCACCATCACAAACGCCCAGCACACCACCACCAAGCAGCAGATCTCCTCCCCCTGCATTTGGAGCAAGCTCACTGAACCTCAGTGGCCACGGACCCTCACCACCTCCCAACCCAAGGCCTCAACAGACCTCAACCATGCCGTCCAGAACTTCACCGCCTGGATCTTGGACTGCGCCGACCGAGTCGCCCTGCTGAAACCAACAAGAGTCCCAAACATGCAAGCTGGTACACCCTAGAACTCAGGACCACCAAGCTCAACTGTCACCAACCGGAGAAAGGATGGCACACTACCAAGAACCCCTCCGACAGAACAGCTCACAAAACAGCCCTCAGCAACTACCACAAGCACATCAAAGAAGCCAAGAAAGCAGTCCTTACCACCCACATCAACTCCGCTGCCAAGCACACAAAGAAACTCTTTAAAATAGTCAAAGAACTATCCAACCTGACAGCCATAGAGAACACCATCCACCCCTCCCAAGAACTCTACGACACCCTCTCAGACTACTTCCACAGCAACATCACCAACATCTACAACAATTTCAACATCCAACCCTCCACCATCAACCCTGACAAACTCAGCCAACCAGCAAACACCAGCCAAACCATCACCACCTGGTCTCCGCTAACCGCCTTGAACACCTCAGCTATGATGTCTGAGAGTCTGGGGCTCCCACCGACTCTTACCCCCACCACCCTACAGCGTCACAACTTACCCAATCAGCATGCAACTCACCAGCATCCTCAACACCTCCATCTCCACATCAACCTTCCTGAATAGATGCAAACATGCAGATGTCAGACGCCTCCTAAAAAGCCTACGCTGACCCCAACAATTAAAAAAATTATCGTCCGATCTGCCTGCTCCCCCACCCGCCAAAGTTCTTGAGAAAGCCATCAACCAGCAGCTCACCGAATTCCTGGAACAAAACTACCTACCGGACACCTCTCAATCAGGATTCCGTGCCAACCGCAGCATTGATACCTTGCTGATTGCTGCCATGGACAACATCAGAACACTCCTTGACCATGGAGAAATGTTGGCCCTGATCCTCCTCGACCTCTCTGCGGCATTCGACACAGTCTCCCACAACACCCTCATCAACAGACTTTACAACATAGGCATATGGCAAGACGCCTTCAAGTTGATCATCTCTTTCCTTACAGGACACACTCAGAGCATCTGACTGCCTTCCTTCACCTCTGCACCCAAAGACATGATATGCGGCGTACCACAAGTATGATCCCTCAGCCCCACACTGTTCAACATCTGCATGGCTCCCCTCGCAGACATCATCAGATCCCACGGACTCAACATAATCTTCTATGCAGATGCCACTCAACTGATTCTCTAACTCACCAGGACTCTGTCAATGCCAAAAGCAACTTCTGCAACGCCATGACCAATCTAGCCAAATAGATGAAAGACAACTGCCCCCAACTCAACTCTGACAAAACTGTCAAGTACTGATCTTCAGGTACAACACCTCTGCATTGGACTACAGCTGTGACTGCAGAACTCGGACCCACACCAACTGATCGACCATGCACGCAACCTCAGCATCATCCTCGACAGTAACTGACCATGAAACGACAAGTTAACACAGTCACCTCCTCCTGCTTCCACACAATGTGTATGCTCCACGGATGGATCCCAAACAACACCAGAAAGACCATCACTCAGGCCCTCGTAATCAGCTGCCTCGACAATGGCAATTCCCTCCATGCTAGCATCCCTCTGCCTGGCTGATCCTGGACCTCCCTAAACTAGCCCACATCACCCCACACACCAGAGACCTCCACTGGCTCGCCATCCAAGAAAGATAACAGTTCAATATCCTCAGGCATGCCTACAAAACCATCCACGACCTCAACTATCAACTGAAATTCCACCGACCAGCTAGATACCTATGCTCCACATCACTCGCCCTCGCACACACCCCCTGCATCCACCACACCCGAATTGGCGGCCACTTCTTCTACATCGCAGCCAAGTCCTTGAATGACCTCCCCCTCCAGCTCTGTATGGTCCCCTCCCTGGCAAACTTCAGAAAGAGCCCCAAGACCTGGCTCTTCGACAGAGACACAGTGCCCAGATACGCCTAAGGGTGACGGAGTGTGCCTTACAAATGCTGATTGATTGACTGAATGAAATAATGCCACTGTATTTGGCATTCCTGGAGTTTATAGCAGCATTCAACCTGGTACCAAGGGACAGCTTATGGAGACAACTAGCAAACAGCCTGGTAAAACCCATCTTCCTCTCCCTGGTTAAAAGCATGTACACAGGGACAACCTCCCAGGTATGGTTTAGTCAAAAAGGAAAGCACAGAAAACAGTTCCCAACCTCTTGTGGAGCGAAGCAAGGCTACCACCTTGCCTCACCTCTGTTTTTACACTGCACAAATGGCATCTTATAACGATATTGTGTCTGCTTCCCAGGACCTAGACTCCATCAAGGGCTTCTATGTGGCAGCACTAGTTAAAGGGATCCAAGTTCATCTCATACTCATATAAAAAAAGTGCGTCCAGCAGCCTGAAAATAAACATGCAAAAGACAGTGATCCTCAGAAAAAGCAGATGGTCAGACAAAGGCTTCATCCTTGGAGGGCACAGAACTCAATCAAGGAGGTCAATACTTTCACCTGTCTAACTGTACCTCTAATAAGCAATATGAACTGGGAGACCCACATTAAAGTAGCTTTTGGAATGTATCCTTTGACTTGTCAAGACGTACAGACACAAATTGTCCCCAAAAATAAACAAAGTTGTACAATCAAAGGTAGTAGGCCAAACAGCATATGGAGCAGAACTGTGGAACCTGGACAAAAAAATCAGCAAAAAAAGGACCCCATGAAAAGAAGTTTGGGAGGACACTGCTCATTCCCTGTTAGAAATGGAGGGCTCTAGTTGGCAGAGGTAGGTACCCTTGCTTCTAGTCAGGGTAAGGGGGATACACACTTTGGCTACCCATGCGGACCCCCTTGGTAGCTTGGCACGAGCAGACAGGCCTATCCTAAAGGCAATGTGTAAAGTATTTGTATTCAAAACACACAGTAATACAGTGATAACACTACAAATGGACACCACACCAGTTTAGAAAAATAAAGTATCTTTATCTAAACTCAACAAAAATCCAACATACAAGTATTATTAAAATGAATTAAAAAAGGTTTTAGGCAACTGGGTCCATAGAAAACTATGAATGCGTGATTTCTCTCAAAGTACCTGTAGTTGCGTTGCTTTTCCAGCTCCCAACAGCAGAAACAAACTCCAGAGGCCCAAGACAGTCACAGGCACCTCCTGGCAGGTCAGAAGTCCCAGCAACGAAGTTCAGGGAAGCTGGGGGTGAAATCTTTGTGTCCCTGAGACTTCAAAACAGGAGGCAAGCTCTACTCAAGCCATTGGAGTTTTTCCTCAAGCAGGGGACACAACACACAGCAAAGTCCTTCTCCTTTCCTTTGCAGAAACAGCTGCTGCATGCCAATTCCAGACACACAACAACGGGGCAGTACTTCTCCTCAGTTTCTCCAAGATTCCTCTTGACTCCAGAAGTAATCTACAATTCATGCGTATTAGGTCTAATACTTATACCCCAAAATGTCTTTGTTCTCTTTGTTCAAGGGTCTCCAAGTCCAGTCCAAACCAGTTCTGTCCTCACTGGTGCAGCATGACCGCAGGGGGTGGAGACAGCATTGTGCAAGGGAGACAGGCCCTATTAAGGTGCAAGGAAATCTCCTCCCACCACTCTAAATTCAGCCAAGGTCTATTCAGCCCACGTCTCAGTCATCCAGGAAGGGCCAGGCACACCTCAAATCTCCTCCCTCCCCCCAGTGGCTGTCTACAGTGAATGCACATCCCCAGCCCCTGTCACTAAAAAAACAGACAGTCAATACACAAAGAGGCGCACCGAATGGTCAAACAAGAAAATGCCTACTTTCCAAAAGTGGCATTTTCAAACACACAATTTAAAAACCAACTTTACTAAAAGATGTGTTATTAAATTCTGAGTTCAGTGAGCCTAAGCGGTATTTCTTTTTCTTGTTCCAATGGAAAGTTATATTTATAGTATGTTATGAATAAACTCCCATTCTATCCTATGGGGCAATATCGTTTTTCAATAGTGAAAGACTAAATTGGCAGTATTTCACTATCAGGACATGTCACACACACCAGTACATGTCCTACCTTTTGCCTACACTGCACCCTGCCCAGGGGGGCACCTTGGGCCTACTGTAGGGGTGCCTTACATGCAGAAAAAGGGAAGGTTAGGGCCTGGCAAGTGGGTGCACTTGCCCAGTCATCATGGCAGTTAACAACTGTTCACAGACACTGCAGTGGCAAGCCTAAGTTACCTTTTCAGAGCTACTCATGTGGGTGGCACACTCAGTGCTGCAGGCCCACTAGTAGCATTTGATTTACAGGCCCTGGCACACTTCGTATACTTTAGTTAAGGCTTACCTGTAAGATCAGGGAGAACCAATTGTAACAACAATTTACATAGAGAGCATATGCACTTTAGCACTCATCAGCAGTAGTAAAGTGCCCAGAGTCCTATCACCATCAACAACAGGTCAGGAAAAAATAGGAGGAAGAAGCAAACGTTTGAGCATAACCCTGCAAAAAGGGTGAAGTCCAACATTCCCCAATCAGGCTTCCCCATCATTGCACTGGACCCAGTTGTCAGCTACAGGCCAATCTAAGACAGAAGCAGAATATCACCTTTAAAATATGAGCTGAAACGCTTGAAATCCACAAGAAATCATCTGATTGACAAAGTCTGTGTGGAACATCATCATGCCCCTGTGACAAAATTGAAGTCTTAATGGAAAGTTTACAGCACAAGACTCCTCCTCACAATCACTGATGCCCTGGGGAAGAAAACAAAGATGTCAGAGGAGAAGAAGGACTACAGGAAGGAAAGGAGACAAGCGAAAATACAAAAAAAGACTTTAATTTCTTTCTCTCCAGGTCTAAAAATGGAAGAGGAAGAGTTAGGAGGAGGACTTCTGGTGGGTCGAAGATGCAAATATCAAGAGCAGGAATCTCAGGAAGCTCCTGACTGGACAGGTAACACTGCAAAGTCTAAGGAGCAGTAGTAGGCCTGGACAGAGAGCTGCTCAACACATGGAGATGAGTACACTGCAGAAGGGAGGCCCGGCTGCCAGCCACACTGCCTCCAGTCCACTGAAGTGACAGGAAAAGGAACCAGCTCCCGCACGCTCCTGGAGGTGGGTGGCCACATCTTCTTAAACTGGAGACGCTGGCTGTGAAGGGGTATGCCACGAAAAGGGAGGGGGAGGTGACAATCAGAAGTTAAATGTCCAACCCCGACCGTTTCTAATTAAGGCTAAACTGGATGCCTTGACTGACTCAGTGTTTTAGTTTCCAGGTTTTACTTTCTTTCTTCCTTGCTTATAATTTGATGGACTTCTCCCAATGATCCACAACCCCAAGTAGCTTATCAAGCCACAATATGTGACAGAGTTTGTTTTTTCCTCTGTTTGTAAGCCCAACAATTTATTTTCTTGTTAATCCACTCTGCTTAAAAATTGTGTGTGGTAGAGAAGAGCGCTTACAATCTTCCTGAAGAAGGAATTGAAAGTTAAATTAAACAGATGTTGGAGAGCTTCAGAGAGAGACAGGAAGAGAATAAAGAACAGCATCTATCCTTGATCTAAAATACTTACTTGTGCACACCTTTCTTTTTTCCGAGGGTGGAGTCCCATGCCTCCAGTTCAAAGCAGACTATATAAATTATCAATATCATTAGACACAAAAGATAAGGAAACAAATGGACAATAGCCTTCCCAAGGTGGAGAGACTAAAAACCTTTTCAATTTAATTTATTTTCTTCTTGGTTTTGTTAAATTCATACCGGCCTCTCCACAAGCCTGGCTTTAAAAGCTCTCCAAGCAAGTAGAGAGAGGACTGGATACACAAGCTGTAAAAGCTATACAAAGGTAACAAGTGGGGTCAGAAGTTGGATCATTTACCACCTGAAACAAAATGGACACAGTGTTGAATTGACTGGCGTAGAGCCAGTAAAAGCCTGACCACCCCTTTGAGTGAAATAGTAAAATAGCAGACCTGGAAAGAAGCATTTTTTGAGATACATTGAAGAATCAAGCCAACCATTTATATAAGGTCTATGAGAGTCAGTTACAACTTGCTTCCTGCTTGACTTACAGTAAGTGTATATTAACAATGGGCCCTGCAATTGCTTTACAGCAGACATTTTCTCTGGGGCAAGATTCAGCAGCGTTCTTTGTTAATTTAGAGAGGGCTGCTGAAGCCAGCCGCTGGCCTACCCAAACGTTGGGCACAATACCTTGCTCCGCTAATAGTGGCTGACCCACAGACCACATTCTAGGTGGCTAGCACAGTTTCCACCAGCTCTTATCAAGATATAAAGAAAGTCTTCCTTAAAAGGTTAGGCGTAGACAAAGATTTTCAAACTTTGATTTCATAAGAGAGGGTCTCGCCTAGCGATATTCATCGATCTCTAGAGCACTTTTTTTAGTTGAAGGATGCGGCTGATTGTTGCTGAAACTGCATGAGTCTACTAAAGAAGATATTATGAGGAACATTTATTTGGAACAATTATTAGAGGCATTACCCCACCAAGCCAAACGTTGGTTTAGATTACACCATGGACTCACAGTGTACCGCTTGGCAAAGGTCCCTGATCTGACTTCCTCTGGAGAAATGTTATGTGGAAGTAGTAACTAGTAGTACCCATCCTAAATTGGGTTTGCAACTCCATATGGAGTCACTAATTGAAAGGAGTGTGCTATTAGCATCACTTTCAAATAACAATACTTTAGGAGTTGTATCAATGTTTTGTGACTAGATGACTTTGGAAAGTTACTGACTTTCAAGTTGTGAGGGTAAGCCATGCACAAAAGGAGAAGGATTCCTAAGAAACCCCTTGTCTTTTGTGAATAAAACAAACAGTTATTGGGGGAGTAGGCAGTGGTTCAAGGGACTCTGGTGCTGTGAACTGTTGTTGCTGGAGCTTAGCATTGGGGGGTCACCAATGGCTGTCGTTGCTGTAGTACTTAGTGCAGATCACGCATTGACGGTCATCGTTTGTGGTCGCCATGGTATGCCAAGTGTCAGCACGAAGGGGCCCGTTTGAGGTATACTCCATTCCTTGGCAAATCGATTGATGATTAGCTAATTGCGTCCTCTTCCTTTTTCAAGGCAGAACAAGATGTTCACAAGACCTTCGGCCTTGTGCAAGAGCATGGTTTTCTGCTCAACACCAAGAATACTTTGCACATTCCTTGAGGATCATAAGTGCAGTGTTTCAAAAAGACTTGGGTGAGGTCTTCATGACACAGGAGAGGATTTCCTTTCTCTTGCAACAGGATCAGGGGCTTGCAAGAACATGACTGAGAAGTTATTGGGAGATGGCATCTAACCTCGACATTCTTCCATGGGTCATCACCACTCGTATCCTCTGGTGCATCACCTCCAGTCATTTTGGGATCCTTACTCGAAGTAGTACAACCTTTCCATCCAAATAACAGATCGAATTTGAACAGACCTCCAGTGGTTTCTAGACCTTTGAAATCAGCTGAAAGGGGTTTGTCTCCTTAATTCACCTCAGATACTACTTTACACAGATTCATGCAGGTGGAGTTGGGAAGCTGTCTTGGGTGAACAAAAAGGTCATGGAAGGTGGTCCAACAAAGAGTCTCTCCTTTCCTCCAACTTGAAGGAATTAGCAGCTGTTGAGGGGGCATTTGTGCCTTTCTTACCCCTCATTCATAGTTGCCATGTCTGCATTCAAACCGTCAATCTGGTTGCTTGATTTTATGTCAATCGCAAGAGGGGAATGCGTCCTCGGGCTCTGTTTCTCCTTTCTCAGCATATAGACTTATGGGCAGAAACTCATCTTCTTTTGCTCAGGGCAGTGTATCTTCCGGTGAAGAAGAATAGGCCTGCAAATGCCCTGAGTTGGTACTTCCCATCTTCTGTGATGATGTACCTTTGTCCTCGCCTATTTGTTTGTCTCAGCTTGCTGCATTTTGCAGCCTAATTCCATCCCTAGTTGCCACAGTGACCGTGGTATTCTTGATTCCTTGGGCTCAGGGTCTCCTTTATGCATATTCTCCCTTCCAGTTAATACTGCAGGTAGAGAGACAGATTCCAGATGATCAGGTGGGAGTCCTGCTGGTGGTTCCAGTATGGTCAAGGAGATCATGGTATCTGCTCCTCCTGCAGTTGTCCCTTATTCCCCACTGGCAGTTTCCAATCTCTCCTTCTCCTCTCCAGCTTCACCATTTTTCCCTGGGCATTCTGAAACACTTGAACCTGGGGTTCTAGCATTTGAAAGGTCAGCACTAATTTCACAAGGTTGTTCAGCTGAAGTCGCAAAGTCCATTTAGCTGTCTAGAAGTCCATCTAATCAAATCAAGCAGTTGACAGGTGTGCTTCAAAACATGTTTCCCATATTCATGTGATCCTCATTGAAATCTTGATTTCCTCAGGGATGGCTTTATTTTACATTTGGCAGTTTTGACTTTGAGAAGCTAATGGGCAGCTGTTCGAGCTCTTAGGGGTTCTGAAGCATCCTTGGTAGATCCTTCGGATTCTCGCCTTTTGAGAAGTTTTTTTCTCAGGAGGCCAGTTATTTGCTCTCCGGTTCCTGCCTGGGACATTCCCTTGGTTGTTTGAGCTCTCCAAAGGGAGCTGTTTGAATGTCTGTCCACGACCTACTTCAGTTTTTCGTTGCTACAGGTGTCTTTTTTGGGGGACATTTGCTCAGGATGGAGCTGGCCTCTGCTCCCTTTTTGAGATTTTTTCCAGATAAAATTGTTCATTCCTTCATTTCTTCCAAAAATTCCATCTGTTTTGCACTGTTCAGAAGACATCACACTTTCTGTCTTTTTTCCTCATCCTCAGTCATCAAATGAATCGGATTTGCACATGTTAGATATTCACAGGGCTTTGTCCATTTATTTATCTAGAACTGCTTCTTTTCACAAGTATGACTCCCTATCAGTTACCTTTGGTCTGGCAGGCAAGGGTTTGAGGCCTTTTTCTTCTACCATCTTTGGGTGGATCAAATTGACCATCTTTACTACCTATCAGTTGGCAGGTCAGAACTTGCTGTCTTCTGTTCAGAGAAGGTTGACAAGGGCAGTTTCTTCTTCCTGGGCTGCATTTAAGGGTGCCAGGAGAGCTGTTCTGCTGCAACCTGGGCCACACCTCATACGTTCATGATATCACCCAGCTGGAAGGGTGGGTGTCTCCATATTTTAGTATCCATGTGTTGTCTTCAGCTACTGCTTTTTTACGTTTGTTTCTATATTTGATTAAATCATGAGTATTGCACCATAGGAGGTATTGTTTTGTTTTTTCCAATCATTCAACATCAATTATATATTCTGCTTCGGTACTGAATCATTCATTAAGGACTGGACGAGGAGATGGATGAGGGGGTAATGAATCGGTTACTTACTCGTAATCTTCATTGCTCCGAGTCCTGGTCTCCCTCATCACAGTCCTGTAACCCTCCCGCCGATCCCTTTGTTAACTGTTTTCGGATTTTGTTTTCTGCTTAGTTATTTCAGGAAGTTTACATACCTAAAATCCCCCTTTATAGTCTTCTGGGAGTCCGGTGGCCATCTTGGAGTTAGGAAATTTTGC
Source organism: Triturus cristatus (assembly GCF_964204655.1). NCBI lineage: Eukaryota > Metazoa > Chordata > Amphibia > Caudata > Salamandridae > Triturus > Triturus cristatus. Next base: position 350,446,865 of record NC_140583.1, read on the forward strand.
TTGGGTTATGTAATAATGTCTGTAGGTCCAGAACACCTACTTATTCGATAAAGACCAGTCAAACTCCACAATAAGTCATATATGTATGAGCAGATTCATGCTGCATCTGTTGTTGCACACAACATTTAAGCAATTTGTTTTCAAGATTTTAAATTTAAAATGAATGCTGCCAGTGCTTTTCTTGTTTAATTGCTAAGTTTTCTGCCAGCAAGTGTTCATAAAATATATACATTGGTGGTTGGAGAAACATACAAGTCATCTGATTTTAGAATACATTTGCATCCTAAACTAGGCAATAAAATATAGAGAATTAATCATACAATCACACATGACATGGCTTTTCTACTTTTGATAGGTGCAGGCGGTACTGCCCTCAGTACTTCATTATTATGTTAAAAATAAAATGCAAGAAATCAATTCACAAAAAAACGTCAGGCGAGTTCTACAACCTGGAATAAAAAAAAGTACTATCCTGCCATTGTTTATTTGTAATCATTCATAATTAAATAGGACATATACTGACATGCAAGCGATGCACAGCTAAACTGCATGTCTACTAAATCATTCAACAGAACGGCAAGTACTGAAACAAGGATCTGACAGTTCTGCTGCTACTTAGCTAAAGGTTACGAGGAATATCAATGCGGGAAATTGCTCTATTGGGAACAAATCCACTAATTAAATGTTAACAATTTAAATCTGGATGCTGTAATCCTATGGGTAGAGCCAATTCCACATTGAACGGAGATGGACAGCACACTATATGTGTAGAGTGCAGAAAGGCATACTCTCAAATTCATTTATTTTCCTAAAAACTAATTGAGAATATACTACAAATGTATCACAAGATTCTCTTCCATCATCCTGAATGTCTGTGTTTCTTAAAGAATGCTAAAACTGTGAGTCATGAATGTGTGATTTCCTCTACGTGTCAGCGGCCACTGATCAGGAGTCATAATTCACCGGCATACTCCAGAGAGTATAATACCAGAATATCAAGTATTACATTTGATGCTACAAAAATATTGCAGGCAAAATATTAACAAGAGTCAGAATATACCTCTTTTATGCGTGGTCAGACCCATTTTGTTGGACTTATGCTGCTTGGTTTTATTAACTAGGAAAGTGCTGCCCTGTCCCCACTGTATGTACTCTTCCCCCGAGAATTGTCTAATCCTCAATTGGCCCACACATAGGCTTTGGTATTTAAAAATGGAATATATATAAGAATCTAATGTGTGCATGTTCCTACAGTGATCAGCCACCAAATGCTTTTTTTCACTGTAAGCGCTGTAGCTGGTTCTTTGACAAAAAGCTAAAGTACAGTACTGAGCTAATTCTGTATCTTTGGTTTGGAGTAATCTACAGAGATGAATGACCACAATTTTTAATATTATTAAAAAGTCTAATTCAACAACTTAATGGTAAAGTTGGAGTTTTGATAAATATACACTAAAAGTAACTTTTAAAAAGTTATACTTTTCCTGCTTAAAGATCCTGAAGGCTAATTACCATTAGCCTGCTTGCAAATTGCAGGACAGTGCTGCTTTGACGAGGTGTACAATACTGCTTTAAGAGCAGAGACAATGACGTGGGAGAAATGTACTGTCATAGTTAAGTGATAATGGAAGCCTGGAGAACAGGGATCATTTGATCCAAAAATATACTTTAGCTTCCTAGTTTTAGTCTCAGTGGCGGAGAGAGCTGCCCACAGACTGGCAGGGGGCTTTCCATTATCTCAGACACACCCATACGTATGCCACAAGCTCTACCCAGGGGCAGAAAGATGTAAGATTCTGCCATGATGGATTTTACTAAGAATAGTGCATTGTTGGATAATTTGCAGTGAGGCGAACAGGATGTGTTGCAAAAGTGGGAAGATTTTCCTTGGCAACATTTTGTCTCTTTGTCAGGGAATGTCCAAGAACTATCCCATCCCACTGGCTTGAATAAAAGTAGCACCTTGCTTCCAGAAACTCATAATAATTTCTAGACCTGTGGAAGAACAGAAGAGAACTGAATTAGCTATTGGTATATCTGTGGAGACCTCAAGAATTGGGCCTACTCTTACTTATACCCAGGACTCAGAAGGGGACTCAAAGAGTCAGTTGGCTGACCTCCTTTGTGGCTACAGAGACATCAAAACGGAAAGATTCCTTTTTCCTGGAGTGATTAGCTGACCAGTTACAACCAGACATTGTACAAAATTGGGTTATAAGTTGAGAGGGGTAAGAACCCCACAGAATCCTTTTCAGGATGAACCACAAAAGTCAGTAAATAAACCTGTTCTTTGGTAGCTTGGCCCAAAATCCGCAAGGCTTAACTTTGAGGCAATGTGTAAAGCATTTATGCCGCACTCAAACAGTAGTAAAGTGAAAACCCAATACAGGAAAAATTCCAAACTGATTTAGAAAAACAGAGAACATTTCAATGAATAAAATGACTCCAAAATGACAAACATCCAGTACGTGGAACAGGAGATATGAATTTTAAAAGTTAGTAGAACTAGTGCCTAAAAGCACCAATTGAGGTTATCTGGCTGTGCTGGTAAAAGGGCAAAGTTAAGGAGTACCACAATGGACACGGGTCGGATAAGGCACCAGGTTCATCTGGTTGGAGAGTTTACCTTTTAACTTATCCCAGTTTTCATGCGAGAAGCACTTGTCGATCGGTGTTCAACTGCAGGCAGGATCAGAAGGGGCTCGTTGACAGCAGGTTGCTTAAGTCCCAGGCCTCAGTCGCAACTTTGCATTGGTGGTGCGGTCGCTATTGATGGAATAAGCTGGTTGATGGTCAGAACTTCTCATTAGTTCCTCAAGCGGGGCAGTCAAGCTCCGAGACTGGGATTCTGGGGTCTGTATTCAGGAAGGTCATACAGGCAGTCAAATGCAGGTCCATCGCTGGCCTCAGTGAAGTCTGCGCATGTTCACATGAGATCAGATTTGGTCCGCTCCAACTAGAGGAGCCCAGAGCATCTGTTCTTTTCAGTTTTTCACTCTAACACTAGTCAAAGGTCCAGGCCCTGGTGGGCACCTTTTGGGGATTAGTTCTTACTCTAGCAGAGGCCAGCAGCAGGATTCAGGCAGGTCCAGTTGGGACTGGCCAGCTGGGCAGTTGCAGGGAAAGGCCTCTGGAAGCATGTTCTGTCCCTGTAGCTCAAATAGGAGGTCAGCTAACTGATCCTTGGAGACACTTCTGTGGTACTGGGTTCTAGGCAAACAGGTCAAGTCTTCCATTAGGCCCAAGAGTGTTCTCATGAGAGGTTTTGACTGTGCCTATTTTACACCCAGTGGCAGCTTGTGTGTAGGTGACACCCCCTTTGTCCAACCCTAAACTGGTTATGCCAGTTCCTCAATTTTTCCTGGGTTTGGCTCCAATCTGTCGAGGGGAACAAATGACAATTAGGTCCAGGTGTCGGCTGCTCTTGTGACATTGCCATGGTTTAAGTGCCTTTATGTGTGATATTCTATGCTTTATGTGTGACACTGTGTGAAAGCTAATTGCGTTTAAAACCGCAAAAAAAATCGTAAAAATAAATATCAGAAATTACCCCACTTTGTGCTATATGAAGCTTTAAAAGGAAGTCAATATTAATTAAACTTACTGTGGAGGCACATGCAGCCAGCAGCCCATTACTATGAGTGAGCTGCGCTTGCACAACAATAAACCATCTTACAGCTGACAAGACTGTATCCAGAATGTCACTAGCTTGGCAAACTATTGTTGATCCATGTGTTTCTCAATTCGCTGACGACATTGCGGTAGCCTCTATTGAAGATGCTGTGTTTGTTGGTGAAGGTGCCTTTAAGGCAAATGATTGGGAACGTGAAATGAATTCTGATGTTACCTTGCAAGAAGTTGTCAAACTCATCACTCTTGGCCCTAGAAGGGAGAGTTCTGTTCCTATCTCTGTGCGTCCTTATGTTAAAGTCTTGGAAGATCTCTCTCTCATTAGTAACAATGTTATTGTGAAGGGGAAGAAGTTCATACCTCCTCTTGGTCTCAGAAATAAACTTTTAGCCTTAGCGCATGAAGGCCATTTGGGTCAGACTCTCACACAACGCCGCCTCAAGGACCATTTTTGGTGGCCAGGCATGGACTCACAGGTGGTAGAGTGGGTAGAGAATTGTTCTATTTGCAAAGAAGGAGAAAAAAGACTCAAAGTAGGTCCCAAATCCCAAGGTCACTTAGATAATCCTGGTTCACCTTGGCATAGTATTTGCCTGGATTTCATTGGTCCCATGGGTGAACTACATGAAAGAGACAGATTTGCCATTGTCGTAGTCGACATCTATTTTAAATGGTTAGTTGTGGAGTTCACTAACAGCGTCACTACTGAGAGCACTATCAAGTTCTTAGGGAATCTGTTTAAAGATGAGGCCATTCCTTCAATCATCATTACTGACAATGGCACACAGCTCACTTCCAATGAAATGCAAACATTCCTCAAAGATTGTGGTATTTCTCATCACCGCACTTCGCTATACAACCCACAGGGGAATGGAATTTGTGAAAGGGCCAACAGGGTGGTGAAGCGTATCATACAAATGGCTTCAGCTAATGGTTCTGTTGTAAGGAAAATGGTTAATGAGATGTTGTGGGCTTATCGCACTACTCCCTTGGTTGATTGGCATCGTTCTCCTTTTCAGCTCATGAGAGGGCAGGTTCCTGGTTAAAAACTCATACCTTCTTGGATGAAACATGTTGCAACTTTACAAACTAATCCTTCAGCTTTACCTCCCTCTCAAAAATGTTCCTGTCCTTTCATTATTGGCGATCTGGTCAAAGTTAAGGGTTTATCTAAGTTTAAGGGACCTTTCACCGTCAAGAAAGTTCTTGATCATTGTGTAATTCTCAATAACAGTGAATGTTGGAACTTCAGGCGTGTGGCCTTGTATAAAAGGGGTGTTCCCTTTTCTGGCTTTGAAAAACCTCTTTCCACTGCAAACAATAGTGGTTACTTTCTAGCCCAACCACCACCTGTGACCAATACTTCAATTCCCACCACCCAACACCACGTTGGTGAAAGCGGTGATTTACTCACGCCTGAAGTTCATCCTATGATGAGTTCATATTCCTTACCTGTGTCTCTTGCTCCTAATTGCACTCCAAGGTATCGCAAACCTCCAACTTATTTGCGAGGCTTCATTTGTTGATTGTGTTTTGTAAATTTTTATTTTTTTTTGCGTATTGTAATGTTTATCCTATTTAGCTTTATGTCACTTCTTTCTCATTTTTACATTAGAAAGGAAGAAGATGTGTAGTACATATTCAGTATTGCAGTTCTTAGAATGCTTCTACCTTCTATGTTTACTTATAATGCTAGATTCTCTTCCATGGCAGTTGCGAGTTGCTTCTGTCGTGGAGAGTCCGCTCTTGTTGTCGTTCCTCCTCAACTTATAATAAACCATCTTACAGCTGACAAGACTGTATCCTCGTCTTCTCTACACCACAGTCTGCACACACAGCACTGAGACTGCCTGTGACACAGAGTTAATAAAATCATGTCTGATCATGTCTGATCCATCCCCTGAGATATTTTGATGCATTTGGATTTTTTATCTGCGGGCTGCGTACATAGTGTGTCACCCATACACTCATACACTCAACTTAACCTATATTAACATGCTAAAGAACACAACACTGTTTATGACTAGAAACACCAAGCCAGGCAGGTATGTCGCAGCGAATACACTAGTTACATTTAAGATTACAAAAGTTTCATTTCCTTAATTAGTGGTTTGCAGGCATTGCCAGTGAGTAACCATATATCCATTTAGCTTCTCGAGTCTGAAAACGTGAAGATACATACATGTTACATTTCATTTTTTGTTTAAGTTCCATATGATCTGTTTATCTCGTTAATACAACACTTTCATTCTGTCTTCGAAAAACGGTCCCAAAGTTCAAGGTCACTGGTTCCCCTCCCAGCACCTGTGTGACATGAACCCTCAGAAAGTGCCAGACATGGGCGCACCGGCTGCTGCTGCCTCCAGTTTTCAGAGCCCTGCTCTTTGACCATCGCAAATCTCCACCCCTGAGATCCCAGCCTTGCTGTGGGTTTGCTACACTGTAGCCTTTGCGGAGAAGGAAGCACCGCTAGACACAATCAATGGGGCATGTGTTGCCCAATGGCAGGCTTGTGACTTCTTGTGTGTTTCTGCTGTCCACCTCCACGAAGTGTATACTCGCACCTTCCCTGCGCAGAGAACTGTTTTTGTTTCAAAGGGTTTGCTCAACTTCGACAGGCTCAATCAAAAATTAAGGCATGCTCCTGTCATGATACCAGAGTTGCTCTGCCGCAGGAGCTGGCTACCCGGGCCCGCTTTGAGCACTCGGACACCGCACTGCTGTAAATGCAGAACCGATGGTCACAGTATCATTACCTGCTTCACTCTCAGCGTGCAGGTGGTCAAGCTAAAAAATGCGTGATTAATGCATTGTAATGTGGAGATGCGGACCACCACATTAAAATGCGTTAGTCTAACGCCTGATGCGTGTTACTTGGCAGGGCTGTATAATGTATTTGGGGGTTTGGGGTTGGATTACAAGGTGTTTCTTCTTGGGGATAAGTTGATGTGATCTGGAGGAGAAGGTGTTGTTTACTTAAACAGGGTCGGCTCCTCCGTTATGACAGAGGAACATCGCCCTCTTGCTGAAAGCCAGCAGAGGCAAAGGAGAAAAATAAAATGATAGTAAAACATTTTTGTTATCATTTTATTTTTCATCCTGCAGGCTGGAACTGCGAGCCGAGGGAGGGGAGTGGCCACCTACACTGATGCTGCAGTTGCAGCACCAGGGAGTATGGGGAGTGGTGGACACTGCTAAGTGCTCATGAAGGTTTGGCCAGCCCCAGAGGGCCGGCCAAACTGTCTTGCGCACTTGGGCTTTCTCCACCCAGTTGTACTGTACAGCTGGGTGGCAAAACCAACACCGGTCTATGTCTGAGCGCCGAACCGAGGCGCTCAGACCAATAAAATTCCCAGCATGTGAGCAGCTCTGTGATTGGGAGCTGGAAGTCTGGGCACTAGTTGAGGATCGGGAGGAAGGCGGCAGACATCGGTGCAGGTAAGTGCATTTTTCTTTCTTTATTTTCAATTTTTTTTTGTGTGTTTGTGTTCTCCTCTCCCCCAGTCGCACCAATTCACAATACGAGTGGCTGCTCCTGTACTTAAGTCCCAGGCGCGGCCCATGTAGGTAAGAGTGATGGGGCCCAGTTGGTGGGGGGGGAATTGACAGATGACCATGAGGGAAAAGTAAATAAATAATTAATTTTCCCTCATCGTGGTCTGTCGAAATCCCCCCCACCGACCCAACGCTCCTAACTGCACGGCCGCGGCTGTTAAATCCACATTCAAGCAAAGGCTGATGATCTTATAATTGATATTGAAATTTATGGAGAATCTGGTCTGATTCACACCAGATTTTCTGTACAAAAGTCCAATTTACACATGCCAAAAATCCATCTGTGTTGCAGTTCATGAAGTAAGTACATCCACTGTTCAGATGCACAGACAATGCTTCAATCGGTTCTTTTTCCGGAATAGTACACTTAGGATATTTGTGTTCACTGGAGTGAGGTAGGTAGAAAGGTAATGCAAGCACCAATTGATATAGCCTTGTCTGTTGTCACCTAATTCTCAATGGGGTTTCAACCTCTTTTTCACGCTTGAAACTCCTCACAGTAAGGACTGGAGTAAGTTTTCAAATATGGTCCTATATTTCATCCAACATCTTTGTAGTTTTAAGATGCGAAAGAAAGGGAATTCTCTATTAGGAAATTTATTTTTATTTTCCTGACAGAGAAAACAGAAAAAGTTTGATGAGCCAAAACATATTATAACCATTTAAGCCTGTGCATTGCTTGCCATGTGGCAATTTCACAGGAGTGTCCCTTACGTTTAGATTTCCAAGACTACTTTTCCCCCAGAGAGCAAGAAATGCACTAAGGTTAAAAGGAGCATAACTTTGTTAACTAGATTCTTGAATTTTACAAATTAATAAGTGTTAGAAAGTCATACTTTTGCCCTGTTCACCCCGATTTTTTGATGAATGATACTGGTGGTAACTGACTACACCTACAATTGGCAATGACAGACCCTATAAGTCCCTAGTAGATATTTGGGCCAGAGGGTGCAATCTACCTATACGTCCTTAGTATATAATAGGGCATGGAGGTTTAGAGGCCCAGTAGATTTCTTCACTACATGTGTGAGCTGATGTGTGCCTGCTGTCCTTTTAAAGGAAATCCTGCCTTTCAGCCTGTCTTTAAAAGTAAATTCCCAGAATTTGTATTGACAGACCCTATAAGTCCCTAGCATATAATAGGACTAGGGGGTTCAAACTACCTATAAGTCCCTAGTATGTAATAGGGCATGGAAGTTTAGAGGCCCAGCAGATTTCATGCACTTGCATGTGAGCACTGCTGAGTGCCTGCTGTCATTTTAAAGGCAGCCTGGCTTTGCAGACTGTCTTTAAAAGTAGAATTGTGTGCAAACTCGTCTTTGGTGGTATGGGCACTTTAAAAGTGATAATCTACCTTATTTTTACATATTAGGCACCCCATAGTTCTCCCCTAGGTGTGCCAGGGGTGGGGGTCATCTTACTATAAGCAGGAACTTTATAAAATATGTTTTATGTGCCCTGTTGAGGAAAAACTGCCCATTTCATTTTTCTCCATTGTAGATACTTCACTCTGTAGGATAACATTGCAATATTTTATTTAGATAAAACTATTGCTAGGAAAGGAGTAAATATCCTTCAAGGACTTAACAGATTGGTATTGACAAATGCAACAACTTGCCACTGTTGAATTTATCATACCTAGTACAGAAGAGAAGTTATAGAATTTTCTCTTATGTAAGCCAAAATACAGCCCTCTGGTGGTCTCTGCTGATTCATCAGCCTTAACAGGCTTAGCCAGGCTGCTTTGATTAGGTGATAAGTGGCCTGGCAGAAGATAAAGAGAGAGAGCTCTGCAGCTGTGGAGGTTAGATCCTAGAGAGGGAGCTGGGTAAATCAAATTGAGCTGAAAGAGAGAACAGACCAGTAATGTTTCTTGCTGTTCCTTTTCTCATTTTGTATGCTTTACCTGTTGTTATATGTACAGTATTTACTATTTGCATGTCTACTTCTTTGTAGAGCGCTCTGATACCCGTATGACATGCGCTATATAAAACTTCCAAAATAAATAAATAAGGAATGCCAGGTGTACTTAGCCACACATCCTGCTCCCCAGCCAGATGGCAGGCTTGGGAGAAGAATTTGCAGAGATCAGGAGGAAGAGAAATAATGGAAATGAGCCATACCGTGGGTTGGTTTAGCTAGCTGTTACTCCTCTGGAAAGAAATCATCCATGTTGAATTTTGGAAGTGCAGTGTTTTGTGGGACAAGAATATACCAGACTTTGGAGGAAGTTGTCATGCTTTTTGGTGGCATCCACTAAGATGATTGAAAAAATCATGAATTCTCAACTCACGCAATTCATGAAGGCACATAATTTGTTGTATCCAACTAAAGTTTGCTTTAGATTAGAACACAGTACTAAGACAGCACTGATCAAAACCACTGACGAACTTAAAATTATTCTTGATGACGTAGGAAATGCAGCATTGATCCTGGTAGACATATCCAGAGAAGACGGAAGTGATGTTCTTTGGAAACAATCCTTGCTTTTGGACTCCCGACTGTTGGCCACCAGAAAGCACCCACATCCTGCTCCATCTTCCAAGGTTAAAAGCCTGGAAGTGATTCTGGATGACAAGCTTAACTTCAGTAAACAAGTTAATACCATCATATCCACTTCCTATAATAAACTAAGAACCATCAGAAAGATGCTTCCTTTTATTCCAGTCAGTGCCAGAAAAACAGTTATCTCCTCCCTCATTGTATCTAAAATAGACTACTGTAATGGCCTGTGCATCAATCTGCAGAAACAATACCTCAATAAATTGCAGGTTTTGCAGAATGTAACTGCCAGGGTACTGCTCAATCTTCCAAAACTTTAGTCTGTATCCCTGGCCATTAAAGAATTACACTGGCTGACTGTCAGTAATCGCATCAGATTTAAAACTCTCTGTCTTACTTTCAAGGCCCTTCATGGCATAGGTCCCAACTTTTTCAGAAATACCATTGCATGGTACACTCCCAATAGGAAACTCAGATCTCTGGGTAGCTATATAGTCACACCATCTAGATGTAAGAAAACTAGATGGGGCGGCAGCAGCTTCCACGCAGCAACCACCCGACTTTGGAACACTCTGCTCCCCATATCAGATCCACATCTTTGTTGCTGGCTTATAGAAAGCTTCTCAAAACCTGGCTTTTTAACTTGTAATCTGTCAATTACACCATGCTCCCGTACTATGCCTAGCAATCAGTGCCAAGACACCCTCAGGTATCCGTTGCGCTGTGTAAATTAATTTAACATAACATAACACCCAGTATCTCATTTGACAGAGGTGCACCCCTGCTTGTCCCCCAGAACACTGAAGAAGTATGTGAGAACTGCATAGTCTCTCATAGCTGCTGCCTGAAACTACACGGAAAAGAAGGACTGTTCTGCTGGAATCTGGATTTGCACCCAAAGGCCTGCACACTAAAGGACTAAACCTACTGAACAGTCTGGTACTATAGCCCTGGAAACTGTGCCTTGCCTCAAGAAAGATTAAGGAGTGGACTCCCTAAAAGCTACAGGTTAACAAAGCCCACCTGCATCATCTCCACCAACAGTCTCGATCCTGAAGTGCGTCAAGTGAACTTTTAAGGATTTGGCCAGGTGGATTGTGGGGATTGTAGTCCAGACATCTGAAGAACCACCTATGAGATTCCAGACCTTTGGATTGGTGTTTTGGGCACTTTGAACCTACAAGGAGTTCTTCAGGAAGCACCTCCTAAAGTTTGCAGATCTTTGGAGAACTTTTGTGAAAAAGTTCAATGAGGTGATTGACCCGACCTCAAGAGTCAAGCTGACTATCTTCAACTGCGACCTGTCCAGGATTTCAGGTTCATCCCGCTGAAAGCTCCAGAGCTCCAGAGTTCTAGGATTTAAGTGGGGCCCCACGGAAAGTTAAGCCAGAGAACCCTCTCTGAGTCTGGTCTGCTGTGGAGGGTCGAGTGACGTCGGAAGAAAAAGCTCTAGAAAAGTTTCTAAGTCTGAAGGTAAAATTTTGACCAGGGTCTACTGCTTATATGTCTGACCAGGGCTCCATCGTGGTTGGCCTCAAACTTTGACTTTGTCTCAGTTAAGCATGGCCAGATGGCCCAAAGTGGCGCTATATGTTTTTAAGCAATATAAAGTGGTTGGTCTTTAAAAATTCATATCTCCAGTTACCTAAATTGGGTTTTTGTTGTTTTGGTGTCTATTCGTTCATACAACCATTTCCTATTGTTATAAAGTGGTGTGGGATTTGTATTGTGTCTTACTTATCTGATGTATTGGTGTTTTTGAATGCTTTTCACTCCTGCCTCCTAAGTTAGGCCCGACTACTCATTTCAGCTACCAAGGGTTGAGCAAGGGGCTAATTTACTGAGACCTTTACTGGACCCGATACCATGTTACTAGCCTTATTACTAGTGGTAGGTGCATACTTACCCCTGCCAATAATCCACTTTCGAACAATATGTATATCTGTCACTTTTTTTACTCAGGAAAAACATCATGGTTATGTCCTTTTTGATCTCTTTATACTGATGTTGATGAGATGGATGGCAGAGGATGAAGTGGACAAGTATTATTTTAGAGATAATGGTTTGACTAAGGATACTCTGAAAACTCTCCCAGCATTGAATGTACAGAAACACAATACAGTCTCTACATCCCAGCCAGACCGCTCAGTAATATATGCGATTGACATGTTTTTTGTCAAATTTTGTATCAAAATACTTTTAGAAATAATAGACACATGTTTATTAAAAAATTAAAATCACACTTCAAATATATGGTAGCACTGCAGCCGCCCAATTTAAATGTTCTGAGCTGGCATTCTAAACAGTTGCCCATCACTTGACACACTTGACCGGTATGCCATAATGATGGTTTTGTTTAATAATAGATGAAAGCTGTAGTAAGTAAGTAAGTATTGTATTTATAAAGCGCACAAATGCTGAGGTATCTTGGTGCTAGAGGTGACGTGTCGTAATTAGCCAGGCTCAGTAAGGGAGTTTATTTAGGGGGGAATAGCCAGGTCTGGACCATTTTCCTAAAGTGAAGCCTATTAGGCTGTAACCTAATAGTAATCGGCAGCTTGTTCCATAGTTTAGCTGCCTGATGGGATAGGCTTTTCCCTCCCCATCTGGCTTTTTGAATTTTGGGAACCTGAACTAGTCCTATATTGGCTGATCAAAACATTCTGTTGCGGGGAATGCCAGAGAAATAGTTTCTGCATGTCCAAGGCTCCCCGACCATACAATGCCTTATGTACCAGACAAAGAGCTTTAAATTCCACACATTGTTGGATCAGGAGCCAATGGAGCTGCCTAATGCTATGGGAAATGGAGTGATATTTAGGGACATTGAGTAGTACTCATGCTGTGGCGTTCTTCAAAGACTTCAGTTTGGCAGTCTGATACTTGTTGATTACCAAAAATAATGCGTTGTCATAGTCAATTTTTGAGAAGACTAAAGCTCATATTACCGTTTTCCTGAGGAATAAAAGGCAAGATCTTGCGAAGAATCTTCAATAAAAAAGAAGTATGAGGAAGTCAGGTTATTGATTTGCTCTGCAAAGTTTAACTGGCTGTCAAACATTACTCCCAGGTTCCTTGCCTTAGAAGATGAAAGGGGGCAGTTACCTGCCTCGGTTGTCCACCACGTCTGATTCCATATCGATGGACCCTTCCCAAACTCCATGACCTGTTTTATCTGTGTTAAGCTTGAGGACATTTAGATTCATCCAGCCCATAATACACTTCAGACAATTGTGGAAGCTGACAACTGTAACTTCGACCCTCCGCGAGATAGATATAACTATCTGGGTGTCATCCGCGTATGAGATTACAGTGAAATCCTGTTCTTTGATTAGTTTGGCCAGCGGGGTACGTAAATGTTGAACAAGGTTTGGTGATAGAGCTGAGCCTTGTGGTACTCCACAAGGGAGGCAGACATTTTCTGATTTAAGATTGTCCCAACAGAACCTCTGCTCCCTGGATGCCATGAAGGAGGAGAGTAGGGTTAGAGCCGTCTCTTTGATACCTATTGCCTTCGGCCGCCGCATTAGGACTGCATGGTTGACAGTGTCGAATGCTGCTGATAGGTCAAGTAGGACACGGTCAGCTCTTCCCCACTCATCCAACTGTTTGCGAATCTCCTCTGTGGCCATGATCAGGGCAGACTCTGTGGAGTGGCAAGGTCGGAAGCCATGTTGGGTGGAATCTAGAAGGTTATTGCAATCCAAGTAGTGGGTAGGTTCCATGTTGATTGATTTTTCTAAGATTTTATCAGGTATTGGTAGATAGGATATTGGACGATGGTGTTTCACCTCAGAGGGATCCAAGGAGGGTTTCTTAAAAATAGGCCTAATGCATGCCTTTTTCCAGGACCAAGGGAAGCTCCCAGAACTAATCACCTCATTTAGAAGAGGGGCTAAATTTGTACTAATCTTTGAACATAACTATGAAAAGTTATGTTATTTTATTGCCATTTCTCCACTTGCAGTCTACCGTTAAGTATGGCATCCTAGGATTGGTGACTGTCTGGTGGCCTTTCTACATGGTTCTGATGTTCCATTCGGAGGATGGACTCAGAAAGAATGGAGTCGAAATCCTTTGGTGGTGACATGTTTCGGCAATTGTTTTGGGGAATTGTGTTGTGGTACATCACAAGGATCATAAATATCTTATTCATTGAGCAATGGGTGTATGATGTTGTTGTTGGCGAGGTCTAGTCATAGGGCTTGACAGACAGGTGGGCTTCAGTGTTAGGTGCCGTGATGTTTAGCCTTAAATTTGTGGATTGTTCCTGTGCAATGATGTTTTTTTCTTGACACCATGTACCATTTGTGTGCAGATTTATATCAAAGTAAATAGATTAACACACTCTGCAGCACATTTTACATCATCCACCCTTATTCTTTTTAAGGAGCTATTGGAGGGCAAGGTTAAAGAAAGTTATCCAAATGTATCATGAGAGAAAGAGAGACAGGCAATAACTGACACTCCGTTCAGATTTTAAACTTGTTTGTGTCTTATGCAAATCACTTGTCTCAGTCAAACAGATATAGGGCCAATTGTACAACCGTTTTTTGCAGTTGGAAACAGGAAATCAGCCCATTTGGGACCGCAAAGTAGGTCTGTGCAATGTACAAACCTCATTTTGCGAGTCTATAACCTCTTACCAACTTGCAAAATAGGGTTTGCAACAAGCTATTAGGAAGGGGCGTGCCAAGGATGGCCCTTCCTAATAGTGCGTCGCACTTCTATGTACTATTGTTTTACGACTGCAATTGCGGTTGCAAAATACTTGCAGTTTCCCACCTATTTCAAAATGGTGGAAAGACACCTTCCCCATTGTGACTGGCATAGAAATGATTTTTTAAGAGCAGGCAGTGGTTTTATAGACCACTGCTTACATTTACAAAATGAAACAGAAACGTTTAAGAAAAATGGGCTGCATTAAAAAGTGCTTTATTTAAAAAGCAGTCACAGACATGGAAGTCTGGTGACCCGAGCAGGCCACCATCCCTGTGAGTGCTGGGCATTCCCAATGGGGTCACAAATTACGACCTGCCTCATGAATATTAATGAGGTAGGTCGTTTGCGACCCTATTGGGAATCGCAAACAGTATCTGAGACACTGTTGTACATTTCATTTTGCGAGTTGTAAATTGCGAGTTGCAAAACCACGCAATTTTCGACTCGCAAAATTGAAGGGTCTTACATCTGGCCCATTATGCACAAGTAACACAGTTATGGCCAGCAGTAAATGGTAGTGGCAACCTTCCCAATGCTCTTATGCCTCACTGTGCCACTCCCCTTCACTCTACTGTCGCACTCCCCATTCCACACTGTCTAGGGACAATCATTAATATCACAAAAGTACTGATTTGAAGAGGTGATGTTTATGTGGTCAGAACCCTGCTCACGCAGCCTGTGTCTTACTAGTATAGATATCGTTTTGCAATGCTACATCTTTAAGTACTATCCTTGATGACAGTTTAACTAAATATAATGTTGTGACCTTTAGTTGTGAATAGGTAGTGGGGAAGGAAGGTGCCCTCGAAGTAACTAGTATTCAGGGTTATGAAACTCGGAATTCTAAACCTTTGGTTATTGAATTCCAACTGAATACAAGTCACTTTTGCACGAGAGGTGTTGCCTAACATACTTCACTAGGAATTATACTTGCCCTGTTGAAACCTCAGCTGTTTAGAAATCATACTGGTGAGAGAATGCGCAAAAACTCAGATCACTCAATAATAGCTGATGCAAGGAGGTCTGGAGCGTTAGGACCTTTAGGAGAAAAGATTGCCAACCCCACCCATAGGGCTAGCCAACGTTTGCACTTCTAAGATATGCCCCCTCGTTCGATGACGGTCCTACAGTAGGCTGCCTAATATTGCCCTCTTGACTCTGAAATCGCTGACATTGCGGAATTGAAGGAAATCTTCCAGAAACCGTATTACAGGCCTACATTTGCATTGGTATATAGAGCTTCTATACATTCTTGAGTCAGTGTTTGTGCTGTTCGGCCTCTTTCTATCACTAATGTGTGTTGCATTGTTATGTAAAACAAGCTCGAAGATATAAGTTGAACATACTACTCCAGAGAGGTGAAATTGCTATATTTCTTTTTTTGCCAGTATTCAGTCTTAAATACTCAATAGTTTTTTTGCAAGGTGAAAAAATAACCTCGGAAGAGTAATGGCTGTTCCCCTAGACACTTAGCCATTGCTGTGTCTTGTCCGGGCTTGCAGTTAAAGGTCTAACTCTGGAAACGCTCTCGTTAGAGCAGAGAACCCCTGGAAGTCTGCAATAGTCTATACATCGTCATCACTTTCAATTTGGGCTCTAACCTCTTCCTAGTAACATGACTTTAGTGTTAGTCTGTTCATGCCTTAGCAAAAATGCTGCTATGCGTGTGCACCCCTACCGACTCTCCATTGCTCCTGTTTGGTGGCATGGGTCCCCCTTTCTAACTTGTTTTCCCTCCCAGAAACAAGCAATGACACTTAGGTTGAGTTAGGACGTAGCAAAATGACTTCATACACAGACATGATACAACAATGGTACGGTCTCCTCCTGGGAAAACAGAATAACAACACACACGTAAACAGATATTACTCAAATTCCACCCATTTTATATTTACACTTTCCAATGGACAGGCAGGGCTGAGTAACCACACCAAGATAGATTACCAAGAACAGTCACGCAGATATAGGGCAACACATTTTCCATAGCCATATTTTCCAGACGGCCTCACGGAAACCGCATAGCGCATTGTCCTTGCCAGGCTAGCCTCGCGATCCCTTGTCCGTGCCCCAAAGTAACCTCAGGAGTACCAGAGGTAGCGCTCAAAGACCGGGACCACCAGCAGGGCGGCTCTCCTCCAAGGAGCCTCGTACACTCTCTTTCCTCTCAACACAGCTTCTTAAGAAGACAGCAGCAATAGGGCACCCTCGTTTCTATCTGAAATGACTGTATATTTTTCTGCCATTTTTGGCCCGAGCGCATGAAGGTCACTGGTGTCTATAACCTTTCCCTAGAAATGAATGTTCCTTGTATTGTGATGGCTCCTAAGATCATAGGGAGGAATAAATGGAGCCCAGACTCAGAGATTCACTCCATCTCCGGCAAAGAAGTCTGTCTTGGCCAGTTGAAGCAAACCATGCCATAGCGGACATTTTCAAAATATTTTGTATTGAATGATTCTATTTCTCAACAAACTTGCTTATTTCTGTGTGTCTAATGCGGTTGGGCCTTTGGAAATAACTTCTGACCATAGCATAGCAACACACAGCAACATAAATTGGAGCTTTCGAGATATCTATAGGAGCCCTTCCTGGACCACTCAAGGGGATTATGTCTTTGCATACAATATGGACCATCAGAATTTCAGGATTGGGAATCCGACCACCAGTGGTTGGCCATTGATGGAGCGGCTGCTCCATCAATGGCCAACCAATGGTGCTCATAAATATTATTTTAAGACGCACTTCCTGGGTTCGGCCTATACCAAGCATGCCCGCGCGCACACACACACACACACACCCACACACACACACACACACACACGTTTTCATGTATTTTTTTAAAGAATTAAAAATAGAGACAATACATTCAATTATGAGTATAAATAAACGCATCTCGAGGTATGTGTACAGTTTAATGTACCTCAGAGCAGGTAGCCGTGCTCATCTTGTCCACACCCTGGTTTATGCCTTGTCGGATTTCTTTATTATCTCAATGATTGGCGTCTCTTTGTCGCCTCTTGCAGCTGTCAGACTCGCTAGATGTTTGGCAGCCGATGCCACGTAACATTGTTCCTTGCATTCTCGTTATGTTATTATAGGTCGGATTTCTTCGTGTGACCCTTTCATGACCTTTTCGCTTTGTTTTCAGGTGCTGCTCTCTGGCTTGATTGGCGTGGTGTCTTGGAAGCGACCTCTCTCGCTTGTGGTAAGACAGTCAACACTCTTTTGGGCTTGTCAATGAGATGTCATGTGTGGGGTCATTGTTGCACAGCCTGAGGTCTCAAGAGCAGACTGAGAATGGGCACGGATCCGATGTTATACGGAATGATGCTTTCTGACTGTATTACTTCTTTGTAATATGAAAGCAGTATTGTCTGGCACCAGTCCTGCAATTCATACGTAATACAAGATATTCTGAGAATGAGTAAACGGAAGCAAGTTCGATTTCCACCGGTCTGACTATCGCACCTCATGTTCACCGTGATCCGGATAATGACTCTTCCAGCATTAGCCTTAAAGAGGTTTGAAATTACTTTATGTCAGATGCCAATTAGGATCGCTGTCTAATTAGCTACTTCCGTGTATGATTCAGGAAAGAAATGTGAAACCTCATTAGATTTGATACTAGCTCATACACTGGAGAACCATTTTCTTGTGATCACTTTTAGACGTATTTTTGATTTGTTATCCTCTTTAACACCACAATTTAGCCCAAAATGTTAATTGAAAGCTTCTGCCAATGTATAATATATTTAAAGGTCTTTGTGAATCATGTGATGTCATCAGAGCATTTATAAATTGCTTTCCGTAAAGGAAGTTTTAAATCCGCTCTTGTATATCCGTGCCCTATGTCACAATAAGTCTGAGAAAAACAAGCATGCAGAAAGGTTAGCATGCCTAAGTGTATAATGCTATGAATGACAAATACCCGGCCATAGAGGAACCGACCTGAGCTGTTTCTGTCTTAATACATTAATTACAAAGCCTGCAGTGTCAGAAACCAGTCATTGCATCACTTGCCTGTGTTTCTTTAGGAAAACGTGTTCTGTTTTTCTGAGTTGGCAGAGCTGCTGTGATGTTTGGCTGCATTTCAGATGACACTTCTTTTCCACCATTATATGGATGTCACAATTTGTCAGTGAGGACTTAAAAAGAATGGTCTATTTTTGCATTAAATGCTTAATGAAACCCTTCATTCCACAATGTGCTCTGTGTCCTTTGAATTAAATTGTAACAGGTAAATCCCTGACTGCTGCATGACATGCTCGGTTGTTCTTTCCATACCAATTTGAGCGTGTTAATAGAACCACAGGGCATTCATTAGGCCTCGTCTACAGTTAGCTTTGCAGCCAGACCTATTGTTTTCAATACATACCAGTACAGATTAGGGTTGGGTCAGCCCCATGCTCTAGTTTGTGTTGTCTATTTGCTAATATTGAAACCCCCAGCCTAAACACAAATATATTTATCCCTGATAGGTTCCATGAAACATTCCATCTCCCTACGAAGGTCAATATTAACCCAAAATCTAGTATTAATGATTATATTGTTATAGTGGTTCACCAGGATGATATTCAAATGTCCACCTGTCTGCAGATGAAAAATCCGAAAAGTAAGGTGAGGATGAATAAAATATTTTCAATTTTAGTGGGGCAGTTATGGATACTAATAGGGCTAAAACCCCCTTAGCCCATCCAGCCCATCCAGCCTCTGAAGGAGTGGTCTGAGTTATAAGATAAGATATAGAGTAGTAGCCTTCTACGTGGAAATCCTACGAAATCCTAAGCAGAATAATTGGGTTGATTTGATAATATCCAAACTAATCTATATTCCCTAGTTTATTCCTAGCCCCACAATGTTCCAAGACCTGACTGCTAGATTAACACTATCATTAGGACTATTTTTATTAATACTAGGTGGTGCCAGGCTTTCCGTTATGACATGCTCCAGCTCGATGTCCTGATTATTGTTCGGTACAGGCTCAACAGGCTCAACAGGCTCATCTTGTCCCTGGAGTCAGTCCTGTTCATCGCAATTAGAAAGAGGAGCAAATCTATTAGCTGTTGGTACTGAAATGTGCAAACTAGGTTTAGGCATTAAATCTGGCAACTAAGTACAAGAATCGGTCTGTGGATGCAACTGTACAGTACCTGTGTGAATATTATGAAGCAGTTCAGAGTTTGTAGAAAAAGCCAAGGGGTTCAACCATTGTATCCCCCCGGCTAATCCCCTTGAAATGGTGCCTACAGTTTAGAACAAAAAGGAAGAATTTAACCGCCATAGGAGAGCAAACATTCACATCTATACAATCATCCTTCCAAATTTACTAGAACGGCCTACACTTTGATCCTTCTCACCATGATTACTTCCTGAAATAAAAAGTTTGTGTCCCAAGTCTGTTTGGCCAACCAATGAATCACCTTGTTTTTCCAACTCAATCTCAGTCTCAGATGAGTGTACTTTCTAATTTGGGAAGATTTGTTAATACAATAACATATTGCATCACCCCCTGGAAGACGCAATATATATTATTTGCAGGGGCTGCAGTATCAGAAGGGGGAACTCTCTCCGAGGGAGCAACAGATGATTGCTGAAATACAGGGCAGGAAATGGGGGATGAATGAGGTTTAGTGGAGGTTAAAGTAATGTCTTTAGTTGAGTAAACCTGCGGTTGAGCTATCCTCTTAGTCAGGGCTAGGATTTCCTTTACAGATTTCTCCAAATTAGCGATCCTTTCCGTTATATCTTTCATTTTCATAAACAAAACTCTCCTCCACAGTCTCTATTTTACTGTGTAGCTTCTGTAATGTTAATGTTAAATCTAAAGATTTTGAAGGTATTGAGGTTTATCTATTCAATGCCTCTTAGAGATGCTACTGTTCCTATTAATCCTGGTAGCTAAACTCCCCTTCTTTAATCCAATGGCCGACAAAGTCACTGGCTGGCAGCCTTTCTTCGCAGGGGGTGGGGGTTGGTTCACTACTATGAGATGCTTCAGAGATCAGTAATGGATCATGAGATACACAGGAAGCCGGCATAGGCTTAAATTATTGATTGTTATGCTATCACAGACAGTCCCCAAATCTAAAGTAATAGCCTGATTACCAGCATCCTCCATAGTACTGTGTGAAGCGGACTTTGGTTGCTGCTAGCCTTTCCTCCACATTAATTATTTCACTATTTAACAATCCCATGGCTTTGGTGAGATAGTCAGTGATAGCGTTCGTAGATTCTACCGGCTTTGCGGCTTTCCCTCCAGGTTCTTGACCTAGTTTCCTCTGGCCCATTCTGGTATCTTCTTGTTGATTAAAACAAAAAACAATAAAAATGTACAGTACGAAAACGTTCTTACTAGGTGTCGTATCTTTAATCCAGGACAAGGATTAAAGAGGGTGGGCCCAGCCCAGCCTCGATCAGCCATGGGCGGGCGCAGAGGGGCCCGTCCTTTGCCCCGGCACGCCCATGTGTGTCCTGCACTGAAAGAGTCCCGGAACGCTCTTGTAGCATCACAAGTCTGGCCCTTCCTGCTACTGGTGAGATGTGTGCTGGGGGACCGAGTCTCACCCTGGCAAAAGCGGTGAAGGCAGGATAGGCACAAAGGGCAGTATTGCGGGCGTCTGGCAACCCGTGAACGTGTGTATCATTTCGTACTTCATTTTGCTGCAGACACTCTTGTCTGCTCTCCATGACAGCTTGTCTCATAAATTTCAGTTCGGCGTTATCACTGGGGCAACCTGTACCCCAACCATGTTCTTTGAAACCACTGACATGGCAATAGCTAAAGCCTGCTACTGCTACTCTTTACTTAACGGTAACAAGGCAGCTTCAGTTATAGTAAACAAACAGGGCTTACTAGGAGACAAGCATACTTTTTCTATTATTCACCTCCAACCCTCAGCCATCATTAAGAGGTGAAGGTTGGGGAAATGTTGGGAACCGCTATCTCTGGTTGAATAGCAGGATATCGCTAGCAGAAATATTTTCTGGCAGAAATAGTGTGTCCTACATATTGTTTTAAAAAATATCGATGTTTAGAATGCACTACATCTGTCAGATAATATTTTGTATATGATAGACCGGTAGCATACTTTCCCCCTTATTCTTTGCCTTACTGGCTACTAAGGTGCCTGAGGAGGAAAAAGCTGCGAACTCTTGAAGGAAGGATTTTACCAAGATGTACACATTTGTTTTTAAAGCTCCTCTTGATGTGACTAGACCGATGTGTGTTGTGTCCTTACCAATAAGGAAATTGTCTGTCTGGAGGCTGGTGCTGCTTGACAATAAGTTGTGTTATAAAACTTTATCAAGCACACATATAACAAAGGTGTCTTGGCGCTAACTAAACCTGAGCAAGAACAATGACCCTAATTGATAAACAGCCAAGTTTTGAGCTCCTTCCTGGAGGAGATCACAGTAGGCAAGACTCTTATATGGCAGGGTAGACTATTACAGAGCTTAATGGTTCCTGTCGCAAAGCTTCTGCCATCCCAGTTGGCCTTTTGGACTCTAGAAAGCAACATATAGTTTGTCCCTTCAGAACGCAATGGTCTACTGGGGGTGTACCATTTGAAGGACTGTCTAAGGCACAGAGGGCCGGTGTAGTGAAGAGCCTTATAGGCAATGCACAGGCCCTTGATTTTGATGCAGCTTCTTACAGGGAGAAAATAAGGTCTCTGAATTTCCCTAGAGACAGATAGCAATTTAGGAATGCTGAGGCATGCTGGCTTGCACTTAGGAAAATAAGTTGGGGGAGGGGTTCGAGGATGATTGTGACCTGAGTTACTTTTCACTGTGGCTCTCCCTGAATCTCATTGGTCCTCGCCTACCACACCCTGACAAAAGACCCTGGCTTTGTGCTTGAGACACAGAGTGACAAAAGGAGTTCAATCAAGAATTAAATATTTCACTGTGGTTCTCTCTGAATCTCGCCTACTCCGCCCTGATAGAAGACCCTTCCTTTGTGTTGGAGACCCGTAGGGACAACAGAAGTTGAATAAAGAATTAAAAAAAGGTGATGGAAGAAATGCATGAATCAATCTCGGCCACTGGTAATTACTCAAGCCACATCCTCTGCACTTAGCAGATCAGCCTGGGCTGTTCCCAGGAGAGAAAGACCAAGGCTGGTTTGAAAGCACGCTTGGGGCTCAGAAAAGTATCTGAAGACGGACACGACTTCGCCAAACATGTGCTATTAACATAGTCATGCATTCAATTACATCCTTCACATATCTTTAAAATGAAAAGCCCTAAATATTTGAGACATGTCCTGTAAACAACATTAAAATAGCTTAACATCAGTACATCTTATTCTATAAGTGAAAATTGCGAACTATATATCAGTACTGAGCAAACCATCAGATCATAAAACTTGCTGAGGGACTTGGACAACGAATCTATTGTTTTTTAAAAGAAGATGCTGTGGCTCGTGGTAGGGGGCCATGGGATGTTTTGTGGTGTAATGTTTCACTATTCATTTTATTGTCTATGATGATTGTCTGCTGCAGAACGAGATGTTTTACAGTTATGGTATTTAAATTGTTCATATGTTTTAATGGATAGAATGAATACACTTTGCAATAAAGCAGCAGTACATGCCGAAACTGTTACCACCTTGGTCCTGTGTAAATCTGGATCATAATATAAAAGTCCCCGGGACACAATGTTTTCACAGCTGAGCTGCGACCTCAGGGACACTGCCAAGATCCGTAACAAATCTGAACTTTGGAAGTCTGCAGTGATTTCCTTCATTTCTACTTAATTTCTGAAAACTTCTTCCAATCCACGCTAGAAGGCCAATGCTTGCTAAAAGAGTACTGGAAATTCTGACCTGCCTCAGAAAACACTGGTGCAAACACACATTATTACAATTCAGTTTCATTCTTTGTTACCTACATCCCAGCAACACTCCGTGTTCTTCAAAATTTGCGGTTCATCATCGCACATTTACATGAGTAAAATTGTGGTTAGTATGGGCTCCATCCCATAGATTTATGCTTTATAAAATAGCATCTCCTGGGTGACTGTAACGGTAGAAGGCGATTGCACTTTGATGGATCACATTGCTCTCCTAGAAGTTTCAAGGCCACCAGTCTTCGCTAAAAATGTTGAATGTGTCACAGACCCACTCAGAAACAGACACATTATTTCTAGGAATGTGTTGTAAAGTTTTACCTTCGAACCATTTACTGTTAGTGTTTATTTCTGTGTGGCTTTGGATTATGTTTCTCTTTCTCCTTCGTGTATATATTCTTTCAAATGAAATTTGTACAGCTCAGTACTACAAAGATTAATAGCACACTCTGCAAGTCATCAGCAGGAAAACTGCATATGGCTTGCAATTCCTTAGAAAGTTTCCTCTTTGGGATGATAAGGCAGGAAAGACAGATGGGGTAACATTTCAGATAGTTTCCCGGGTCCACTGTGGTGGCTCAACTCTTCAAGAGCTCCCCAGGAGAATTGTCAATCCCTCTCTGGATTGCTTCTTAGCTGTTGGGACATCTAGACCACAATTCAACATTTTTTTTAAACCACGCAGGACCTGCTAATAAAATGAAGGATGTCTCTTACCCATCCAACTAATTTGGACACAAAATATTACATTTAATCCTGGGGCTCAACACTCCAAAAGAAGAAGATTCGTGGAAGCAGCATCACACAATTTTCACTGCACATCAGTCTACCATCCTGCACTACCTAAGCACCCAGATCTTCAGCTACTTGCACGATGCCTCTGTTGTACCCAATAGAAGCGTCAAGTGGTGAGACACCCACAAGCAGGGCCAATCCACAGATTGCCAAGAGTACTCCCTTCCTTTAGGGTCCTCAGCAGGTCCTCTGTTATTGAGAGCGAGTCAGGGAGCTTGTGAGTCTAGTCCTGGAGACAGGGTTTACAAAGGCCCAAAATTACAAATACAGAGTAGGATCCTCCACACTCCAGCAATATGTTTGTCAGCTGTGCTACCTAGCCCTCCCATTCCTCTTATTCTTAACTGGTCTTCCCTATCCACATGTTTAAAATGTAGGTGAAGAGTTCTAGAACATGGACGTCACCCATTCAGTCCTGTAATATCACTAGGCCTGGTGAAGTTTGAGTTACATCCGCGCAATTAGAGTAATGGCAACATGGGAAAACTGGCATCCCACATTCTAGGAGTTTTCAAACCCTTGTGTGGCAAGCTCCCTGGCCCTTTTCTATATCATATGCAGAAAAAGCATAGGTTCTTGTTGGAAATACAAACATATTTGATAATAATTAAGCACAATGCTAATAATTCTAGTGAAGGATGTTATAAGAGAGACGCTCATACAAAAATGCAATCAGGAAACCAAATACTGATAGTACAAAATCATGTCTGCATTTTGAAAACATATGTAAAAGGACTGCTCAGTGTCCCAAGTGAAATTAGAACCAGCACACAGTAACCACATTGCAACAGGCATTTTTCACTATCAGCATTGAACATGGCCCCCCACCGCAGATGGGATTAGTCAAAAGCAAATAGATTTTGAAAAGGGGGAACAAAGTCATTTTGTCACACTCATTTTGTTTACAAAATATTTCAAGGTTGGCACGTAACAGGGTACATCCTAGTGTGTTCATATACATTCCCTGGGCAGGAAAGTCTATAAGCCTCATGTTTCCTCAGTACCCATGATTCCGTTTCAATAAATGTTGACAGATTGGTTGAAGGTCATAAATATTTATTGTCTGGAGAGACTAAGGTTGAAAGTTTAGCATATCCCACATTCTCAGTACTATCAATGACAGCCAAAAGACATTCATGTTAAATACCAGGAGTGAAGACTCTATTGTATTAGAACATTGGAATGTTAGGAGCTCCATTAAAAATAATGGAGGGCTCCAGGCTTCTCATGGCTGGTAGAAACCCGGAGCTCCAACATTCCAATGTTTGACTATGTTCACAGCTATTATTGTGAGCAAAGGCCTCTTTGAGCCCATGGGGATTTTGGGAATGCTAGTGTAGATGTTGGAGTGGTGTATGAAAGGTTATATTGGGGTGTGAGTGGGTGAACCAGAGATTCTGTGGATGATGTTGTCAGTGGTGTCATCAGTGATGTCATTTGAGGTCATCAGTGATGTCACTGACCATTTCATGAGTGATGTATTATGTAAGGTCATAAACAGTGCATTGAGGGGGCGCAAGTTATAGGTAGCTCAGTTAGCTATAACTGCTGAATGTCTTTGCTTTTCGACAAGTGAAATGTCAGCCTAACTATAAAGTCCCTGCAACGTTTGTGAATTTCTACATTTTTTTAAAAGCTAATTCCTAACTATAACATCCCTGTAACCTTTAGTTTTTTCAGTGCTTTTCAGTGGTTTTTTTAAGTTGCAATGGTATTTGCAGAACGGTGGGGACAGGGGGCGGGGCCTCTGGTCAGCTGTCAGGAATCCCGCTGTCTAAGACTTACAAGAAGTACCAGGAGGGCCTTTGGTCCCCAAGTCCCTTAGCATCCAAGAAAAATGAATTCCCCAACAAGTAGTGTGCCAGGAGATGCGTTTGCAGTCTGGTGGAGAAAGGGGGTGTGGCCTCCGAAGATCTCTTTGGAAATTCAATGTGTAGGACTTGCTGGAAGTAACAGGAGGGGTAGTTGGCCCCCAACGACCCTCAATCGCAAGGGGACTTCATTCCCCAACTAGTGGTGTGCCAGGAGGTGCGTTTGTAGAGTAGTAGAGAAAGGACATCCTTTATGATTGCACAGGTAGTGCCTGTGTGATTCTATGAGCGCAATTGCCAAGGACACACTGGGAATACCGGGTGTTTTTGACAAAGTGTAAAACACATATTTAGACATATTTTACATTAAGTTTCAGTGTAGCTATTTATTAATGTAACTTTCCCTTTTGTATTCATTTGCCGAAATAACTACATCAAAAATGCATTTTCCTTCTTCACAGCAACACCGGAGGTCAAAATGATATCAGTAGTCACACATGCAAATGACAAAATGTAAAACAGATATATAAACATATAATTGTTTAACTTTATTTTAACAATACATTTAACAAAATCATCAATTAAAAAAAAAATACTTTCAACATCAGAACTCATGGATTGAACATAGCTACAAAACACCCTTCAAACTACCCATTCTTACCCAAACTCAACAGGAACGAAAAACTGATTAAAATGTAGTGCAATGCCCACTCAGGAGGGATGTTCTATAATCTCAAAACCTAACATAAAAAACGTTTTCAACCATAAAACCAACAAAAACATTTTACAACTTTACAAAACCACAAAACAAAACAACAACAAAAATGAAAATCATGTCACCGGGAAATAAAAGAATATCATTGGATAATATATTTTTCAACTAAAACAATGAGAAGAACACACCCACTTATCTATCCTGAACATTCTTTAGGAGCAGGTCATTGTGAGCAGATTTGTGCATTGTCAAGGGGTTTAAATATAAAACCATACCAAAGCAATAGTGTAAAAGCAGAAAGAAAGGCAATGCAAGACTGAAGGACACTGAACTGTAATACCAGCCACAATAACACTGGGGCAGAGAGCCCCTTCAGAGGTCCAGATTTGGCTCCACAGTTGCCCAGGATGGCATCCTACTGCATGGATTGTGGAGTTGTAGTGAGTGCTGGAGAGCAGTCCATAATAGCCCTTCGTAATGCTGCAAAGAATCATACATTTGTATGTTTGTTTAATTTATGGCCATTCATAGTTTTCTACATTAGCAGGCATTTTATTATCTTACAAAATGTGTATCTAATATCTATGTGTTGTTTATTTTATTATCTTCTAATTTATTGTAACACTACTTACATATAACTTGCCTTATGGACAAGTCAAAGCGTTCCTCTACAAATAAATAAACCGCTAACTTTTGCCAATTATCATTATTTACTTTTTCACTTTTTAAACACAAGTCAATAGTCTGTGTTTAAATCTTCTAGTTAGTGCATCAACAACATATGCGAACATACTCTGGTTTGTGAGACCACACAGTGTTATATTTTGTAATCTCTTCTTCAAAACTATCAACTGTAAAATCTGCATCCTGTTCTACAACTCCTCCTCTTAACAATTCTTCATTTTCCCTAGAATCCTGTTGAGGACCAAAGAAACTAAACTGCATATCATCACCAACCTCTTCTACATCTGCCACAGTACCATACAAAAGTGCTCTATTTATTTCTCCTAAACACAAAGCAGGAGTATTCACATAGCCCGCCTCCTAACTAAAGTTTGCATTGTTGAGTGGTGTACAACTAACATCCTAAAGTGATGAAAGGTTCTTTGGCACACTTTGTTAAATAAACAAGATAGTGAGTGTCCCTACAAACATGTATGCTTTCTAATCTTGCAAGGATCCAATCCTTGTAAAATACTTACTTTGTATTTTAAACTCCACCTTGGAAAGATATGTTGAATGTCCTTAATATATCAATGGATTGCTGATGATTACTACAAACACTACTACAATTCCAATTCCATACAGACCCCTGACTATGCCTTCCTTGTACCTGCTCTCCAATAATTTGTTCTACATTTGTAGATACCATTATTTTCTTTTGCTATAGGAGTGCCATTCTTCATTTCATTACATTGTCCTCCATAATCAATAGCATGAACTAATCTATTATCCTTGAGATAGCTTTCTTCATTAAAGAAAGACTCTGTACTAGAACTATGTATGCATTCTCCACTAAAAATTGCACAAAAATTAATTCTTTTAAAAAAAACACATTTTTATTAACATTTGGGTTAATCAACGTCACATATAGCATTGCATATTTTTTTTTATTGCATTACAAATAACAATTTTATTATGCATTACGGCATTGTATAGCATATACATTCCACATTATGCTTCCCCCATGTGATCATTAAGGTATCAAGCGATGATACTGCCATAGGGGTGAGCTCTCTTTAGCACTGGCGCTGAGGCATAAAAATCCAGGAAATTCAGCCAAACAGTACATAGTGAGTCATCTATTAATATGTGTAGTCCGTCCTGAAAAAAGGGGGCTGCTAGGTGGTGGTGCCCCAATGGGTACGATTTAGTGACATTAATTGAAACAAAACAAAAACTTAAGATCTGTGCAGTGTGGTGCTTTAATGTAGTTTTTCATTAGGGGCAGAGAAGACGAGAGGACAGGTCTGGTGGGGGGACGGCCCAGCAAGCAGGGGCGCATTCTGCCCTTCTAGTGTGTGTGTGTCGGCACATCACCTGGGGCAGAGGTCAGGTACATCCGGGCATCAGCAGGTCGGAGGGGGGCTGTGTTATAGCTTTGGGGGGGCTAGTTGGAGAGTCTCAAGGGCTTTAAGTGACCCACCGCTCAGGGCATCTGTTCATGGATTCTTTCTGGGTCCGTATTGTGTTCTGCATCACTCGAATGGGGTTGGTACCACTCAGGGTGTTCCCAGAATTCCAGTACCTCCTTCCAGAGGTCCGCTATGGGACGCTGCCGACCCCCGTGCATCCTTCTTGGTGAGGGCTCTCCCCTCTGCACCCGCCCATTGTGTCATGTCACGTTTCCAGGCCCCTATCGTGGGTCTCCTTGTCAATTTCCAGGTTAATGCTATCCTCCTGTTGGCCAGAACCTAGGATAGGTCTACAAACCTAGTGCCACCTTCCGTTTGGGTGGCTGGGGGAAGAGCCTCAGTATGTAGGTATCAATCATTTGGTCATATGTGCGTCCCACCACCATTCCCGTCGACTTCAGAACTTCGACCCATCGACTTCAGAACTTCGACCCAGAATTGGTTTACTGCGGTGACGTCCCAAATCATGTGCATAGAATCAGCATCCTTGTGATCGTATCTCTGGCAGTTACGCGTACCACCTCCAAATACTAGTCTATAAGGTGGCATATACATCAAATGGGTGTAGTAAAATTGTATATATTTCATCCTGGTGTTACGGGAAACCTTTTTGGGGTATGCCTAGATTTTGTTCCATTCTGAATACGAGACCTCTCTAGTCAGTATAGTATCTCATTTGCCATGCAGGTGCAGAAGAGGAGTGTGGGACATCTCCGACAGCGAGGGATACAGTCATTTTACTTGGTGCTGTGCCTTACCCAAAGTAAGTATAAACTGCAACACCATATGTGTCTTGGGCTCTTTCCGGCCTCTACCCCACAGCACCTTGAACATATGTACTAAGGCTTCGTAGTGTAGGAATTGCCCCGTTTATAGCCCTATGTTTTCATCCAGAGGTGACAGGACAGACTATTGGTAACAGTCCCCCACAATTTCTATTCGCACTGCAGCCCAGGACGGCAGCTGTTTGGAGGTAAATATCCTTCTAGAGTTGCTGTGCGGTAAACCACTGTTGATTCCAATATTTTAGCCGGCAGTAGGGATGTGCAGTCTCCAACATTTGTCAAGTTTGTTCCTTCGGGGGCAAATGTCCTCCAGCCATTGTGCCAGCCACTGTATTTGTGAGGCCAGGAAGTAGTCCTCAACATTCGGCACCTCCAGGCCACTGTTCACTATGGGACGCTGTAGTGTGGCCAAGGACACTGACGTCCCCTTTCCCATATGAGGTCATGGAGCAGGGTATCCAGCTGGCGGAACATTTCGCGGGAACCCCGGTCGGGAGATTAACAGAAAAGGACTGCAGACGCAGTAGCATGACAATTTTTGATAACGAAATATGGGCCATGATCGGAAGGCGCAGGGAGCACAAAATGGGAGTGATAAATATGTATTTCTAGATGTTTGAAGGTGGAGGAAGCCTAATTAAGATCTATTGGGAGCTCTACAGTGCAAAGGCTAGTAGACAACGCTGGGAATAGATAGGTTTTGCTTCTGTTAACCCGTAATCTGTACACCTATTTGAATCTGGCTAGTAAGTCCAGGGCCACCGTGGAACCCCCATACTGCGTTGTTAAGATAAATCAGGAGGTTATCTACATATAATGAGATGATATGGTCGCAGCCGCCCACTGTCAGACCTATGCCCTCGCCTCCCTGGCCGAACAACACCGCCAGTGGTTCTATCGCCAGTGCAAATAGGAGGGGCGACAGCGGGCATCCCTGCCTGGTACCACGGAATATTCAATATTGTGCTGAGACTACTTTGCCAGTCTTGACCCTGGCTGTAGGATGTTCGTATAGTAGCTGTACCCATTTTGACCAGTCCTCACCAAGGCCCATGAGCAGCATTGTTTCAAATAAAAAGTCCCATTGAATGGTGTCGAAGGCCTTCTCAAGATCTATCGAGAGTAGGGCTGCTCCAGGTAGGATCTGTATTAAGGACTCCCTTAATACGTACATACATTAAGTTAGCATAACCGCGTTAGATGTTAGAAAGCCATCTTGCTGCTTTTGCACACGACACTGCGTCTACATGTTATTGTTTAAACACACTGCTGCCTCACGCTTTGCCTCACACGAAAGCAATCTGTTGTTACCATCCCGAGCTCTGCGCAGCGACCTTGGTCTGTACATGGTGTAACAAACAGTCTGGGTTGTTAGACAATGCATGTTTTCCACTCTAGGTTGATCGACCCACTATTTAGCCATAACACACAGGCAGCTGCGAATACCTGAAAGTTGGTGCTTTTAATATTGCAGACATCATGTTTAGTATTCAGACCGAAGACGAGCCTTCCTGCGAGAAGACTCCTGATGCTCCTGTGATGTGATTTCACTAAGCTGATCTTTGAGGTACGGGGTCCCCTATTCAAGCCTAAGAGACCTTCTATTAGCATAATAATAATATTAGCTTCTTAGTAAAGGGAAGGTGGTAGTATCCACTGTCATTAGAACATGATCACTCCTTTTATATTCTATGGTATTGTAACGATGCTGATGGTTTTAATTATAATCATTTGTCTGCTTGTATTAGCCAAAGTACTGCATCTGAGGACACGTGGTCTATAAAAATAAATACTTTTTATTTTCACCGTGTCTCCGTTTATTTTTGTTGTGGACTGATGTGAGAATAATATACGAACAGGTATTTCCGATTCCCACCATTCCTGAGAGTACACTGAGTAGCTTGTTCTGGGTTGTCTTTTCATTGGGATCGCCGAGCCAAATCTCGGATAACGAATGGGACACTTATGCTAGCCGGATACTGGGTTCTGGGTTCTGAGGTGAGTTTCTGGTACACCACAATTCACTGAGGTCCTGGGGTTCTACGCATAGTTCTGTGTATAAGCAGAATCCCTGCAACTTGGCGCACCTAACGTTTGGTCTATGAGTTGAAACGCCTTAGTAGTGCTTATATTAGTCCACGGCACCCTCATTCTTGTTTCCGGATAACAAGTCTGACGGATTTAAACCTACCTATTTCTGTTGATATAGGTTTCTTCAAGCTTGATCATTAAAAAGGTTATTGAACCCTTGTGCTACTGATTGCTTCGAGTGTAGCTTGTCCTTATGGCGGTAGATATTGCGGCGCATAGCCGTGCAGCTCTGAAACGTCATTTGACGCAGTATGGGGTGCCGGACACTGGTATGAACGTCATCTTTGTGGTAGGAGCCGATGCGGCTCATCCTTATGAGTTTTTCTACTCTTGGGTGACGATTCCAGCAGTGAGTGAGGACGATAATACCTTTCATTCTTACACTGCCACTGCCGTGCCAGCGAACTATACACCGTATAGGACACAGGAAATACCAATATCTGCTTAGCAGCATCTTATTTGGTTTAATGGCGCCCTTCCCCATGTGGTTATACCGCCGAGAATGGGCCCTTTGTCAATTGCAGGGGCCACTTTGCCGGTACTAGCCGGTTTTACGCCTCATCCCCGTTACCTCACGGTGACGGTGGCTGAATTGCGTGTTCCACACACTGCCCTTATTGTAGTATATAGGGCGTTAGTGCAGTACGTGTCGCGCAATATGCAGGCGGGGGCACCTGCTGTTGCGGGACAGCCTACTGACCATCACGCGGTGGTCATTAGTCCTGTTATGGTTAATTCTGTTATGGGCAAGCGCCCCCAAACTAGGGACGATTTCCCTTTTTGGCTTGCTGAAAAGTTTGACCAAATAGAAGCGGTATACCCGAATACGTCTCCTGTGGAGAAACACAGGATCCTTACCATTAATTTGCCTAAAGACTTGGTCCCCGACATTGATGATTGTGTAAACTGGGGCAAGGTCTTTGCAGCGACGTACTCGCAGTGCTTTGGCACTCCGTCTATGTTGATGCTGCCCTCCGTTATTAAACGTGTTCAAGATAACCACGGTGCGGAGTCTGCGATAGAATTAGGAATGCGGCTCCTCGGACAGTTTGACCTGGTGGCTACCATGATAATGGGTAACCTTAAGGGTGATGCTATGCAGTTCCAAGTTCGTAATGAACTGAAGAAAGTTGCTGATGAGGATAAGCCGCGGGAATTTGCGAAAATAATCTCGTCTGCGTACAGAGATTTGGGTCGTAGCTCTTTAGGAGTTAAGCCTGTGACTTTGGATTGCTGGCTACGGCAGCATTTTTCGTTTTTTTTTTTTTTCCTTTCTTTTTTTCCCGTTTTTTTTTTTTTTGACTTTCGAACTTTCTCTAAAACGAAATTTGATTTCAATTTGCATACGCCTTGTTCTGCTCTGTCGAATTTGAACTCTGCGTTCTCTCATTTCTTCCCTACTGGTTAGTGCTTCGATCAAGGGGGCATGTAGTAAGGACTCCCTTAATACGTACATACATTGTTAAGTTAGCATAACCGCGTTAGATGTTAGAAAGCCATCTTGCTGCTTTTGCACACGACACTGCGTCTACATGTTATTGTTTAAACACACTGCTGACTCGCGCTTTGCCTCACACGAAAGCAATCTGTTGTTACCATCCCGAGCTCTGCGCAGCGACCTTGGTCTGTACATGGTGTAACAAACAGTCTGGGTTGTTAGACAATGCATGTTTTCCACTCTAGGTTGATCGACCCACTATTTAGCCATAACACACAGGCAGCTGCGAATACCTGAAAGTTGGTGCTTTTAATATTGCAGACATCATGTTTAGTATTCAGACCGAAGACGAGCCTTCCTGCGAGAAGACTCCTGATGCTCCTGTGATGTGATTTCACTAAGCTGATCTTTGAGGTACGGGGTCCCCTATTCAAGCCTAAGAGACCTTCTATTAGCATAATAATAATATTAGCTTCTTAGTAAAGGGAAGGTGGTAGTATCCACTGTCATTAGAACATGATCACTCCTTTTATATTCTATGGTATTGTAACGATGCTGATGGTTTTAATTATAATCATTTGTCTGCTTGTATTAGCCAAAGTACTGCATCTGAGGACACGTGGTCTATAAAAATAAATACTTTTTATTTTCACCGTGTCTCAGTTTATTTTTGTTGTGGACTGATGTGAGAATAATATACGAACAGGTATTTCCGATTCCCACCATTCCTGAGAGTACACTGAGTAGCTTGTTCTAGGTTGTCTTTTCATTGGGATCGCCGAGCCAAATCTCGGATAACGAATGGGACACTTATGCTAGCCGGATACTGGGTTCTGGGTTCTGAGGTGAGTTTCTGGTACACCACAATTCACTGAGGTCCTGGGGTTCTACGCATAGTTCTGTGTATAAGCAGAATCCCTGCAACAGATCCTCACGTCAGGATGGTAGAGTACTGCGTACAGTCTACGCAAGTTGTTAGAGGTGTTTTGGGGCGGAATAAAGCCATTTTGATATGCATGGATTGAGTGTGGGCATGTGGGGCAGTAACTGAAGTGCCAGTATCTTGCCCAGGAGCTTAAAGTCCATGTTGAGTATAGATAGGGGATCTAAAATCAGAAACTCGAGCCCCCTCCAGTTTTGTCTTAGGGAGGGGAATCACCAAAGCATCCCTGACAGACGCTGGAAGTCGCCCAAGTCTCAGCGATTCTGTATACATGATTTCCAGGCGGGGCCATATGTTAAAAAAAACTCTGCTGGAAGACCATCTGGGCTGGGGTCTTATCTGTGCCCATGCCTTATTGTTATCTGGTTTTCCTGAGTCATAATAGGGCAACCCAGGGTCGCTAACACTTGTGGCTCTAGTGTGAGAAGTGGCAGCTTGGAGAGAAAGGCCCTCTCTACTATCTGCAAGACCTGGGTGGGTGTCTCATATAGGGATTTGTAGTGTGTATGAAAGAGGTCATTGATGCCTTGTGGGTCATGGACCGATTGATTTGTTCCTGTCCGTACAAGAGTAATCGGTGCACCTCACGTTTCCGGCTTAATCAGCCATGCTAGCAATCAACCAGTTCATGTGCCTTAGCATGGAACCCCTTGTAATCCTAACATCTCAGCCTCTCAAGGGCCTGGTAGTACAGGGTCTGTGTTTCCTTCAGTAGGCCTTGTTTTTCAGGGGCCTGGCCTTGCAAGTTGTCTAATTTGTGTAGCTTATCTTCTAAGTCGCCTAGTTCCTGATGTGTTTATTGTTTGTGCGCCAATGGATTGTCCCAGGCAGAACCCTCTCATCACCACCTTAAATGCCTCCCATTCTACCAGTACTGTAGAAGCTGTGTGTGAGTTGGTGGCAAAAAAATATCTATGGTGGAACCCAAGTACTCCCTAAAGCAAGGTTCTTCCAGCATCTGCGTTTTAAAGCGCCATAGAGGGACAAGTGGGCGCTTCCATACGGGTTGATAGTTCATCAGCAAGGGCCTGTGATTGGCAAAGTGCGCCCCAGGTATTCTGTGTGTGTGATGGCATGTCCGAACCCTGAGGAGCAAAGGAATGTATCTATCCATGTGTGCAGTTGGTGTAGCGGGAGTAGAATGAGTAGTCTCTACATTGCATATGTTGCGTCCTCGAAATGTCTTTCATTCTCCAATGCCTAACCAATCCCTAAATTCTGCTGCCATGTGGTGGGCCTGGGCTCCCAGCAATGGGGGGTGTGATCGGTCCAGCACGGTGTTAGCAACACAGTTAAAGTCACCCCCCATGAGCATCCCCGATCCACTATTTCCACCATGTGGGCGGAAGGGTTGCGTAGGAAAGAAATCTGCTCCTGATTAGGGGCATACACACAGCCCAAGGTGATTTCTTGTCAATACAATCTCACTTTCAGGAATATGTATCTGCCCTCTCTATCTATTAAGGTGTGGGTAGGTTCAAAATCTATCCCTGCCCGGACCCAGATCACCACCCCCCTGGCATATGCAGAGTACGATGTTGCGAACACCTGCCCTCTCCAGAGTCTGCATAGTTTCTCGGTTTCACTCTGTATAAGGTGAGTTTCTTGTAATAGAGCAATCTGTTTTGTGGCAGTCCCCATCCCCTGGATATTCCATGTCATGAATTTCTGTGTGTGATGTGTAGGCATCATTAAAAAATAAACAATCCCAGTCTCTGCTCCCCCCCACCTCCCTGCCCACCTCAATCTCCCGGACCTGTATAGCACCACTCCTGCAACAAAACATAGCAAAATCATAAATGAAAAAACCAGTTAAGTCCAACCCCCCCTTCCCCCGAGCAGCTTGGCAACGGTCAGCCACCTAAACTGCAAACTGTGCATCTGGTTCAGCAGAAGATTCCAACCTCAACTGGGAGTGGACTTCTTTGTGGGGGCAAGAAACTGATCTCATGTTGTGAAAATTTCTGCCAGCACACGCCAGCCCAAACACCAATAATCCTGGCCCTCTAAGCCCATTGTATCAGCGGTATGTTCCAGTCCAGGACCGTGTCGCCTTCCACCTGACAGGGTCATCCGCTTAGAGATCGTCTTCTGACCTTGGGGTATCCTGCAGTAGCAGTATACTATCTGCTCGAGACTAATCTGATTCAGATTGCTCTGTCCCTTTCCCTGAGGGTGACCCTGCCTCTAATCCTGATTCTTTAGGTTTGACTGCTTGGAGAGCTGCTGCCCTCTCTTTCTCTGTTTGTGATGGGTTCGGTTTCTTAGGCGGTCTCTGTTTGAGCCTCTCATGGGGCTGCTTCCTATTTGAAAGATGTCAATCTCCTGCAGCAGCGGCCAACTTTGAGGACGGGCCCCCTGATTTATAGACACCAAGCCACTCCCAGGCCATGGCAGGATGATCAGAGAAGTGGGTCTTCCCATCCAGAGTTATGCGTAGTCTAGCTGGGAACATTAGGGAGTAGTGCCGGCCTTTGTCCTGTAATGCCTTTTTATTTCTGTGAACAATGCTCGTCGCCTCTGCACTTCCGGGGTGTAATCAGGGAGAATGGATACCTTACTGTTGTCGATCACAAAGGGGTCTGCGATTCGTGTTCTCTGTAGAAGGATATATCTCTCTCTGAAGTGTAGGAGTCTTGCTACTACTGGACGCAGTGGGCTTCCCAGTGCCAACAGGCGGGCAGGGACTCTGTGGGCCCTCTCGAGTGTCTAGAAATCAGAGAGTCACTCTGGGGTCACCACTGTGCGGAGCCTAGTTTCCAGGAAGGTCAACATGTCTTTGCCTTCTTTCCCTTACGGCATACCAACCACCCTGGTGTTATTCCTTCTGTTGCGCCCTTTGGCATCCTCTGCTCTGCGTTCTAGGGTATGCACCCTGTCTGCAAGGTCTTCAACCATACGAGCCAGTCTCTGCTATGCAGGTTGGAGCTCTGCAATGGAGGTTTATGCATTCCCACCCTCCACCAGTTTAGGGTGTTCAGCGCGAAGCAACCCTAGGCCCACGGATACCGTACTGATATCTTGGTGGAGAGTAGATTTGGTGTCTGCTATGGCCTCTAATATCTTGGCCAGTTGTTGCTGAACTGGGTCGGTGCCCTCTGGTGTCTCTGGATGTTGGTTAGGGACGTCCTCTCCCCGATCCATTGTTATTCCAGTCACCTTTGCCCTGGGTTTCCCCATCTGTACCGGTGTCACAACAAGTATTGGACCTGTGGCCAATGGGGGCAAAAACTTCTCAAGCCTGTAATGGGGTGGCTCAGTAGGGGAAGTCAGGCGCGGGAAATTCCAAGTTATCAAGGCCCTCTATGGACTTTGAGAGTCCACTGTACCCCATGGGGGAGGCAACCCAACTCCAGGAGCCGAACAATCCCCCACTTCATACCGAGTACTCATGCCCTGCAGGCCAGATGGGGGAGTGTGGGGGCGAGCCAGCAGTCCAGGGTATTGGGGTCTCCGAGTGTAGTAGCACCATGCACCGGGCCTCTCTTCAAATTCACAATTGTATTACAAGTTGTTATTGAACTGTATTTCATAACCTGCGGATCTTTACTCCGATTGTGCTGCGCAGGTAAAGTCTACTTAAAGACATGCAGACATGATGGCATATATTTCACTCTTTTGTAGTCACATCAGAAGGACAAAAAGCACATAACCATTTGAGTAAAGCCCACAACAAGGACATCGGGTTCTAAACTCCATTGAAGAGTCTGAATAATCTATTACCATGCGCTCATTGAAAAATAAAAGTAAGGCTTCACTTGAAAAACAAATAGATGACAGCAAATGGCAAATACAAAACAATGACATCTATATAATTGGTAGATGGAAAATATTATATTTGATTGACATGCGGTATATGATTGACACTAAGAACATGAGAATTTAAAATTCAAGTCTGTACATAAGGTGAATATGAAATGAATGATGAGTGTGCCATTCCAATGTCAAGAAAGGGCAAATTGCTGTAGTCACTGAGGCACTCAGTAAATGGTTGACAACCATAATAAATACATTTAAGGAAGCATTAATGGCTCAAAAAGAAGAGTGAAAATTAAATTTAGTGCTGTGCCTGCCCTAAATGTTTGAGGGAAATATAATTTCATTAATTTTGATTTATTTAGATGGAATAATAACTGACATTAGACCAATAAGAAGAAGCTGTTTCGGGGTCTGAATAGTACACCAATGAAAGTACATTCATTAAGATTACTTTAAGCTTATTTAGCATGAGATACAAGACCTTCTGCTCCATTTTTATAATGTCAGATTAGAAATCAATTTAGATGCTCGGGTGCACGCATACACCTACTTTTTATGGTCTATCATCCTTAATTTTTGCAGACTTCTATTGTGTTATGAGTTAGCTCCATCCACTAGACTGTTCTGAAATGCAGCTGGAGCAGTGTATCTGTTTCAATAAACTATCATTTCTCAATGTAAAGAGAACAAGGGTGAACCCTATGGTTAATGGGGCAAGGCGTTTTTTTGTTTTAGAAGAGCAGTTATCCCTATGGTCAAACATACACAGAGTACTTTATATACAGTCAATGTTAATACAACGTTTTATTAGGACAACTTTGTGAAGTACTCATAATCTCATTAAAATAAAGTGAAATAAAGGAGCTCGGTGCTCACACGTAAAATTCATTGTGATAAAAACACTTCACGTGTCAAAAACTTAAGGCCTGATTTAGATCTCAGCAGGTGGGTAACTCCATCACAACGGTGACAGATATCCCGCCCGCCAAAATTTAAATCCCATTATAACCTATGGAATTTATATTTCAGTGGACAGCATATCCTTCCCTGTTGCAAAGGAGGAACCTGTCCGCAGAAATCTAAATCAGGTCCTTAGTGTTGCTCATTATGGCCTAAACAAACAAGTACAAACAATTCATTTGTAGGCTCATAGGATATGGGCAATGGTTTTTCGATCCCATACAAAAGAGGGATCATCATTAGAACTGTCCAATATAGAAGAAAGCCTGAGATACATTGTATGAGAGTACTGCGAATACAAGAGGGGGAGAGAAAAAGAGAAATTCAGGGTAATAAAGGCCCTACTGTAAGGTGATTACAAGGCATGGTTATGTTATGTTGGAGGAAGCATGTAATGCTCACAATCTTCAATGCTCAGGCTAAATAAAGAAATAAAAAAGAGAGAGACAAGAAGCATAGGCCCTGGTTCAGATATAAGCTAAGCCTGTACTGATAATTGTCACTTACCCGCCTCAAACCCTAATGCTTCTGAAAAGGGAGAGTCTGGATTCCATTGTTCAAAGAAGGGAGGAGACAAGTAGAGAACGTCATGAAAAATAGCAGTAAAAATTAATACCAATCTGTGATGCCATCTAGCAAACAGAAGGATGTCTGTGAAGTAGACACCATTCAGTGGAAAGAAATGCCAAAAGAGGACAGGTCAATAATGCAGTGGTGGTACCCCAATTCAACATGAAATTATCAAGGCATGATGACAAGAAGGAAGTAACTATGATAAAGAACATTAATGCTCAGGGTTCAAGAAACTTAGAGGATTGTGGGGTGAAATAGCACTACAACCAGTGGTTAATTTGTGCTGGTAGTTGCTGGTGCGGCCAACCTACACTAATTTCTGGGGACTGGGATTTATGAGTGAGTGAGTACCTAACACATTTATGGAGAGATTAGATCAACTAACAGAATATTATTTCAATGTTTATCTATCAGAGGCGCTCCCTGTAGAGAGCAAAGAGACCAGTGGATATACCTTTTTGCATGACAATTTTATTTTGCATGCAACATGTAACGTTTTGGGCTTTGCGGCGAGGCCAGCCATTGACCCGCCCAGTGCTTTTCATTCATGGATTTTAGCAGTGAGAGTGGGGAAGCCCAGGATATTTGCTGTTGATCATGCAGAAAAGCAGCCCTCAGAACGGTGGCCTTAAATACTCTTCATGTTTGATTGTAGCTCACCCCAATTAAAGGTTGACTCAGAGAAAGAGGTGCAGGGGTTTGAAACATACTTGAAAGCAGTGAAGATTATCCTGAAAGTGATGCTGTAGTTGGGCAAAGTGGTCAAGAACTTTCTGTGCATACACCTTTCTCGGGCAGAAGCTCCAAGGAAGCAATGAGCATGGACAACTTCATCTGGATTAAAGTTGACTTGCTTTCTTCTAAGTACTGTAAGTAACATGTGTATATTATGTGCTTTATGTGCAGCAAATCTGATAGTGAGCAATGTTCCCTTTAATCTTCTTCTTGATGTGCGGCAATAGAACAATTGCATGCACACTTTTCTTGCTTGTGTGTGTTCAACCAAGTGATGCAATGTGCAACTAGCCAAATCTACCAGCTTCCACTTAAAGGTAGATAATAAGCACTGGCAATGCCAAGGGGTCTGGCTTTTGAATTAAGGTTACTCTTTAGTCAATGACTGGTTTAGGCCCTTAAAAAGTCATTGTTGTGCTTGTACATCCATTAATCACTTTTTCATTCTTGCATTCACCCACTTACACAACCACATAACAAAGCATACAACAATTCAGTCACAAAGAGAGATACATTGAAAGATTAAAAGTAGAAAAAAGAAAACATGTTATTGTCTACAAATGGCATGCGTATGCTTGCATTAACACATTTAAACCAAACAACAGGTGAATGTCTTGCAATGGTACTGTACATAGTGGTGAACATCTTGTAATGGGATTGTAAATTGAGTATAGTTCCAGCTAACCCCATTTTAGAATCGTGCTGTAAATCATCATCAGTAAAAACAATGATAGAGTATGGATAAAATCATTCCATGATGGTCAGCTAATTTAGATGCAGTGGCTGTGTTGGTCTCATTTCACTACACATGAAGTGAGCGTGAACAAGTAGCCAGTTACCAATGTCTTTTGGGCTGCAGTATGCTTTAAACAAGCATTGTAAATGCAATAGGTTTCACATTTGTTTGAATTGGAGCTTTTAGCGTTGTAAATGTCAATGTCTCTTACCCTTGTGTAATGGAGTTTATGTATGTGGTGTGTAGTGGAATTATGTGGGTTGGATTGGAATTGTTAGTTGTGGAGCAGCATGAAGCATACGTAAGGAGAGTGAGGAGAAGAGCAGCGTCAAGAAGAAGGAGTGAGGCGAAGAGCAGCGTGAAAAAGGAAGGAGTGAGGAGAAGGGCAGCATGAAGAGGAAAGAAGGAGTGATGAGAAGAGAAGTATGAGGCACAAGGAAGGAGAGTGAGGAGGGTAAGAGCAGCGTGAGGCACAAGGATGGAGACTGAGAAGAATAAAAGCAGCGTGAGGCACAAGGACGGAGACAGAGGAGAAGCAGAGCAGCGTGAGGCACAAGGATGGAGAGTGAGGACAACATATCACCTGAATGCAAAACAAGTCGCCTCGTTGGCTCCGAGAAGAGCAGCATATTTACAGTATCAACACTATGCCTCATGGATAGCTGGGTTAGGATCACAAAATATTCATGAAGGTGTTATCACTCCTGGTTCGTTACACGATTGCTTGAACTAAGGGAATTTCTTTGCAACATCCTTAAATGACATCAATTAAAGTTGATAGACTCTTAAATGTTAATCTAGGACCTCCCTGGAAGGTAAGAAGTTGAGAACTATGCAATAAGCTTCTAACCCCATAAGCCCTCCAAATATCAGCACGCATATAGTTTCACAACTGCCAGTGACTGAAATCCATTGATGGAATTATAAAAGTGCAAGTACTTACTATGCTAGAGTGCCTGTTTGCTGTGAGGAGCATGGGTACTCAATAAAACTATTGCACAATTCTGAGTAGTGCTAGAATTCTCCTTTTTAGCCAGTAGGCTTTAGCACATCCCAGCCCAAAAATTAAGACTCCTTCCCTGCATGTCACCCACCTCAGCACTTGGCACATCTGGACCCCCTGGGGTCCAGTCTAACATGCCCACCCCACTTCACCACGATGATCTTAATGAACCGGGGAAATACCGGGTTCCTGGTGACGGCGATGAGTGGCACATTGGGGAAGACCTCCGGGATCATGAGCAGGGCAAGGGCAGTCATGACCAGCACAGAGTAGGCTTCACCCCCTTCCTCCCCTCTGCTGCTCTCAGCCCCTCCATCCCCTCCGGCCTTCGAGCTGAGCCCAGGAGGTCTGCAAGTGCCTCCGCTGGGACTGGAAGGGCCCTCGGCCTCCGGGGACTGGGAGCCCCCATGCCCTGTGCGGTGAGGCCAGGGGTGGTGGAACAGGGCAGGCGGCAAGGCCACGGAGCCCCACTCTGGCCCTCGCCCTACCGGAGCTCCAGAGCCGCAGGTACACGGCCAGGCTGTGCATCTGCTGTCACTGGGCAGGCGGCGCACACTGCTGAGCTGGCAGCCCTCCGCGCGCAGGAGAC
Organism: Triturus cristatus; assembly: GCF_964204655.1. NCBI lineage: Eukaryota > Metazoa > Chordata > Amphibia > Caudata > Salamandridae > Triturus > Triturus cristatus. The sequence goes on from NC_140583.1 coordinate 350,489,192, forward strand.
ACTTCCAGGAGCTTCACCCATTGCTAAGGCCGAGGGATGCGCTTCAGGAATGTACACACAACACCAGAGTGTGTTATCATACTTCTTAACAAGAAAACGTATAGTTTAATATTGTGAACACACACACAACGTGTTTGAAAAAACAAATAGAATTTTTTATACAGTTATAACATATACAACTTAAATCACTCGCCGTTTACTTACTGTCACAGACTGTGTCGATCAGCACAAGCTGAACTCAAATATGGTCGCCATCTTGGAATTCTCATGCTACTCAAAGGACCAACTCTAAAAAATACATTTTCTTGGAACAATTCTTACCTGCAAGGACAATTCTTGCACACAGAAGTCCTGCTCAGTCATGTTTGTTTGTACATCTTTATTTTTGGGTATTCTGCTAGTCCCTTACTCTTATAAAAGTAGAGGATGTGGTCTCACGGCCAGAGCTGCCGATTTCGGAGCTGGGAAACCAAGGTTCTAGCTTCTGGGCAAATCACTTAATCTCGCTTGCCTGCCAAAAAACATGCCCAATCCTCCGTAAAACAATGCCCAAAACCAAACAAACATCCTACTAAAAAAAAAACAAATGACGGTCGACAGCAAAAATTGCTCAAAGCAAAAAAAATATAACCACAAAGAGGGAGGCACGGCGAAAGAAGTACCCCCAATACAACTGTGGAAGTGGGAGGAGGTGGGAGGGAGGAAAACTATATTTAAATGTAATCAGCTATGGTACCAAAACTACACACAGGCAAACAGAAACAGAGCAGGAAACAAAGAAATAAAGTCGTCCCCCAGGGAACAGACAAAGAACTGTAGTGTGATGAGACAGTACTTAGTCCCGGCTGCATGGGAGGAACCGAAGATAGAAAGGAGAGACAAAGAGGCAGGACTGACCACTGGCAAGCAAAGGTTTTTGAAGGACACTGAAACAAACAAATCAAAAGCTGGGGGATGGTTTAACCCAACATAAGAAATTACAATAGGTCTCGAATGCTAGACCTAAAAAGGACATAAAAACAGAAATAAATAAATAAAAAGGCATCTATATGTAGAAAATGGAAATCTAAAAGACTAGCCTACCAGCTTTGGCATTGAAGCTGGTCCCATGTGAACAGATGACTGTTCACATGGGACCAGACAAATGCCATAGCTTACAGGGTAAGAGCGCCAATGACTGAAGTGGGCTGCCAATTGCCCATGCTTTAAGCTGTCATGGAGCATGAACATGACACCCATCCAGACCATTGTCAGAAAAGAGGTGATCTAATGCCCCTTTCTCTATTTATATGGATGCATATTTAAAAATATATATATGTATTTATTTTTCAATTCTTTTTTTTTTTACAAGAGCCTGGCGACAATTAAATCTGTCAGGCCTTTTGAAGAGATTCCAACAAGAATTATTAAAGTTTAAATCTTGAACCCCTAAGGTTTATTAAAAAGGGTAATCAATACCTAATAACTTTAATCTGTGAGTTTTCAAGTAGCAAAACACATCTGCAGGCTTTAACAGAGTGAAATAATAATCCATCCGCAAAGGCCTATTGCCATTAACAGCTGTTTCATAATAAATAAATCCGGTCTACAGCCATTGTCAGAACTTTTTATATGAGACAGATCAGACCTATGACATCTGAAATAACTCTTCCCAATGAACTGATCAGGTCCATAGCATTTGTCATTGGCTCATCACCATAATCAAGACAGGCCAACTGTATTGAGTATAGCTTTCCTACAAGGCAACCATCAGGCATACTTCCACTAAATTACAATTATGTACAAAATGATAGTTGTCTGAACAAATGCTGGATATGCATATTGTGCAATTATGCATTCATTCTGCATATGTTTTCGCAAATTTTGATTAGGTATGTGAATTTTGCACACCATAGCTTTTATTGCATTATGCTTTAGTATGGCATATTTTTGTATTCTATTTTTAGGGTGGCTAAGGGAGTTTTTTTGCAGAATGTATTAAACAAATGTTCCCTATTCAAAAGATGCTGCCAAATAACGAGTAATGTGGTGATGTTTCTCGATAATTATATTTTATTCTTCTCCGTAGAACAGGCTGAGTCATATTTCGTGTTTGTGGGAGAAGTAGAGGCAGTCTGGCTAAGAGATTCGTTGTACTACACTGCTTAGAAGCCCGTCTGCAGAATGCTTTTTTGTCACTCACTGACTTTAAGAATCACTCAAACACTTCTACTCTAATGCACTAACCTTCTCATTCCTTCACTTGCTCACTGACATGCTCATTTTCTCAGGCACGGCTTCACACTCTTGGTCATCATTTGTTTACTCACTTAATGCTTCACTCACTCACTTATTCACACGCATGTAAACTCACATTCAGCAAGCAACTATCATGTACTCCTTCACTCGTCTTGCACTTGCATAATCTTTCAATTACTTACTGACATTTACACTCTTTCACTTGCTTCTCACTCATGTACTTGCTGCTCACCCTTTCACAGATTCTTCCTTGCTTAGTCACTCACTAATTTACACATTTGCCATCCAATCACTGAGTGCTTCCTTCATATACTCACTCGTTCCACATTCAACTGCATATCCACTCACTTGCTTAATCATGTGGACATTCATACCTCATTAACTCACTCAACCGCTGTTTCACTTACCTACTCACTTGTTCATTCCCTTACTCACTTGGAGAGTCACATGCTCATTCAGAAACCCACAAATGAATTCCCTTGTCCATTCACACACTCATTCATTCCATTTCTCTTTATTTAGCCCCTCCCAGTTTAACTTGCATGATCATAATAAATACATTATGAATATTTGAACTATTTCGGTTTATGAAGTTTCTAATGGTAAGGGTGAATATAGTATGTATTTATCTTTAGCTCTTAACTTACATCCTCGACTAGCGTGAAAATATTGTAGAGGGACGTCTTTTCTTTGACTCAGATGACAACATTTCTTTGTATGGTTTGCTATGTTCATATGTTCAGATTTATGAAAGATAATAATGTTAGGTTGTCATGTTTGAATGTTTTTATCTGTAATAAATATGGCCCTCTTCCCTGTCATTGACACGTTATGTTTGGGGTGGGGACACGGCCCGGTTTTGGCGGACTCCCGGTCCTATGGTGGTGACGCATTCTACGGAGAGGACAGAGTGAAAAGACAGTGAGGAAGATGACGTGTGAGTTTTTCAAATGGAGGTTTATAGAAAGATGCAGAAGTGTCTAACAAAGTGAGAGGATGCAGAGGAAAGTAGTATGATGGAGAACAGGGTTCATTGCGACACTTTAAAGACTACTACCCATTCCACAGACCTTAGTAAAGGCTTATTCACAGTCTTACATTTTTAAAAATGAAACTGTTTAAAACTAAGTGCTCACAATACTGAGATTGTTATTACTCATTTCCCTGATACTAGCAAAAAGCATCGGAAACACAAATAAGGCTGATTTAATTTGGGTGTATGTATTTATTGTTGTGTGCTATGCCTGAATGCAATAACAGAAAACTCAGAGTGGCAGCCAAGTATTTGTCAGGTCGTGCATAGTTTCTAGTTTACATGTATTAATCTATGCCCTCAGTTACACACCTAATGTGTGCTTCTTTGGCAATGTCCCTTTTAGAGGCCTCCAATTTTTTATCCCACTTAAAGCACTCCCTATATTACCCAAATGATGATACTCAATTCAACATCAGAGGCCTGCGTATGCCTTGTCAGAATTCAAACTCACAATCTGGCTTTAGGAGGTGGACATGCAGGTAACGGCAGTGCCGATGTTGGAAGTGGATGGCGCCAATGGTGGAAGTAGGTGTCACTCATGATGGATGTTGGTGCTGCCTCATAAGAAAGGTTTTGGGAACGGGCATGTTTTACAAATTAAGTATTGGTGGGCCACTTACCCTCCTTTTCCTCTCCCCTAACTAAAAATACATTATTGTGCCGAGTAATCCAGCAGAAATGCGACTCATACAAGATTGCTTTGGCGTTTGGACTGTTACGTCGTTTCCCAGTTACCGCTGCAGACCGCAACTATCAGATTGCGATTGTTTCAGGTATTGGCTGTAATTTGTACTCTTCCAGAGATGCCTCATGCTGAAAAGGATATTGGATAATTATTAGAGAGTCGGGATGGATTTTATAAATTAAAGTACTCCCATTTATTTGGTGTGTGTGGCATTCTTGATTGCGGCTTATATGTGGCAATGAATTGTTAGAAAACAACTGCACCAATACTAGTTCCAGTATCCCTGAGACAATATCTTGTTGGACGGGATATTTCCCCCCAGGCAAAGTCATTCGTGACCTTTTAGGACGACAATATTTCGTATCCCATCATTAACTAGCGCCCTGAAGAAGTCCTGTATCAGGACGAAACGCGCCGGCTGTTCTGTTTGTAGAGTTACAAGAACTGAATGATGTTAGTCCTACATAACATGAAAATGGAATAAAAGAAATAATTTTTGAAGAAATCTTACTGTTGGAGATTAACTTTATGATTGTCAATTTTCTCGTGTGGTGCACCTTTGCTTTGATTTCATACAAGATAATGTAATTGGGTTATCAGTTCATAAAACTAAACAAATTCTGATACGATGAAACAGGAGTTAAAATGAAAAATGCAAGTGTAATTTGTGTGCATCATTACTGGTGCTGCAGGGCAGAAACTATTTCATGAATGAGGTCAATAATCTCTTATGGTACCTGGGGCTCAAATTCCTGCTTTGGGTGAAAACTGATACTGAGTAAAAAAACCACCAAAGTTCACATTGCAAATGCATATGCTTCGAGATGAAGTCTCTCTAATGAAAGCGATTTTCATTCCCTGGCAAAATTACTGCACAATCTATGGGGCCTCAACTTTACTCATGCAGAGGCACTGGAAACAGAAGTATTGCAGGTGCTGCAGTACCCCCACATAACCTTCAGAGATTTCAACTGTGGATAATGAAACACTTTAAATAACTTTCGCTTATAGAATTTAATCTGTTCATAGTGGGTCAAGAGTTGAGAGGAATTACACTTGGGAAAACACAGTTTATGCTTTGATGAAGCACATCACTCTATAAATGTTGCCTAGAAAGTGTGAAATTTTATAGCTTGACATTTTCAAATGTTTAAAATATATACAAATAACACTTGAAGTACAATTGCCACACATTGCCCTTTAATGATGGAATGTGATTGGAACAAAGATTTTGAGATGAGTGAAAAAACAAATATGAGACACTCCTCCTTGTGTGAGGCTCAAAAGACTCACAAAGCTTTGTGTTTGTTTTGAGTTGCAGTTCCATGCTAATTTGAAGTCTGCTTTTCATAGTCCAGAAAGGACACGTATATGCCATACATTACCAAAAAGATGTCTGCAATGTATAATGAGCACTGAGTGTGTCTATATATTGGCTTAGCTCTGTGTTGATCTAGGTATAAGCAAAAATAGATTGGTGTTAGTGACTCTTGAAATGACGTGGAGCACAGCTATGAGAGACTCTTTGAACACATTTTGGTATTATCAAGACCAGAGCCATTAGTGACTCTGGGTTTAGCAAAAGTAGACCCTTAGTATTTTTAGCAAAAAGAACAGAACATCATGCGGTCACTATGCAGAAAATGTCTATTTTATCTTACCATGTTTAGAAAAAAACACAGGCAGCATCTACAACACCTTTATTGAATACTTTTGTTGAGTAAGTTCAAAGAATATTTAAATGCCACCAGGTAACAAGGACGACCTTTTAAGGTCCATATTGCAAAAGAAATAATTATGATAAAGGTATGATTGAAAAGTACAATATTCTGAGGCCAAAGTATGTGACCTCACACCTGTGGCATGATCTAGGCCCAATATTTTGAGGATCGTTGCCCAATAGCACGATATTGGACACAGAAACGTTTATATAAATAAACACCAATGCTCACCTAAAGCTATCTTGTTGATCTTACTGAACTCTCAGATTGTTTTCTTGGGTTTGTGTTACCACTATGTTACCATTCTGATGTCTTGTCTTTGTTTTATAAATGTTTAAATAAAAAATAAAAAACTAATAAATATTCAGAGGGGCGTTTTTTCTTGGTACGGTACTACTTGGGAAATCTGTATTTGTTGGAACACATCACTTGTGATAGCAGTATTCATTATTTAGTTTTTAAACCATAGGACAGTATTTCTGATGGCTATTTATCTCATTGTCGCATTTTTAAGAACATCAGTTAAATCTGTGGCTTAGTGTTTCATTCTGATCATGGTTGGCTGTTATACAAATGTATTTCTTTAATGCATCCATGATTCTACCTAGAAATATAGATGAAGGACATATCCTTGTTTTTGAGCTATGAAGCACTATTACACCAGGGAACGGTTGTAAATTGTGGAGTATTATATTAATCCCCAAGATCATGTCATACCATTTTAAGCACAAAAACAGAATAAAGGCCAGCATCTTCCAAATAGTGGACAATCAAGTACGGCTTCATTGGTTCTTTTCCACTTTAATAACATCCGAGGGACATTTCAATGGAGAAAATGGTTACACCATAAATCATACCACATTTACCTATATAAATAGCAATATGTTTGTCAAACTGCACAACTGGCATCCATTTTTCCAACAAAATGTCCGTGGGAGGGTTACCCGAAACCCACTCTCATGGGTCTCGCTTTTATACATCACTGTTTTTTCCAGTAACAGTTATTTTTGACCTCGCTATGATTTGAGCGTCTTAAGGCCATTAACCAGCACTCACTACAAAAACTATTCCAACACAACTGTACATATGGCTAAAGATGGTAATTCAATTTTGCATTTCCTGAACTTTTTTTAACATAATTTGAGGAACTCAAAATAAAGTAAATTACAGGGCACAAATCTCATGTCGGATCAATTTAGCTATATATATTATATGAAATATTTAGATTCATAACATCACAATGGAGTGCATATTTTATGGCAACAAACACTACAAACTCAGGATCGCTTACTAATATCATATTAAATCCCCCTGAAAGCTTTTAAAATTGCAGATACCTTCCATGAAATGAGGTATCTGTTCAAATGTTCTACATCTACTTTTTAATTCCTGAACTGAAATAGTAGTGTGAATATAAATGTGTTTTATGTATGCACAATGCAGAGAACAAGACTGGTTATATTCCCCCAAAAGGTTTACTCATTGATTACACTGATGAACAGAGCGCTAATTGACTCTTCTACTGCAGTGACATGGAGAGTGCAGCTTTTTTAATGAATTACGCATTCCCTTCAGTGGCCTGGGACCCACATGTCTACCTTGTGATCAATCCATCGATGTTGACATTAATGCTTGATAACTCCGATACCTTATGGTGAAAAATGCTTTTAGCATGCTATTAAATTGTACTGTTTCTGAATTGCTGATGTGCACACTCTTTGTCTTCACTATTCCTGAGATTCTATCTCTATATTTTTCTGATGTTAGTTTCCTAAATTTGCAAATATGCGTTTACTATTTTAGACTCAGTCTCCACTTACTTTGAAAAACGTGCGCCTGTGCTCACACATTTCCCTCTAGTACAGATCCTTCTAGATATAGAGGCCCTCATTACAAGTTGGCCATACAGCAGAGTAGTACTTGACCCTTATTAATAGCCAGGGTATCGGTTTTAATGGGACACAAGATTACCAGGAGATTATGCGGATTATGCGGTATTCGTCTTTAGCCCCATTTGCAATGGGGACTAACTTGCAAAAATAAGTATTACCACTCAATTGCTGCATGTTTTTCACCCCTGCTAAAAGCTGTATATGTGATTATAATTACAACAAAAAAAACAAGTTGTCCTTCAGAACAGGAAATCAGACCATTTTATAATAAGGGCACGTTTGTGCTTAGTTCTCATTCAGCAGGATCACTTGTCATAGTGTACATTGGATACACATACAATTTGTGAACTCTTCCTTTGCATTGTGAGCTGGATTTAAGGAACTAAAATACACATGAAAGTGCAATAAGTAAAACAAAGGCCACTACATGTGAACATTTAAGGGCTTTGGGAAATTTTGGAAAGGGAGTGACATGATTTTAAACCTAGCTTTGAAATCAATAAACGATCGCTCTTCAAGGGTTTGATATTGTTGAGGTGCACAGAGATCCTGTTCTCTCTCTTCAAGTGCAGCACTCGTTGTCTGTCACTCCACATAAAGCAGCCATAGTCCCTGCTCCCATGGTCCCATAGAGCGTTTGCTTCTGATACTGTTTGCAATAACTGCTGATTTTTATGGCAATGCTGAAGCCCAGTTCCCTTTATATTCTTTTGACCCCTGTTTTGGTCTCAGAGTCAGTCCACTGCTCTGACCACTCTTGTGGTTTCTTTATTGGCCCATTCGGAGAACAAGAGGCAGGGAGCTTATTCCCTAAGGCAGATGCTTTAAGTGAGAAGGTAGGTTTTCCTGCAAATGTGGAAAACTGGTTCAATAATAGAAGGATTCAAACTCTTAACTGTTGTTTTTTCTCCTGGTGTTAGGTATGTGAGCCCCAAATAGCTTTTTGTTGACTAATGACCCAAAGAAGAGTTGTAGAAGAGGCCCGAAGAAAGAGACTTTCAATGGTACCCCATCTGTTCTCATAAAACAGGTCAAATAAATTGCCTGGAGGAAATTCTGCTAATTACAGCTTATTGCTTCTACATTCTGAACTAAATATACTACTTATGTTTTACATTTTTTCTTTATAAAGGAAGTGGAATCTTACTTTGTAGGCTCTTTCTGTCAGACCCTCATTAGAAGGAGTTACCAGGACAGTTGAACCCAGGATTCCCAGTTCCCCCAGTAATTCCTCTTTTCCTATTGGACCCTCATGGTTCAACACATAATCCACTGGATGTTCTCTGTGTGAGTACCCTTGTATCAGCAACCCCTGGGTGAGGAAAACTGATATGAGCACAAAAATGGGTACGGCAGCGCAAGAAACGAAAAAAGAGAGATTGAAGATAGGATGTTTCGGAATCTTACAGAAACAGTCAATCAAGAATCTAGAGTTTGGACGTCATAGGACCTCTGCTATGCTTACGAGGAAAGTCATCCTTTATGATAGAGGAAACCTCACACACATAATAGTGTCATGGTTCATCATCCACATCCTCTACCCAAACTGGTAGGTCGGTGCCACCAGGTTGGACTGAACCTCCTCGTCGACTTTAAGGAAGGAGGTGGTTCTTAGATAAAAACTACTGGACAAGGCGGGATCCAGACTTATTTAAAATACCTTGGGGTTCCCTTGTATTTCACCTTTATTGCTGAGGACCATAGGTATATCTAAAAACAAAAACGAATGGGCATACAGAGGATTATGGCTCAAACCTGTCTCTTATCTGCCAACAGGTTTCTGCCCATCAATTATAGCCTACCGGGTCTGGGGCATTCTTCAGGGCTAATGGATCCCTTAACTAGTCTCAGTGGCTCTAATAGCCATATAGACAACTATGGTTATAGAAAATAATAAAGAATAGTGCCTGACACAACATTATGGTGCAAATGTGATCAAACGTCATCCTAGTAGTTGACTCCTTCAAATTCTTACCAGCTTGACATCAAAAAGCTTATCAACAGCCAAGTCACAGGTGCAACGTCTCAAGAAGTAAACAATTTTCAATTTTCAGTATGTACTATAACAATAAACAAAACAAACATAAATAATAAAAAATATATATATCTTGCTGACCAAAGGAACTAACTTCTGTCTCCCCCAGAAGAAGAGGAATAAATTAGGATAGGCGATAAACTGAAGAATAGCCAACACCAAAGACACATGTGTATATACAATTGCACCTTCTCACCAATCATGCCCGATTGTCTCCAAACAAGTAAGACAGATGAATAATGCAATCCAAACATCTCATGGAAATATGAACAATACCTTCTTTAGAGAGTTTGTATACTTCTTAAGCAAAGGAACTGCAATGGCTAATTTGGTAGCAACGTATTAAAAAAATGCAAGTCAAGTCATCCAGGCCAATAAAACACAACATAAGAAAAAATAAGTTCAAAGATTCACAAGTCCCATTAGTAGCCACACAGCATTCATTATGGGGGAATTAGGTGTAGTGTGGGAATACAATGGAGTACTGTCACTGTAGGTTCCTGAAACAAAGTAAATGTATCTTTTGCTAACCTATCCTGTTGTGAAAGGAGCAGGGGAACCACAGACGTACTTTCCATAATAATTCCTAAGTGTAGTAATTTTCAACTGTGAAAAATAATCTGCACCAATATGGCTTGTTGATAGCAACAGTTGTGTTCATCAATGGCTTCCCATAGTTGCCACTAAAGTTATAGTAAACAGGTTCAGTCACATGAGGCACAGTATGATAGTAAGAAAAGAATACAGCTGTAACATTAAAATTGGGGGACCAGTGGATGTACTCAATCATATGTTCTACAATTTCTATACCTAAGATTTGGAAATATCTCACAAGTCCTCAGTTTAGACCCATTGTGTCAGTTTATGGTTCTTTACATGTACCTTTGGGTCAATATCTGGCCCTTTTTTTTAAACCCATAGCACAAGAATGGAAATCTTACATTCAAGAAACAATTGTTTTTCTGAACAGACTATCTGAGGTGCCCTCAGATCACATCCAGAACTGGTGGCTCTTTAGTATTGGTGTGAAAGCCTTACAGATCTCCATTCCACATGCATGCTGAAGGGATGGAGGTTGTAAAATTGGCATTCTTACAGGAGGACAGTGTTTGTACTAATACATTTTTTTGGGTGGAGCTGTTACATTTTGGTTTGCATTGCAGTTATTTTCAATGGAGGGACAGATTCTTCTTACAAAAGAATGGCGCATCCATGGGTTTTCCTGGAGCCCCAAGATGGGTCTAAGGAATCTTTTGAGAATAATATTCACATTTTTAACTCCAGAAATCCTGGCATATAATTCACTCATATAAATAAAGTTGATATATCATTTTTGGATGTGTTCTTAATTTTGGAATCTTCTTGCATTCAAACTAAGGTATACAAGAAATCAACAGAGAGAAACAATTGTTTACATTTTTCAGAGTTTCCATCTCGAAACTCTTAAGCCACATTTGCCTTATTCAAATTTTATGCGTTTAAAACGGTTCACTTCAAATCCAGGAGACCTGATTACTAATTTAGATTTTTATAAAATGAGATTTCAAAACACAGGATATCCTCAATCGATATTAGACAATTCTATTCAATGAGTTCATGCTATGGAAAGGGAGACCTTATTGCGAAACATACATAAAGATAAATCTTCGAGGATGATTTCCATGGGTTATTCACTGAAAAACCTTTATGTGTCTTCAATCGTTCAAACACATTTTAATAGTAAATAAGAATTCTGCTGTTGAGAAATTTTCAGGCACTAGAAAATGCTGCAATTGTATCCATTATAATCATGTTATACTTGGCAACACATTTGCACACCCAGAGAATAGAAAAATAAAACTTTCTTTATTGTTTAAAGTGTCCTTGTGGCATTCTGTATGATGGGAAAACACAAAGGAAAATTAAGGCCAGAATTACTGAACATAAAGGCATCATTAAAAAGGAGACTAAGAATTCCAGCATTGCCACACATTGAATTGAACATGGTCATAACATCAGTTGCGATTAATTTAAAATTTTAGATATTGTCAAATGTAATCTTAACACAGACAATAAAAACATTTACTAAGAGAAATGTTTTGGATCAAGAGGTTGGATACCTTACTGCCAAATTAGAAAATTCATGTTTTCTATAAACTTCTAGGGCATGTTATTATAAGAATGTCACTTGCAAAACTGTTTTACCTTTCATGCATGGTCTCAATTCTGTATCCTTCAGCTTCACATTTTCAATATTGCTATTTGCATTCTACAATAGTTCGTATATTTGATGTGAATATATTTGTTTATTGGCTTTTTGTTGCTTTTGAAGGAATAGGTTAAATTGTCATTGAGTTCTTTGCTAATCACAAAGTTTTGGAAATTTACACATGGCAAGTCACTTTCGGGTTCACTTTCAGTTATGTAACATACGTGCACTTATAAGATTCTAGAAAATGCTCACTTCTGGGTTCACGGCAGGCTAAACACTGGACATGCAACACATGCGCACTGATATGATCCTAGATGCACGCACGTCCGCATTTACTTGGGGTTCTTCTGAGCTCACCAGCATGACGAGGAAATATAATTTCTATAACCTTACAGTTTTCATTGTTTGCATGTGGCATTTGAAAGTTCTAAAGAGCACTTAACTTAGGTTTCTTTTTAAACTGGTGAAGGTAGATTAACTGTACTGTCTTTTATATTATTTGACTTCCTATTTATTTTCCTGGTTCTATTTTCATTCTTAGACATTGATGAAGAATGAGGGCTACTGAGACCTTGAATGGTTCAGTATTGTTGAGTTAAGCTTCAATAAAATTAGACTCTACAAGTCAGTGCACATGTGATTTAATGAACACACCGGGAACACTCTAATACTATGAGTAGAATACCATTGTCATTGACACTGTGATTTTTCGTGATGGCATAATACCACAGGTATTAACGTATGTGGAGTGATATTGTCTCATTTGTGTATATTGGTTAATGTGGTGTGGCGTACTGGATCCCACAGCCATGCATAGCTAAATAGTTTATTTACTTGTTTATAATTTCTCCTGATGAAGGGTCAGGTTGACTCAAAATGCATTGGGTTTCACATATTTGAGAGATTATGGTTCAAAGGAATGGACATACTGTCAGAAGAGAACACACTGATTTGAATGAACTTAGTTTATTAAGTATTAGTGATTTATATGTGCAGAATTAGAACTAAATGAATTGAGCCTGCGGGCCTACTTGTGACAGCGCATCTTGAACTGGTTACCAGTTCCTGTTACCAGCAATGGTAACCCTCGTTACATGGTTATGCTTAGCATGCCTGTGATGTCATCTACTTTCTGAAAAGGAGACATGGACGCCACACAAGAAGAGGGGTGTGCTGAGTCCTCCCATGTGCATAAAACCTCTATTGGCCATGCACAAATCAGCAGCTTGACCACAAGGACAGATTTGATGCCAGCACTGAGGTCTGGATCATTCGCAACATGGATTTCACAGTCATTAATGAAGTATTGTCAGGTTCCAATCACAAAAACTGGGTGCTTGCTAATGGGGTAATTTGGTGGAGTGCACCTATCTACCACAGGCTGCACTCTTCGCCAGTGCTGTAGCTATGCCAATGAAGATGCCTGCATGGTGCAGATAGATTCTGGGCATTTATATGTAAGAAAAGCAAGAAGAAAACAAACACCAATCTATCAGCAAGGCAGCCCTGATCTCAACTGTAACACTGGAAGTAAGGTCATCCCAAATATGGTGTTGCAAGCATTCTGCGGAGTCACAGAACTATGCTTGGGATTATGGAACCTTAGTAGGCAGGGACTGAGTCATCCTACTACAAGGGTACTCATAAGCCCAGGACCGACTAACCATTGTGTCTCACTTGCCCTCCTTCTCACTCACAGAGGACTAAGTGATTAGACACCCCAGAACATAACACTCCCAACCCTCGCAGGGATCACGGTTGCAGGACACACCCTTTTGCTCTCACTCTCGTACTAGTCCATAATAAGTTGTGACAGAGACATGAGGTAAGTTTAAATGTTTATTTTAACCATTGTGCACTAGTATGCAGTATACGCGATAGCCACGCTACGTTTCGATGGGCTACATCAACGGCACCCAAGAGCATCTGCACAGCTTTGATAACTGGAGGAGCCCACACTTTCTTTTCCTTTTATTTGGGGAGGGTTTTCTGTGTGAAAGTACATTGTGGCACAAAGCAAAATATATCTGTAGAGTAACATGCGCAAAGTAGAGGAAAACCAACAATGGGCCTGTACTGGACTTATGACACCCTCCCTCTTGGTCAGGACAGTAGCACTGAATGACGACAGAAATCAAATCATAAGCAGAACCAAAGTGCAAAAGCAATTGCCGGTCAAGATTGTCTCAAAAATTGCATTGCTGAATGAGATGGAACTTTTGTGTACAAAAATATATCCAATTACAGCGTATCGCGTAGGACCCAGGATGTAAGATGCCAAATGGAACAACATTGATTCCAGTAAAAATTTCCAAACCCTCCAAATTGGAAATAACTGCCATTCAATTGAGTAGTTCAAAATCCAGGGCAGCATGAGATGGGGTAGCCAGGCAGATATCTAGGGCCCACTGAAAGGGGCACCGGATACAATGAAACACAGGTTGCACACAGGTGAAGTAGGCGTATCTCAAGGTCAGACAAAATTCGGCATCTAATGCATCTAGAGGCACCATTCCCAAAAATTGTAGCATCAGCTCACAGTATAGCTGCAGTGATGCCTCTCCGGGCAGGACCACAGATGGAGCAGCCATTGCGGGATAAAATTAACAGCATGATGATGCCAAAAACCAAGAAGAGGAGCAGCGGGAACCCACCAAATATGCTGGAAAAAATAGAATGTATAACAGCTGGTATCATTCCGTAAACAGTTTGAAAAGAATTCACGAGGCCCGAGCCCACGAGTTAAAAAGAGTGTGCCAGGCCCATGGTAACAGACGCATTAAATATTTGATGTATCAATTCCCCAAAATGCAGGAGGAGATTTGTATTCAGTAAGGATTGTATTTCACTAGACGTTCTCGCCACCTGCAATTCGGAGGTTTCATGTGCTAAACTGAGAGCCACTTCTTGTTGAAACAATAGTGCCTTGAGTCTGCTTAGCTTATGGAAATCTGTTTTCAGGGTCGGAAAGGAAGGCCACAACATGCGATCTATACTACCATGTGGAGGGGGAAACAGGATGTTATTGCAACAAGTAACTAACTGGAAAACAGCCACTACGTACAGGATTCCCGCCCGCAGACTGCAGCAGCCATAATTATTAAGAGCAAGATAACTGCCATTTGAAAGCAATGTGATGGTGTTAATAATTGCAGAAACCGGAGTTCCTTTCAAATACCATGCCGATTAGGTGCAGAAACATTACAGGCACCATGGATTTTTACATGTTGACTGACAAGGGAATGTCCAGCAGTGGAAACACACATTTCTCCAGTTAGAAAAACATCTCTATCAGCCCATTGACAACAATATATAAAAGGCAGGGACCATAACTCATGTATGTAACTTCTCCCAAGGGGTTCATATCTGCCTATAGTGAAGTGTTTCATGCAGGCAGTTTATTGAAATATCGGGATGGGCAACAAGATAACCCCGCATATTAACCAATCCTCTGAAAGAGTTTCCGCTACAGTGAAGGGAAGTTGTTCAAGTTTTTCTATAAGTAGAATGGTATAACACGCATCTTTCATAGCCATTAATTGCTGTTTACTTGTTAAATTGAATGGTAAGAACAATGCACTACAATTTAGATAATGCCAAGTAACACACCCATTTTTCAGTGCTTGCAGTGTCCATCCAAATTGCATAACCGATCTAAGTTAAGGTTGACCATGATACAAGGTAGTCACTTCATTTTGCAAAATATAAATGACAGAAGACACAATATTATCTAAAGTCTAAATAAGAGACAATAACGTATCAATGCTGTTCTCGACAACAGCAAGCACTTGTCTAAATTATCCTGATCAATTTGGCGTAAATGCACAGCAGCTTCCATTTGTGACAATTTCCAAAACTCATTATATACAGCATAAACAAATCATTTTGAATAAGGTGATTTTGGACCCAAAAGGAAATCAGAAAGGTTTATGTCTTCCGATAGAAGTGAAAGATGCTGTTTCACGGCAGACAATGTCGAATGTTCTAACTATTGTTCACATAATTTACCTACAGAAGAAGTGGTAACAGTGTTGGAATGTAAGAAACGTGGATCAGGTCAATTAATGTAAACTCTGAAGTAGTGTTCACGAAAGAAGAATGACAAACATTTGTATTCAGAGGCCATAATGACCATCCATATGGGGATATAGAAGAGTAGTTAAATGTACCATTTTGTTTCATATTATTTAGTAGGTATGCAGTATAATTGGTATATGATTGAAAATTGTTAAATAGGGCCAAGGACGGAATAGTTGGAAGATTCAATTCTTTAATATTAGCCAACCCCAGACAAGCAGTCTGTTGGACTGTGTCAGCAAGAAAAATAATTTGAGCAGGTATCAGACTTGCATGGACTAAAGATTCAATACCTTGGACCTGCCATGACCTAGTATCCCTACTGATTTCGGATCGATATTGTCTTTCCAATAACCGTATCCTTTTAGAGCTAAGATGTCAATAAAATGAGATGCATAAATTAACTTGATCTGAGTGAGCATTTATTGTTTTGAAAGAATGGAAGCCAATTTATAATAATATGATACCATATCCGAAAGATTATAACTGGTAAAATAAGTGCACTTTTTTTTTGTGTGTTGGAACTACCCTGAGATGGAGTTGGGCAATGTTCCCATTGAGTATAGGTAAAGTGGGGACGTTGTCCATTTGATCTGTGCAGAAAATGAGGACCCTAATGTTGCTAACAGACTAAATCGGCATAGTTAGCAGAATGCAGATATAAGCCTCTGCATCAAAAACAGTGTAATATTGCACTTCGGAAAACATAAAATCCACAGCGCTTACATACCAATCATCTAATTGCACCCCAGGTATTCTCACATCGCCTATAGAAACACAGAAAACATATGGAATCTGCAAGTTCTCGGTAGGAACAAATACATCGAATGGGACTTTATCCTATACAATTCCATCAGTGAGTGGGGCCACAGAAATGTTCACAAGGGACTGGTCTCTATTCATTTTATGCGAGGATGAATGTGGGGCCCACACCCCGTCAATAAGTTCTGCAGCAGTACGTTCCGGAAGGTAGTGGCCATTAATCAAAAGGAAAAAAAACATCACAAATCCAATCCACATGAAAAGAAATACCATGGAAAACACGATCCAGATATACATCCAAGGCAGAATCAAATCAGTGAATTTAACCAAGATCTAAACACACAAATCATCACTGGTGGTGTTCAGAAATCTGAAAACAACGAAGATATGTCAGATGAAAAAATGTCTTGATCGATAGAGTAACCAGGAGAAATAACTGAGGCTGGTAATCTGGAGTTGGATTTGGGACTTGAATTCCCGTAGAGGACTCAAGGGGTGGACCAGAATAAATAATTTTCATTGTGGAAGGTGTAAAAGCTAAAGCAGATATCAGGTCAACTGAAGGCTCGACATGCCCCTTCGGCAGCTGGGGAGAATAAAAAAGAACGGAGCTCACAGGCTTTAAAGGAATATTCCGTTCTGGGACACCTCAAGGCATACTATATAGTATTGGCCATATGGTGTAACTTGACATGTTCAACCGAAACAAAGCAACTTTCTTTGTATCCAGGCCGAGGAGGTAAAATCACAGTTCAGGTACCCTGGAGACCAAGCACTGTTACAGGAGCCCGGTAGGAGGGACTGAATTCCTTCTAGATTGCCACCTATTCCCGAACCAGATCACCAACTTTAGGGAGCCAGCCTGAAACAGGAATCAGAACTGCTGCTTCTTCAGGCAAAGTCGATGGCAAATGACATTTTGCCAGTGTATCACAACACTATTGTAGATCCTGTGGGACAGCACAGTGGTTATCTATATCAAATGTTGCATCAGCCGCCACAACACCTTCAAGGTCTAGAACAAACATTTTGATTCCAAAAAGCATTTTGTACAGTGTCCGCCCACCTAGAGATCTTCTTGGGAGATTATTGAGAGCACGTTTAATCCAATAAAGGTGAGTTAACCAGCCATGGTCCGTTCCTAATACCCTTGCTGTCAAAGTTTGCTTTAAGACACGGTTCATCTGTTCCACTATAGAATTGTCCTCGGGCTGATATAGAGACAAGAAATGCACCTGCACTCCCATAGACTTCATCGAATCACAGTAAGCCTTAGAGGCAAAAGTCGGACTTTGAACAGAATGGAAAGTGCCACAGGTATAAGTCCTAACAAAGACATGAAAATCCTTTATAACAGTGCGAGTGTCAGCAGAGCACTGCGGCCAAACCCAGAGGAGCCTGGTGCAAGAATCCACTGCAACCAAATATATTTGAATGCAGTGTTTGATTTTAAAGGACTGCAATGATCAAGGTAAATACAACCAAAAGGATGATTAGAATTAAACAAATGGGTTTGTGGTAGACACGACACAGTGGAACTCTTAATGTGTTGACAAACATCACAATAAAGGACATATTTGCGAGTTTGTTGGTATAAACAGTGCCACCAATAGCGTTGCTGTAAAAGAGAAACAGTAGCCACAACACCAGCGTGAGCAGAAGCCATGCCTTCATAAGGGGAAACATCCATTACAATGCAGGCATTACAACGCAATGCCTTTACAATGCAGCCAATACAACGCAAGTTCCATTACAATGCATGATATTACAACTCATGCCATTACAACACATATGCCTCGCTAACCAGTACCTTCCCTGAGGTATGCACCCGACGGTGTTAGAATAGTAATTTATATTGTAACGGTACATGCTTTGTAAAAGTAAGCTTTGTAATAGTTTGCATTGTAACGTCATACATCCCTTCATGAGCGGCCACAGTAAGAGAATGTCTGCGGTGAAAGTTGGGAATCAAGCAATCACTAACTGTAGGAATAGAAACATAAGAAACTTTGTTAGTAGTTAACTAATAAGTATAGCATTAAGGGAAACGTTGTGGAAAAGGAGTACCCTCCTTGGTCGCGGCAATAGCCGCTAAAATGTAATTGTCAATTTTAGTCATAGAACAAGTAACAGCGGCTACTCTAACTGTGGCTACTGCAGATTTGGCTGCCTCATCAGCCAATGAATTACCAACAGCGTGTGTTTCTGCACATTGATGTCCTAACGTATGGACATCATGTAAGGGTCAAGCGTGCCTTAAGGGCAGCCACCCAAACCTAAATTGTTTTATGCTTGATCATGCTACCTTTAGAATCCCTAAAATTGTTTTGTTCCCATAATAACAAACTGTCATTAAAAGACTATGGGCCACATCCATCAAGCGAAAAACCGGTCGCAAAGGGGTTTGCATCACCCAAATGCGAAAATTGCAATTTGAGAAATCGCTAAAATAGCGATTACTTAATTGCGATTGCATTTAGGGAATCGCAAATTGTGATTCTCTGAATGCAATGCATGATGAAATCGCAAATAGCCATTTCGCAAATAGGGGTCGCAAATTACCATCAATTTGAACTTGATGGTAATTTGCAAACATTTTGAAAAATGCACTAAAATTTCTGGTTACACAAACACATGCCCTTAGGGCATGTGTGTGCGCAACATGTGTTCACATTACAATTTCAGAGGTGCAACAGGGTGTCCTTTTGGCACCCTTGCACCCTTGAAATTGCAGCGCAATTTGCGAGAACCTATTGGGTACTCGCAAATTGCACATGCATCTCCCATTCATTCCTATGGGCCTGTAGGTCATAGGAATGAATGAGAAGCCATTCCTTAATTGCGACTGAGTCACAATTAAGGAATGTTTAGGAATCACTGTTTTTTTTTTAGCAATTCCTACATGCATAGGCTTTTACGATTCCTTAATTGCGATTCCTTAATAATCGCAATTAAGGAATCGCAAGGGCCTACCTTGATGCATGTGCATCTACATGCAGTAAAAAGAATCACACACAACAAGGGTTGGCAATTCAGGACCAGCATATTCAATAGCTGAGAGGAGTGCACGTTATTCAGCCAACTGGGCCGTGCAGTCTCCAAAAAACTGCGCGTGCACCAAGGTGGATGTAAAAACTCCATTTGTCATTGTACCAATAACAATAGCACAAACTGCTAAAAAAGCCTGCTTAGAATCAATGGCTGGTTGTGCCGAACCATCAGTGTAAATGAGATATTTGTACTCATCCAGCAGAAGGACCAAAGAAGGTGAACATTCTCATACTAAAGAAATTCTTGTGTTTGCAAAGAGGGGTCAAAACCAAATCTGATATCAACGGACGTCAATGACATAGCCCATTGAATCAAACGAGGATGAATAGCTTTAGAATTAAGGACACTGGGTTTTGTAACCGTCTCTAAAGCGGGAATCGGAAAAGGGGCAAAAATGTGTTTACCTTGTGCCAGATAGAGTTCTTTCAGAACAGCCATCTGCACAGCAGTGAGAATTCTTTCAGTAGAAAAGAAACATAATTCTGAAGGAGTATACAGATGCAATTTATAAGCGACTGGGACTGTGTCACACTCATTTAAAGTCACATAAGTGAAACCGATCTCTCCAGGAAGACTCTGGATGACCAAAGTCGAAGTATTTAATCAAGTTTGTAAGTCCTGCGTTGCAAGTAAATCAGACCGCAAAGCATGCAGGACTGTGGTGTATTCCAGAAGCCAAGAGGAAGCACAAAAGTAGGGGTGTATCGAACTATAAAGAGGTTCGATACGCTGAGCATAGTCAAGAATGTAAGTCCTGCCAAAGTTCAAAAAACCTAGCCGTGACTGTAATTTTTTGCAGGTGGATGAAGGTTGCAATTGAGAATATTTCTCCCAAAAATGGGGGGCGAAACCCCTACCCTCATTGTTCAATTCATAGCCATGAAAGAGAACAGCCAGAAACGCAACTTGTGATTTCACAAAATTGAATTCGTAGCCTAGAGCTGCAAATCGTGTAATGATGAGATTGTGCAGGATGAGGATACAATTCATCGTCCATCAGGTATATGCCATAAACATAAGAAAACCCATCAGGGTAAATTTCATTCAAAGGCGACACAATATGTGCCGCAAAAACACCGGGCGTATTCATATACCCCATAGGCAATCTTGCATAGGGTCTCTGATTGCCGAGGGCGCTGAATGCGGACAAGTCCCGGCTCTCAGGAGCCAGGTTGTGACTAAAAAAGGCAATTGGAAATATCCAAAGTTCTTTTAAATCTTTTACGTAAAATATTATTCATCAATGCTGTACTATGCGTGTTTTGCACTGCATAAGTGTGGGTGTGACTATTGAAATGTCCATAATACAAAAGTATGCATTATGAACTGTCAAGTTTCAAAACCGGAAAGAGAGGGCTATTCATCGCAGAGACACAGGGTTCAATCACACCCTGATACTCCAATTGAGTCAGAATCTCCTTAACAGACACCTTTGTGCCATGTTTAATTGGATATTGTGGCTCTGGCTGAGGAACAAAGTGAACAGGCTCAACGACAAGCAAGAACAAAGGGGGGAGTGCAATCGACCTCCAACAAAAAAATGACAAAAGAAGACGTCAAGTTGTCCCAAAAAATTGCATTTATGGTGCGCTTAATGTCACCTTCAATCTGAATTTCAATGTGATAAAGTCTACCAGGTAGTGCTACGGGGGTGCCACCAGTTTCAACAGTGACAAAGGTATCAGTTGCTTTCGCCTCCAGAATTGGGTGGATTGTCTGGCCCACTAGGGTAACTTCCGCTGTGCTGTGGAGAAGAGTCACCGCCCAACTCCTGTCCAGGACGAGCGTTCTCACCATCTGGGGCATATTTCGCTGTCAGTGCTGCAGCTTTTTTCTTCTGGAAGAGGGTTCTATATGGAGGTGGCTCCTCTCTCTTGGCCTTCACGTCAAAAGAGCACTGCTGGTCCCACTGGGGTTGCGTGGACTCGCCTTGTCTGCAATCTTGCCGTCCTCCCGGTCGTACTGTTGATCAGATGATTCCTGACAGGCAGGAGGAGAGCAAGGATCAGGAACCTGAAGCCTCTCCAGAGTTTTAATCTTAGAGCTATAACGTAAATCATCTCTATGTTCAGAAGAGTCCATTGGTGGCAAACCACCACGATACCTAGGTTTCTGTTGCTGCTTATTTTTGTCCCATGTCTGCTTATGAAAAACTGGATGTCCCTCCTATGCAGGAGGGGGCTTGTCCTGAGACTGAGCGGGAGGTCTAACCCCCAAATTATTGTATCCCAAGGACATCAGCAATAATAATTGACAACTCATGTTTCCGATCAAGGTCAGGCAACCCCAAAAGGTGTTGACAAACCATCAAAGCCGATGCTTCACCTTTAACATTAGAAAGAATCATTCCGGAGACTACAGGAAAAATGACCAATAATTTCATCCCCAGATCTAGGGCAGGTCCTGCCTCATGTTCATCCTGTAGCGGTTTAATAATGCTCGAAGACGCTCATGGAGGGGGTGGCCTAACACTGAGTCAAACACCTTCCCGCAGGTGTTGCAGTCTGCCAACGGAGGAATCAGACCACTAGGCAAGCACATAGTAAGGATCCTATGCTTTTCAACAGGACCCGTAAAAGTTAATACTGCATCAAGCTGTTCAATCTTCTGAGCAATCCAAAACAGGAAGTCCTCATGATTTGGTGGATGTTAGCCTATCACCAAATTAATCATAATGGGGCTAATCACAAGACCTCCACCATGTGCAGCCTGCACCAGAGGCACAGCCCCAGGTGAAGCCACTAGAAAAGCACACACAATAAATTGGATCAGGCAGCCATAAAGAAGAGAAACCTGACCATACAACAAACAAACTTCCACTGCCAAATTCACATTAAGATAATTAGGATGCGGAGTAAAGCAGGCCAAAACAGACCAAGTGGCCCCATAAATACTCAAGTGGCCCATACGAACAAAGGAAATAGGATAGGTAGGGTGCCATTAAACCAAATCTGGTGCTCCCAGGCAGTAAGAGGAACTTCACCACAAAGGGCAATAAGCTGCCAGAACAGCGGCAGGAGTATAAGTGTGGAAGGAATTGCATTCGCATCCACTGATGAAAATGTAACCCAGGAATTGAAGACTTCGAAACGATACGTAGGATCCGGTTCGACTACAAAAACAACAGGAGACCCCGCTTTGGGGACTCCGTGCTCCAACAAATGTTGAGTAAGTGCAGTATGGCCATGAGCTGGAATCAGAATCGGCTGTGCTATCACTGAAAGACAATGGAAACAAACGGTTGAACAAAATGGGTCGAAAACCTTTTAAACTTCAAGCTTGAAAGACCTACAGCAATAGGTGAACCCTGAAAACTGAGGAGGCAAAGCCCTTCCACCATGGATGTCCCCGAAAAACAGTGTAAGGTTATTGTGGACAAGCACAAGCGCTACTCAGGGGTCCCGTAAACAAGTTCTAGACCAAGCTTTGGTGGTGCCATGTTGCAGGGATTCGGCGGAGTCACAGAACTATGCTTGGGAGTATGGAACCTTAGTAGGCAGGGACTGAGTCATCCTACCACCTGAGTACCATGAGCCCGGGCCTGACTATCTATAGTGTCTCACTTGCCCTCCTACTAACACGCAGAGGAGCAAGTGATTAGACACCCCACAATACAACACTCCTGACCGTCTCAGGAATCACGGCTGCAGGATGCATCCGTTCACTCTCACACTTGTACTAGTCCACAATAAGTTCTGACAGAGATACGGGGAAAGTTTATAATGTTTATTTTAACTTTTGTGCTGCAGTATATGTGCCACAACAAGTAGGAAAATGCCTCACACAAATACAGTTAGCTTAGCAAGTAGTCCGTAAATCATAAATGGAGCTGTCATTATATACAACAGTGTAGCCTAACCTCCCTCCCTTCTACAGAAGCAAATGATTATATATCAGAAGATCTCTAGGTGTTAGCAGCAGACCCTATACCTCAGTATACACAGATGAACGTTCTACATCTCAGATGCTGTCACAATCTTTTCCCTGGAAAGGTCCCTCTCCAAGTGTGTGTTACCTATCTTTGCATACATATATGACACAAAGTCTGTGTTCCCAAACAGCAGCTGCAATTACCGGTTTTGTCTAGGTGCTAGGGCCTGAACAGAACAGAAAAACAAGGAGCATTGTTGTTCAATCTTTTCTACATGTTCAGACTAAATCCCAGGAAAGAACAGAACGCAAAAACCACAGCGTGTTCTATGTGAATGTACATTGTGGCACAAAGCAAAATATATCTGTAGAGTAACGTGCGCAAAGCAGAGTACAGTCTGCAACGTGCTCATGCTAACATAGGGAGAACGACTATGGGTCTGTACAGGGCTTTTGACAATGGCACTATGCATGGTATTATGATGACAGTGCCAAGTCCAACGCCCACCAGAGCCACAGCACCTAGGTTTGTTCTAGATCTTGTACCAAAGAATATGTGAGGCCTAAATATGGATGTGTCATAAATAATGTTTCCTTTCCTTGTAGTCAAATCACTCATCTTGACAGAAACCACCGCTGCACAGATGGCAGTCTAGATGCCTCAACTGTTTCCAGTGACCGCATTATTGTAATGTTTGATTCTGTTAAGTGATATCATTCCATTCCTTTATATTACCCATTGAAATAAATACTGAGATATTTATTATGAAGATAAAAAACAATTTATTTGCAGCAGTATATGACTGTTAGCCTCAGAAGGTTCTAGTTCACTCTCGCCTCCTTCCTTTAACATCTCTTCAAAACTATAAGTTCTGCAAACCTTTCGCACATCATTTCATCACTCATCTTACCTTTATTCATTTCTGCAGTACATTTATACATATGGCGGTGCTTGACTTATGCTACTGATTGACATATTGGAATCGTCACCCCCTCCCCACAAACCCGACTGATTATGTGTGCGCTACTTGCATTTGGTTGAATTCAAATTATGTTAATTTCCTTGTTGAACTCCAGCTGTTATGTAATCAACATACAAGTTGGGTTCCTCTGCATGAGCCCGAAATCTGTGTTTTCTTCTTTTTAACTGTGACCATGGAAATGCTTCCGGGCACTGCGCCTGAAATGGAAGTCATTCAGGTTAAAATTAACCAGCCCACAGTATTTCCTTATCTGCCTGCACCTGGTGTGCCAGTGCCAAAAAGCTGCATGTAAAGTATATATGTTTTCAAGAACATCTGTAGACGCCACATACTCCATCTTAATAGTACCTAAACTTATTTTTTTAGGGATTAAGTTATTCATGTTTATATTGAAAAAATAGAAGTGCTTTTTCATCAAGAGCGAGTCACTATTCATGTTCATGTGCACATTATTAATGTAGCACTGACCCACAACTGAGCTCAAAAGACAACAAAATTGCTATCATTTTTATGTGATGGTCATTATTTGCATAAAGATGTGGCCTGGCTGCTAAAGCATATTCCATTTGATAGGTTTGTGATACTTAATAATAATTGAAACATTTAATTTAAATGTCTGTTTAGGTTTGCTGTCAAGGCTTCCGCCCCAGGTTGGTCAGTAACTTGAGGATAAAATATTGAGTGTGAAACAACAAAAAATCCGTGGGTCTACGAACCTTAAACTAATACTCCTAAACCACGAGAGCAAATGCTAATAGTGACTACAAAAGTCCTCTTAAAGAGGACGGAGTCCCATCACCCACCATGGTGGCATGCCTCATCATCTGGGGCCTCCTGTTAACCACAACCTGGTGTGGTTAACGAGCTACAACTCCTGAGGGAACTAAGGAAGGAGGAGCTCACGGATGTTTTAAGGATCTAAATAACCTATTGAGGCTAAATAAAACAGAGACTAAAGCTGCCCTTAGTGTGGTGTGGTGAGGTGAACTAACATAGAAAGTGCAGAGTGAGTGCAAAAGAATCTATTTAAAATTGAGTATCCAGCGAAAAATATGTTTAATCAGTATCTTTGGGTGTCAAAAAATAAAACACAAGTGGTCAACATGTTTCAGCCATTATTAATCACAAGATTGTGATCGGGGCTTTCATCAGGACCATATGCTACTCCTGCAACATTGAGCAATGTCAAATGAAGACAAAAAATGCAACTACAAGACAACAAAACGATACCTCCAGCAGGTGTAACCACTCAGTCTTTGGAAAGTGGGGCTGCAGGGGTTCTTAATGAAGTACCTGTAAGCAAGTCATTCTATCTAGTGTAGGTTTAGGAACACTAGGTTCAAGTAAGGCCTCGCGATTGTTATTCGAGGCCCGTTTGTAGGATTGACTAACCAAGCGGGGAGGATAGTTCCTTGCTCTGAGGTTTTTAGATAAGGAATCCGCATGGGTCCTGAAAGTCTCAGTATCGGAGCAATTCCGTCTAATCCTCAGAAACTGCGTAACCACCTTCTGTACCCAGTCCAGTTCCATTCAAAAAAGCATACGCAAACATTGGCGTATACTTAATGTGGGCCTTGATCAATTACCTTTACCTTTGTTCTCTTTCAAAAGGAGCACTAATCTACGAGATACACAGCTATCACCAACACACTCTGGAACTTGCCTCCAGTACAGGGACACTTTGCGTGTGGTGGCTGCGCGGTGTGTGCACAGACCTCACACTCTACGGAAGTTGATCTAGGCCTCAGCAAACCCTGGAGACAGCTCAAACATACTAATTGCAACAGCGAGAAAGTAATTTACCTGATCACTTGCCCCTGCAAGAAAAGATACGTGGGGATGACGACCAGAAAAGTGAAGCTCAGAATCATGGAACACAAGAGCACCATAAGATGTAGAAAACAAGCGACCCGGCTCACCAATCATTTCTTGGAATTCAAACATCAACCTGATGACATGAAGTGGACTATTCTTGAGCAACCCTTCATCCCTCCGCATATTACCGATGTGTCATCTTTTTTGTTCAAATGTGAACAACGGTGGGTTTTCAGAATTCACAGCGATACGAGGGGCCTGAATGAAACTATCCCATGGACCTCATTCCGCTGAAATAGGGTTGTAATCTTGCCCCCGTCGGATGACATTGTAGTGGCAGCTCACTCAACTTTTTGACCACTCCTTACGCGGCATTTATTATTATTTTTTCATTGGGTATGCGCCATCTTAGCATATACCATTGGGCATTTTGTACTAAACATTCCCTCTTAGTAAGGTAGTGGCACCATCTATCGATGCACAACATGCCCCCTTTCCAGTTACTTCGCCCTATTTGTTTTTGTAATCACAGCTGAGGTCTTTCCCTTTCTGCTTTTCTTTCAAGGATGTAGACACATATACAGCAATTACAAAACATACATTACTTTTATCTGACTCTTCTGCCTTTATGAGCATCTCACTATCAGTGTATCCTTCGACGCGTTCCGCTTGATGGATGTCAAGTAACAGCTACTCTTAGACATTGCTTCTTTTATTTTTACATCATGACACACGCATTTGTGTTCCCATGCGTTCTGTTCACCTGCGCTTGATTCTCGAGCGGTGAACTGTTCTAGATATTTCAATCCGCTTCATACAACTTTGTACGTTCAGTCACTCATCATTTGCAGTTATAGCAGATCTGGTGTTTCAACGATGTTATACACTACATAGCAATGTCGTGACTACATCTCCCATGAGGCCCGGTCTATAGGGTGAGTCTCGCGAGACATCGGACATTGTCTGCTGTTTTGGTCCCGCCCGTTCTGATCATTTCCGGGTTAAGATCGACTTTATCTAACGGAGGTAGAGGCGGCGAAAGTACCGCAAGGGACAACCAGGAAGACCACCTGGAGTAGCGACGGAGAGGTAGGCGGCCTGATGTTTAGCCTCTCACTAAATATCCAGAGACTTTATTTTGTCATCTCACTCCTTCTGGCTGGACAGCACGCCCTTCCCTGAAGAGTTTAGGACGCTTTTCTATGCAGGAAAAGTTTTTTGCACAAGGGGTACTAACTGCTCGACTAATTTCTGTCTATTTGGTATGCTAAATGTTATCGTGACCTTGATTTATCACGAGTGCGTTTTTTGAGATTGGTGTGTATCTTACATCACTCTGAGAGTTGTGTTTCTTTCAACTTTAAGGGGTATTATCGTTTCATAATGCACAATTATGAGCACGAGATCAGTTGAGCTCACATAGTCCCTAGTTCCCGTTTTTCCAGTTCTGTAAACGCAGGGCCCTTATGCCTGCCCTTGTGTGTTTTGGTTTCTGACTCATTGCTTTAAGCTACACTTGTTTATGACTGAGTGTGCTCGCTTCACACCAACTAGCAGTATATATTCACATTGTGCTTATGTACTCCCAGGCGTTTAGGAGCTTGAATTTCTCGAGTTGGCCCTTCCATTTTTGTTTCTATACTGAAGACAGAGTATGTACAAGATAGGTTGTGTGACACACATGCGCTTGAGCTATTTTTTAATAAGACTGGTTTTACAGATCTCTTTACCAGTGTTGATACCTTGTTCTATACTAGGTTTTTTTATTGTTATTTACAGAGCGCTGCTTCACGCCCTGAGTTGTCACCAGGAGCGTTGATGCACATTCCCAATCTACGACGGGTAAGCTGACCGGTGGCATACCTTCTGGTATCCACTGCTATCATCAACTTATTCTCCTAAACCCATTTTTCCGTGCTACATTGACTATTGCTTGCTGTATGTTGTTCTTGTATTGCTTACAGGTACTACATTAAGAACCCCTGCAGCCCCACTTTCCAAAGACTGAGTGGTTACGCCTGCTGGAGGTATCGTTTTGTTGTCTTGTAGTTGCATTTTTTGACTTCATTTGACATTGCTCAATGTTGCAGGAGTAGCATATGGTCCTGATGAAAGCCCCGATCACAATCTTGTGATTAATAATGGCTGAAACATGTTGACCACTTGTGTTTTATTTTTTGACACCCAACGATACTGATTAAACATATTTTTCGCTGGATAGTCAATTTTAAATAGATTCTTTTGCACTCACTCTGCACTTTCTATGTTAGTTCACCTCACCACACCACATTGAGGGCAGCTTTAGTCTCTGTTTTATTTAGCCTCAATAGGTTATTTAGATCCTTAAAACATCCGTGAGCTCCTCCTTCCTTAGTTCCCTCAGGAGTTGTAGCTCGTTAACCACACCAGGTTGTGGTTAACAGGAGGCCCCAGATGATGAAGCATGCCACCATGGTGGTGATGGGACTCCGTCCTCTTTAAGAGGACTTTTGTAGTCACTATTAGCATTTGCTCTCGTGGTTTAGGAGTATTAGTTTAAGGTTCGTAGACCCACGGATTTTTTGTTGTTTCATGTTATAGATATGTGTGGGGATTCTTTCCGTGCTGGTCTTTAAACTTTCCCTCTGACCCTCGTACTTTACCGGTATTTTTTGTAAAATATTGAGGCCAGAGTTATTGATTCCAGCTTCTATCTTCACACTAGTTACCCAGGCATTATGAGTCCCGTATCCAGAATGTGAAATAACAGGACAAACCCCGAATTTCCAGGTCCATTGCTTGCACGCTGTTTCTTATTTTGGGCTTTTTCCTCTTAATATATTCATTCCTCTTGACATCAGCAGAAGAAAAATGTGCACGGAAGCTCATTTGGTTTTACAATTTACATTCTGACCCCGGCTAAATCTTAGAATGATGCGAGGTGTTATCCTGATGTAGATACCACTCTGCATAACTCACCAAGAGAGATTTAATGTGCTAATGTATTTCAGGAAAATCAGGGCTTAAAATGGAGAAATGCAAAGTTATAACACTTTTTACTTGAAAATACTGCACTTACTACCCATAGATTGTAGTTTTATGCACATGGGGCCAGACGTACGACCCACCAATTTGCGAGTCGCAAATTGGTATGCACAACAGTGTTTGAGACACTGTTTGCGATTCCCAATGGGGTCACAAATTGCATGCCTCATGCATATTAATGAGGCTGTCGCGTATTGCGACCCGATTGGGAATGGCTGGCACACCCAGGGATGGTGGCCTGCTGGGTTCAGCAGACCACCATGTCTGGGACTGCTTTTAAATAAAGCATTTTTTTTTTTTAATGTAGTCTATTTTCCTTAAAAGAAAACGGGATGCATTCAAGAAATAAAAATGAAACTTTTTCAGTTTATTTTTTTAAGGGCAGGCAGTGGTCCCTGGGACCACTGCCACCCCTTAAAAAATATTTTTAGAGCCACTCACAAAAAGGAAGGGGTACCTTGGGGACCCCTTCCTATTTGCGAGTGGTTTACCACCCTTCTGCAGTCGCAGAACAGTCATACATAGCTTCAGGAGTCACCTAATTTGTGAGTTGCAAATTGATTTGCGACTTGCAAAATAGGATTAGTAGACGAGCCACACATTTTTTGTGGTCGCAAACGGGTCTAAAACCCATTTGTGCCCGCAAAAAATATTAGTACATCTGGCCCGCGGTCTTTCACTAAGAGCGGGCCACTTAGAGCATCGCACTGCAGTATACAAAAAAGTGATGGATGTGATGTTTTAATTAATTTTAGCCACTGATAATTACTCAGGGCCACATCCCAGTCCATCGTTATTTCGCACACCATGCCACCTCAGTTTGGACGCGTGGCTGAGATTAATTCAAGCGTCCCACCCATCCTTTTTTTTGTATATGTTTTTTGTATACTTCACTAGTGAACTGCGGCACCTAACCTATTGTGCACCCACAACAGTGAGAGTGTAAACATGACTTCAGGCCTACGATTGTTGTCTGACTGTGACAGTTTAAAAACTGCAGCCAGACCTGTCAAAATAAACCTTGCATTTAAATATTAATGTTAACCCTTAAAGCACATTAGGCAGGGAGCATAATATTTAAAAATAAGTCATATGGAAAATTAACCCTTAGATTGAATAACAACTAAAAGCTATTTTCACTGTAGCAAGGCTGCTTGTTCCATACATGTAAGAAAGTCATCCCTTTTGCCCTGTTCATCCCCATTCTGTTTGACTGATACTGATGTCAACTGATTCTAAGTGTGCCCTGGGCTCTGCCAACCAGGACCAGGGCCAGTGCTCTGATGAAGAAGGTACATGGTATTTAGGTATAATTACAATTGGCAATGACAGACCCCTGTAAGTTCCTAGTGTATAATAAGGCAAGGGGGATTCAAACTACCTATAAGTCCCAGTATACTATAAGGCAGGGGTGTTTAGAGACCCAGTAGATTTCTTGTACTGAAGTGTGCACTACTGTGTTGCCTGCTCTAATTTCTTATGACAAGTCTTCTTTGCAGACTGTCTTTAAAACAAAATTATATTCCACATTCGACTTTGGAATTATTGGTACTTCCAGAGTTGTAATCTACCTTATTTTACATATATGTCACCTCTATGGTCTCCCCTAGGTGCCCGAGGGATAGGGTGCTGTGTAACTATAAGCAGGGACATTATAAAATATGTTTTATATGCCCTGGTGAGGTACAAACTGCCAATTTAATTTATACCGTTGCTCTGATGGGGGAGCTCTGCAGCTGCAAAGAACAGGCCAGGCCGGTAACTGGACACATCAAACTGGGCTTCAAAGAGAGCAGGGCAGTAAGGAATGCCAGCCAGGCCTACCCCCTCTTCCTGTACCCCCAGCCAGATGGCATCCCTGGTAATGACATTTTCAGAAGGTCTGGAGGGGGAGTGTTAATGGAAATAAGCTCCACCAGTAGGTTAGTTCAGCCAGCTCTTACTCCAAAGGACAGAAAATGTGCAGTGCACTGTGGGAAAGAATATGCCACACTTTGAAGGAAGCTGACGTACTTTTGGGTTGCGCCCCCAGCACTTCATTGGACAGGTGTGCCCCCTGCTTGTCGCTCCAGATCATTGAATAAATATGTAAGAGCTGCATAGCAACTCGGATTTGCTGCCTGAAATTAAAAGAAGAAGGACTGCCCTGCTGGAACCTTGGTCTGCACCACACAGGATTGCTCCCTGAAGGACTGTTCCGGTTGCACACTTGGATCTACAGCACTGAGGACTTTGCCTTGCTACAAAAAGTGTTAAGGAGTGGACTCCCTGAAAGCCATAGTTTAACAGAGCTTGCCTTCACCATCTCCCTCAAGAAGTCTCCAGCTAAGTACAAACAATGGAATTATATGGATTTGGGCAAGTGCATTGTGTGAACTGTAGACTCAAACTCGCAAGGACCATCTCAGAGCTTCTAAACCTTTCAATTTGTGTTTTGGTCACTTTGGACCCTCAAGAGGAACTTCAGGAAAAAGTTCCAGAAGCTTGGAGACGTTTGAAGCAACTTTTGGAAAAAGCTCCATAAGTGGACTGACCCAACGTCGAGAGTCAAGAGTCGAGCTGACTACCTTCAACCACGACCCTGCCTGGATTTCAGGTCTATCCCGTGGAAATCTCCGGAGCTCCAGACTTCCAGGATTTGACCTGGGCCTCGCTGCAAAGCAATCCAACAATGTCATATCAAAATCAGCCTGCTGGAGAGGACTGCATGATGTTGACAGAAAATCCCCCAGAAAAGTTTCTAAGTCCCAACATAAAATTCTGACCAGGGCCTCCCGCTTAGCTTATCCGACCAGGGCTCCATCGGAGCCTGCCTTAACTTAGACTTTGTCCCGTTCAAACGCAAACCAGCTGTCCCCAGTTGACGCCGCTATATGTTTTTAAGGACTAGAAAGTGGTTAATCTAAAAAAAAACCAAAAAAAACATTTCTCCGTTTCACCAGATTGTTTGTTGTTTTGGTGTCATTTTAAAGATACAAATATTTCCTATTTTTATAAATTGGAGTGGGTTAGTTATTGTGTGTTAAGTCTTACTTAATTAATGTATTGGTGTTTTTAAAAGCTTTACATACCTGTCTCCTAAGTTAAGCCTGCCATCTCATTGCCAGGTACCAAGGGTTGAGCAAGGGAATAATTTATTGAGACCTTGTCTGGACCTTATATTGCGTTGGTTGACTGATTGCTAGTGCAAGGTGCAGATTTACCCCTACTAGTAATCCACATTTCCAACAAATAAACACTGAAATGCACTATTAAATTTAAGGATGGTAGCAAGATGGCCGCAAGCTAAGGACTCTCCCGATCAACCCTCTTTCCCCACATCTATCCAACTACCACATCCGTATCCTGAGGTCGTAATCGACAACCGGAAGACCTGCGGAGTCCATCGAGCCAAGATTGGGGCAATCGATGCGCAAACACTGAAGAAACTTCCGCTTCTAATTTCGGCCTGCGACCGAGAGTGAGCCGGGGCTTAGAGTGATCGGAGTGGCCGCGTCGGTGTCAACTGGGCGCCCAGAGCCCGGCGCTCAGCTCGGCTGGAAATCGGCAGAGAAGCGGCAGCTGATCCCTGTAGTGAGTGCTGGTGCTGCAGAGTGGGGCCAATCCCCCCTCCCCCCAGCGTATGTCGAGAGGAGCAGCTGTTGGGGACATAGCCAGCAGTGATCCTGGGACATGGCAGGGAAGCGTACGAAGAGGCCCATGAGACGCCTGATCCTCAACCCAATATACAGAGGTGAGCCCTCCAAGGCGCCAAGCCCACACTGGCACTGATGTGACAGAGGGAGCTGGAGGAATATACGGGGCCCCCCATACACCGGGAGGCAATAGAGATGCTGCAGAGCCCTCTGGAGCAGATCGTAGCAGCCAGGGAGGAGCAAGTGATGCATACCACAGGGGTAACTTTTGCACCTGTACAGCCCTGGGGGACCCACCACAACATCAACAACGAACCTCCCGACCTAAGGCGGAGAGAGGAGAAATTGGCTCTGAAGAGGGGAGTGTCCCACAGGCACAGGACAGTACCTTGCAGCGCAGACGGCCGAGACGCAGTAACGGGCGAAGAGTTGCACCTACTCAAGGACGTAATCCAATTGCCCCCTCCGCCTCGACCTCGACTGTTCCTGGAAGTCCGCCTGGGTGCTCCCTGCATTGCACACCACCCCACAGTGACTAACTGTATCAGTGCCATGGAGACACAGAGGGACAAAAGGCTTGGACAAACAAGACCCACTGGTGCGTGGGACGATGTGAACACACTACCGGCACCAAAAGATAACAACCCCTAGACTAGCAATAAGGTGATCCACATCAATTCTGTCACAATGTCGGGTGCGAGGGGACCTAAGACTGTCCAAAACAATAAACTGGACAGATACACCTGCCCGAAGTCAGCCCCGGCCGAACAGCTCACGCCCAAAGTAAAGCCAGGGGAAGAACCAGCTGCGGGCGCCCCGGAACACACCCTGGAGGATGTACTGGGCGCAATCGGTGGGATCCGCACATCTCTGGAGCAGAGAATGGACGCGATCTCCTCGGAGGTCATGTTAATCAGAGTGGACCTAGCCAAGAATAGGGAGAAAATCAAACAATTTGAGGTAACAACAACAAGCCTGGTAGAAGATACCAATCAGCTACAAATCGAAGTGCGGGAACTGCAGGCATTCCGGAAAATGGCTGAAGGAAAACTGGATGACTATGAAGACCGCAGTAGGCTCAATAACGTACGCATCCATGGTGTACCGGAAAAAGCGGAAGGACAAGCGACAGACCTATTTGTGGAAAACCTAATCACCAATCATCTCCAACCAAAAGGTCTATCCAATATCTTTGTCGTTGAAAGGGCCAACCAGGTGCCTGGGGGCGTCCGACTCCAGGAACCCCTCCTCGTCCTATACTGGCCAGACTCTTGAACTATCGAGACAGAGACCTCATATTACAGACGGCCAGGGTTGCACCACCCATACGACTTGAGAATTTGGAGGTCATATCCTTCCCAGACTTCACCCAGGCGGTACAGAGGCAGCGCAGATCCTTTATGGGGGTCATAAAACGACTGAGAGATAAAGGCCTTAAATATGCCATGTTGTTCCCGGCCCGTCTCCGGGTGGTGGCCGTGGGGAAAACCAGATTCTTTGAGGCTCCGGAAGATGCCAATTGGCTTGATGGCTGGAAAGACTCAACGGAACGTGGCCAGAGAGACTAGGAAGTACCGGGGCCCTGGCCTCATTTGACATGTGTGGTGGGGTATGGGCGGCATCCCCGACGGTGCCAGACTCTCAATGATTTAACTGTGTAGGGTGTGAGACATCAAATATAAACACTAGATCAACAACTCAAGACAAACATTTACATAGCATCAAGGGAAGGGGGGAGGAGGAGAGAGTACACCCCAGTTTCTCCACTTAGTTCAAGTTCAGGGCGACAGGCACTCTGCATTGTTGTAATCATGGGAAGTTCGGAGCCTGGAGTGCAGGGGAGCAGGGAGGGGGGGGAGTTGGGAGGGGTTCAGGAACAGTTTCTTGGTTTTAGGGAATTGTCAAGGCATCGCAGTCCAACAACGCAGGCACAACACGTGAATACCTATGAGTACTCAATGGGACAAAGAGTTAAAGGTGATGAGCTGGAATGTAAATGGTTTGGGGAACAAGGTAACGAGAATCGTGGTACTACAATACATCAAGAGGCATGCCTCTGATGTGGTGCTGCTACAAGAGACACACTTGGTGGGGAACACATGTAAAGCCCACAATAGGTGAGGATACAGCCATGTGGCGCACCCGGGCTTTACCTCGGGCTTGAGGGGAATGGGTATAGCGCTCAGGAACTCCTTCCCCCTAATGGTTAAATCCACCTGGGTAGACACTGGGGGGAGGTATGTGGGCATCTCGGGGCAATGGGAAGGGAAGGTATTAACCCTAATGTCAGTTTATGTGTCGCCGGGCCTTCACGAACTTGCCTTTAAAGACCTGGGCGCCATTTTGTTAACAGTACCAGAGGGACTTCTTCTGGTGGGAGGGGATTTGAATGCAGTTGTTGATGGCACCAAAGACAGGAGCCCTCCAAGAGAACTTCGCGCCTCCAACAGCTGGCTACCGGATTTTATGGGGGCTATGGGATTACAGGACCTATGGCGCTCATTTCACCCGACTACCACCCAATATACTTACCACTCAGGCGCCCATGCCAGTCAGTCACGGATAGATCATTTGCTAGCTCCTTCAGACCATTTGACACATGTAGGGGAGTTCAGACACATGTCGAGAGGTATATCCGATCATTCCCCGTTGTGGGTACACATCGTGGTTGGTCACCAAAGAGTGGGAAGAGTTGCCCCCATCAACCCCTGGCACCTTTGAAACCCGGTGGTTCGTGAGGCATTACACACTGCAATTAAACAATACTTTCTAGAAAATGTGGGCTCGGTGAGCTCTCATCAGACTCTATGGGAAGCATTCAAGACGGTAGTCAGGGGCCAGGCCCTTTCCCAAATAGCGGGAGTGAGGAAGGAAAAGGTCAAGGAGGAGGAAGCACTAGAGTCAGAGATCCTCCGACTGGAGGAGGAATTGACAGAGGGATCCAACCCAGACACCCTATACGCCCTACACCTTAATAAAGACAGCTACAAGGCCTTGGTGACAGATAGAGCTAAGGCACTGGGAAGAGAGACACTAGGAAGGATATATGATCAAGGGGATAAGGCCGGGAAGTTGATCGCATGGTTAGACAAGCAAAAGCTAGCTAGTAGGCTCGTGCTAGAACTCATTGACGAAGCCGGCCATACGATCACGGACCCTCAGGACATTGCTAACACATTTGCTGCCCACTTTGGACAGATCTATTCCTCACAGAATCCTTACACAAAGCAAGACTCTCTCGATCTCCTACGAGACATTACTTTACCTAAACTATCAGCATCAGAGCTGGAGTATTTAGAAGGAGCACTCACGACAGATGAGATGACACAGGCAATTAAGGGGCTTAGGTCGTGGAAAGCATCAAGGCCCAATGGCCTCCCGATTGAATTATACAAACTCGTAACGGACATTCTTGCCCCCCACCTGTGTAAAATGTTTACAGAGAGTAAAGAACTCGGGGAGCTGCCTTGTGACCAGAGGATAGCCACCCTAGTAATGATCCACAAAGAAGGCAAACCCGAACGACCTGCTCTTCCTACAGACCAATCTCCCTACTGAATGCCGAACCCAAAATCTTAGCTAAACTCCTGGCCAACAGGCTGATCAAAGTCATCAACAACTTAGTACACCCTGACCAATCTGGCTTCATGCCCCAGCGCAACACAGCACTAAATCTCCGCAGGGTGCACGGGGTAATAGGAAGGGCAGCAGGTATACAGGAAGAGGTGGTATTAGTATCGCTAGACGCATCCATGGCATTCGATATGCTTGAATGGACATACTTATTTGCTGTTCTAGGAAAAATGGGTTTTGGGCCCCACTTCATCCAGTGGGTGAGACTCCTCTACACGAAACCTCTAGCCCAGATAGTTGTAAATAACAAAAAGTCTGAAGTGTTTGGACTCAATAGAGGGACCAGACAGGGATTCCCGCTCTCCCCCCTCCTTTATGCCCAGGCCCTGGAGCCCCTGGCATTCTGGATATGCAGAGACCCGGTGATTCGAGGTTTTCAGTGGTCTGAAACGCGAGAGGACCGCAACTCCCTGTAGGCGGACGACATCTAATTGTTTTTAACATCCCCAAAGGCCTCTCTCACTGCAGTGCTTGACATCTTCGCCATATTTGAAAGATATTCAGGGTATTCCATCAACTGGGTCAAATCAGTGCTATATGTCCTCAAGGGACCCCTCGCGGGCCTTCCCAGGAATTGCCCGATACAGATTTCCATGCAGGGTTTCAAATACCTGGGTATCTATATTACCATAGATCCCGCAGACAGATTTGTTAAGAACTTGCTCCCTCCCTTCCAGAGACTGAAGAAAGATTCGGAGCATTGGATGACGCTTCCACTCTCGATGCTGGGCAGACCATCTTTATTCAAAATGATGTCCCTGCCCCGGTTCCTGTATGTCCTCCAAAACTCACTGGATTTGGTACCTGCAAACAACTTTAAAGAAATTAAAAGTCTGCAACGCCGCCTACTCTGGAACGGGAAGCCGCGGATAGCGCTCCCTAAACTAAATCTTACCTGGTACGATGGGGGCATCACCCTCCCTGATCTCAAAAAATAATTATTGGGCAGCCCATCTGGCTGCCATCAACCACGGCACCTACAGACAGGCGGATGATCCGGGCTAGGCAATGGATCATTGGGTACTGCCGGGTGGGAACTATCAACGTGCGCTATATTCAAGCGCCAGACAGGACCGCATCACCGGACCCACTAAGCACTCGGTGCAGGTTTGGCAGGCAGCCAACAAAAGTCTGGGATGGGATCGTAAGGCGACTCTGGCCACTCCTTTATGGGACTCGGACCAGCTGGGGAATCTAGGGACATCTAAAGGTTTCGACAAATGGGACCTTATAGGTATATCAAAAATAGGTGATTTATGGACAAAGGGTGAAGTCAAATCATTTTCAGCCCTTCAACAGGAATACGATCTTGCTCCCACAGAATATTTCAGATACTTACAGATCCATCACGCATTGCAATCCTGTTTACAGAACGGAGACGCCCCCCCGGACTCTTCACCCCTTGAGGACAGACTCGTTGACGGATACTTACCAACGAAGGCCATATCACTCACCTACAAAAAATTAGTAAGCCACACTGGAGATCCCCTCTTGAAACTGCGGGAAAAATTGGAAAGAGATGGTATAATTCTAAATGATGAGGATTGGATAAGCGCACTAGCCTCACCACGTGAGGTTGCCATTGCAGCTTGGTTAAGGCTGGTACAACTTAAAATATTACACTACATCACAGGGCCTGGTATGGTACTAATGGGAAGAGAAATGCATGGCCGGTGCAGGAGGGGGTGTGGGAGTGAAGGCACATTACTCCATGTACTGTGGGAATGCACATTTATACAGGGGTATTGGAGGAAGGTACACGAGGTGATGGGCGAGGTATTAACGAATGCTCTTCAACTGGAGGCTAACAGATGTCTCCTCAATGTGTGGGAACCCACAGATCTTAACAATACACGTATCACATGGGCCACATTGGGGTTTATGATAGCAAAACATAATATAGCACAGAAATGGGGGGCAGCACAGGCACCTGCGGTGTCCACATGGAAAAAGGATATGGATTGGTGCATGCAACGTGAAAAGTATGTGTATGTGGCTAGGGGATGCCCCAAAAAATGGTCCCGCATTTGGTCTGACTGGAACGAATACAGAGGGAACATCTGCACTCCGCCGCTATTACCAGCTCACGATGAAACAATCTAGATATGTAACATGTTACCGACTGTTTTAAAATGTGCACTTTCGCCGGTTTGATCTATATCGTGAAGAGATATGTGAATGTCCTGTGATTTGCCTTGCAATGTTGATTCCTACTGTTAATAAAAATAATTTTTTAAAAAAAATTAAGAAGGCTATCTTCGGAAGGAAACAACTAGAGATTTTATATATTGACTATGTAATATTCATTCAAAGTGCAATTCACTAGTAAAGTTAGGTTTCTAGAAAATATTACAGAAAATGTTCTTCTTAAAAGCTACCTTTTCTCGGCCTAAAGTCTCTGGGGTCTAATTTGCTGTGTCCTCCAGCTGAAACCCTCTAAGTGTTCAAAAATGAGATGTGAAAACTGCTCCCAGTACAAAGGCAGAGGCATGGTGTATGAGAGGTATTTCTGTTTTCCTGGTAGTCTGAAC
Source organism: Triturus cristatus (assembly GCF_964204655.1). Classification (NCBI taxonomy): domain Eukaryota; kingdom Metazoa; phylum Chordata; class Amphibia; order Caudata; family Salamandridae; genus Triturus; species Triturus cristatus. The sequence goes on from NC_140583.1 coordinate 350,528,371, forward strand.
ATTTGGGCAGTGCCCAGTAACTTGATTAACTTCAAAGAGGCCTCCCCTATCACAGGCAAATGAAGCTGACACCTGAACAGGAAACTTTCTTATTTCCCTTAGTCAGGCAGTCTTCAATCCCAGTGGTAAAGGAGCTACTCTCATATTTGGTTTGAAGTGACCACAGAGGAGGCAGTGCTCATTTCCCTGGCCACACCTCCTCAGTGAGCACACAGGCTCTCCACAAGGGGAAAAGTGTTTCGCTATGTTGGATTCAGGCAGAGGGAAGCACTGTGGGATTGTTTGCCTAGAGCACACAGCAAATGCTGCAAAAGTGGGCAGGGTAACTCTGGAAACATTCACCTCATTGGTTAGATAGGAGCCAGGAATCGCTCCAACCCACATGGGAGTGCCCAGCATAAAAGAGGCATCCCCAGAACACTCTGGACCTGTGGAAGAACAGAAGAAGGACTGCTCCTGCTCTTTGAAACCTGTAAGGAGATCTAAAGGGCTGGACCCAGGACAAAGAAGTTGACTCAGAGTGCCAGTTTGATAACCTCCTGCTAAGCTCCAGGGCCACAACAAACTTTTCACGTCATTAGAGTCTATGGCGAACCGGGGTGGAGATTTTAATCTGGTCAGGAATCCGGAGTTAGATAGGTCAGCAGGACCGGTGAGACGGCCCATTGCGGCGGCGCAAAAGTTGGACAGTGTCATGGTTAATATGGCCCTGAGCGATGTCTGGCGTGTGTGACACCTGGGCAAAGGGGATTACACGCATTATTCTGCCTACCACAATATACACACTCGCATAGACTACTGGTTTGCCACTACGTCATTATTGGAGCAGGTTCGTAACTGCCTGGTACTCCCGCATACACTCTCGGATCACTCGCCGCTGTTGCTGATATTGAACACACCTAAGAAATCTATACCACCGTTCACATGGCGATTTCCCCCATATTCACTGCTAGACCCCCTTTTCAAAGAAGAACTTACAGATGCCATAGATACGTTTTTTGCCACCAACATAGGATCAGTGGATAGCTTCCAGACTGTGTGGGAGGCTTTTAAATCGTGCATAAGATGTGTAGCAATGGCTAAGCACTCAGGGGTTCTCCGGGCGATCCGCCAAAGGCTAGTGGATCTAGAACAGAAATTGGGGAACTTGGAGTCGCGTCAAGTGGCCGAGGGGCGCGAAGAGTTCTAAAAAGAAATTAAAGACACAATAGGTGAATTCCAGGATTCGGCCGACAGCAAAGTCAAACATCTGGGCAAGTACGCCACAGCCCGCACTTACGGGGAGGGGGACAGGCCTGGCTCGGTATTAGCACAAATTCTGAAGACCAAGCATAGCAAAACACAGATAATGGAAATTAGGTCGGCTGAGAGAACACTGCTGACCGAAGAAGCAGACATTGCAGATAGATTTAGGACATTTGATTCGGATTTATACACTTCTCGCTCTTCAGGCACGGCTGAGGAAATATTAGATTATTTAGAACATATCAAGCTACCATTCCTCACCAACACGCATAGAGAGTTCCTGATGCTCCCCATTGAAAAGGATGAAATAATAGAAGCACTGACAGGCATGAAAACTAACAGCGCCCCAGGGGGGGACGGCCTAACTGTCGGCTTTTATGAAGCCTTTCTTGACATTCTGCTCCCCCATCTCTCAACGTTATTTGATGATATGTGTGTATCAGGTACGATGCCCCGACGAGGAGAGAGGCGATTATTGTCACCATCCCCAAACCAGGTAAGCCGCCAAAGGAATGCGGGTCTTACCATCCCCTCTCGTTGCTCAATATCGACACCAAGATCTTTGCCAAAATATTAGCTAACCGCCTTAACCTCCTATCCTCCACGTTAGTAGCTCCGGAACAGGCGGGGTTCATCCCTGACAGGAACCTCACTTACAACATACGCACGGTGTTTGGAACTATGCAACATGTCAAGCAGGACACTAGTGCGGTGGCGGTCTTCCTGGATATGGAGAAGGCCTTCGACTCCGTCGAATGGGCCTTCATGCGACAGGTGTTGAATAGGATGGGACTGGGGTCAGTCTTCCTCCAGCTGGGTTTTTGTACATTGCACCCACAGCGAGGATCCGGTTGGGCAACCTAGTCACAGACTCCTTTGCTATATCCAGTGGGACTAGACAGGTCTGCCCTTTATCTTCCATACTGTATGTCCTGGTGGCTTAGCCGCTGGCATGTGCACTCAGAGAATACCATGGACATAGAGGTATCAGGTTCCCGTCTTATAGGATAATAGTGTCGACATATGCGGATGACACTTTATTGTATGTCCGTGATCCGGTAAACAATCTCTCCCCAGTCCTTAGGGAGGTAGTACACTTTGGTGCACTATCGGGCTTACGGGTCAACTGGGCTAAATCTCTTGTCTTCCCCCTTACCCCGATCACGGCAAATTTTGAAATGGACTACCCCTTACAATGGACTACAGATTCTATTCGGTATCTGGGTATTCGCTTACACACAGACTCAGAGACAGTGTTTAGAGAGAACTATGGCATTGCAATAGATAAATTGGAGTACGATGTTGAGAACTGGATAAGGCTACCGCTGTTTTTAATTGGCCGAATCTCCATTATGAAAATGGTGATATTGCCCAGACTCCTATTCCTTTTTAAGAATATCCCTATAGCTTTGCCACGCTCCTTCTTTCATAGACTCAATAAATCGATGGTTAAATTGGCTTGGGCGGGTAAACCAGCACGTGCACAATGTAGGGTGCTCAAATTACTGTACCACATGGGGGGACTGGGCGCGTCAGACTTCGATCTTTATTATAGAGCGGCACAAGGGGTACAAGCACATCATTGGATCCATGGTGCATCGGACATACCGTTTCTCCGTATGGAAAAATTGTTTGCTGAGCCACTCCCACTTCCAGCCACGATATTTGAACCTTTAGATCGGAGAACAGGGATACTAGACTCCATTAATACGACACGACACGCCTGGCATAGCCTATTGCACCTACAGGCGGGGGCTCTGCTGTATGCTCCAGCAATGCCGATAGAATAGACACGTTGGCTGGCCCCCTGTAGGAATGGCGGGGTTACACGTGCGCTACACGCACTGAATATAGTAACTACGGGAGACCTATTTCAAGATGGAGTAGTTAAGACGTGGGAGCAGGTAACGAGTGCGGGAGATGTGGGCACACTGTTACAGCGCTTTCAGTTTTACAGAGTCCGCAGGGCTATGCGTGAACTGTTGGGGGAGGACATGGCTGAGCCTCCGGAGGTGCCAGAACTAGCCTATATTCTAAAAATGAAATCTCCCCGTAAGATGGTCGCTACCATATACAAAGTGGCTATATCTCGCAGAGCGAACCAATACACTGCGGCCCGACTGGCCTGTCAAAGGGACCTACAACTAGCAATAGACGACCCTATGTGGAATTACGGTTGCACTAACACTAGGAGAATCTCACTGCATGGCAGACACAGACTCATACACTTCAAGTACATCAATAGGGCATACTACACTCCAGAGAGACTACATAGGTATGGATTGAGGGAAGATGCGGGCTGAGACAGGTGCCATGCCGCCTCGGCGGATTTTATGCATCTAGCATGGCAGTGTCCGGGAGTGTTTACTTATTGGGAGGCCATCTTCCGAGAAGTGGGGGAAATCGTAGATACAGATCTTACCCCTGACCCTGTAGTCGCTCTGTTGGGTTATTCTAAGAAACTACCTAAAGCAATACGAAGGCTAGTAGATATGGGTTTACTCATGGCAAAGCACAGAGTAGCCATGTGCTGGATGAGGGGCCCCGTTCCAACTGTAGAACAATGGGCACATGATATGCTTTATTGCTGTACACAATCGGGGAACTTCAGTGAACTGCTCCCGCCTCGTAGCTGACCTAAGAACTTCTGGGGACTATACACGGCATATAGACTAAATAAGGCTGCGGAGTCCGAAAACGAGACAACGGCAGATCCAGAGGTACTTGTTTAATGCTCCAGCATCCTAGAGCGTAGTTAGTAGTAAGCAGATGGCGAGGCCCTCTCTGCAGCGCGAACAGAGGGACGCTTATTCCCATGGGAAATGCTACCGGTCACGGCAGGAGATCTGAAGGGACCGGGGATAAATAGACAACGGGATATCGCATAAGAGGGTCACATCCTCCTCACATACCCGTCAGACTTTAGCAAGCGCGGAGTCACTCCTGGTTGCAGTACAACGTGTCCTTTTTTTATTACTAATGGATATTTGGTGCAGCAATGATAAGGTTTATGTGTACCTTATGGAAAGTATTGGGCATGCGACGCTGCCTGCCCCCCATGGGATGTTGGCCTTAAAGCTGTGTACAGTATATCTTAATATTGAGCCGCCGGTCCGAGGGTTGTAGGCGTAAAGTTGTATATGTTTGCAAATTTTTTCTTTGCAATAAAATTTAAATAAATAAATATGTGTGCCAGACTGAAATTAAACCAGTCCTGCATTTGCACTGAAAACACAAGGCAGACAATTGCTCATTCAAAGACACATGTCTACTGTCCTGCCTGTGGGAGGGTGGGGATGCATATCCGACTTAAGGTGTTGACAACCTAGAAAAAGGGGGATGTAATTTCTATTCAGTCCCCTCGTGGCACACCCTGTTCTACCATCCCCCACACTCAACAGCCAACGTGTTTCGAATCCCCAACAATTCCGGGATTCTCTTCAGGACTCTGACTTGGTTTTGTTTGGGCTCTCAATTATGCTGCAGACAGATGTCCATTATCTGTTCTTCAGTTCATAGTATTAATCGAGGCTTAAATTTTATGGGTGAGTGGAAGCTCTTGGTAATGATTTAAAAACGGTCCAGGACCTTGAGACTCATGAAATGTAGTTAGAGCTCGCGGGCGCATTGCCGTGAATTTCTTCTGCAATAATCCTGACTGTTTCCTTTCATTTCACCTGTTGGTGCTGCCGGTTTAAATGAGAGGAGCGAGATGATTTTCTAACTTCTTTCGCATGACGGAAATTGAAGGAAACAGTCAGGATTATTGCAGAAGAAATTCACAACAGCTCTAACTACATTTCACGAGTCTCAAGATCCCGGACCGTTTGTAAATCATTAATTACCAAGAGCTTCCACACACCCATAAAATGTAAGCCTCGATTAATACTATGAATTGAAGAACAGATAAAGGACATCTGTCTGCAGCATAATTGAGAGCCCAAACAAAACCAAGTCCGAGTCCTGAAGAGAATCCCGGAATTGTTGGGGATTCGAAACGTGTTGGCTGTTGAGTGTGGGGGATGGTAGAACAGGGTGTGCCACGACGGGACTGAATAGAAATTATTTTCCCCTTTTTCTAGGTTGTCAACACCTTAAGTCGGATATGCATCCCCACCCTCCCACAGGCAGGACAGTAGATGTGTCTTTGAATGAGCAATTTTCTGCCTTGTGTTTTCAGTGCAAGTGCAGGACTGGTTTAATTTCAGGCTGGCACATATAATTTATTGACGTTTGTCTTGTGATAATTGGTTTGTTGTATTTATTTTTGTCACAAATAACGTTTGGTATTATGTATGTGTTGTATATATTGTCTCACAAAAGAAATGGTTCTAAATCACGCATACAAATGTGTTGCAATTATCTGATTTACTAATGTGGTGTTTCCTTTTAATAGATATGCCCAATTGATTTATGAATGTCTTTTTGAATGATCAAAACTAAGCAGAATAAATGCTCAAAAACCTCAGAATTAGTGGTCTCAGGTTTATCGCAAATATTTAAAATAAACATCCCTTGACACCTTTCTGTGATTTCAATATTTGGGTGGTCCAGTCTGGGGAGTACAGGACCCAAGCCTTCCTTGTTTTCATCTGATGTGCAATGGCAGGTCTTTCCAGGCTGCGAGTGAGGTAAGAGAAAGCACAACCACCAAATCTGAGCATTCAGGGGATGTGTGGGAGTAGAACTAAGTGACGGTGTCTAGTTGGTTTGTAAACGTTGATGATATTGTTGAAGTATAACGGGCTAATGTTTTTAAGGCTTTGAATGTATGCATGAGGAGTTTGAAGAGTGCTCATTTGTGGACAGAGAGCCAGTGGAGCTCTTTGAGGTGCAGGGTGATGTGAGATCGAGGTTGAGTGTGATGCTGCTTTTAGTGTGGTCTGGATTAATCTTGTCAATTGAGCATTGATTCTGGTGTAGAGAGCATTGCCTAAGTCCAGTTTACTGGTGATGAGGGCTTGGGTGACAGTCCTGCGAGTGTTGGTGAAGAGCCCTTTGAAGAACTTCATGAACATTTTGAGTGTGCGGAGGCAGAATGTGGAGACTACATTCTCATTTGCTGGTCATGGAGAGTTGGCTGTTAATGACTTTTCCAAGGTTCATGTCGTGGGCAGCTAGGAGGGGATGGGTCTGAGTTTTCCGGGCGACCAAGTGGAATCAGTCAGCAAGGTGTTTCTACCAAATATTTCAACCTCTTTCTTGTGGATGTTGAGCTTAACAGTTCTCATCCATCCTGTGACTTCGGCCATGCAGGCAGAGAAGTTGGTCTGGGTCCTTAGCGCTTTGTCAAAGAGGGAGAGAATGAGCTGGGCGTCATTGGCACAGGATATGATGTTGATGCAGTGGGCGGGCTGATACTGGTGAGAGGTCTGATGTAGGTGTTAAACAGGGTGGGGCTGATCAGGGTGGGGCTGATCAGATGAGGCTGAGGGCATCCGAGCAGAAGGGGGTTAGGCCGACTGATTGGTTGTGGTCTGTCAGTGTGGAGCAGATCCAGCAAAGTGCTGGCACTTGGATGCTGGCTAGGTGTATTCTTTGGATAAGAATGGGGTGAGAAGCGGTGTTCAAAGCTGTGGAGAGCTCAAGACTGATGAACATATTGTAAGGCTGGTACTTCAGAAATTATATCCATGTGGAGATGTTAATGACTGCAAAGCCTTTGATGAACATTATGTAATGTCAGTATCTTCAGAAATCTTGTGTGCTAGTCATTTTGTTCGTTATAACCTGCAACTGTTGCAGATAAAGATAATCCAACTTAAAATCCACAAATTCCAAAATCATTTAATTTCCTCCAAGTCTAAAGACAACCTACACGAAAATGAGGGCATCATATTATGTACAAGAATGGAATTCAAATGAATTGACAAAAAGATCACAAGAAGACTAGATTAATATAATCATCCCAATACGCCAGTATCCATATTTTTTATGTATTTAGGGTTGCATAAAATGAAATTGTTGAAAATCAATTAAAAATAAATACAGCATCTGTTCATCCTTTTAATGATCTAGTTGTGTAAAATATTATGTTTTTTATTAACTGGAATACATTTACCTTTGACCTGAGGGTTTGGATTACAGTGCCAGATAAAGAGATTCTAGAAGGTGAGTGTTTCACACCAGAATTTCAGATTTTGTGGTTGATTAGTCTGAGATATATTCTATTAGAGTTTAAATTCTAGGTTGTGAATGATGGACACAGGTATGAATGGTGTGTACCTTGAGGGAAATTAACATAAAGATATGTGTGTGAGTCTAACAGTTATAAAGTATAAGAGTTCCAGGCACATCAGGTGGAATGTAGCAGTTGGAACAGGCCACTTTTTAGGGGAGTTCAATATATTGAGTCATATACACCAGGATATAGGACCATCAAATATAGTACATTCTAAGATGCCCTTGTTGTCACTGTGCTTACCCCCCGAAATCAGATTTTTCAACACACCCCATATTTTTCTGTCACATTTTTCCCACCATTTTTTCTTTACATTATTCTTTTCCTTTTTTCATTTTCTCTTTCCTTTTTCAATTTCTGTAAACTTGACTCTTGTTTACTGCTTAAACTTATGCTCACAGACATATCACTTTCTGATGTCTTGTTTCTGTGAGCTACTTTGTTCTCTGTTTAACATATATGTCAAAAGCATAACTGACTGAGGATGAGAGTGCGCACGGCCAAGAGCTTGGAATATTCACTGGTTTACAGAGGTTTAATATTCTGGCAAGTTCACTCAGCGATTCATCCTTCTGAGGCTGATGAAACACGTACAATAGATTTGTATATCAATAAACATATTTTATACAACACCAAGATGCCAAAAGGCACGAATGTGTGCTTTAGAAATAGACATGTTATGTTATTTTGAGTAAATTCTATTGCATACCCTTTATAAATACTTGGTTCCTGATTATCCACTAAAAATATCCTAATATCACATTAACTATAGAGCTGTTCATAGCGTATTTTTAGTGAGTCTTAAAAGAATCACGTTTATAAATATGTCTAGTTTAGTAATTATAAAAATACAGCAGCTCTGTATTAACTTTTGAAATGTGCATGCTGAAGCCTATGTTGCTTTCTTGTGATATTTAACATGCATAGAAAAAAGAAAGGGGCAATAGTTTTTTAAGACACATTGGCCCCTTTTTCAAATACAACAGTTTGATCAAGTTCAAATGTCATATGTATATCCAGCAAACCCAGAGATGAGGTGTCTCTTACTGAGATATTTGAGCTGTCCTTTTTGTCAAATTTTCTGTCGCAAAGTCATAATGAATCCATTTTATATAGAAATATGTATGTTATCTTTAACACCTTGATAGAACACATCTATTTGTCATATTCATATTACAAGTAAGCATCAGCATTGCATTTCTTCTTCTTAATTACTGATTTACTAACTCAGCCATAAATGATTGCATAGATACATCTGGTGTTCAATTTGACCCTTGGTGAATTGATAATTGAAAATGGTTTACTATTTCATACTTCAATATACTACTTTCACTCAGTGTAAAACTTTATACCAGGGCAAAGGCATTTTTGTCGTTGATTTTCAATTGTTTTCTGTAATAAAGGGCATCTTGTTGTACCTAAATGCTATAAAATATTTATATATATTTAATTTGAATATTTGTAAAGTACGATGTGTAACCAAGGGGTTCCTTGGTGCTACATTAAATAAGGATAAATAAGAATGCATTTATTGAGGTTGGTGCAAAAATTAAAGGTACCTAGTTTATTTTTGAAAAGGAAATGTGAAGATGTACTTTTTAATTCAGATGGTAATGTGTTGCGGAGGAGTGGACACAACGTGAAAAACATGCCCTTTAAAGGAACCTTGAAATGATGATCTTAGCTTTTATAAATGTCATTGCCTTACCATCAAAACATTATGTACTACTTAGGCGGAGCAACTAATGAGGCAGTAGGTAAACTGAAAAGATGCACAGGAACGGGGTGCTGGAGTAGGAAATGTCAGAGATCTGAAAGGATTGAAGAACATTTTGTCTATGTTATAGGCCCAATAAGCGGTTTTTATTGGACGTCACCACACTTGTTATGAGTCGGGAGTAAATATAGATGATGACATGAGTGCAAATCTAGTTTACAAGTTTTGGGGAAAAACAGGACTCCAGATTTATTTCACTTGGATATTTCGTCAGGAAAACTTGGCAGGTGAAAATTAACCTGAATTGAAGTATTACTGTATGAATCAGGTGGTCATTTTCCATTCATCAGGATACAACTCAGAATATATTAGCATTCCTAGCCCTCAGAATTACCAATCCCTGGTTTTTTGGGAATCCTGTGTGCAGGAATACCGTATTGATAGGCTCAAGAACATTATTTATTTATTTATTTATTTGTTGGTTTATATAGCGCTAGAATCGACTCCAATAGAATGAGCTTGTAAAAATGTTGGTCAGGTTGTATGTCTTCACACTCCAGGAAGTGAGTTCTTGGGGACTATTTTATTGCTTAGAAAGAAAGCGGTATCAGGCACAAGGGATGGATGGTTATGTTCAGCCCAGCCAGCTTCATAGCATATGAAAATGAAAAAAGGCATTATACATAAAGACTTTTTTTAGTATTTTTGAAACTCAGTACTAACTCGGCAAATATTTTTTTTAAGTATATGTGATCAATTGGATAATTTTTGATCCATCTTCATTTTTGCTCTGGTAATGTAAACTGCAATATTAAGTGTACATTATTCAATACCTATAAAAACGTCATATTAATCAGTGTTCCCATGCTGGCATTACTGAATCTATATAAAATAGAATGTGAACTTTGTGGTCGCTCAACACTTTACTAAATCCTCCATCGCCTCAAAGCCATAGAAAACAGATGTTCCAGATGTAGGAAAGCACAAGTTTTACATTCTGCTCGACACACACACAGGGTGCTAATGGAGAGGCGACACAGTGGGGAAAAACACCCACTGTATTATCCGTGGAAATCTCTCCTAAGGATATTTTACCTACCAGAGCAACTTGTTCTCAGTGGATCTCACTCGGGAACACAGACATGAATAGAAGCCATGGTTTGAAGGTTTCAATGTGGAATGTTCACTTTAAAGTGTAATAATTATAATCAAAAGCAGATAATAATGCCATAATCTAAGGATGAGAAACACTTTAAGCATGCCTGTATCAACTAAAGACCAACATACCCCAAAGTCATGCATTGTTTTCAATCCACAAGTGGTAGGGTATAGTGGCTAAATTGTGGAAAACCAGTGTTTGAATCTCAGCTTTGACAGTTACCCCAAACCGTGTATGATTCTAGCCAATTTTATCTCACAGTGCCTCAAATTGCACATGTGTTTAAGGTAAATATCTAATACTGCATAATGTAAAAAACAACTGTTCATAGGGCTGTCCTGTTACATGCAGCCTTCCTCTCCCTGCCTCAAATCTTTTTAGGTCGAGCCTAGTCAGCACTTGTGCTGTCGCTTAGCGACCTGTTGTATGTGGATTGTGGAGTTAAAGTTTCACATTGCTTGCCATTGCTTTTTATTTGTCTGTGCCAGTGTCCTTTAGAAATCATTACTTGCTGCTGGGCAATCCTTCCTCTTTTCCGTCCTTTGTGTTTCAGCTTTCCTGCCACGGAACACCAACCAAGCACTGTGTTCTTATGCATTCAGTGTCTATGTGTTTCTCTGGAGAATACTTTTTTTCCCTGTACGTTTGCTGTGCATAGAGTGTGAGCATGCATCTCCACAGCACGTCAAATGTCACAGATCTCCCGCCATAGCAGGCCTCCGGGTGACAATAAGCCCTAGTGATACCCAGAATAAAACAGCAATTAAACTCCACTCGTCCACTCATTTTAAAGAGGGATGCATACACAGAGGTGCTCATTAGTGTTTATTGGCGCCCACTCCAGCTCTGCGCCAAGCGAGACATCTCTCTTACAGGGAAAGGCACCTCCTCATGCACAAAGGGCTATGCTGTGCAGTGAGGTCACAGCATGTCAAGCAGAGGCAGCCACGTGTTCTTGTTATGTTTTTTACGAACTGTCGTTAGGTATCCTCATACCTCCGTGGTAACTTCTCCACCATTTAAAGAGGCTTCTCTTTCCAGCCTATTGGGTGTGTTTCATCAGCTAAAATTCAAGCCATCCAATCTGAGGAGAGTACGAAGCCTAGGGCTATTGAAGATATCTCATTTCTACCAGTCGCCTTTGCCATAGTTATGGAGGAGGGATCTAGTAAATGCCTGTAACCAATGGCAAGCAGGCGTGAGTAAATTCATGCGCACTGCCTCGTAGTCTTTCTTTCCGCTGTCTTCTGTTTCCGTGGTTTCTGCACTTGATGAAACTGAACCCACTACTGTGTTGCAAATCAAACGGGACTCATTGCTATGCTGCAAAAATTGTAGAGGTGGCATGACAAGGTGAGGAAGGGGTTGCGAGTTGGTTGTCTAGGGTCGCTTTACGTTCGTTGCCTTTTCGATACATTCTCCACCATACAACCATTGCCTGAATGATAAATGAGTACACTCTGCTGTGAAACGCAATTGAATCACAATTGTTTGATAAGTCTTCTGTATATGTTTTTGTAAGATCTCATTTTATGCTTTCGAACATTTGTATGAAGTTTGATTGATTCATTCGATGCTTAGATGGGCCTCACCTTGCTACATAATCTAAGGTAATTTCCACAGGATGCAGAGACCTATTCTTTCTTTCCGCAACCAGTTGCTTTTCTATAGGTCTCCGCCCCCCCTTCAGAGAAGGCACATGATTCCACCATGCCCCCCAGGTACAAATGACGAGGATTGGCTTTTTGCACATCGGTATTCGCCTCTTATACCCAAGTAGCAACAGCTGCCTCCTCCTTCGAGCGTCGCGAAGTTTCAAGGGTGGCGCAGCAAACGCTATATCAGGCATGTTAATATACTTATTAGAGAGGAAATATTTCGGCAATCCCAGCATTTTTTATGAAACTTCTCAATCGGTGCCTCCTACCTTGTGTTTTCTTTGTATAATTTGAAACAAACATTCTGCATCTATGTGCTTTTGCTTAAATGTATTTGCTGATATTTTGAGTGCCAACAACACCTTGGAAAGGAATTAAATCTAAGATGCTGACCTTATATTTATCCACTACCCAATCAAAAACCTATATATTTAATCGGCACAAAATGGTTATCATCAAGGAGATCAGGTATTGAATGGAAGTGTGAGAGGACTCCTCTCGAATAAGTTACATGTTTAAATACAGCATCTAATTATATTTACAAGATGAATTTCTGTAGAACACTTGATGTCGTCTTCCTGCCGCTACAAATAATGAGAAGTCAGTATCATTTTTGCCCTTACTCATTCTGTCACTTATGGAAGGATGAAAGTTGGAGCTGTTCTGCCTTCTACTCCCAGGATTTAAAGCTTTGAGAAGCACTGGTATTTGGCAGCAGACCATAATTCCAGTGGACTGTGACAGAGGCTTTCTGCCAGCTGTAGTTTTGAAGACATGTCTTTTCTAAGCACAAGGAGATTCAGGGATTTACACAGGATATTCAGCCCACGCCAAGACTCTGACCTGGGTCCACAGTTCCAAAATCATCAGCTCATGCCCTAACACCACATCCTGTTTCCAGGTTTTCAACTCAGATTACGAAGGGACTTGTGCAACAAACTATATGCAAACTTCAAAGACCTGTCTTAATTTTTATAACTTGCTGTTTGGTTTTATTTTTGCACTGCTTTTAGCTGTTCAGGCATAAAGCCTCTTGTGAAACTGCACATGCTTGCACCTCTATAACAAGCAGTTTAGTTTGGGGGTAGGTGGAGGTACAGGAGATGTGATCACTGAAGCATTGCTGAAGAGGCAGTCAATGTTAAAATGTATGTTTTTAAATGCACACATACTTTTTAGAAATCCTGGGCCTTGATCAGCGGGTATCCGCCCCTAAGCATTGTGCTGGACACACCCTTGAATGGATATGTTAAAATTTGATCACTCTAAAAGTCGACTCCCCAGTCACCTTAACATGGCCTGACCACAAATACATTCCCTTTGTAATTGATGGCCACTACACGGATACCTCCACTGGGCACCACCTCGGACACATAAACCGAGCGAAAATTCAATAAAATGTTAGCCAGCCCGGACATTAGCACCAAAGGGTCTGTTGTAGGCCCTTTCTGTTAGGAGATCCTTCACTAGATACCCAGTATTTGAAATCCTGGATGTTTACATTCAGTAATACCTAGTCCCTCTGAAAAAGAAGTCCACCAACAAAGTCTCTGCCCCCTGGTACACACAAAAGCTGATAGAACTACAAAGGCATTGCAGACAGCTAGAACGTAGATGGTGGAGAAGTTATAATCAAGAAGAGCTAACTCCTTTCAAAATGGCCCTCAAAACTTACCACCAAAAATTTAATTAGAAAAGAAATCTTACTTCACTAATGTACTCAGGCTGGCCAACTCAGACCCAAAAACTATTTTTAAAATTGGGAAATCTTTCACCCACCCTAAAAGACTTGAACACAATATTCCGCATTTGTGATCAAAGTGCTGTTTTTTTAACAGAAAATTCTAATTTTACAAAAAGATTTTAAGATGACCCCCTACTCTTTTGGGTGATAGATCGACCCTCCAGTCACGCCATTCTCTCCTGCAAATCAGGGTCTCATTTTGACCCGTGCCTCCCAAAGGTACTGCATGCCATTATTGATATCATCAATCCGGCTATCAATAAGATAATAAATTCCTCACTCACATTAGCGGATGTACCTATGGCCTGGAAAATTGCAGCAGTTAAACCCCTTCAGAAAAAACAACTAGCCGACCCTACGATCCTTTCCAATCTCCAAACTATCTCCCTACTGCCCTGTGTCAGCAGAATCACAGAGAAATTAGTGAATAACCAACTTTTTAGAAGAGCTAATATTCTGCATCCAAGCCAATCAGGTTTTAGGCCCAAGCCCTGTGTTGATTTTATTAGATCTGTCAGCCGTATTTGATAGGTCTCCCATGACATTTTGGTGGACCGCTTTAAAACATATGGCATTTCCCACCTGGCCCTAGCCTGAAATCCTTCCTGTCTACGTGAAGACAGATAGTCACCCTTGGCCACTATCAATCAGCAGAGATCCAGCAGGGCTCTGCTTTAAGCCCAGTATTGCTTAATGTTTACATGGCTCCCCTTATAAACCTGATATCCTTGTTCAACATTGAAACCATCTCTTGCAGCTAATTCTCGTACTAGACAAACTCTCCACTATGGCTGAAGATAATCTTCAACTTTGCCTCACAGCTGATTTCCACTGGATGCAATCGAATCATCTGAAGTGTAACGCTAAAAAAACTGAGATCATGCTAATAGGGAAATCCAATATCTTCTAGCCCAGCCAATGGTGGCCTAAAGATATCCCTTCCTCCTCCCAACACAGTAGATGTAGTAAAGAATCTAGGAGTGAAATTCAACACCTCACTATTTTTCCGTCAACAAGCTTTAACAGTGGCCAGTACATGCTTTCACCTGATAAACTCTCTCAAAAAGTTCTTCAACCTACTCCCTTGTCCGGCCTGAAAGGAGGTGGCAGTAGCTCTGATCACATCGAGATTGGATTATTGTAACAGCTTATATGCAGGGATCAATAAGTCTGTCTTGAATAAACTGCAGATTGTCCAACATGCAGCCGCATGTCTAGTCATAGAATTGCCATGAGGTTCTTCAGCCTCAGCAGCCTACACTGGCTATCCATCCTTAAGAGTCCTTTTCAAAATCCTGGTAATCACTTACAGAGCTTCGAGATCATCAGGACCTAAATACCTTAGGGCTAGAGTAAAACCGTATGTGATGCCAAGCCCCCTCAGATCCTAATCAATGAATCTCCTCAAGTCTCCCAGCTTTAGGTATATCTCAAAAGGGAGCAAATCAGTGGCAGCTCTGGGAACTAAAGCCTGGTATCTTCTGCCTAGCCATCTCTGGTTCTCCCAGACAGAACTAATTTTCAGGAAATCCTTGAAAACCTGGATTTTTGGAGCATCAGACCCCTTAGTTCTCTCACTTATCTGATTTAGGCAGGTACACGCTGTATCTTATGTAAGGTCCCGCCTAGCGTCATGATACTTCTTGGTGTGACAGTTGAGCCTTATAAATACTTTAATACATGCATACATACATACATACATACATGCATACATACATACATACACTGTGGGATACCTTGAATGTAACAAGCAGAGCTGATGAGTCTTTAGGTCTTTATCTGACATGACCATCCTTGTGTCATGTACTTACCACACCAAGGAGAATTGAGATGTACCAGCTGCTGCAGAATCAGAGACAACAGTGGCAGTTTTGAGAGTCCTCATGCTGCATCGCCTGCCAAAGAACTCCGGTACTTGTTAAATAGCGGTGTCTGACAATGTGCATTACATGGATTGTGTCAATGAAACTGAAAATATTAGAACAGTGTATTATGTGGAATATCAAATAAAACAACGTCTTATTTTTTTGTACTTTGATGCAATTGATATGTCATTCTTCCAGCTATTGAACTTTTATTATCAAGCTATATCATAGTTTTCTACAGCGCATCTGTGTTATTCAATGGCACAGATTCCAATATCTTGATTATAAACTCAGGAGACCTCATCTGCAGTACTATGAAAGGCATTAATTACGTTGATGTAAAAATAGTTCGAAACGTTTCTGAACGAGGGTGATGTGATAGCAACATGCATCCTTTCCCTACTCCTTATCAATTATTCAATCACCCAGAAATCAATTCTCCTGAACCATAAGGCGTTCTTTGATATGAATGCAATCAGTACTTAAGGAGCAAATGCAATCAATAGATACATGAAAATTCATGTTTCCAGATTAAAGAGCAGGTTTTCTTCCAAAATGAATATTTTTAATTTATGCACCTCACAATGGGGGAGCATTGATTAGATACTTATTAATTAAAACGAAGAGTAAATGGAAGTCATGCTCTTGTAAATAATAACAGAAAGCACAGTCACTGTGCCATCCTCTAGCTTGTAGTGCCAGCTTTAGAGTTTGCATTTTTTAATCACAGCTTCAGCGCAGGATACCCCAGTGAAAGTATACATTTATTTAAGGTGCAATTTGGAGCTAGCTATTGGTGTCTCTTTTCCCTTGTTTTTCCAGGGGACAAATATAATCTAGCGCCTGCCAGCATGTGTGCATCAACGAGTTCCAGTAGAAACCATTTGTGGCTGGTCAGTGGGTAGGAGGAGGGGACAAAAAATGTATGCAAATTATAATGCATGCTTAAGTTATGCATTTATTTGTTTCCACCTGAGGAGCAGAATCAGGGGTGACCCACGGCTTTTGTTCGGAGCCCTCTGATGGGTCACTCAATATATTTACCTTGATGATATTTGCATAAAGGGGAATATATTGCCCAGATGCCTGACAGTGGCTTTGCCAGTAACGTCCTCAACAGGGTAGCCTGTTTTCAGTGCCTCCTTGTAGAGTCCTCTTGGAGTTTAATGTAGCAGGCACAACACACAGGCTCACCAGTAGAGGAACTCGCTTGAATGCACAGTCATGGCTGGGCAGTGTAATTAAGGTAATTACATTGCCCGGTTCCTGACAGTACTGGGAAATAATTTCTCCTTGCTTGTTCCTGCTTTCCATAATCCTTGGGGCGGAAAGTCCTTGTGCTGCAAGGCATCCTGTCTGCATTTCGCCTCTTTTGCAATTTGGAACAGCCAGCTGGAAAACCAGCAGCAATTGGCGGAAGTGCATAGAGTTTCACCTCTGCATTACCAATGAGAGGATGTGGCCTAACTGCCAGAGCTGACCACTTTGGAGCTGGGGAACCAGGTTTAAGTCTGGCGTCCGCTCTACATCCTGTGACTGTGGGCAAATCACTTAGGGCCTGATTCTGATGTCGTTCGGAAAGTCTCCGAATCGGACTTGGCTTTTCCGGATCCGATTCGTACCCCTTGTTTCTGACCGAATTGTACAAAGGTCCGAACAACCAAGTATGATGTGAAGATCGCGAACGCGTTGACCGAGCGTTTCCGGGACCCGAACCTGTCCGTACAACTCGTTCGTAGCCGAATCGTGCCGGCAATGAAGTCGAATTCCGACCAAGCGATTACGATGCACGATTCAGACAGCCGCTTCGCCTCGGTCTCAGCAAGACGAAACAACTGTCGAAATCGTACTTCGGGTGGCCGTAGCAGGACCCCTTCACCTGGGGCCCTCCAAATCTGTCACGGGGGTGTACCCTTCGGTCCCCCCGATCCAGGCAAGCACAGTGTGGCGCTTTTCCCCACCCACCCTTTTTGCTATGAGAGCCTGTCTACTCGTCTGTACACAGGCTCTCATAGAGTTCAATGGGAGTCCGAGCGAACTGAGTCTGTATGCATACGGCTGCATCGTACTCACTCATTCGGACTAATGGAGCACGTTGCGTTTGGAAAGCCCTCCGGATCCAAGTCGTACGGAGGGCTTTCCTAGAGAGATCGGAATCGGGCCCTTAATCTCCCCAGCCTACCAAAAATCCAAAAATGAATGTGTCCTTGTGTAATATAACTGGTGCTCATGCAAAGCGCTCCAATACCTTCAGGTCAGTGCTATATAAAACTGCAAAACTAATGATTAAAAACAAAGACATTGACCACCACTACTGGTCAACTAGAATTTTAACGATGGGATAAAGCCACCATCAAAAGCATGAAATACACATGGTTTTTGCGTGCACTGTAATGTAATGCAGTTATGGGCGATACTGATCCTATAGAAAAGCATTAGACCGAAGAACACTTTTATTTTGTGTTCACTTGCAGAAATTTAAATGTGGTTAATATCATATATCATTGCACTGCAGCAAGTGTAACTGTACCGCGCACAGATGTCTTATTAATGGATTCCTCATGTTACAGGAATTCACATTGCCTGCCTCGTTTCGCTGCTTGCAAATGTAAAATGATTTCTGTGAGACATTTCCTATGTGATCTGACCAGCATGATATTAATTAGCTGTAACGGTTTCAAAGCAGATGGGAACCTATTAGAGCGGCCAACTCAAGGTGAGAAAAGAAGACAGCTGTAGAGTTATATGGAAAAATGCATCAGTTGTAAAGAGTCACAGGTTCAAATTCTTCAATTGTCAGTCCAAGGTCTCTTCCTTATCAGTTGATCAGCGAGCATTGTACCAGGTTCTTGATATACAGGCTTTACATAATACCGCAAAATCTGCCAGTGAGAGGTGTGGCGCAGTGGCCAGAGCGGCTGACTCCAGAGTGCGGGACTCACGGTTCGATCCCCGGCAGCAGCTCAGCGTGACTCTTGGCAATAGCTCACTTAATCTCTCTGACGGTCCTCTGCACCTTGAAACCATAAGGGGTGATATGTTCGCGCTTTACAAATAGGCAATAGCCCAATATTCATATTATTGGCAGCCACGTCCACAAACTTTAAAATTGGTCTTGAGATTTGGGGAGTTGATGCTGAAAATATTGTGCCTGATTCACAAACTGCACTTTTGTAGTAACCTACAGTTTTGGGTAAATTCCTACTCTCCAGGATTCACAAACTGCACTTTTTCAGTAACGTACACTTTTGTAGTAATTTCCACTTTTGTAGTTGATCCGTACCTCCGTTATTTTCCAGCCAGAGTGTTGAAGTACAGTGGTTGGTCATGGGTAGTGCAGGACTTACTACAAAAGTGTAAGTTACTACAAACGCGCAGTTTGTGAATACCGAAAAGTAATACAATTATTGAAAAGTGGTAAACTTACTCAAACGTGTAAGTTACCATTGGGAATCAGGTCTATTTGTCTGTCAATAATTATAATTCAAAAGTCGTATAGCATCTAAAGATTGGCTGAGAAGTTGAACTCATGTCTCGAAATCAACATGTGGTGGGCTGTATTACTATTTAAGTTCCTGCTAATTTCTGTTATGTCATTGAGAGAAAATTATGTCTGGTTAACTGATTATTAAACACACTACCAAAAGGTTCGGAATGACCACCAAGTTTAATGTGATTAGCCAGCAAGGTGTTTCTATGAAAAAAGCACTCCCAGTTGACAATTGTTGTGGCATACAGCAATGGTTCTTAACTGTTTTACTTCTGTGAACCCCCAGTAAATCACAACTTGAAGCATTCAATTCGATCCTAAGCAATGTCCATGATTAGCACCTCAAAACAGTACACAGACACATGGAAACAAGTATCCATCAAACAAATACAAAACGAATTACTTTTTTATTTTCTTCATAAGCAAAAAAAATACAAAAGTCAAAATTTTAATATTAATGAGTAAGATGGAGCATTTCAAAATATAGTTTTAGTTCTAAAAAAAAGAAGTGATATGCTCAACTCTAGCATATCACCTTGTCTTTTTTGCTCCGGCTGGGGCGACCAATTGTTCACAGTAGAGTATGATTGTGGTAATTGTGTGTTTCTCCAAACAAAGTTCAGGATTGGGTCCAGTTTCAAATTCCTTCACATTCACACAGTATTTTAAAATGATCGATTTTCAATTTTGCTTTTTTGTTAATATATACTTTATTATTCTGCTAATATTATTTAATTTTCTAAACAATTGCAGACCCCCTGAGTAGGTGTTGTATCTCCCCAGGAGTCTGTGGGCCCCAGGATAAAAACAGCTGCTATACTGCTTACGAGTTTGTATTCCAGCAAGGCCACCTCACAATTTCATCCTTCTAATTTTGACAAATATATTAAATCATGGAAGAGAAGTTCTGTTCTATACATTGTGGATAGAAATTGAAACATTGCAGTATGGATGCTACATAAAGAAACAAGGTACAATTGTCATTAAAAGGAGAATGCTATTACTAAAGTAGGCCAAAGCTAGATAATTTTAACATAAAGAATAAACATATACCTAAAGTATGGTCATCCAACAGTGAACACACAGACAAATATTCTACGTAATGTGTGCATACAAAGCAATGTCTGTATTCACTATCCTTTTCTTGATTCTTTATTTGGTATTTCAGCCAAAATCATTATTTAATTGCCAGGACCACATGGGAGGATTGCCTCTCACGCCAAGTTCAGCTAACACAAACCTGCTACCAAGCTGTGGTAATTTATTAGAAGTCTGTGTGAAGAGGACCAGTCTGATGCTACCCATCAATGTAAGATAATGCTGTACACATATTTCAGAAGCAACTTGGACGTGCCAAATGACAGAATCCTAAAAATATATGTTTTGTTAAAATACACTTGTTCTAAAAATAACGAGCTGCAAGCCATCACAAGACCACTAGTCCGTTTCAGTTTCAGTTTCATACGTCTTTATTTCGATTATTAAATCATAAAAGACAAGTACATAAAAATATTACACTTAAACAATCAATCATACAAACAATTGTTTAAAACGTCATATTAGTGCTTGACAAGAAGCACGCTTTAAGAAAAGATTAAACAGTATATAAAGACACAGTATGAAAGGAATAAAACCCAATATTTAAAAAAAAGGAAAGAACCAGAATAATTAAAAATGTCTTGCTCTAATTGCCCAGGCCCACCCTAGGCAATTTGCTACCCCGATTACAACCAATTCAGAAGTATTGGTTCTTAGGGCCCACAATGCCTCTGTACTTCCTCTAATGTTCATCCGTTGAAAGATGGGCCTGATCCATTTATTCCTTGGTACATGATAAGCAGGGCAAGCAAAGAAGAAGTGACCCACACTCTCCTTGTGATCATTACACCAGGGGCAGTACTCATTCGAGCTACCAACCCATTTTTTAGAAAAGGACCTTACTGGTAAACAACCAACTCTGAACTGGTGGTATAATTTTTTATCCAGACTCTTGGTGATAACATCCCAATAATTCTCTAAAAAGGGATCTAATTTATGCACCAGAAATCTGCCAGTGAGGGAGGCACCGTTTGAGCACA
Source organism: Triturus cristatus (assembly GCF_964204655.1). Lineage (NCBI taxonomy): Eukaryota > Metazoa > Chordata > Amphibia > Caudata > Salamandridae > Triturus > Triturus cristatus. The sequence goes on from NC_140583.1 coordinate 350,549,508, forward strand.
CAACAGATTGGTATCTAACTGATCCCAATACAATAACTTGAAGGCTTGCTTAGAAGGAAAAACAGAACTCCCCGGGGAATCCCACAAGTGGATAAGACCCATTTCAACCAAGATTTTTTTCACTTCGCGGAACCAGGGAATATTGCTAGAACCCAGGATTGATCTTACTTCCGCGAGTTCAGTAGCAAAAAGACTTGGGTCCGGCGATGTCCAGATCCGTCTCCATAACGCAACCAACCGGTAACGTGCCAACTCTTTGATGGATTTGCAACCCATATCCAACAAAAGGGGTTTTATTGGTGTCGATTGCGGTAATCCTACCAGGTTGCGCAAAAATTTGTTTTGGACTATTACCAGAGGGGATAGGTCCAAAAAACCCCAAAGGTCAGCCCCATACAAAATAGCCGAGCTAATTTTTGCATCATAAATTTTAAGTGCCGGTGTTACCCTTTTAGTAAAGGACATTTTTTGCTCCTGAATAAGACAGCCTGTGAGGCGTGCAAATTTTAAGCGGAGAATGTCGATCTGGGGCTTCCAACTTAACCGAGAGTCTAAAGTTACTCCAAGATAAGTCATAACCTCCACCTGTTCCAGGCCCACGCCGTTCATACTTACATAGCTCTTTGTAGAGCGATTTTTTGATAGAACCATAAATTTGGTCTTGCTCACGTTTGTTTGCAGATCATTAAGTTTACAAAAATCCTCGAATTTATTTAAGGCCGTTTGGAGGCCCTTACGCGTCTTTGATAAAATTAATGTATCATCTGCAAAGATGAGCAAGGGAAATTTAGTCCCACCCAAGGTCGGTGCATCCGTCGGAGTATCTGCAAAAAACTTCACCACCTGATCAATAAACAATAAAAAAAGGGTCGGTGCTAAAACGCACCCCTGTCGGACACCCCGTGTTACGGGGAATCTGTCCGTCACCTGCCCTTGACCTCCCCACCTCACCCTCGCAAAATTACCCTCATGTAGTCTCACTAAGAGCTCAAGGAGTTCTTGTGGAATTCCTAAGGTGCCCAGGACAGCCCACAATTTTGCCCTGGGCACCAAATCGAAGGCGGACTTTAGGTCCACAAAGGCGGCGTAGATAGACCCGCCGCCCAACAGCACCACCTTCCAGTATATCAGAATAAATCTGAAAAACCGGTCGATGGTGCTGGTGCCTGATCTAAAGCCAGCCTGCATCGGAGAGAGAATACTCTCCGACTCCATCCACCCCTGTACCCTGGTGAGGACCATTCTAGCTACTATTTTTTGGAGGGAATCAATGAGACTGATGGTGCGGTAATTTCCGGGAGCCGAGCGGTCCCCCTTTTTAAAAATTGGAAGAATTTCCGCCCCCCTCCAATACTCAGGGATCCTAGCCCCTTTAGCAATAGCATTTGCGAGCTGGGTAACGTAGGGAATCCAGAGATGGGGGTCAATTTTAAATAGATCTGCCGGGATGCAATCCATCCCAGGAGCTTTCCCAGCTTGAACCGAGCATAGTGCAGTCTTGGAGTCATCAATCGTAAACACCAAGGGGTGACAGAGGGGAAGCGACAATGGCGCATGTATCCCTTGCTCATCTAGAGGTTTAAAATCTGGGTCCCTAAACTGGGTTGAATAAAAATCCACCCATGGTTCTACAGATACATGATTAGCAGGTGTTTGGGGTTCCGGGTTTCTGCCCCATTTAACAACTTCCCAAAACTTGGTCTGGTTGGACGTATGGCAAGCCTCAAGCAAATTTGACCAGTGGGCTTCATCCCATTCCCTCTTCGCCTCCCACTGGACCTTTTTGTACCGTTGGCGAGCCATTTTGATATCGATAGACACCCGGGACTTTATAGCTTTAATTAGCTCACTATGGGCTTCCCTACATTTTTTGTTGTACCAATTCCTAGTAGGGCTGGGAGTTTTTAATTTTCCTGGCTTAGGTGGTAAGGTAAGGTGGGTCTTTATTTTAAGAAAACACTGCTCGTGTAGGTTGGTAATCCGATGGATAACATCCTCACTTGAAGGTAAATTCGATATGGCAGTCAAGGTAGATGACACTTCCGATGATATGCCATTAAGTATGGAGGGGTCCTCCAGGACCCTACTCCATTTCACCCTTCTTCTATCATTGGTTAAGAAAGCCTCGGCAGTGATACACAAGGCTACAGGGGATCTATCAAATCCACCGGGGAGTTTTATGCTTAGGGACAGTGGATTATGATCACTCTCGGGACGGTCCATAACGGCCATATCTTCCAAGAGCGACCAATACTCCATTTTAACCAAAAAGTAGTCGATTCTACTTTGGCTGACCCCATTGTCAAATGTGGATTTGCCAGCCTTGTCAGATATCGTGCGACCGTTAGCCGCTCTCAGGCCACACTCCAAACACAGCCCTACCCAATGTAGGGCCGCTTCAGTGGCCTTTTTTATATTGGTTAGTGACAATGGTGGAATATTCCACACAGCATCCTCCTCAAACCCCAAGTCCTCATCGTCACTTAACAGGGGTTCGAAAGTGCAATTTAAATCCCCCCAATAAGTATAAATTTATCCCTCCCAATAAAATCAAGATAAGTATCCAGTTCCTCTAAAATAACCGGACTGCGCCCACCGGGAAGTCCTCGAGCATAAATGTTAATAACAATGATTTCCCGATGTTTCTCCTTTGTTAGCTTAATTCCCAACAGATCGGGGTTATTAACCAGGATTTCCACTGGTGTATAACTAATGGACTGCTTAACCCAGATTACTAAGCCCCCTGAGGCTCTCCCTTTGGTGCCCTTCTTTGCTGGTTTGAAAAAATTAAGAAAGCCTTCCCGAAATATCGGGTCAGGGGCCCAGCTCTCTTGGAATAGTAAGATATCATAGATGTCTATGAAATCTATCCAATCTTCTGAGGACGTTCGTCCCTTTAGGCCAGCGATATTCCATGAGGCTATCTTAAGTGAAGAGTTCAGGACAACGTGGAGAGATTCAGTGGGACCGTCACCCCTACACTCAAGATCAGGTGAGCTGGGGGCAAATAATAAAGACGGTGAACTATTTGGGAGCAGGGTAATAATACTAGTCACTGAGTCTAAAAGGGGGGGATTAGAAAGAACAGAGTCATTTACCTGGAGTATATTCCAGCAATCCAGATCTGGAGATAAGCGATCGATGTTACTACAGGATGTGCTAGGAGGAACACTGGCAAAGGTAGTGTGGGGAACATCCAAGTCCCAAGAGGCCCCCCCCATACCCACCCCAGACACCCTGCCCCGCACTAGGGCACCAGTTAGGGCACGCAGGGATCGAATACGCGTAGCCCATGGTGGTTGAAGAAGATGGTGGTCAATCAACCCCCTCCAGGGAATTTAAGGGTGCAAAGTGGTTGGACAAGGGGAGATGAGAAGGCAATCTTGGCGGGCATCTATAACCCCTAGTCACCCTTTCCCACCTAGTAGACAATAAACTCGGTATGGTACGAGAGTCACAAGGATAGAAATAAGAAAGGTCCACAGAACTGATACCAAAAACGCTCAATGTATTGGGCAAAGAACAAATGTAGCTCACCCTCTTGGGATTTCGAAAGTTAATAATAACGCAATCACCCTCCACATTTTTTACCCTAGTACCCACCCAACCCACCCTACGTACAGTCAAGATTTCTGCTCTGATTCTCGGAGGTAGAGGTCTATTATTATTTAACCAGTGTGTAACTTTGTTCTTCAACTCGGTGTGTGACTTAGACTTTTCCTGGGAAAGCCTAGGAACTCCTATCAAGATGACAGTATAGGGTGTAGACTCTTCAGGAAGATTAATGCAAAGGAGGTTTGAAGGCAAGTCTTCACCCAAGGAGAATGGCTGTCTAGTGACATTGTTGTCCTTGGTTTTACTAGCAACATAATAGCTGGTTGATAACGTAGGCGGGATAACAGTGGTGGGTATATGGGTTGCTACCACAATTTGTTCATTATGGTTTAGTGGAGGGGGGGGGGCTTCAACCATGGGAGTAGAATCCGTTGGGGCTAGACCCGTTAGAACAGAAACGTCGGAATTAATTGGGATCTTGGGGTCAGCACGGGACATGATGATTTTCTCTAGGTGCGACGTATTGGTTAGAACCAAACTCTCTAATTTCCCAATGGTAGTGGAAAGTTTCTTCACTCTCTCATAAAGAGGTAGGAAAAAGGATTTGAGCAGTTGTTCTATAGATTCAAGAGAGCAGGTAGGCTGGGGGTTGGACATGGGTAAAGTTTCAGGGCAAAGGGAGGGTAAAGAACTCTCAGCGGCAGAAGTTGCACAACGGGGTAAGTGGGTAGGGAAATCGGGACAAACCTTTGCAAGCTGGGGATTATGGGAAACTTTACTACGTTTGCTCCTAGGTGGCGCACCCGCTTGCTTCCTTTTCCTAATAGTCGGCTTATGCTTATTTGCAAGGGACGGGGTGGCTAGCCGATGCTTCTCGAAAGGAAGGGGGGTGGGGGTTGCATTGGGAGTTACAATTAGACCATTACTTTCAGTAGTACTAACGATACCAGGTAAATCAACCGATGGGCTACGTATGGAAAGATTCAGTGACCCAGACTCATTAATATACAACATGTCATGGGGTACAGGGTCAATCCTGCATTCAGGGGATGTGGCTAACATAATATTGCCTAATGACGATCTCTTGGCTGATATTTCTAATGACAGTCGCTTTTCAGTTAGAGTTATTTCCTGTTCAAGAACCCGGGCAGCTCTAGTAATAAAATTATCTAGGGTCCCGGAGATACAACCCCCGTGTTTCCCTGCACAATCTTACTGCCTGATCTTAGGGAAGCCATATTCAAAGGGGGGTAGACTGGAGGCAGGGGGATAAATATATACAATAATAACCGTGGCCCTATAACGATAATGACCCAGTAATCTGCACACGTTACAAACAGATGGTAAATCAGTAGCTAAATAAATGCAACTGCTCAATGGTCAGTAAACAACCTACAAGGCAACAGGGTCTTTAAAAATAAGTAGAATCAAGGGGGTGGCCCGTCCCGTCCACTATCGTCCACGAACGGCCACAAACGGCCCGCTCTTTGCCCGGTCTTCGCCCCGGGCGCGGTCCGCTGGCACGTTAGAGCGAAATGGAAATGCTAGGAGAGGGATCCAAGAGGGGGGCGGGGCCGGGGCCGGGGCCGGGAAGAGTCTCCAGGTGTGCGGAATCAGTCTATCAAACAGCACCCTGGTCCTCGCAGTCCCGGCCTCTCAAACTTCACGGCGATCCCTCCACAAACAGCGCAGCCCACCCCTTGGTAAATGAGCAGCAGCAGGGCGATATCAATCCTCAAAGGAAATGTCAGGATCAGCGAGCGGCTCCCGCGAAGCGGGGGCCGCGAGGAGTGAAGTAGGCGGTGGGGGCGGGGCCGGGAAGAGTTCCTGAATTTAGCTTGCGTCGCAGAGAACACGTTATATAGGGAGATCAGGCTGCGCCAACTGCCTCAAAGAGAATGTTTCAAAATGAAAACGTGAGATGAAATTTTCACCTCACACATGAAGGTTGTATCTGCTGCCCGGCGTTCTGAAGAAACAATGTGCTGATTTGTCACGCTGTCAGCTACACTGCTGTACTCCCCCGCTGAAGACCGAAGAATACTTTCCACTCGGGTATGATGCGTCATAGGCAGCCGGCTCACATGGTATTCAGACCACTAGTCTGTTTCTCATGAAGAAGCTCCATGTTTGAGTTGAAACACGTTGGCTGTTTTGTTGTTCAAATAATGACTTTTTTTAAAATTTAAATATTTTTATTCATTTTAAACTTAATACCAATAACCCCCCTCCCGACTCAACCCCCCAGCAGACATTTCCCCTATACAAAATTCATTTTGTTTATCCAATTACATGAAGCCAGATTTACATAAAGAGATACATAAAGAAAAAAGAATATATACATATGTACAACCGGGTACCACTTTAAATCATCATACAATTTCCACAGTACATAGAGGAGACCATACTCCCATCATTCTTTCCCTTGCCTTCTTGCTTTTACGAGAATAAATAGCTCTTTCCAAATGATAGGTTGCAATTAACTGTGCATACCATTGCTTAAACACCCGGGGGAGAGGATCCAGCCAGGCTGTAGTTAGGCAAATCCGATAGACAGCCATAGCCACAAACATAAAAGCCTGAATATTAGAGCCAGAGATTTCATTTCCACCCCCAACAAAATCCTTCGGGAGGTTAGGGATATATTAATCCCTAATTTCCTTGTCAAAAATACATTTATCGCAGCTTTCAAATTCATTAGCATGGGGCAAGTATCCAACATATGGACTAGATCCACAGCTATCTCTTTGCACCTAGGACACCTTGTTCCATTAAACCCTCCCCCCCCCCCCCCCCCACCCTTAGCTATTTTCCCAGGAGTTGTATATAAGTTAAAAGAAGTTTTATAATGCTGGGTCTGTAAAATAGCTGAGATAAAAAGCCTCTGAGCATTCATCAATGACCTAGATAAATGTTCTAGGTCTGCTCGGATCTTATTTTCTCATCTTTTAGAGTGTCTCGCTAGGTCATCCTGCATAGTTCCGTTAACAGCTTTAAACAGAGCCCCTATCCTGATGTTATCCTTTTTAACCAATTCCATAACTTCTATTACTTCGAACCCCCTCGCCCACCCCCCCTTCTTCGCTAGGAAATATCGGACCTGTAGGAATTTAAAAAAATCTCTATGGCTCAGATTAAATTCTTTTTGAATGATAGCAAAGGGCTTAACTGTTTTGTGCTCAAAGAAGTCCCCTAATCTTTGAACTCCATGTCTCACCCAGCGACCAATGACTGCATCATGAAAAATCTCTGGGAGTGGAGGATTGTCATATATCGGGGTGTAATAGTTAAGCCTTCCAAGGCCTGTTCTTTTACGGATAATTCCCCATACGCGATAAGCAGCTATTAAAACCTTAAATCGCCCTCTTTTAAAATATCCATATTCGAGCTGACGGAAAAGACAGCCCCTACCTGTTCCCCCCAATATGAGCTCATATATAGACGGGAAATCCTCTCCCTGTACCAGATCTTCCCCCTTTAAATCCAGACAAACAAATTGCCGTAAATTTAAAATTAGGGACGGCTAATCCTCCACGATCTCTGGGCAGGATCATGAATTTTAAAGCTCTCCTGGGAGTGGCATATGCCCATAAGAACTGCGTGACTATCCTATCCATTAATTAAATAATTACTTTTGCTGGAATACCAAGCAAAGGTTTACCGAAAATGATTAAACCACACTTCACGTGTTGCTAATTACGACATGAAATTCATATTAAAGAACAAATCAATAAAAGCAAGCTTATTCGTATATTATTTTCAATAACTTTGATGAACCTACGGGTCAAATTAATAGTGTTTCTTGGGACAGGGAAGTGGGAAAACTGCCAGCAATATTCTGCATTCAGGCTGTGCTATTGGGACAGTGCACACACCAAGACAGCACAGAAAACAGACAATACTCTGAGTACCTAGAATATTGGACAGAGTGCACACATGGGACACTGTATTACATTGGAAAAGATATTAGACCATCCCTAAAGCTGTCATCAATTTGTGCTTGTCCACAGTCCCCCCTGAGGGGGACAGTGTAAGGGGTTAGGATGGTTCAACTAGTGATACCAGGGAGTGATTGTGACGTTTCTGCTCATCCCATAAGCCAGGAAGGTCTCCTGATGCACACTGACAGTTAGGCATCCGGTTCTTATGCACCAGGCATAGGACACAGCCAGCCTATGGAATCTACTCTCTTCTTATTTTTCAACAGTTAATATCTTTCTGTTTTAACAATGGTGTTACAAGGTTCAATCAGATCTATTACTTTTTGGTGGAATCAGGCTCTTTCTTTGAATGACAGTTCATGCTATGCAAAAGTGGGATCAAAAACACTGCACCTTAGGTAGAAATATTATTGCAAACATTTTGAGAAAGTGAATCTTTCTTTAATTACTTGCTATTTCTTGCTCAGGGTGAAATGCCTTTCGAGTCTTGCATGGCTTTCTACGACGAAAATGAATGCAGATCTGAGATGCACAAATAAACAGTCAGTCCACCAAGACTTACAATAACAAACACAGAGGCATTTGGCTTTAACCTCCAATACTTATGTTCAGGTTTGATCTTTAACACATTCCATCATGTTATCCAAGCCTTTCTTACTTCTTCAGAATGCACAACTCATTTAGATAGCTTACTTATCATACACACATATGGTGACCTAAAAGTATATTGATTTACTTTTCTATTGGTTGGAAAGTAACATTTGTATCACCCAATGGATTAAGGGGAACAAATACTTCCTAATTTGGAGGGATGTACCACCAGTTTTATCAATTCCATTAACGATCTAGAAGTTGAGTATCGATTGATTGTACTTCACTAATCCTTCTACATTAATGATCATTTTCTAAGGTAAAATGTGTTTAATTGTTTGTGTCAATATATGTCTCTCCTCCCTGTGCAGTCTAATCCACACCCAGATATCTGGCATGTAGCAAATCCACCTTTTCTGCATCGTCATCACTAATTGTTCTTCTTTTTCTGGACCCTATTTTTGCTGACTTTATGATTCTGCGCACTTGCTAGACAGTAGTGTAGTTCTTGTACATTGAAACTTTCTATTTGGGCTATTTAAATACACTACAAGTCCATTGTAAGTCCATTATAAGTATTGTGTTAAGTACACCTATGGCATTGAAAGTTTAATGTCATATGTGGGCTGTACTGTGTATGCACAACATGCCCATATATTACAAACATACATTTCTGCCAGGAATACCTCTTTGCTCTGACGAGGCTCAGGCTAGGCTCAAGTTTCAACGCACTGTAGTGACTGGCATATGGCAGGGAAAATCCATTTGCCAAGTAGGAAAAGCCTACCTTTTTTTTATCACTACTAAAGTGTGCCTTGCAGGCCTAGAAGGCTTGATGCTAATATATAAAAACAGGGCATGCTACACATATTGGGGTTTGTGTGCCCTCACTGGGAAACAAAAACTCAAAACTGTTTCACTATGCTGGTCTGGCTAGAATTTACAGGTCTAGGTAGGATTCAAATTGTTATTTTCCTCTTCCACTTAGGGAAGGACTAGAACAATGCTTCAAAATTACTTTCTGCTTAGTTATTAATCAGAGTTGTTCTAGATATGATTTATTTATTTATTGATCATATTTTTGGTCACTTAAGCTGTTTGCAAAGCATGCCTGAGACAGATCTATCTTGGAACCAGTTCTGCCACTCATCACACCTCCAGATCTGTAATAAACCTCTTTGGCTGGGACAGTTCATGATTTAGGCTCAGAGGACAATGACTTGCCTCTGGCCCAGGAAAGGCTAATGGGTATTAACCGCTGACCACCTAGCAGGATTAGCTAGCTGAAAGTGTACAGGAAGAGTTGGCAAAACAAATGGCACTTTCTCTTTTGACTTGAAGATGATGGAAAGGGATTGTCCATTTTGTTTCTGTAACCCTCTTAGGCAGCCCTATCAGGCAGATGGGTGATCAAGAAGCTGAAGACAGGCCTGCCTGGTGGCAGCTGGATTCGCCATCTTGAAATATGGGCGCCTGGTTAATTTTACAATAAAGCAAATAGGTGCTGCAAAAGGAAGAAAGTAAATTGTTGCTATTGCATGTCAGACCTTTTTCAATTATTAGCTGGTGCACAATATAAATGTTGCAGCTATCCACCATCTCCATAGAATGTTCCGGGGTCAGGGGAAAGTTAATCTGAAGAAGACCTTGCTGAAAGAAGAATCATAACTTCTGACTCCTGGATTCTGGTTCCTGCTGGAAGAAGAGGACGTACACAAGGACTCAACAACCCCTGAATCCTGTTGGCATCCAGGGTCTGGAATTGCTTTTCAAGTGGCTGGTCTCCTGTTTACTTGCTTCATTGACACAAAAGGTAGAAGAACTCCTGACTCCAGGAGGGTCAAGCTGACTAACGAGGACTAAACCCTGCATGAAACCTGGCTGGAGAGAGACCTGTTACCCAAAACCCTGCCCTTGATGAACTGCAGATTTTAGGACTAAAGAGAAGAAGCTTTACCAGCAGTTGGAGACTACGTCTGATGGTAATACCTATGATCGGGTCAACCTACTTAGTGTATCTGACCTCTGCTCCATCCTGGTCGACCGAAAATTGAGCCTAGGTCCTGGTCCACTGCTAACTGTTGCTTTTCACAGCTAACTTTCCTAGTCATTTTCTGCCGTAAAACTTTAAAAATCCACATGTCTGGTTCCCCTTAATCTATTTTGATGAACCTGGTGTCTTTTCGCTCAGTTTTTCTATAGTTTTCTAAATTAGCTTGGGAATTTTATTATGTTGTGTTGTTTACTTTGAAATTGTTGATTGTGCTTGAAATGAGCATACACTTCTATGGGGGTTCCCTCCTGCTTGAGCTACCACGGAACTATGAAGAGGTGTGGCGCAGATGCCAGGGTGGCTGACTCTGGAACCCGGGGGCCCACGGTTTGAACCCTGGCATGAGCGGCAAATCAGCCCAGCACTATGGACTCTGGGCAAAAGCTTGCTTAATCTTCCCGATGGCCCCCAGCGCCTTGACACACTTGGGTAATTGTTCGCACTTTACAAATACAGGACATTTAAATGTCTTGACCTAACCAGAGAAGGTTTAAAGGGTTGGTAGAATATCAGAATATCCTCTGCGAAATTAATAACGCTGTTTCTAATATTGTTGTTGAGCGGTTGGGATGAGACTTTGTCAAGCAGTTGCCATTCAGTTTATAATTTTAAGAGTACAAATCAAGTTCCAGATTTGAAATAGCGTTATTATATGGCAGTGTCCAGGCGGAGCCGGCGTGGGGGTAGTCTGGGGCATGGCTGAGATGGGAGGCTGAGCTGGGTGTCACCCTTAGCGATACACAATGGCAATATTGTTGTCAACAGACTGGCAAGATAGCAGCTAACAGTAGATTACACGCCATACTTTATAAATTCCAACACTGCATCTACCATTCTCTAGCTAGGCTACTCCACTATCACTTGCGCACCAATGACAAGTGCGATGGATGTTGGACGGAGTGTGCTGATTTTCTCCACTTGGCGTGGACCTGTCACTCCGTTAGTAGTTACAGGACTCAGGTGTCTGATGCCCTGTCCTAAATGACGGGTGCACAGCTGCAGCTTACCCCACTTGTAGCTTTGTTGGGGTACACTGAAAACACAGAGGCATCGATCATGTGCTATGTTTTGCTTGGGCTGCTCCTGGTCAAGCGTAGGGTGGCATGCAGATGGGGATGGGGGCAGGCTCCTAAATTTAAGGACTGGATCAAAGATCTACTTTTTTGTCAAGAACAAATGTCTATATACTCTGAACTGTTGCCTCAGTCCTCCAGACCTGAAGGACATTTGGGACCCTTGAAATCGTATATGAGGCTCCCGCCCTTGGAACCGGGTGACGCCAATGCACCCCCTCATCCTTGAGACAAGGGATTTGGGGTAGCGCTGGATGGACTGAGATGAGTGGCGGCAAAATGTGTTACTTACGGGGAACTGCCTAATAGCCCCTTACTGAACCCAACCGTTGAACATTCTGTATGCCATCCCCCCTCCTTGAACATGCTATGAGCTTGTACCAACTGTGTGTGAAGAATAATTGGGCCTATATGTGTAGATTATATACAATGTAGAAATCTGTGAACATGCATATACCCTTCTTTGAATGCTGATGGGATTTAGAATTGTGGTTGCATTTTGTTGAAAAATACCAATAAAGAAATATATTTGTTTTTAAAGTTCCAGATTTGAAAACAAAATATTATTTTGGATTCTTAATTGGCAAGAAGTATTTTTCATTCCTTTGTGAACAAGTCATATGATTGATTTGTCTTTCTTTGATAAATCTTTTGCACATTGACATTTTTATTGGGCATGGGGGTCAAGCTGCCCACCCTGGTTGGCCTTACTGTCGCTGACGTAAAGGACATATGCGAGGAAAATAAAAGCTAAAGCAGCAGCAGAGTCAAGAAGGGGGATTGTTAGAAGGCTTTCAAGGTCTGGTAGGAGCAAGTACAGATCTCCTCAGAGAATGAGGATAAAGCTGAAGAGGCACCAATACAAGAAGAGGATCTTCCGCATGGAGCAGCATTACCTGTGCTCTCCAGGGCTGGGAGCTGGATGTCAGAAAGGCTGAGAAGGCCTCACAATCGAAACAGGTCATCTTTGCCATTGAAAAGAAAAAAGGCTGCCTTGGCTGCAGAGTAGACAAAAGCCAGAGGCTGCCCTGGCTGCTGAGAAAAAGAAGAAGGCAGCCTGTGTGATTAGGGAGAAAAAGCAGCAGCAGTCTTAGCTGCTGGGGAGAGGAAGACAGCCATTGCTGATGAGGAATTGAGACTGGCAGCTAAAGTGAAGAAGTCAGCTGCCAACTTGGCTGTTTAGGAAAAAGAGGTAGCAGCAGCCCTTGCACTAGAGGAGACATTTTTTGCATTATAGGAGTGGAAGTTCCTGATGGACAACGAATGGTGCTAGCACAAGATGGACTTGAAGTCCTGGAGGGCATCAAAGCCCAGTGATTTTGGTGGCAGTGATATTAGGTACCCAGAAAGAATCTTGCAAAATCGACATTCCCAAAGATCTTATGCTGAGCTACATGTTGAGGAATGGTAGGGAGAAGTGGTTTCATGCTTCTGATATTGACTTGAGCATGCACAAATTACCTGAAGAGAGTTGATGGGTTAGCTTGTGGAAACACATTCCAATTGAGGGGAGGGACACCCTGTTGGTTGTAGACACAACAGAGCAGGTTCAGTATGAACCCATGAAGGCCGCCTTCATTCACAAATTTGGTCTCACTACTGAGAAATAGTGCTACATTTTTAGGGATGCCTGAAAGCAGCCACAGCAGTCTTGGGAAGATTTTTTAATATTTGCATTAGTGCAATGTCGGGATGGGTGAAATGCAGCAAAGTAACTGACTATGATGAGCTGTATAATTAGTACTTGTGCAAGTACGTTCTTTAAAGTTAATGTTTTACAGCATTTCTCCAGCACCTGATTTATTCTAAACTCACTGATCCTAAGAAGGTTAGGACAGAGGCTGACCTCTGGCTCAGCACCAGAGTGTCAAAGAGAGTACTTTTATCAGTTTGGGCACAAGAAATGTGATTCCTCATGCTCCCTGAATGCTCTTACCAGTGGGCACTCTACAGGGGTACCTCGTATAGTGCTATGGGGAGGTGATTCCCAGGAATAGAGGGTAGAGCATGCCCTAGAGTCCCTTTGTTGGGAAGTGGACCCAAAAGATGAGCTGTGATCCAGCTCTAGGAAGTACATTGAATGGGGTCCATGTCACTGCTCTAAGTGATACCTGTGGGTCCCAAACCCTGGTGGTTGAAAGCCTGGTCTCCCTAAACAGTACCGCAGGGATAGGTCTGTAGGACAAGTAATGGCCATGAGAGAAGTATGGCCGTGCTATGGCCATAGTCTCTTTAGAGTGGAGGGGGACAACTGCCTATAAGAAGGCAGCTGTGTGTCATAGATGTCTCCTTAGCAGTGAGAGAACCGTTAGTGGATGAGATCATCATGTTGGGCCATCGGAGGTCTCTGATAGTACTAGCCCCAAGGTTATGGGAAATGAGTCAAAGAGGAAACTTAGGGGCAGGAAGCAGGTGTCATTCACAGTGAGAGGATCAGTGGGCCAGGGGCACTGATGAGGCCACTTCTGTTTTAGAAGGTGCTGCCTGTGCTATCACAGAGATAGGCAATAAGATTCCTGGACCAGCAGACCACTGCATGATTAAGAGTTTAGGTAAGTGTTGGTTTTTAGGATAAACTGTGAGAGCCTGAGGTGGGCTGAGAGGCCCCAGAGAGGTTCCTTAGCCAGTGGCCTGGGGACAGGCAAGTTTCCCCAAGGGAGGGGATGTCATGGGCCACCTATATTGCCTTCCCAGAAAACTTTTAGGGATACTTGTGGGAACCTGGTGGTCACAAACGAAGAGGGAGTTTTAGGCACTGTGCCTGACTCCCTACTTAGCTCTCTGACATGTAGTTCCTCAAAGGCTGACTGTGCTGAAAGGGCCTCAACTATGTAGAGATAGATATTGTGTAGGACTATTCAATATGCCTTGTGCTGAACTGGATGATTTGATGTCCTTCCCACATAATCTAAATAACCACTTTGTCTATTTCTTTAATCAGTATTGACTTAAAGTGATATCAATCTGCAAACTCATACTAAATGCCATGTGCCTTATTAGATCTATTGTAAACGTCCACAATTGATAACATTGAGATTGGTACCATTACATTGGTAGTGTTATTGAATAGCGCTTTCCCTACCCCTTGGGAGACCTGAAGCACTAAATGGCATATTCACCTTATTGTCCATGTGTAAACAGTCAGCAACAGACCCTGTACTGTTACCACTCCCTACCACTGCACACCTTTTGTTTCTTGGCTTATTAACTGCCTTACAGACTTGAGCTGTGAAATACACAAAAATAGGCGAGATAAAAACATCAAAAACCTGCTGACAAAGCCATTGATAAATATTTGAGATATGCAAAACAGCTATTATAGCTGCTAACAATCTTAATGGCACAAACTATAAAATAATACTCAAATCCATCATGCTCTTTATTTAAACAGTTTTCTTCCTTCCCTAATCTCTGTCACCGTTTGCCCGAATTGCCTTATTTTCCCGTTATAAATGCAAATATTTCTGGTCCATGACAGCGATTTAATTATCAGATACTGGCTCATAAATTGTCCTAATAAACAATTTCCCTATTGCTCTCATAATGAAAAGAAACAAACACAAACTCTGCCTTGGGCCTAATATATCATTGAACCTCTGATCCTAAAAATTGGATAAGTGGCAGCTTTTAATCTAGCTTGGAGCTTATGCTATTTAGCCTTTGACCAGCAGTAAATGTCAGCGTTATTTCAGAGACGCAATATCTGCTTACTTAACCTGTTGGTGAAATATAGCAGTAAAATTACAGTGTTGGCACAAAACAAATCTGTAGCACTGGAGTAAAAGCTGCAGCTGGGAAGTGGAATTCATGTAATTATCCTATATTATACGATTAGTGAACAAGACCTTTCTCGGTCAGTCGTGTCACGGCCACAACACCAGTTTGTGCATGTTGAAGTGCAAACATTTAAATCAACAACATGCTTCCACAAATTCGCACTGTCCTGCAATACTCCAACTTATAGACTATTTATAAAAAAATGTACTTCTCTCACATCTTTGAAACTCACTCTACCACTCACACCTTAGGCCCTAAGGGAAAATTGGTTATATTTGGGATCAGAAATTCTACTTTTTATCTAATCACTATGTATGCCTTCATTACTGTTTAATCATTTTTCTTACATATGCCTACAACATCGTTCTCACATCCAACATTGCCCCTTGCACCTTGGTGAAATGAATCATGTACCAGATACTATGAATTTAAGGCAATTTGCTTCAGGATTTACACCTCTTCTGGTTCACAAAGCCCTCTTTCTGTTGTAGCATGGCTGCAGTTTTCCATCCAATCAGGAACGATGTCTCATTTTCAGCACTATCCCATCAGGGTTGTAATTTTTATAAAGATCCTGATTATCGGTTTGCTGTTGAATTCGCTCATGGATGCTGAAATCAAGAAAATACCTGCCTCAATCCATGCAAAAACATGCTTAGACTTTGAAATCTGTGGTACAGTAAGTAACTGAAGACGATGATGCCTGAATACAGTTTTGTTCACTGGTATTTACTAATTTACTAATGATTTACTTTTCCCTAGAGTAATCCCCTGTTCTATTTCCCTATTGAAATGTGTGAATCTTTTAAAGCTATTTTATGAATCATAGGAGGAAAAAAGCATTGCATATGAAAGGAACCCTGATTAATTGGATAAATGTTGAAATTGCTGGAAATATCAAACATCATGTGGACTTTAAATGCTCCTATATTAAGGCCCTGACAAAATTTGTAGTGTAACTATTCTAAGTAAAAAGTGTATGTGTGCTAAATTAAGCCAGACAATGTCACAAACGTTTTAGACCATGAAAGATTTGCATGGAAAAGTTCCCAACTTTTAGGGGAGGTCTCCGGGAAATTTTAATTACTCCTACAGACATTGCTAAACAAATGCTAGTCTTATGCACACTATATTTAACGTTGACTTGAATACGTGGGTCATTGAAGAATGTTTGGAGTAAGACAAAATCCACTGATAAGCAATGGATTGTTTACTGAGCTGGAGCATTTTCTCTTTATTATTTTATATCTGTTCTCTGTATCTCATTACTTGCAGTGGGAGTATTCAATAATCTCTTAATTCACTCCAACCACACTGGCCCCTCCTATGATTAGAGTAAATGCTTATGTAGTTCAAAATCTCCAAACTTCCGAATCATTCTCCATTCTATACAATCCCTCCAATGAACCTTTTTTAAGATTGTCCATTCTGTATAATCCTTCCAATGAATCTTTTTAAGACAATAGGAGGGTTGATGCTGGAAGTTCCCAGCCATCTCCATAAATTAAGACCAAATCCCAACCCACGCACAGTTTCAATGAAGAAACATAGACACAAAAGTCTCAATCAAGTTTAAAGTTGTAAAATTATTATATTAAGGACTCAAAATTCATCAGCGCAAGCAATTTCTTCAGCATTTCAGCAAAAAATATAATGGTTTTGATAAACGCACTTAGCATTAGTGCAAATTTAAGTTAATCCTCTTACAGAGGTACAAAGCCCGGCTACCTATGAAATAGTAGGATGGTTCCTTGGCTAACATAAATCGACTACTCTGATCCAGGAAAAAGACTCTTTAAAGTCTCTGGGGCCATTTGCTCATAAACTAAAAAAGAAAGTTCAAGTTCAGGTTTGGCATGAACGGTTCTCAGTCATCTGCTACCGACTGTAGCATTAAAGCATAAATCCAAGGAAAGCCTCAAAGATCAGTCAGCATGGAAAATAAGTAGAATGCAATGAAGAATTTCACTGGTCCATAAAGAACTAAGTGCATACAAATAAATTGAGAGAAAAATAATTCGAGTGTGATGTACAAAGGAAAAAATGGTGTGCATTACCTTTCTATGGTTTCTTCTTTTATTAGTTCTGGTAAAGGATGTCCATGTCATGTGGTCTCTGAACCCCATTGAAAGACCATCATCAGTTCATGATGCACATTAAGTCATCTAGAGAATAGCAACATCGGGAAATTTCCCCCTGTATGCCATGAGGACGGAAGGATTCACAAGTGTACATTAGCTGTCTAAAAAAACCATAATAGCAACATATAGGGCCAGATATACGACCATAGTAAATTGTGACTCGCAATTTGCGCTCGATTGCGAGTCACAAATTACGAGTCGCAATTTACTATGTACTACAGTGTCAAAGACACTGATTGCAATTCCCAATGGGGTTGCAAAATGCGAGGCTCATTAATATTAAAGAGTCACTTGCATTTTGCGACCCCATTTGGAATCGCTGGGCCTCCCTGGGATGCTGGCCTGCTGGCCTGCTGGCCTCAGCAGACCACCATGTCTGGGACTGCTTTTGAATAAAGCAGTTTTTAAAAAAATGCAGCCCGTTTTCCTTAAAGGAAATTGTCGCGGCGGTCCCGCAAGTGGCATTAGGATGCGCCCGCCAGACTGGCAGGCGCATCCAACCCGCCGTAATGTGTAAAATGCATGTCGTGCATTTGCATGCACAACGTGACAGGCACCGCGAGGCGCCTGCCACCTTGTGCATGCAAATGCAGGGGGGTACCATAGGTACCCCCCATGTGCACCCCCCACCCCAACAGGCCCCAAAACACAAAACCGCCTGCCTTTCCATGACGGAGTCGCCGCCATGGAAAGGCAGTTCACCGCCATGATGGTAATATGGATGGCGGTGCCTGCAAGGCACCGCCACTATATTCCTGGGCTTTTCCGCCCAGTAGGCAACCGGGAGGATTGCCTACCGGCAGAAAACCGGCGGACAGTCTTCCCGTCCGCCGGGGTCCCCCCGCCATCGTAATGTGGAGGGGGGGAAAGTCATGCGGGTGGTAGATTTTGGCAGGTGGATCGCCACCACTATACGGGCGGTGGCGATTCGCCCGCTACCATAATGACCCCTTAAGCATGTACTAACAGGAAGCCTTTAACTTGACGTCTCTTTTACTTAATCTAAATGCATTTGCAAACACCATTTAGTAACATAACTCATAATAACTTTCATAAATCAGTATTAATATTTCAATTACTATCATATTGCATTTCTTATGCTCAAGTATGTCAGAATACTACAAATTTTATTAATTCAACAAAAACTCATGTTTCTCTATTTTCAAGAGAATAAAATCGTTTTAACTGTTTCATAATCTATATCACTTCTAATATTTTTCTCTAAGCTTCCAACTCAAGCTCATTATTTAGGAGTAATATCACTTGATTTTCTATTCCATGTTAATTTCCCGTAGCACTCTTCATGACACTAGTCCATGTGTTTTATTTCACCTTATTATATGTAAATGTCTAGATTTGCATGAATACTTTTAAATAACTCTTTTACGTTCTTTTACTACTCTCAATTCTCGTTTCATGAAAGTTTTCTATCTAATGTGTAAATTCCAAATGTGTGTTTTTCATTTTTTTTGCTCGTGTACATGTTTTTAAGATTCACGCTTTATCAACTGTAACTTCCCACTGAACTGACAAAGCAGCTACACCACATTCAGCATGTTGAAGATGTTCAGTTTAATTGAAAAATTTATAAGTTGTCATTGCATCCTCATACTGTACACTTTAAGAATTATCCAGATTGCGTGTTACTCCTTTTCAAAAATAAAATAAAAGATATTTTAAAAATAATAACAGAATCACATTGAAGTAAACAGTGAACAGTATACCATTGCAGTGCTTACTAGCCAAATGGAGTGCTTTTTTTGCAATTGATTAATGTTATCTTTCTTTTGTAGTTCAGTTCTATTTTGATATTTCTAAAGTATTTAAAGGATGTGTAATTATGATAATAGATTCAATCCATATAATTATCTCAAGAGGTCTTTATGATGCAAAATCTTGTTTGTGCAGATGAAAAAACATAGCCTGTAATGAGGTAGTGCTTAAATTAAAATTGTAGACATTATTCCCTTTTACATTTATCTACATAATCCTTCTAATAGAAAGGATAAAGGGTGGGAAGGAGCACATTTTATATTCATGTAATCACTGATCAAGGCACTAAAATTGTAACATTTGAGAAAATAACATTTTCGTTGCCGGAATAACTGACTAAAATAATTTGTACATTGGGTCTATCCCCAGGATGTCTTGACACCGCTCTTACAGCTGCTAAACAATCAGCTAAACAAATGAACATTCAGATTTTTGCTGAAGCTTAAAAGTAAGGATGAGGGCATGATGTCAAGTGACAATGAGTTTTCATATTTATTCAAAGGTATTGCACATGGTGTGTATGTGTAACCTAATGTGGTCTAATACTTGGAGTCAGTGTAAAGTTCTACAGAATGCTTTAGGGGCAGTCTCTTGTACTCAAACCAAAACTACTGTATATAGAGTAGTACAATAATCAAACCTGTAATTTATAGGTGCACACACCGCAATGGCTCTATTTTGTTCTTCTAGAAGGGGTGGGTATACATTTGAATTGGATAAATTGTCAGAAATGTTGTTTTCACCAGAGAGCTAATCTGTTGTTCAAGAGGTGCATTGGATTCAAACAGTATGCCTAGATTTTTTTACTTTTACAACTTGTTACGCATCCAGACCGGAATGTTAGAGATTTTGAGACGCATAAGTGAAGGCCTTCTTCTAGTACCAAATAATATTACTCTTGTTTTTGAACATTTAAGTTTTCTCTGGAGCTCTACTACTTTTTCTGGTTTTATGATTTTATGAATTTGTTTTCTAACATTTTTGACTAGCTGTCCACACTAAAATCTTCTCCTTCTTCACAACTTGTTTGGCACACAGTGGTTGCATTAGCAATGGTCTGGTGAATATAGCATTCTTTTTCACCTTTTCTCAACTGCAACTATCTTTCTTTTTAATTTGACATACAGTTTTCTGTTTATTGTGCGGTTGCTTCAAACTTATCAAAAAGATCTGGCTTTATAACTACAGGGCGTGGGTCAAGCTGCGATACACTGACCTTACGGCACAAGTGGTGGTCTCGCAGATTTACCCTTAGGAGAGGAACGAGACAAGGGTGTACTCTGTCACCCTTGATTTTCGTATTAATGTTGGAGCTCTTTGCGTCTTGGGTCCGTAGGGAACCATTGGTTTTGAATATATTCACTCATTTTGGGAGATACCCAGGCTATAATGTAAATTGATCAAGTCCACCATGTATGCATTAAGGGGTACACCCCCAGCTTACTGTGAGGAGGAGGTAGTAATGGAGGGCTTCCGCTATCTGGGCATGTTTATAACAACAGAACCAAACCTTTTTTATAATCACAACCTGTTGTCCCCCCTTCGGCGTCTACAAGAAGACGTGAGCCACTGGAGGATGCTGCCTTTTTACCTGCTCAGGAGGGCAGCCCTCTTCAAAATGATGGTGATCCACCATTTTCTCTATATTTTACAGAATACACCACACGTGATACCTCCCAAGTATTTTAGGGCGATAGAAAACAAACAAATACAGTTATAATGGGAAGGAAAGCCAGTGAGGATTGTGCATAACTGGATCGGAGATGGTACGATGGTGGAATTGCATTGCCTGACATACGGAGATACTATAGGGCATCCCAGTTGGTGGCCATTAATCAATACATGTACCATTCGCCGGAAGATCCAGAATATCATATGGACAGATATGTGCTAGGGAAGGGGGGATACATGAGAGCACTGTACACTTCCCCACAGAACATGTCGTTAACAGGACCAACAAAAACCAGGGTTCAACTGTGGCATACGGCCCAGAAGCAGACTGGTTGGAAAAATACGATCACACAACACACCCCACTTTGGGATGCAGAAGTGCTAGGACACATGAGCGACTTTCAGGAGTTCAATAAATGGGACCTTATAGGGTTGTCCTGGGTGGGAGATCTGTGGGTGAGAGGCGATGTACGATTATTCCCAACACTTCAACAAGACTACGAGCTATCTAGTGCAGAAACCTCTCGAAACCTACAGATTAAACATGCATTGCAGGGAGCGATCCCCAAGGGCTCAGTGCTCCCGGAGTCCTCTCCACTGGAAGACAGAATTCTAATTGACCATATGGCTAAAAAAGCAATATCCTTAACTTACCAGAAATTAATAAATAACTACCCAGACCCCCTCACCAGTCTTGGAGACAGATGGAAGACGGACCTAGGTATAATTGAGGATGAGGGATGGCAAGACAAATTGTCATCTCCGGAAGAAGTGGCAATATCGAGCAAGTTTCAATTGGTGCAGTTGAAGATACTCCACAGAATCTATTACTCGCGTAGTCGCTTAGCGAGCATGGACAAGATAGAGGATGCCTCCTGTGGGAAAGGATGCGGCATGGAGGGAAGATACTTTCACATGATCTGGGAATGCCCTTGAATACAGCAATAATGGACATCCACCACACAAGAGATGTCCAAACTCACCGGGATAGATTTGACCCCCACTCCAGACTAGTGTCTCCTCAACATGTGTGAATCAACAGATCTTAGTGAGAAAGGGCGGATCTGGGTCGCACTGGGGCTCATAATTGCGAAACAAAATATTGCCCGACATTGGGGTGCCCCGGAGATGCTGAGATTACGTGAATGGGAGCGAGACCTTGATTGGTGTATGTTGGCAGAGAAGACAGTATATACCAGTAGGGGGTGCCCCAAGAAGTGGAAGCAGATTTGGGACAAGTGGATTGTATATCAGGGTAATTTGTGTCAGAGCCCTAGAGTGGAGATGCAGAGGAGAATAAATGACTCCCCGTAAGAGTGCCAGATGAAGTAGAGAAAGCCAAAGGGTTGTACAGGAAAAGAGATATACCCAGCACTGCAAAATGTATAATTAGTGATAAAGTGCCTAAAAATTTACAAATTGGTATGTTTCCTGTCAATTGATCTGGCATTCTTTTTTTTACTGTGGCCAAAAAACAGATAACTCTACCTCTAAGAGTTACTTTGAAAACCTCCAAGACAGTTGAAATATTAGCCTTTCCATTATTGTCTAATTGTGACTGGGGGAGTATTCCTTTATTATATTCTTAGATTAAGGATCATGTAACATTGATATATAGGGGATATAAATATTCAGCATCTCAGTTTTACATTGTTTGGTTATTTCTAAATAGTTAACCCGCATTATTCCCTGAGAGGAAAACAAATCTCCAGAGCACTATCAGCTGCCCAACGGACCACCACAGTTTTATGGAATACATCTAGGGCCCCCCACATACCAGGAATGATTCTATTGTGTTTGGAAGGCACTAGGGATGGAGGAATGTGCCATGACATTAATTCAAGACACTCAGCAAGTTGAAAACATGTGGGCTGTATTCCTGGATTTCCTTTCTAGGGAGTTTAGGGAACTCACCTGCTCAAATGAAGTCTCCTTCCCATCAGAGCGCCCAAACACAATCTGGACAGGGTCGGCGTAGGTAGGGAGAGCAGCATGTAACTGAAAGCCAAGCTTACTAACTATAGTGGGTGTGGGGGAGGGGGCAGGAGGAATATGACTAGACTCACGCTTATTAGAGACACAATGGTGGAGGGAAAAGGAGTGGAATGAACCTTAGTTGGGACTCCTAGTATTTGTTCCTGTTTGCTTCCTTTATGCTCATGATGAAAACTCCTTCTACTCCAGGCTCTGGGTTATAGATGATGAGATCTGTTATCCTGAAAGCCCAATAAAAAGATTTGATCCATTAGGAAGTCTACTTGCTGCTAGTTTGTGACCAATTGTAAGGAAAAACCAGAATGCCATAGGTAAAAGATTCACGTCATTAAAAATAAAGTCCTGTAACCTCTGATTGCCCTGTAACCACCCACATCAGTTTCCGCATTGCCACATGAATGGCAAGGTAGGTGAATTGTTAATGTCTGATAGCCCAGAAGTAACCAGGCCTGTAATGTTCATCTGGCCCATTATCCCTCAGTGTGGCACTGCAGGCAACAACAACTGTAACTCCAGTCATTTGTAAAAAAAACATTAATAGCACGTCATGCTGTGTGTGCCAGAAGCATCAGGGCTGTACAACGTGGGATAGAGTATACTGGATAAAAGTGCGAGTTACGTAAAAAACACAAACAGCCAAGCAACTGCGAAGTGTCCTCTGCTTCTTCCCCAGCAATGATTGCATTATATGTTGTTGGACCACATCCCAGGAGGCATTGACAACAGTATTTGAAGTACTTGTGGTGTTAAGCTGATTTATGAAGTGTGTGATTATGGAGCTCTTCAGTCTATGGGCGAGTACATACACTTCAGCATATACACTGCACAGTGATCCCTATTTGTGTATTTGTGGTGAACCAGCTGCCCCTGTCAAGCTCACTGTACTGCACCCTGTCTGTGAAAGGAAATTTGTTGAAAATGCACACTATGTCTTGGGAATGTTCATGCACAGAGACATGAGTCAGACAGGAAGAGAAGCTGCTAACTGCTGCTGACAAACCAGTCATGTGGAGTCAGAGGCAGAGTCCCGCAGCATAGGGTGAGTGTCTGTCAGCAACTCTTTTTAATTAAGGCCTGATTACGAGGTCACTAGTGTTCCTCATTCGCGATGATGACAGTAAACACAGCGAGTTGTGCTTATGATGAGCAGCCAGTAGTCCATTTCAGTGGGTTGGTTAGAGGGGGAGAGTAGCCTGCCAGCAGTCACCGGACAAGGGTTCTCCAAAGTAGATTAATGCACAGACTGTGTCATTGGAGTCTACTCAATCTTTGGCCTTGTTAGTCAAAGCAGACCATCAAAGTGCTGAGGATGAGGACTCCACTTGCAGTGTTTTTCCAGAGTAAGGCTTGTCCATTGTTAAATAAGCACAGCCTGTCTTCAGCCATGCTTTCAACTAAAGCACGGGGAGAACTATGAAATCCGTGCTGGCGGGAATTCAAAACACCCTAAATACAGACAGCATTCCCACACCCTTCATAGTCACATACTACTGAAAGCACAGTCACACACTCAAAGACTACTGGTCACTTTCTAGCAGAAGTCTTCTTATGCCGCTCAAATATATGACCATTCTTGCAATAGAAGCAGCACCCCACTTCCATCAGAGTAGCAGTGACACACTCCTGACAGCCCTCACAGTCTGATACTGCTATAATCCCACCTTACACTAAGGATATCACTCTCAAGCTATCAGGCTAGCAGTCACACACTACTTATAGCTCACCTACACAGTGCATCAGCCTCACACCATCAACCGTACTCTCACATCCCTCACAAACTAGCAGTCACACTTCACTGGCAGAACTCACAAACCCCCAAGAGAACAACTTTGAAAACACTAAAGGAAGCACTCTCAGAGTGCTGAAAAACTATCAGCAAAACCAATAGGTGCGGGTTAATTGTGGATAGGCAAATGAATGACTGTAATAATTAGTCAATGAGTGAATAAATATGCAAAGGTGCTAGAATGAGTGACTGAGTGCATGAACAATGAGTGATTTGTGAACATGGACAGATATGTGCTTGACTGCCTGGAAGGAAGCATCGAAGCACTTTCAGTTATAAGCCGGAAACTTTGGATTTGCCAATGCTTGTTTTAGTATGCAGCTCATGCTATCTTGCTAGACTGTTTTAGGGGCAAATCTGAATTAATGTCTGTTGACTCTCTTTATACATAACATGCCTGTAATGAGTGCCTAAAGCAGTGGTTAAGTACATATGTATAACGATCAAAAGAATTTGGGGGCTTATTTACAAGTTAAAAGTGATGTACCAGCGGCACAAGGGGCTTGTAAATAAGCTCCTTGATTTGGATTAAAGGGGGATCTTGATAATATTAAATTAATATATGTTCTTACTAAAATGTTGTTGTCAATGCATCCATTATTTTGTGATGGTAAAGAGAGCTACTATAATATGGAATTTTAAACCATAAATTCTGTTGACATAAGTTCATCGCCCATTCAAACATACATCTTACAATATATAATGATACAACAATATCTTTATTTCGTTTCACAGATGTTGTTTGCTTATTTAATTTGTAGAGTGATATGCCAGCTTCAGCAGAGGTAAAGGTATTTTGAAGGAGCCGTCTTTTGACAGACAGAAACCTATTGGCACTTAGTAGGAAACCATATATTCGGAGAGCCCTGGATGCAAATTACCTGCATATGCGACCTTTCAAGTATCTTTTTCTGATTATGCGGCTCCCTCGAGAGTCTTTTAAAATTGCACTAGTAATGCAGTCAGTCATTCGGTACCTGTCCTTGTCAAATGCCACAGCACATTATTAGTAAGCTGAGCCAGTGAGAAAAGCACAAGTCAGTTTTTCCTCAAGTATTCTCTCCCCGAGCACCTTCATCTTTGCCTGAAGTTCTCCATTTGTTTACAACACATTTTTTTGCAGTAACCTGCACAGACACATGAAGAAAGGTGTGGGATTTACAGTGCACACCAAATATCTGTTTTCTCATTTTATGCCGAACTGAGGGCATGATGTATAGTCTGCAACCGTGATTGATATCCGGTCCGCCGTATTATAAGTACATTATATCCAATGACTCCTGTGATACAGTGGATGGGAGATCAGTCACGTTTGTTACGGATTATTCTGTCACCCAACTCTAAATGAGGCCCTCAGACTTTAGAGCAATAGATTACTGTGTGAAAGTGACTCTAGCATGGTCACCCCCTATTTTTGTGGACTGATGTTGCTTTATTTTGAACTCTGCACAACGGGGTACTAATGTACACTCCCCAGTTTAAATGTGGAAACCCTTCAAACATGGTAAGGCCATGGTATATGACTTAAGAAAAAATATCAACAGATGGACAGGTAAATGTCACGTGTGGACTGCGGCAATCATAGTGCCATTCACTTGGATAACAAGGAAAACAAGTCTTCAGGCCTACATTTATAGCCTAACATCTGTCAATTTAAAAACTGCAGGCGACCCGTCAAATTAAACCTTTTGATACGAGGAAAACCCCACTTTTAAATTGAAGTAAGTTACCCCTAATTGGACCTGATGGCCCACAAGTAGGGTGCCTGGTATTTAAAAGTAGTACATGTAAGGGTTTGATGTTTGTATGTTCCACTGTTAGAATTTAATGTTTGCTTTTTATTACAGTGACCAGCCCCTGAAGCTGTTTTCACTGTTAGGGCTGTGGCTGGCTCTAAGAAGAAAATGCTAAAGTACAATTACTATGTTAATTCGGTACATTTGGTTTGGACTAATCTACAGAGACAATTCAATCATTACTTTAATATTTAGTAAATATCCAATTGAATAAGGAAGTTGGACTTTTGATACACATACAGGAATGTAACTTTAGGGTTTATCAACACAAGTACAAAAGACAGCGATCAACACCAATCAAAATTGGTTGCATAACCTTGTATTGCAGTTTCAAACATCACTGAACATGCATACATCATGCTGTATCAGAAGAGAGAAAATGAAAAAAGATAACAAGATATCTCCATAATTTTAAAAGAAGATTATATGGGCAATCCCAGCTCTTCAGCATAGCCTGCTATTTAGAAAAGCAACAAGTCTCGATACCGCTTTCAGTACTGAGGCACAACTCTAGAATGAATGAGCATGCAAACCCACAAATAAACGAACAGAGTCTGGGTGCGGCCCATAGAGTTTTCCTCTGTATATCTAAGGGAACAATCATAAGAACTTCCAGGTATGGTAGTTTTTTTTTTTTTTTTTTTTTTTTTATTGAAATTTTGCAAAACGGCCAGTATAGCCAACAAACATAGTAGTCCACATCAGCATGATAACGTGATACAGGGAGCTGTCAGGTTGTAGAGAAAGAAGACATAATGCAATGGTCAACATGTCAACATCTGAAGACATCAGTGGGCCAGGGAGTTAAATGCAATAGCCCGGGGGTCCCACCTTCCCACCTCACCACGCAGGGCATTTCAGACAAAGAAAAGAAAATATGGGGCTCGCGGCTGGGTGTCCCAGCTCGGCACGTATCATCAGCATGTTCTGAGACATCCGGGCTTCAAGCTGCTCTCTCCACTCCCCAGCACTCCGCACTCACACACTCACAGCTTCGTTCTCCACTGCCCCCTCCTGATGTGCTCGGGTCCAGCTCACAAACGGTTCCCAGATGTCCCGGGGTCGGGATGCAACAGGCAGCAACTCCCCAAATGTGGTTAGTTGCGTATGACCATACGTGACGTCAGCCAGCCAACCCTTTACTGTGGGTATCCCACTTCTCCCCCAGTGGACCGCCACCCGCCTCTTAGCAAACAGCAAAAGCAACGCGTGCAACCTGCGCGCCTGCGGTGGAGTGTGTTGAACATAACCCAAGAGCCCGAGCAGGGGGGAAGGAGCATCGGAGCGACCCACAATCTGATTGATTAGGAGAAAAACCTGAGTCCAGTACCCCACCAGTTTTGGGCACGACCATGCTATGTGCAGAAAAGAGGCCAAGGCGGCTCCACAGCGCCAGCAGTCGTCGGTTTCCCGCAACCCCATCCGTTTTAGGCTGATGGGGGTTCTGTACACGCGATGAAGGTATTTAAAATGTATGAGACGTAGCCTGTAGTTCGGCGAAAGCTCTGTGAGCTGCCTACAGCAAAACTCCCACTGGTCTTCTGTTATCTCAGGCTGGAGTTCACCATTCCAACATTGCATGGATTTAGGCGACCCCACCAGATCCGTGTGCTGCATGTGGCGATAAATACGGGTCACCAATTTCCGGGGAGACGGGGAGCCCACCACAGCCTCCAAAGCCGTAAAGACCGGCGGAGCATCAGGGAATTCTCCGGAGAGCGCCCGGCACGCCGCTTTCAGCTTGTGGTACAAAAACAACTCGGAAAAGGGCACCGCACCCCCATCCTCCGGCTCCGGAGGAGGCATGAACCGGCCCTCAGGAAACAAGTCCGCGAACGTGCGTAGACGCCGCCCGACATCGAGGCGGCCGGCTAGGCCGTCCGCTACACATGGCAGTAACGGATTGTGCCTCAAAGGAAGCGACGGTGCATACAACAACGGCACTCCGGCCCTCTTGCGCAACTCCTCCCACACCCATTGCAGCATCCCCGCCGTGTCCACATCCGCTCCCGGGCGTCGTGCCCTGGCACAGACCGCCACGCTCAATGGGAGGGGCGCAATCGCGTCCCGCTCCACAGCAACGTGGGGTTGGTAGGGGGTAGGGTGGGCCCAAAAATGCACGAACTGAGCCTGCGCACAGAGGGCATACAGCTTCATGTCAGGAGCACCCAGGCCTCCCTGTCTCAGCGGCAGCACCAGGGTATCCCACGCCACCCTGGCCTGTCCGCCCGACCATACCAGCGCCACCAAATGTGACCGCAGAGTAGCAAAAAAATGCGAGGTCAACGGAATAGGTATATTGGCGAATAAATAAAGAAATTTGGGTAGTACTACCATTTTTGTCAGTGCAATCCGCCCAACAAGCGACAGGGGCAGGGAGGACCAGGATTTTACTTTCTCACTCAACCACATCATAGCCCTGCCAAAGTTGAGGCTCCATATTGCCTGTAGATCTCGGCTAATCCAGATCCCCAAGTATTTAACCTCTTCCACCTCCCAGCGCAGAGGGTAGTCAGAGTGCACCTCAGAAGTACCGTCCGTAAGGGGAAAGATGACCGATTTGGACCAATTGATGGAAATGCCCGCAAGGCCCTCAAAGCGGACAAATTCCCGCAAGACAGGATCCAGATTATCGGCGGGATTGATAAGATAAAGGGTCACGTCGTCGGCGTAAAGTGAAATGAGTAGACTTCTAGAGCTGAAGCCTATACCTCTCGCTGTGTGGTGCTGTCTGATCCGGGCTGCGAGCGGCTCCATAGCTATGGCAAACAGCAGCGGAGATAGAGGACAGCCCTGCCGAGTGCCGCGGAGGATAGGGAACGGCGCCGACACCAGCCCGTTGACTCTCACCCTTGCCCTTGGCATGGTGTAGAGCAGCCGGATTCTTTTGAGCAGTAGCGCACTGAACCCCATCCGCTCCAATATCCGGAAGAGGTAAGGCCATTCTAGAGTGTCAAAGGCCTTAGTGGCATCCAAAAATACCACTGCAGCTCTGACATCAGGATGTAGGTAGTGCAACGCGGCAAAGACGGTGCGCAGATTATGGGAGGTCGCTCTCCCCGGTATAAATCCGGACTGGTCTGGAAGGGCGATCAGCGGCAACATGGGCTGCACCCTGTTCGCGAGCAGTTTGGCTAGGATTTTCATGTCAACATTAATCAATGATAAGGGCCGATAAGAATTAAGATCGTCCGCCGGCTTGTCCGGCTTCAACAGTGTGATTATCAGCGCCTCCCTCATGGTGGCCGGTAGCACCCCTTTCTCCAGGGCCTCCTCGTACACCGACAACAGCCTCGGCGCCAGCTCGTCGGCGTACGCCTTATAGAAAGCAGTTGTCAGGCCATCTGGCCCCGGCGCCTTGTCAGGCGGCAGGCTTCTAATAACTTGCGCCACGTCCGTGGCGTCGATAGGAAGGTCCATGTATTCCCTGTGTCTATTGTTGAACCACACCAGTGCGATGGAGTCAAGGAAGGATGCGAGACCTTCAGGGCAGGCATCCTGGGTGTTAGTATATAGTTGGGCGTAAAATTCCGAGAACGCCCCCAAAATGTCTTTTTTATCGTGTAGGTGCCCTCCGTCTAATGTACTCAGCTCGTGAATATAGGTCGCGGATCGAGGCGGTTTAAGCATATTGGCTAAGGACTTCTCGGGACGCCCTCCCTCGCCATAACGCCTAGCCTCCGCGTATTTCCCCAAGAACTTGACCTCCCTCATCGCCTCTTCATCATAGTTCAGCAATTTAGTTTTTAGCTGCCCCGCCACCGCAGCTCCACCATCTGCGAAGAAGGTGCTTTGAAGCTTTTTGATGTCAGCCTCCAGCGCCGCCAGAGTGCCTCGTATCGCCCGCAATACTCCTGCCTGCCGCGCAATACATTGGCCCCTAATAACGGCCTTAAAGGCCTCCCACAAGGTCGATTCCTCCGCCACTGAGCCTGCATTCTGCTCAAAATAATCCGTGATATCAGTCCGTATCTCTTCCCTGAACGCGTCATCGAGCAGAGCGTGAGGCGGGAGTCGCCACGAAAACGCTGGAAAGGGGTCGCCCGGGAGTAGCAGACGCAGCATGCAGGGGGCATGGTCAGATAGCGAGCGGGGCATGTGCTCCACCTGTGTTGTCCACAGCGCGACGTCTCGCGACACCAGCCAGAAATCTAGGCGGGACCACGCTCCGCTATGTGCCGATATACAGGTGCCCTCCCGCTGGGCCGCATGTCTCCCCCGCCAGACATCAACCAGTGCCCCATCAGTCAAAATGTCTCCTAGTGCAGCGCTTGCCAGCGGGTTCAAGCCGCTCCCCTTCTATCCATCTTGTCGTCTAGAACCGCATTGAAATCCCCTCCCCAGATAATCGTCTCACACCCAGTGGCCTTCACCTGTCCCCACAACTTATGATAGAAGCCCGGGGAGTCAACATTCGGTCCATACACCGCCACAAACACCACCGACACACCGCATACAATGCCCTGGACCACCACAAACCTACCCTCCGGATCACACTGAACCGGGCCCTCCCTCCAGTCCAATCCCCGACGTATGAGGATAGCTACCCCGCGTGCATAGTTGGAATATATGGCTGAATATACATGCCCCCATCTAGTGTGTCGCAGGCCGCGGGCGGGGGCGGTGTTCAGGTGTGTTTCCTGCAGCATGCAGACATCCACCCCATGGCGCACCAGATACGCATGCATCAACCGAGTCTTCCTGTGGTCGTTGAGCTCCCGAACGTTCCATGTCAAGCAGTTCAGAGTTTTATCTACTCCTGGCATTTTACATATCTATTCAGCAAATTGCAGTAGGACATGTTGACAGTTGGCAATTTCATCACTACAGAACCCATAGTGACAGCTAACAGTGTAATTACGCAGTGGACCTCAACCCAATAAAGAACAAACCATATCTCCCACCCCCCACCCACAACAACCCCCCAATCAGGTCGTGTAGTACCCATCCCAAAGTCAAAAACCACCAACAGATGTGGGAGTCTTCCCATGGGGGCGTGCCGGAACCAGCGTCTTGCCCTGACTGTAAACAGGTCGGCCAGAAGGTCTGCAGGCTACACGACCCGCACAAGGTCAAAGTGTAAAAAAGGAGTAGCAGGGCGTCTCGGCAAAGCCATACAAGAGGAAAAGAAAGGAAGCCTACACCTCCCACCCTCCAAAAGACAGCGGTTCAGGTGCACAAGCGGCAAAAGAAGCCGTCAGATATACAATACCCCTCAGTCATTGTCACTCAGGGCGCCAGTTCCATTCTCCGCCATTTTCGCCGGCCGCTGGGACCTCTTGCCGCCGGCATGTTTTGCGAATTTCAGCGCTTCCTTGGCAGACGCAAAGAAGTGTGTTGTGCCTTCAAACGATACCTTGAGCCTCGCCGGGTACAGTAATGAATATGGGATCTGTGCCTGAAGGAGGAGTCGCTTGGCAGGTGCGAACTCCCTGCGCGCCGCCTGCACCGCCGGAGTAAAGTCAGGGTAAAAGGATATGGCATTCCCTTGATGTGTGATCTTGCCTTTCTCTCGGGCAAGCCGAAGGATCACGTCTCTGTCTTGGTAGTTGAGGAGTTTAGCAATGATGGGTCTTGGAGGCGCCCCCACCGGCGGTCTCTGTCCAAGCGATCTATGCGCCCTTTCCAGCACAAAGACCGCGGAGAGATGCGGGTCAAACAGTTCGTGTAGAAGATTGGTTATGTAGGATTCCATTTTGGAAATGGCAGTCGTCTCCGGAATGCCGGTGACGCGGAGGTTGCTGCGGCGCGATCGGGCCTCTAAATCATCATTCTTGGCCCTGATAACATTCAGCAGTCTGTCCATATGCAGGAGCTGCTCCTTAGTTTCGACTTGAAATTCGTGGAACTCAGCAGTGCGGCCATCCAGCGTGTCCAAGCGCGTTTCGTGCACATTCACCTGCGTCTTGACCGTCTCGAGCTGGGAAGTGAGGGTGTCTAGTTTCGTATCGATGTTCCGGAGGCTGGACCTCATCTCCAGCATCAAGGTTCTCAAGTCTTCTCCGCGATCTTCCACCCCTGGGTCCGATCCGCCCTCGGCCCCTGCATCTGGGCATGTTTCTGCCTGTCTAGTCGCTCGCTTGCTTTCGAAGGTCAGCTTCGGCTGCTTCGTGTCGTGTGTCCCCATCTCCACCTCCACAGATACACCACCGGCTCCGTGAGGTCCTGGGCAGGCCAACCAATGCGGTCCCTCAGCTCGGCTCCTCAGAGTAACCAGGCAGGGGCCGAGCAGGGCCTATGTCGCAGCAGGAGAGATCGGCGCACGTTTTCGGCCTGCGGCGCAAACCTCACCACCAATTCCTGCACTGTCGGTCGCTCCCCTCCGCAGCTTCACCAGTCCGACGCAGCGCCAGCAGCCTCACCTCCAGGCAGAGCTCCGCAGGTTACCAGTCCCTCACTCTCGTCTCAGTCTCCACCACATCAGCCAATCGCGTCGTCATAGGTCCGGGGCAAGGCCTCATGGATCCTCACCTCCGCCGATCCCTTACAGCCCGGTCGTGTTCTCAGCACGCGCCCTCAGCCACCAGACGGCCGTCTGCAGCGGTCATCGCTCCTTGCATCCTCCGGCTCCCAGGTCGCAGGGTCACGCTGAAGTGGGCGCCCCACCTTATGGCGTCAGAGTGGTAGCGAGGTAATGTTCCTCCACCGTTCCTTGGGGTGTCTCGCAGCGCGAGTGCTCAGCCTGTGCTTCCCCGCGGCACCTCAGGATCACCAGCGGCCACTAAACCGCCCCCGCTGTTGCGCTCCACGTCGATGGTCCAAGCAAGCGGCCGCGCCGGGCCCTCGGCCGCGTCCGCGCCTCGGTCTCGATTTTCGCGGCGCCGACTCCAGGCTCCGGCCGCCGCAGCCCCTCTTCACGCCTGAGCGCGCCGATCGCCGCAGCTCCGTCGATCACTCAGCTCGGCTCACCAGCTGTCTCCCAAGGACGCCGGACACCCCACGCTTGCCGGTCAGTGGACCTCAGCGGCACAAGTCGCCCAAATGTGCAGGATTTCTTTAGGATTATATTCCGGCCGGCGGAGCTCGCTTAGGCAGCGGCCATTCCGCAGCTCGGCTAGCCACGCCCCCCCCCCAGGTATGGTAGTTTAATATGTCCTTAACACTAGAATATGGAGGAGGATAGATTACAACTTGAAGTCCCTGCTTTGACCCTCCAACCAAATCAACCCCACATGACAATACTTCCACTAGCATTTTGGCATAGGGGATGATGGTGGTGATGCCAGGCGGAAGACCGGCACAGGGGACAGTGGTGAAGATGTCAAGTGGAATGTGGGCAAGACGCTGCGACGGGGAAAACTCTTAGGTGGTATATGATATGCACCAATGTTAGGTGTCTATTGGATCATGACCTCTAGATCCTTAAAGATCCGCAGGTCAGCAGAGGTGATGTAGACGATGGATGCACTAGGGGGTTAGAGCCGTAAGACCAACAGTAGAGCCTCCAAGCATCATATCCAAAGTAATGAAAAGTAATATCTGACCACTTATAACAAGGCACTGTAGATTGATTATGGGGAGGGAAGGCAGAGAGAATATCAGGAAGGATATT
The DNA here is from genome assembly GCF_964204655.1 of Triturus cristatus. NCBI lineage: Eukaryota > Metazoa > Chordata > Amphibia > Caudata > Salamandridae > Triturus > Triturus cristatus. The sequence goes on from NC_140583.1 coordinate 350,583,212, forward strand.
CTAGGTGAAAGTCTATTTCGAGGTCCCCATGTCACACTCAAACATTTATCATTTTGTTGACATAAAACTATATTTCTTACAAAAAGAAAAGGAGATGTGAGAAAGGATGAGGACAGCAGTAGGGTATAGATGTGGAAACTAGAGCAGAACCCTAACCAGCAGAGATAATCTAATGTGGGGAAAAGTAGGGAAGGAGCAAAGCATTGGAATTAATCAGTGTTAAACTTCCTCCATGCCTGGGTAGTTTCCCGCTCATGTATGACGTTGGTTGAAATTGATAAATGGTGACCATATATTTTGAAAAACTGCCATATTTTCCGGCGTTTATATAAAAACTGCTCATAAGAGGCCGTCTTGTACATCATGTTAATTATTCATCATATGTTGGTAGGTGCTCACCAATGTCACCATATACAAATTTTGGCAGTAGTCTTAGCCGTAGCTAGTAAGCTTTGCTTAAGACCTGTCAATGAAGAAAGGTTTATTGTATTGTGTAACACAAGTCACGACCAACTTCTTAGTCAAAATTAGTGCAAACTCTAGAGTTTCACTCTGCATAGTCCTGATTCAGGACCAGATTCAGAGTATTCTGGGTATTCATGGAGGTCATGTGTCGTATCACATGCAGAATGGCTACATGTCCAGCAATTTGAATGCTGTAGTAGACCTGCTGCTGATAGTTTCCTGAAGTGATTTGAAAAGTCAAAATTTAATTCTGCATTCCCTTACCCCCTTGTCCTAGTTCTTGTTTATAACTCTCCATGTATTCCACCTGTACGAGTCTCTGCTATTGGATCACTGACACAATAACGAGGTAAACAATATAATTTGGCACAAATATTGTGTTAAAAATATTGCTTACCAAAACATCGTGTCCCCACACTCATAAAGATAAGTACAAAATTATCTGAAATAAAATATTGTTTAACACAATAACTGTCCAAAAACATGCAAAAAATAACATTTATATATATATATATATATATATATATATATATATATATATATATATATTTAGTGTAACATAATTATTAAAAATATTTCTTTTACATTATATTAAAATAAGATTCTTTTTTTTACATTTACTACTATAAAAAGCATATATATAAATATAAATAAATATATATATATAAATATACATGTATATCTATCTAACTATAGAAATAAATATATATATTTAAGTAAATTAAAAAATATTGACTATTCAATTACCACATATTAAATAAATTACCATATTTATAAAATATTTAAAACATGTAAAAACATAAAAACATAATTACAAAACATTATAGAAATGTAAAAATATGAAAACCTTAAAATGTAAAAAATAAACAAATATATGTAACCAATATTAGGAAAAGTTTTGGAGTTTGGGAACATTAGATGTACTATTCTCACTCCAGTTTATGCAACAGTAAGGAAAGTGTAGGACTGTGGAGGCGTAAAATGTATTGTTCCTGCTCCAAACAGCAAAACAGTAGGGAAAGTGTTACTCCTCCACAATGCCGGATCAGCATTTTTTTTAACCATGTTTATTCATTTTCAACAATAATGGCTGGTTACATCATATTCCGCATATTCATAATTTAGGATGCGCCAACTCCAATTGTCTATTCTTTCCATCCCCCCACTCCGCTCCCACTCAGGTATTAACAACAAACAGTGTGACGATAGCTATTTAGTAAAAGTAAAGCAGTACCACCGGTCAAATATAAGGCATTTCCTGGTTGGAGTATAGGGTAATTTTGGCCAATAATCAGCATGCCCTGCGTCCTCTTCCAGCACCCAGCGCTGGCTAGCATGGATGTCATGTTTGTGGTACAGCAATCTGTTACTTGTCTGTGTGTTATAAACCTGGTGTGTGCACCCCCAACTAAAGGTCTGCATTCATCTGTTCTCTAGTTTCAAATCTTTTCTAACATGCTTCATTCTGATCTCTTCAGATGTTGCCCATTTGGAGTCATTCCCTATGTACTGGTGGGTTCACATTCATTCATTTGATTGCGATGCGTCGTTTGGCAAGTACCAAAACTAGGGCGAAAGCTTTGTGACTGAGCTTCCTTTTTACTGGGGCTTGAAGCAAGCCCAGCAGGACCTCACTAGCGGTGTCCTCAAATTCCCAACCCGTAGCCTGTTTAATTGTCTGCAGGACCTCCCTCCAGTATGATGCAATGTAGGTACACTACCAGAGCGCCGGACCTGCATACTTCAACCACCGCCTCTCCTTCTACACTCCCACCAGACAGCTTTGCTCTGCCCAACTTGCCTTCTCCACCATCCCACAGATCTGCAAGACAACAGCTGGTGGAAGATCCTTACTGCAATCACCATCGCTGCCGTATTCCAGGAAGGACCTCAAGACTTGGTTTTTCAGTTGAACCGCAGACTTACTGCCCCCTCACACAGCGCTTTATAAGCTTACTGATTGATTGATTGACTATTCCTACTCCAGTCAACACAAACGTAGAGATAAAGTAGGACTTTGGAGAGGCTAGATTTAGTATTCCTACGTCAGTCTGCGCAACAGTAGGGAAAGTGTTGGACTTCAGAGAGGTTAGATTACTATTTTTACTCTAATAAGCGCAAATCTAGGAAAAGTGTTGGACTTCGAATGGGTTAAATTTACTATTCCCATTCCAGTCTTAACAAAGGTAGTGAAAGTAAGACTTTGTAGGGGTTACATTTACAATTCCTACTCCAGTCAGCATTGCAATAGGGTAAGTGTTGGACTTCGGGGTGGTTAAATTTACTATTCCAACTCCAAACACCAGAATAGTAGGGCAAGTGTTGGACTTCAGAGGGGTAAGAGTTATTATTCCCACTTCAGTCTTTGTAACAGTCGGAAAAACATTGGCATCTGAGGGGTTGCATTTACTATTCCCACTTCACTCTCAGCAGCAGTAGGGAAAATACTTTATATAAAACACATTTCAGATTTGAATAATCTTATTAATTTAGAAAATATATTGAGCTCTTATCATAACAGTATTAATTAACATTATAAAAGTAATAATCAGACAATTTACATAATTAATAATCAATTAAATAATTATCAATTAAAAACTCCTATTTAATTATTACTTAATTAACTTCCCACCCAATACCTCTGCAAACCTAGCAGCCCACACCTAAAATAAAACTAAAATAAGTGTAGTACAATTTAACACAATTTATAATAAATTAAATATTTAATTAACAATAAATAAATAATACATTAATTATTACTTAAGTAACTTCCCACCCTTCCCCCATACAAATCCAGCAATGCACACCTGAAATATAACAAAAATATATGTGTTAGACAATTTGCATAATTAGTAATCAATTAAATAAGTCTAAATTAATAATTCACTTTTAAATAATTATTACCAAATTACCTTCCTACCTATAACCCTAAAATGTTAGCAACCCACACCTACAATATAACTAAAATAAATAAGTGTTACATAATTAGTATTAATCACATACATATTTGAAAATGATTAATTAACTAATATTTGTTTATTACTTAATTCACTTCAAATTATGAACTATATTTAAAAAAATAAATAACAAATATACCAACAATAGTAACTCATAAAATTACTACATGAGCTACCACACATTTAAATAATTAAAAAACAATAATGTTTTTAACTATATTACTAAAAACCATATTTTTTCATACCATCTTACTAAACTAAAAGCCAATATTCTTGACAGAAACTTTCTTGCATCGTGATATTTTTGTATCACAATATTTTATTTGCGATGTTTATGTCTCCCGATATTCACAACTCAATATTTTGCCTAAACACCCTGCCATTTGCCATGCAGGTGCAATAAGACGGGTTTAGAATGCAATTGTTGTACTGGCAAGTTATAAAACCCTGCTGTGACTCCCTTGTGGACTCCCTAGATATCAGTGAATAGGGAATTCCTGAATATTCAACAGATGCATGTATTTCTAACACAGTGTTTCAGTTTGACATATTTCCATTCCTGATTCGTGGTTAGATGATATAGGTGTACAATTTTAAGATTATTTTGTATCATTAGCTGATCTAAAGTGAGAATTCCTGCCCTCTGCCACGTGGCCTACCATATGGGCCGCCCTCCTATACAAGTGATAGCATCATTCCATATATGCACTTGTCTACGTTATCTGGTGTTAATCTAAAGTAAGCCGTCCTGTGTTTATATATCAGCTATAGAGTTGACCCACTTTGTGTGTGGACACATTCAATGGGGACCCACAAAGGAGTATCCCCTGTTCTTGGCCACATATAGACTTATTGTGACAAGTCAAGTGCTGTGTATCACTGGGGAGACTCAGACCCTTATATCTGCTATGAGCAATCAGTTTCGAAATCCTCCTCCTCATTTCCATGCCACCCCAAACAGAACCCTTAATGCTTTATCAATGTATCATAGTACGGGGGTCTTCCTAACAAGAATAGCATACTTAGGACATAGATAATTTGAGGCACCACTACCATGTTTACAACTTGTTTTCTGGTCAAAATGAGAGCTGCAGCTGTGACCTTTCCGCATAGTCTGCATTGGTTCTATGGGCGAGTCCAGATTATCTCATACATTTCTTTCTAGACCCCTGTTGATATATAAACCCAGAAGTATTTTTGACGTTTTCCATTGTGTCATGGTTCATAGGCAATGTCTTGCTTTGTTCCCAGTTCATTTTTCATCTCGATATTATGGAAAATCTTATGACTGACATAAGAACTCGCAGGGACTTGTCAGTAAAACTAAGCAGAATGCCATCTGTTTTATAGAATTTTTGAGGTGTCTGCAAGGGGTAAGGATCACTCCTATTGCGGCTGATTAAAGAATGGCCACCGCTATGGGTTATAACACTATCAGGACAGTAAGGGCAATAAAGGGAAATCCTGTTGTGTTCCACTGCAAATAGGAAAGGGGTCCAACAGAAAGTAGGATCTTTATATAGCTATTTAACCTTGGTGATAAAGTCCCAGGTGTAACCTCTAAAGGGTACCCAACATATATTTCCTTGTGATTCTGTTGAACGCCTTTTTGGTGTTGAGATGCAAGGCTAGAGTATCATCTTGATAGTACATATAAAGACAGAGCAGTTGGGCCAGGGTATGCATGTGATTGTGGGATGTTCTTCTATGTACAAAACCAACTTGCGTGTTGTAAACGAGATCCAGATGACTTTTTGAACCTGGGTTTTCAAGATCCTTGTCAAAATCTTGATATCTACATTAAGGAGGGAAATCAGGTGGTAGCTGGCACATTGTAGCGGATCCTTCCCAGGCTTTGGGAGAACTGTGATAAGTGATCTATTTGAGAGGGATGATAGATTTCCAGACAGCTCCACCTCTTTAAAGGTGTCATAGAGGGAATCTATTGCGTTGTCCCATTTATGGAATTCCCCGGGAAGCTGCCATGCAACTGATGCCTGTTTGTAAGGGAGGTTAGATATTGCCTGAGCAATTTCCTTATTATTATTCTCTCTTTCCAATAAAGCTCACCTTCTAGGTTAAGATGCAGTACGGTCAAACTATTCAAAAACTTTTCTTCCCCAATGAAAGTTTCCTCCAGATCGGAGCTTTAGGGTCCCCTATAATATGAAGCAAACACTGTTGCTATCTCCTGCAGTCCCCTGATCAAGTGACCACTGTTGTCTCTTCTAGCTGGATTGGCGTCCTCTGCCTAAGCTTCACTGCCCGGAGCCTGCATGCTAGTTCCTTTTGTAAATAATGGCACATGTTGGGAATGACCATCTTTTGCGTGGTATTCCCCAAGACTTTTGCCTACTTATGCGGAACCGTTTTTACTGGCCCTAGGAATCTGTGCACTTTACCCATGCCAACCAGAGATACTTTGCTTGTTCTCCTCTTCTAAACATAGGCAAAGTGACACATACATACAAGCCCTTAGTCTATGATACTACATATACCTATGGCATGTAATTTAAATGCTACAAGTGAGCTCATGGCGCCACTCACTACAGCAGTGCTGTAAAACTTGTCTCCAGCCCTGCCCCTTTTCAAACTTACTACTGTGTGCAGTTTTAAACTGCGGAGTGCAGTTTTAAACTGCCATTGTGGTTTGGCAAAATAAACCAGCTGACAGGCCTAAATATACCTTTTTAACACTAATAAGTAATCCCTAAAGTAGGCTCTAAACCTCTAAATGCCCACAGGACAGGGTGCATGGTATTTAAAAGATAGGACATGTACATTTAATTTTTTACATGTCTTGGCAGTGCAAAACCTCAAACGTTGTTTTTCACTATGGCAAGGCTAGCGCTCCAATAGGAAGTCACTGGGTTACATTATAACAATGTGTAACCGTTAAGTTCAGCTTGGAAGCAGCTAGAAACCTTTATTCAAGGACCTATTTTAAAAGTAATGTAAACTTCAATTTAGTAGACAAGTCTGATTTCATATTACTATTTTAGAGATTACTCTATTATAAAGTTGTTATTGCTCTACTAAACCAAATGTTTCTTTCTGTCAACGTCTGTGTCACCTGACTGTTAATGGGTCACCTGTGGTGTTATGTGCATTGCTCCTAAACAATGGACAGAAGGCCTGGGTGTGGAGAGGTGATTTCTTCCTTGAGTAGGATGACCTGAGGGGGTTGTGTCAGGCGCTTTCTGAGCTTCAAAGAGTGCCAACCCAGTCACTATCAGATGTAGCTCACATCTAGGCCTGCCTCCCTTTGTCTTCCTAGCGGCAGCTTGGCTCCAAACTAGAACTGACTTAGAGTGACCACATGGGAAGATTTGCAAATTATCATAGTCACACCTTTGGGTGGCACACAGAGCTCTTAACAGGGGAAGAAATGCTCTTCCATGTTAGATGTAGGTAGAGAAGGTCACTGTTGTAGTGATAGTCTACAGTAAAACACGCAGGAAGTGCTTCAAATGTGGGAAATGTTACTACCTTGGTTAGGGAGTGGGCAGAAGTTTCCCCACCCATAGGGTGGCAATGGGCATAAATGTGGCATCCTCAGTATGCTCATCAGATCACTTACCAACCTGTGAAAGACCAGAAGAAGAATGGACCTGCTCTTTATGACCTGTGAAGAGCCCTGAAGCCTGGACCTGCTCTCTCTCATATACACAAGACAAATCAGTGTACTGCAAGTGTCATACGGCCAACCTCCTGTTTACACTACAGGGCACAGCAAGCTCCAAGAGGTCTTACTCCTGCCTGCACAGCTGACCAGTTCCAAAAGCAGGGCCGGCTTTAGTGCTGGTGGCGCCCTGTGCGACAATGTTTGGTGGCGCCCCCCCAATGACCACCTCCATCACGGATTCTCTCACTAGCACCCTTTAACAGTGACCAAGTCTCCATAACCACACTCTCTCAGATGCATTGAATTAGTTATATAGCGCCACTCATACCAGTGTAGGGTGTCCGAGCACTTTGCATCACACGCACATTACACAGAGACAATCAATCATACGTGTGTAAATCAGTGTATAGGAAATGTTACATAAGCCAAAGGACTAAAAGTGTAGGAGTCGCATGTCATCCATACTGGTAGGCAGTATAGTTTAAGAGTGCTTGGTGTGGAGAAGCACAAACTCAGAGTCGAAAAAGAAACTGCATAGTTGGGAGTTTTCTTTAATAATAAGAATCGATTTCTAGCCAAATTAACCCTTCTTGCAACATTAATCAATGTTCTAATAATGTATACTTTGCAGTGTGTATGCAGTTCTAGGATGAAAGTTAATAGCTCACTATTCTATATTAGGACTTTAAGTTATAAATTGCAAGTAACAAAAGGATGCCTCTTTTGAAAGCAGTAACCTGCTGATCTGTTTACATCATACGCACTCTGTAATCTACTTGGTACACATTCTTTGCAGCAGGCATATTAACCCTCTGCAGTAACTTCACATAAGTCAAAACCTCAACTGTGCAAAATGCTGATCTCTCTCCAGGAAGATAATTAATCACACGAGTTATCTTGACATTTATGTGAGGCCTGGTAATTGCAGGCGGAAAGAAACGCTGCAGCAGGTGCTTCAAAAGCTTAATAAACTTTCAAACACGGCGCCCCCAGGAAGCCAGCACCCGGTGCGGTGGCACCGTTAGCACCGCCCTAAAGCCGGCCCTGTCCAACAGGACCTGACCAGGACTCTGCTGCTGGCCGCTGCCTCTGCTGGAGTGAGTCTTGACCACCAAGTAGTATCCCCAAGGGCCTGGATCCCTGACTGATGCATAAGTGTATTCTGCCTGAATTGTTTCTGAAACCTGGGACTTAGAAACGTTTGCCAATGTTCCTCTCTGAGAACCTTTGGGGGGCTGGAACAATCCAGCAAGCCCATCCAAAGAGGGTTTATCACCGCTCAGATTTAAATGTCTTCTGATAAGAGTTTTCCTGCCAAAAGTAAACTGCTTCACCGAGACTTCCTCTAGTGGCTATCCAACCAATTGGGGCCACAGCCTACTGCCATGGTAGCTGAGGAAATTTGACTTCCATTACTAAATCCGAAGGTAAAACTTTTCACTGGGTTGAACCTGGTCCCTCTATCCGACCCGTCCTCCATTGTGGTCAGCATTAACTTTTGACTTTGTCCCAGTCAAGTGCAACCAAATAACCACAGTTGGGTTGAACCTTAAACATTCATAACACCGGTACTGCTGATTGGATTTTTGTTGTTTCGTGACATTTTATTTATTAACATTTACCCTATTTTCCTAAATGGTTTTTTGATTTTCCTTAAATACTTTACAAATTGGCTGCAAGTGAAGCCGGACTGCTTTAGACCAAGCTACCAGACAGTTAAGCACAAATTTATTTAGTGACTTTTGTGACTCACTCTGACAAGGATTGGCATTATTATTTGAGGTGGTTTCTCTCCCCATTAAGCCTATTTACCATGTAATCCTCCCTAGTGGTATACTAGCAGTTCAGATCCATATTGCCTTTCTGTTCCGTTGACCTCATAACGCATTCTCTTGTTAGAAATTTTATATCCCGCTGTAAGATGGTCTGCTATTCTGCCTTATGCCTATTAGCCATTGAAAGGTTTCTCATGACGTGCCCTCTCATAGTAACTTTAGCCACCCCCCATAAAATGTATGTGGAGTTCACTAAGCCTTTGTTGTCTGGTAACTATGTGGTCATGTTTGACTTTTTCACGGGGTTGTTTTTCAGTGTGAAATGTTAAGATGCCATGGCTTCTTTGTCGGTTTCCTAAGGCTCCAGTATATGATTATGTATACAGGTGCATGGTCTGTAAGGGTCCCTCTAAAATTACAGTCTAGCACTAATGGAATTATTGATTGAACAATCCGAAAATAATCCAATCTCAATTTGATGCCATGTAATGTTCAGAAATAGGAATATTCTTTATGTAGAGGATGTAGGAGACACTAGATATCTAAGAGGATCTGGTCTTTAAGTATGCCTCTCAAAATTGCTCTGTCTTCACTATTGGTTATGTGAAGTGGTCCAGTCCAGTCCATGATCGAGTCTAGAGCCACGTTCAAGTCTATCCCAAGGATCACATGTATGGTGCCCAGTTCAGCTATGACTCTACTAAGTCAAAAAATAAAGGATGTCTAGTTTCCTTCTGGAGCCTAGATTGAAGTCACACTGACCAATCTAGTGCCCAACCTTAATTTATCGAACACATATCTCTCTTCCTCTTCCACCTAGGACTGTATCACCGTGCATGAAGGTTTTTTTTTCACTAGGATGGTCACGCCACATTTCTTTGAGCTGGTTTGAGTGGAGTGGTTGATGGGGTCAGACTCAAGGGCTCTACAGCTAAAAAGAGCCTTCACCCCCCTAGTTTCTCAAGTTTTTCAGTCTCAATTTTTGGCAGTTGGGTCTCTTCTAAGAATGCAATGTCTGTAAGTTTTAATGCCAGGTTTTATATTATTTTCCTTCTTTTAATATAGTTCACCAAGCCATTCACTCTTAAGGAAATTATGTCAGGGGGCCTGGATGCCATTATCAAGCCAATAAAGCGGGTGTGGTTATTGAATAAGGAGGTGTCCCCTGAAATATGCAAATATCCTTGCCTAAATCACATTGCAGTGTTGTGTGCATGAGACTAGAATATCTTCAACCCCAATGGAGATATCAAGATGTGTAAAGTAGTGTAGGTGAACATGAAATCGAAATGCCTGATGTGTTGTTTGAGCAACTCAGCACGTGTGACAGAGCACTTGGTCTTATAACTTTCAATGTTAGTTCTGTCCTCTCTGAATCTTCCCCATGCTCTGAGGGGAGGTGTTCCAGTCCCTGTGGGTGTTTCATGTGGTCCAGGATGTTATGGGGACAGAGCAGGTATTTCAGAGGGGGAAACATGGAAGAATAGGAGGTGGAGGTACTAATATTCCTTGATCAGAGAGCCACCAAGAGGCCATCTGAATTATACAGATTATGGATAAGCAGAAGGAACACATATATATATGTATGTACGGATACTCAATTGTGCATGCTTCCATGTTAAGTGTGAGGGCTCGCGCTCAGAGTATTCAAGTTTGTCCTTCTGGACTGCCTTGCCTGCCTCATAGGGGGAAAGTATGAAGAAAGTAAGAGGGGAGAGGCAAGGGGAAGAGGTGAATGCCTGTCTACACATAAAACACTTGATGACATAGTAATTCAAAGAATAATAGACAGCAACAAAATAAGAACAGAAAGAGCAGAGACATGGCATTCATAGTACCCTGGCCAAGAAATACTCATCTGTCCTCGTTAACGGTTAGTAGGAGATTGCAAAGCAACTTATTCTTCCATATCTGCAGTGGGCTCTAGTGACGAGAATGTTCTTGTGTGATCTCCTCCACAGTTCTGATTGCTTTTTCCCTTTCCGCCTGTTTCTGAAAGGAGTGAACTTGCTGCCTCCAGGGGCGATGGGAGGGCTGGTCTTTATGCTGTGGGGTTCGATTGCTTTTGGAGAAGGAGTGTAGTATCCATGTCTTTGAATGTTCTAGACAGTCCAGTATTCTTGCCAGCTTCTCAGGGTTTGTATAGAACCTGGTTTTGCCATCTGTCACCCACATCTTTGCTGGCTCCAAAATACCATATTTAGGTGCCAATTACGATCCGGCAAAAACCGGGTACGAACCGTCGGACGGAGGCTTTTTTCCGTCCGACTCGTACCCGGTCGTAAAACTTTACAAACATGCAAGTACGATTCGCACGGAAACACCATTTCCGTACGAGTCGTACAAAACACCGACCGACGAAAAGATACATACAAATGGGATCCGGGGAATGCGCCGACGTGACGTCGGGACGCTCTCAGGCCGCGTTTCACGACCCAGGAAGTACGATTCGAACCGACAGCAGTCCGGACAGCAATATTTTTACGGCACCCAAAAAGTGCCGGAAAAGCGAAGTACGGCGCGAAACGACCAGAGTAGGTGGCCCGGTAAGCGCCGTACCACCCCCCCAGCCCCCGCATGTACGCGCCGTACCCCCCCACCCCCGCGTGTACGCGCCGTACCCCCCCCAGCCCCCGCATGTACGTGCCGTACCCCCCAACCCCCGCATGTATGCGCCGTACCCCCCCAGCCCCCGCATGTACGCGCCGTACCCCCCCCAGCCCCCGCATGTACGTGCCGTACCCCCGTGTATGTACACCCGAGTACGTGTCGAACTGTACGTGTCGAACCCCCCGTGTATGTACACCCGAGTACGTGTCGAACCCCCCGTGTATGTACACCCGAGTACGTGTCGAACCCCCCGTGTATGTACACCCGAGTACGTGTCGAACTGTACGTGTCGAACCCCCCGTGTATGTACACCCGAGTACGTGTCGAACCCCCCCGTGTATGTACACCCGAGTACGTGTCGAACTGTACGTGTCGAACCCCCCCGTGTATGTACACCCGAGTACGTGTTGAACTGTATGTGTCGAACCCCCCGTGTATGTACACCCGAGTACGTGTCGAACTGTACGTGTCGAACCCCCCGTGTATGTACACCCGAGTACGTGTCGAACCCCCATGTATGTACACCCGAGTACGTGTTGAACCCCCCGTGTATGTACACCCGAGTACGTGTCGAACTGTACGTGTCGAACCCCCCCGTGTATGTACACCCGTGTACGTTCGAGTTGTACCCCTGGGTACGCGCTGGGGGTACGCACCGTACATACACGGGTGGGGGTACGACTCGAACGTACACGGGTGTACATACACGGGGGGTTCGACACGTACTCGGGTGTACATACACGGGGGGGTCGACACGTACAGTTCGACACGTACTCGGGTGTACATACACGGGGGGTACGGCGCGTACATGCGGGGGCTGGGGGGGGGTAAGGCGCGTACCGGGCACCTGTTTGGACGTCTCCATGGTTGCTATTGGAGTTCGGTGCGGACGGTCTTTTAACCATACGGTTGTACATTCGGACGCCTGGGACGGATCGTGATTCCCCGGTCGGACTTCGCTTTTCACGTTTGTACGGTAAATCGTCCGAGGACGTGTCGGACACCTTTTCCGACCCGAGGACATGTGGGGAATTATTCCCAATGCGACTCGTATGGGCTTTTTACCATGCGAATCGTGATTGCCAGTTTGTACGGCACTTGTACGATTCGTACGGTAAAAAGACCGGATGCGAGTCGTACGGGAATTTTTTTTACCGGATCGTAATTGGCACCTTAATGTCCCATTACTTAAGTATCAGTCTAATGGACAGGAAAGCATTCTTTTTAGCATTGGTGTCTACTAAAAAGTATGCAGCAAGCTGATGTTTGCTACCTTCCCAATCATATGATGCAGGTTTATTAACCACCAGTAATACCTGTCAGGATTGTTCATGTTGTAGTAAGCAAGCTATGATTGATCTAGGTTTCTCTGTGTTCCTATTGGGTGACATTTGGGCCTGGATTCTGTGCGCAATCTGCAGTTCCAGTGGTGGTCAGAAGGTCAAGCCCGTTAGGCAAGGTAGGCAGGATGACAAAGAAATCCTTCATGTCATCTTTTTCCAGCTTTTCCAGAATTCCATAAAATTAGATGTTCTTGGTTAGGGCTCATCCTCTATAATGGTCACCTTCCTGTTTAGATACCATATGTCAGAACCCCACAGGTCTGCTCTTTATAGATGGGCTTCTATTGTGGTTATCCTTATCTTCAGCCCTTATATCTCTGTTCGCATTGTCTTTAAGCCAAATCATGCCCCACCCACTGAAATGATTTCTTAAAGGATAGTTAACAAGACTTACCACCACAACTTTGGTAGCTTGGCTGTGAGCAGGCAGGCTTAACTTCAAAGACAGGTATGTAAAGCATTTAAAAACACCAATTCAGTAAATAATTAAGACACAATACATATTAAAAAATCCAACACCAATTTATTAAGATAGGAAATATTTTTATCTTTAAAATGAAACCAAAAGGACAAAAATCCAATGTAGGGAACCCGGAGATATGAATTTTCAAAGATTTAGCATTATCTAGCTTATAGAAACCTATAGTGCCTTATCAGGACATCTGGGTGCCGATTACAATCCGGTAAAAAAAATTCCCGTACGACTCGTATCCGGTCTTTTTACCGTACGAATCGTACAAGTGCCGTACAAACTGGCAAGTACGATTCGCATGGGAAAAAGACCATACGAATCGCATTGGGAATTATTCCCCACACGTCCTCGGGTCGGAAAAAGTGTCCGACACGTCCTCGGACGATTTACCGTACAAACGTGAAAAGCGAAGTCCGACCGGGCAAGTACGATCCGTCCCGGGCGTCCGATTTTACAACCGTATGGTTTAAAGACCGTCCGCACCGAACTCCTATAGCAACCATGAAGATGTCTAAACAGGTGCCCGGTACGCGCCGTACCCCCCCCAGCCCCCGCATGTACGCGCCGTACCCCCCCCAGCCCCCGCATGTACGCGCCGTACCCCCCCAGCCCCCGCATGTACGCGCCGTACCCCCCCAGCCTCCGCATGTACGTGCCGTACCCCCCCCAGCCCCTGCATGTACGCGCCGAACCCCACCCGTGTATGTACACCCGAGTACGTGTCGAACTGTACGTGTCGAACCCCCCCGTGTATGTACACCCGAGTACGTGTCGAACTGTACGTGTCGAACCTCCCCGTGTATGTACACCCGAGTACGTGTCGAACTGTACGTGTCGAACCCCCCCGTGTATGTACACCCGAGTACGTGTCGAACTGTACGTGTCGAACCCCCCCGTGTATGTACACCCGTGTACGTTCGAGTCGTACCCCCACCCGTGTATGTACGGTGCGTACCCCCAGCGCTCCGCTGTTTCCTATTTGTATAAATTGGTTGTGTTTTCTTATTGCGTGTTGTGCCTTACTTATTTGATGTATTGGTGTTTTCAAATGCTTTACACAGCTATCTCATATGTTATGCCTGCCTGCTCGCAGCCAGCTACAAAGAGTTTGTGGCTTTATTGCTAGTGGTAGGTGCATACTTACCCCTACTAATAATCCACCTTCCAACATATATGTTCAGTTAGGAAACGTAAAGAGTTGATTCTTGGAAAAGTGATATTTTCGCTAATCAACATGAAAAACAAGCAGATGGAACCGTGTTGGTTTTGGAAATGGACTGAGAAACCAGTTAAATGCCAGTAGGTCAATCAGTGCCATCTTAGGCACAACCTCAGTGTCCTCAGTATTCATTTCCTCTCTTCTAACAAATTACCTGATTTATTGGACTGAAATAAGAGATCAACCAAAACTGAACTATTAGTAGATTGATTAAAGTGATACACAGCAGTGCCCTGGGACAACACCATTCCTGGTCTTAAGACATCTTCGGTGCTTCTGTCTGACATCTTGGGACCCTTGTATCCTACTCCGGTCCCCCCCCTTAGAAAATAGTGAGAGCACAGAGGGATTAGACTTCAGGAGAGACAGTCTTCTTTCGCCTACTAGTTTCTCGGTTTAAAACGTGTGGGAGAGCTTGCAACCGATGGTGCAGAAGTGAGAGTTGTATGGCCTGAGCACAGACACCTTGATGGCATTCTGCAAGGATGCACAGACAGAGGCGTCCCAATAACAGCTACTGCTCCGCTTCTCAGCCCCACCTCAATGCACGGCACCAGTCAAGAAGGCTTTATTTCGATATAATTATATCTTAAAAAGCAGGATTACAATAATACATGATAAAATGGTAAAAAGGAACCAGTGCATAAAGAGGTGAACAAACATTTCAAAACAGCAACTGGTGCCAATAAATTAAATAAAAACCTGAATTAAAAAAACATATTAAACAAGATACGAAAGCCTAGCTGATCTGATACGCCAAGCCCAACCTAGGAACTTGGCTAACCCACAGGCAAAAAGAGGCCGTGGATCATTTTTTAGTATTCGCATGGCCTCTACGTGGAGTCTAGTTCCAAGTTCTCTGCAAAGAGGCTTGAGCCATCTACACCGGGGGGCTGCATAGGCCGGGCATTCAAACAGAAAATGGGGGACAGACTCAGACCTTTTTTCGCAAAAGGGGCAAAAAGGAGTTGTCTGGATTGGAACCTTCCACCTGCATGTCAATTCACCAACGGGGAGTAAGCCTACTCTGAATTGGAAATATAAAGCCCTGTCCTTACGGTTTGAAATAATGTCCAAGTAAGGTTCACAGAAATGCACTTCCTTTATCAGGAGAAAATCCATGGAGGACCTACACAGATTGGCATTGCTACTTCTGGTGCCAGCTACCCAGCTCCAATAGATCTTTTTCAGCTCTGGCTTGGGAGGTGCAGATCTGTTATTCCAGTCTTCGCCGAGTCCAAGGCTGAAGAGAAGACGCTTGACCTCCCTCAGCCAAGGAATCTTGGCCCAGGCTGGAGATCCCAACACATCAGTTAAGCCATCCGCATAGCTGGATAATTCTGGGGTTCTCCATATTCTCGCCCATAGGAGAAGAGGGCGAAGCCTTGCCTGATCGCTAAGTGGGCGAATACCCGTATCTAGAAGCAAAGGGAGGGTTGGGGTACTATAGGGGAGCCCCATTAAATCTTTAAGGAATTTGTTTTCCGAGCGGGAGAGAAGGTCCACCTTGTGAATCCCCCAAAGTTCTGCCCCATATAGAGCTGCACCAACAGCCCTTGCCCTGTAAATATCTAGAACAGCAGCGATGGGTTTCAAGGCTGAGGCACGATGTTCCTTGAGCAGGGCCCCCACCACCCTCTTGTGGGTCAACAACATCTTTTGGAGGTGGCAATTCCAGCTCATGGAGTCGCAGAGTCGAATACCGAGGTAGTCAAACTCTGAGACTCTCTCAAGGGCGGCAAGATCTAGAGTCGGTGGTTTGGCCAACTTTTTCGGGGGGTTGAGGACCAAATACTTGGTCTTCGCAGTATTGATGACTAGCCCTCTCGTATCGCAGAAAGACTTAAAGTTTGCTATTAAACTCTGCAAACCTGCCGGGGTTTTAGATATCAGGAGGGTATCATCTGCAAATAGGAGGGTAGGTATTCTTCTCCCGGCCAGGGATGGTGCGTCTGCAGGGTGTTTAAGCAGGTGCTCCACCACTCCATTGACATACAAGGAGAACAAGGTGGGAGCAAGAACACTTCCCTGGCGTACCCCTCTATTTACAGGGATGCATGCTGTTTTTTGCCCCTGATTGCCCCACCTGATCTGGGCAAAATTGTCTACGTGGAGATTTATTAACAGATTTAACAAATAGGGTGGAATACCCTGTTCGTCAAGCACTCTCCAGAGTTGGCTGCGGGGAACTAGGTCAAAGGCAGTCCGCAAATCTATAAAAGCAAAATACAGACTGCCCTTGGCCAATACAACAACCTTCCAATAAAGCATCATAAGTCGAAAGGATTGCTCTATGGTCCCCGTGCCTGATCTAAAGCCAGCCTGAAAGTCTGAAAGGATGCCCTTTTCCTCCACCCACTGCAGTATCCTGGTCAAGACTACCTTTCCAGCCACCTTTTGTGAAGTGTCTAGGAGACTTATTGGACGGTAATTAGCTGGGTCATTCCAACAGCCTTTCTTAAAAATCGGGACGACCTCAGCACCCTTCCATGAAGTTGGGAAAATTGCTCCTTCAAAACTGGAATTTAGTAGGGTAGAAATAAGTTTTCCCCAATCTTCCGGATTGGTGCGTAACAAGTCTCCGGGAATGCCATCCAGACCTGCTGCTTTATTGGGCACCAAACTATTTATCGCCCCTACCACTTCCTTAGATGTAAACAGAAGCTCGTCCTTAGACTGGGGAGATACATAAGGGTGTCGTACACTCAAGCTATCCCCCACTTCCTGAGCCATTGAATAAAGTTGGGAGAAATGGTCAACCCACGCACTCTCGGAGACATTACATGTAATCATTGTGTCGACGGGTTTCTCCCTGGATCTCAATAAGTCCCAAAAACCCTTTGCATCCTTCCTTAAGCTTGCGGCTTTGAGATCACACCAGAACTGGTCTTCCCAATCTGACTTTGCTTTTATTAAGGCCCTCCTGTAATTGCTCCTGGCAGCACATACCAGGGCTCTATTCTTAGCTTTTACTGCCTTTAGTAGTTCCCATTTGGCCACATGACATGCACCTGAGAACCACCCTGCTGGACCCTTCCTGCCATCTCTCGTATTAGCCCCCTTTCCCACCTTCTTGGCTATGAATAACTCACCTATAGCCTTTGTGATTTGTATAAAAACTGCGGATACCTCTGGCGCACTGATAGGGGGGGAGTCTAGGCGAGGTAAAATATTAGCCATTTTGGATTGTGCCTCCCGCATCTTGGTCTCATTGCCAATAAAATTCTTCCATTTCAGGTGCCTGCCAAAGTTAGATGGACACACTTCGTGTGATGATTTCCACCAGTGCGGAGTTGAGAGAGGGGAGCTTCCCTTCCACAAGGGGGACAGAGATAAGGATAGAGGGTTATGGTCACTGTCGATGGATGGACGGACCTCCATATCCACCAAGAAAGACCACAAACGAAAATTCAACATAATGTAGTCTATCCTGGAGAAATGGCCTATTCTGTTGAATGTGTGTGCCCCCATTTGGTCTGACTTGGTTCTGCCATTGGTAGCTCTAAGACCATACTCCAGACAGAGGGCATTGAGGTCAATTGCATTTTGGGACCATCTTTTGATTGGAGCAATTGACAGCGGCGGGATGTCTCTCCTTGCGTCGTCGTCGCTGAGGCCCAGCACATCGTCCACTGCAAGAGGTTCGAATGTGCAATTAAAATCCCCCGCTAATAAAACAAGGGAATCTGGACCACAGTTCTTGAGTTCCTCATCAATGCCCGTCGGGGAGAGGGTAGATACACCACCCCTAGTGCCTCTGACATAGATATTAAATATTTCGAGTGCCCGCCCTCCACACGGGCCACGCACTAAAAGTCTCTGTAAGTCCGGGGAAGTGGTGGCGAAACTTTTGATAGAATACCGCAGGGAAATGCTTACCCAAATTAAGAGACCTCCGGAAGGGCGCCCCTTACCTTCCTTCGGTCGAACAGCTGGAACAAAATAAGTGGTAAAGCCCAGCTTATGCTGAGGTTCCAGGCACCAAGTTTCCTGGAACAAGCAAATCCCAAAGGTTTCAATGAATGCATTCCAGTCTGGGATACCTATGTTTCGGGTTAGACCGGCAATATTCCAGCTAGCTACCTTCAGAGACATATTAGAGTCCCCTCCCTGCCCTAGAGCTGGTGTTCTTATAATGGGAGTAGGGTTAGTAATAAGGTTTAAATCGCCAACAGGTGGTGCCACATCATAAGTGGTCAGAAGGCCCTTAGTGGGTGGATCCCTACTGGGCTCTGGCACAGCCTGTGGATGTCCCCAAAGAGTAGATAAGGGGGCGAGTGTAGGGGTGGGAGGGTTCCCCAATTGCTCTCCAGGGGGGGAGTTGTCGATATCAGATTCCCCTGATGCTTCATTATGGCACTCCTGTCTAGGGCAGATTTCCTGTCAATAACCTTGCCAAAGACGGGCCTGCGGCTGGCTGAGGTTAGTATTAAATAAGCTGAATTTAGAGGTGCAACCACGAAAATGGCAGCTGTCCCAGCCCTCCCGCATATGGAGTCCAGCTTGTCTCGCATGCGGGATTGGAGGATTAAAATAACTAAGGTCATGAGTATCGATTGAGCCCATACTGCCTACTGAACTATGTGCCTTCCTAGGTCCCCTACATATATAGCTGACGATCCTTGGGTCTTCAAAGTTCACTATGATACAGTCCCCATTAATGGATTTTTCCCTGCTACCAATCCATCCAACTCTACGTACATGGATTATCCGGCCCTCCCAAGAGTCGGGCAAGGGTCTATTCTCTTTGAGCCAGAATAAAGTCTTATTAAACAAATCGATATAAGGCTCACTCTTGCCCGGACTAAGCGCCGGTACACCGGTCAACACAACAACATAGGGCTGGCAATCAGGAGGGAGATTTATGTTGAGGTCCCGCATGCAAGAAGGGGCCTCACCTGGCAGCACCATGTTAACCTTTGTAGTTTGGACTGAGCTGGCGATTGGGGTCTCATGTGTGCTATGTACTACTGGCGAGGTAAGTATAGTAGTTGAGTTTTCGACGCCTGAACAACCCGGGGCTAAGGAACGTATCGTCCTTTTGCCTGGGATGAGGCTGGAAGCCTTAGGGGACTTGATTTTCATCACAGGCCTATGGGAGGGGTGGGCTGGATTACTGGCAGTGTCCTCCGCCAACACAGTAGGGTACAAATCACAGATAGGTACTTCCAACCCAACTGATAAGTTGTCAACGGTGGTAACTAAACTATGATGAACGGTAGACAGTGCCTTACCATCATATCCCCCCCCCTAGTCCTTCCTCCCTCAACCTTAGCTGCACTTTTATAAATGATTTTAATGAAAAAAAGTTGTCTAAGGTTGTCTGTTCCAATTTGTCCACACGCTCAGTTAACCCTCTAATTCTATCGATTACTGGAAGGAGTAAGGATTTCATTATATCCTCCATTTTTTTGATAAGAGGAGAATCTAGGGGGAGAGTCACCACACTACCTGCAGTCTGAATGTTAGACACAGAATCTGCAGGCCCCCCAGTGGTGTCCTCATCATTCTCTTCCTGGCAGGGACTGATCACCCTCCCCACTACTTTATTGGAAACAACCTTCCTAACACCTACCCGCCTCTTGTTTTTACAATTTTTAGGCAGTCTGACTTTCCGGGGTGTGACAAATCTTATCCTCTTCGGAGAGGCAGGATGGATTTCTGCCTGCACCCCGATAACCGCCGTGGGGGGCGATGTTGGGAGGATTGTAGGGTCGGCCGAATGTGAGGAAGAAGAAGAAGAAGTGGCTGGCTTGGTTACTAGTAAGATAGAGGCCACATCATTTTGGGTATTAAGTGCCGTGGCCGTCAGGCTTTCAAGGCCTTCTATATTGGCTCTCAAGGCCGCAACTCGAGGGTGGTCCAAGGAGTGGGGGGCATGAGGGGACGAGACCGAGGTTCGGTCCGGGGAGGGTAACTGGGCTAGCTGGCCGATCGAAGAACGTCTATCGGCAAACAGGCTTTGGGATAGCCGCCGTTCAGCCATGGTAATTTCTTTATCAATAACGTTGGCCACACGAGTAATGAACTGGTCCATAGTGCCCGCCATACCCACCTCTTTCCCCCTCAAACTTTTCCCAGAACGAGTTGACATTACTATTACTAAACAGAGCTTTATAGAAGAAAACACAACAAGCCCTTACACAAAAATAAATAATGCGTTACAATGGGGAATATGGGGTACCAACAGTCCGATTTTAAGGCAAAAAAGTCCCAGGCTCTATCATGCCTACAAGCGGCAAGCAGGTTACCATAAATTGAGTCCAGTAGGCACAACCCCGGTCTACAACCACTGCATTAGGCGAATGATCACAACAGTCAGCATCTGTACCTGAATGGGGCCAAGTGTGGTGGTACCAAGGTTTTCAGGGGGGGAGCCCGGCCTGGCCTCTTCTGGCCCCTGACGGCCACAGACGGCCCGCCCTTTGCCCGCGCGCGGTCCCGCGACGCGGGGAGTGACGCTGTCTTTAATGCGCCTCCGGGCGCCAGGTGGATGACTCTGTGTCCGGTGTAGGCCCCTGGGGAGTCTGGGTAATGCAGTCCGCACTCACCCTCCCTCCGCGCTGCGGCCACGAGATCCGAAACGCGGCGGCGGGAGGGGGGGGGGGACTATGCAGAGGCTGGAGAGTTGCGGAAAGTCAGGGCCAGCAGGTAGGACCAGAGCACACAAGGGCAACGGCAAATGCAACACTTTTTAGTTGTTTTTCTAAAATGTATGCTCTTGAAAAATTGCTACAGTCCGTCCTCTCGTAAATGCCGCTGGGTCATGCTTTCACTATATAAAAACACAAATAAACTTGAAGCAGTTATCTGCTGAGTCTCTAATATAGGTCAGGTCCGTTTATTGTGGGATCTGCAGTCCTGGGTTTGTGACATGAGACTAAAAGTCCAGGTCAAACATGAAGGTGGGAAACCTGAACGCTTTCAGCCTTCCCTCCGTTACCGTCTGCTCGGAGGCTATTTCCCTTCATTCACTTCTTTTCTCCGGCAGTATTAACAGCCTCCCAGTTCGTAGCTTCTTCCTTACGTCACTAGCAGTCCAAGTGAGGGAGCGCCGGGCAGGTGGGCTTCCCTACGCGTATGTCCTCCCACTCCCTCAGACAGGTAGCAGGGTTTCGAAGCAACAACGTCCGCCGTGCTTCCTCACGCCGGTGTCAAGGTTGACTTGCGAGGCAGGTACAGAAGGAGGGAAGTTCAGCGCGTCCTTGCGCCGGTGTCAAAAGGGTTGTTTCGCAAGTCCTCCGATATGGAGACAGACACAGCAGAAAACGAGTTCAGCGCGTCCTCGTGCTCACGGAAGTGTTTGTTATACAATCCCCAGAGAAATGCATGAACTTGAAGAAAAGACAACAACGGCACCTGGAAGAAGTCCAACACAAGCCATGCGGCAAAGGTAGGCACTGCAGTACAGCACAGCCAGCAGCATGCAGCACTTCCAAGAATCCACAATCCACAATAAAAAAGGGATCCTGGCACAGCACTTCACCAGCTCCAAGGCACTTACTGCTATCACTGCTGCTTACTACTCCAACATAACAGATGAATTCAGGAGTGTTCTGCTCTTTCCATGTCCTTGTGACCCCGAGCGCCCCTCTCCACTCCAGGACCCCACACAAGGTTGACTTGCAGTGTGGTGAAACAGGGGAGAAGTGGTAGGAAAAAACCCCACAAGCCGCACCCGCCTCTAATCGGGCTGCCTCTTTGGGGGAGTCTCGGGGCACACACTCTGCGGCAGCCGCCTATGGCCCCCGCGCTCCCTCGTTCTGGGGAGGCAGAAGAAGAAGGCCCTTGTGAAAGACTTGTGTTTACTTCATACCCCCTAAGTTGGCATGGTATGCCCGGACATGTGTCCCTTGCTCACGTTGCCACTGGATTCAAGCTAGCCGGCTGATGAGGGATGCTGTCCCAAAGAATGCTTGTTTCTGGTAAAAGGAAGACCTTGCTTGGCAAATCCGGCTGGACTGTTCCCGTGAGGAACAGGGTCAAGACTGATTTGCATATGGCTGGGTCTGAACTAAGGTGGCAAAGTGAGCTAAAGAACAATGATGGATTAAACCCAGATCTGTGACTTGGGGTGATTTTCTGAAACGTTTCAGTGCTCTGTCCATCATCTCCTCATTCTTGCTTTGTATGCTCTAAGTTGGCAGGGTATGGCCAGACATGGGTCCCTTTCTCACTTTGCAACTGGATTCAAGATAGCCTGGCTGATTAGGGGTGTTATCCCGAAACTTGTCCCAGGATGCTTGTTTCCGGTCCAGGGAAGACCTGGCTTGGCAGTTCGGACTGGACTGTTCCCGTCAAGAACAGGGTCAAGACTGATTTGCATATGGCTGGGTCTGAACTTGGGTGGCGCAGGGAGCAAAAGAACGATGATGGATTAAACCCAGATCTGTGGTTGGGAGTGAGTGTCTGAAAAGTTTCAGCGCTCTGTCTTTCATCTCCTTGTTTTTTCTTTATACGTTCTAAGTTGGCAGGGTATGCTCAGACGTGGGTCTCTTGCTCACTTTGCCACTGGATTCAAGCTAGCCTGGCTGATGAGGGGTGTTACCTTGAAACCGGTCCTAGGATGCTTGTTTCTGTTCCAGGTAAGACCTGGCTTGGCAGTTTGGGCAAGACTGTTCCCATGAGGAACAGGGTCAAGACTGATTTGCATATGGCTGGGTCTATTCGGGGTCGGCGAAGTTTTCTAAAGAACGATGATGGGTTACACCCAGATCTATGTCTGGGGTGAGTGTCTGAAAGGTTTCAGCGCTCTGTCCATCATCTCCTTGTGTTTGCTTTGTATGATCTAAGTTGGGAGGGTAGGCCCAGACGTGGGTCCCTTGCTCACTTTGTAACTGGATTCAAGCTAGCCTGACTGATATGGGGTATTTCCCCCTAACCAGATCCAGGATGCTTGGTTCTAGTCAAGGGAAGACCTGGCATGGCAGTTCGGGCTGGCCTGTTCCCATGAGGAACAGGGTCAAGGCTGATTTGCTTTATGGCGGGGTCTGAACTAGGGTGGTGAAGAGAGCTAAAGAACAAAGAATGGATTAAATCCAGATCTGTGACTGGGGGTGAGTGTCTGAAACATTTCAGCGCTTTATCCATCATCTCATTGTGTTTGCTTTGTGAAAGGCCGGTGTTAGAGTCGGGGATCTCTGGTTGGCGCAAGGTTGCCCTTGAGTCAAGCAGGAACCCTCTCCTCCACGTCAGGGCGCAGGATAACCCCTCGCGAATGACCCTTGCTCACCCTCTAGGTGCGTGGCGTGAGCAGCCAAGGCGATTCCTCAGGCGTTGTTGGTTAAGCACTTACAATCATACACACAGTAAATACATCAATCCCCCCAGAAACGGACACCAGACTTGGATATATATAAAAATACGTTTCTTTATGTAAAAATAAGGTATATATCTCTCAGCAGACTTATCACAAGACCAATAACGTTTTCGCTAGGCCACCAGGTTATACAGCAGGTAACTGTTCTTGGTTCGTAGTTTCAAATGGATAGTTCGTAGTCTCTTTACTTGTAGTTCCAGTACTCACAGAGATCGGTTCCTGCGAACGGGGAAATAAGGCGTTGCGGGCCCCGAGCCCGATACTGGAACTTCTTTCGTGATGTGGAGAGTCGGCACAGGTCGGGGCGACTCTCAGCTTGGGAAGTGTTCTTGGGTCCTCAATCAGCAGGTGTGGGCACGTAGGCCGGCGTGGCCAGCGACCCTTTAGCACGGCGGTGCAGGAGGGTCTCCACAGCGGGGGCGGCGCGGCCTGAGATGTCCGGGGATAGCGAAGCGGGGTCACAGGGCACGGTTAGTGCAGCTGGATGACCCGGCGTGGATCACAGTCGTCGGACGGCTTCCGGCAGGAGGGGTGATAGCGCGTTCAGCGCACTCCAATGGCAGGCGGTGACAGGGGTGCAGGCGGCCTGGCCCGGGGACAGAGAGCGGCTCCGGACGGAGCGGGGCTCTCACGGGATTGCGGCAGGCGAGCTCCTGAGTGTCACGGCCCTAGGAGGGGCGATGAGGGGCGCAGTCTCTTTTCCAGCGGGATGCCCACACGGCTCGAATTGGAGGATGAGCAAGAAGCACAGAGAACCCACTGTTCCTGGGGTTCAGTTCAGGGGGCAAGCTCAGATCAAGCCCTTGGAGAATGTTCAAGCACAAAGTAACAAAGTCTTTTCAGTAAGTCTCTTCCTCTCCTTTCTCAGCAAGGCAGGCAGCAGGCCAGCTCCTCCAGCGTCTCCTTCTCCTTCTAGTCGGGCAGAGGTTCTTTGTGGTAAACAGGATTCTGATTTCTTAGGAGCCAGGCTCCTACTTTTATACCATGATTCTTTTGTTCTTTAGCGCCAGGGGGCCTAGGCCTGGCTCAGTCCAGTTCTGGAGCACTTTGTTATGGTGACTCTGCTCTTTCCTTTCAGCAGCAGGGCAGAGACATCAGCCGCCCCACAGGGGGTGGCGCCGGCTTTGTGGTGGCAGAGCACAGGTCTATTCAAGAGTCAAGGTGTACTCCTCCCACCCATCCAGGTGTCACCTCTCTACCCACCACCTGGCAGCCAACCTGTCTCTGGGGATTCCCCAACCCTGCTCCTTACTGTTGCCAGGCAGAACACATACACACAGCAGAGGCGGACTGAGATGGTCAGGTCAGTAAATACTAACTTTCTAAAAGTAGTATTTACAAACCCAGGATATTAAAATAAACTTGACTACAAGAAGTATTTTATTATTCTGAGTTCAGGTATACTAAACTTGACACTTCTACCATGCTCTCTGAGTCCACTGAGGTCACAGCGTTGGCGTGATCCCGGCAGCCCATTCTGGCCTATGGAGAGCAGGTAGCCTTCAATAGTGAAAAACGACAAGGGCTGTAATTCACTACTAAGACATGCCACACACACAGGGCATGTCCTACCTTATGCCTACAATGCACCCTGCCCTTGGGCCTACCAGAGGGGTGGCTAATATGTAGGTAAGGGAAGGTTTAGGGACTGGCAAGTGGGGGCACTTGCGCAGTCAGCGCGACGGTCCCGGACCGCGCACAGGGTCTGCGGTGGCAGGCCCTAGACACACTTTACAAGGCCGCTTCCGTGGGTGGCGCAACCAGCGCTGCAAGCCCACCAGCAGCATTGGCATTCACAAGCCCTGGCACCCTCGGTGCACTTTACTGGGGACTGACAGTGAATCCAATAAACCAATCATGGACATCAATTACAGGTACACTTTACCTAGGGAGCACTTGCACTGCGGCACGGATTAGCCGTGGCGCAGTGCCCTGAGCGGACAACACCAGCAAAACAATCGAGGCACACCATCAAAAAGTGGAAGGGAAACTCACGCCAAGGTGCCAGGTCTAACACGTGTCCCCTCCAGCTGAAATGTGGGGAGAACTACCCTTGCCCAGGGGGTTCCTCGTCACTAAGGCGGAAATACCTGGACAGACCGTCAGCGTTGGCGTGATCTGTACCAGGACGGTGTTCCACCGTAAAGTCCATACCCTGTAGGGAGATGGACCACCTCAACAGCTTCGGGTTTTCACCCCTCATCTGCATCAACCATCTGAGGGGCCTGTGGTCCGTCTGAACCCGGAAGTGAGACCCAAACAAGTAGGGTCTTAGCTTCTTCAGCGCCCAGACCACAGCAAATGCTTCTCGCTCAATTGCACTCCACCTACTTTCCCGTGGAAGTAACCTCCTACTGATGAAGGCTACGGGTTGGTCCCAGCCCTCCTCAGTCATCTGTGAGAGAACAGCCCCTACACCATGCTCTGAAGCGTCTGTCTGGACTAGGAATTCCTTGGAGAAGTCAGGGGCCAAGAGCACGGGCGCCGTGCACATGGCAGTCTTCAGGGTGTCGAAAGCTTTCTGACAGGTGTCAGTCCAAATCACGTTCCTGGGCTGCTTCTTCGAAGTCAGCTCTGTCAAGGGGGCAACGATCGTTCCATAGCCCTTGACAAACCTCCTGTAGTACCCAGTGAGCCCCAGGAAGGCCCTCACTGCGGTCTGCGTCTTGGGGGGTTCCCAAGCCAGGATGGTTTCAATTTTGGGTTGCAAGGGTGCCACCTTGCCGCTCCCCACTTGGTGTCCCAAGTACACCACGGAACCCTGCCCGATCTGGCACTTGCTTGCCTTGATCGTGAGGCCTGCTCGGCGCAGCGCCATCAACACTTCCCAGAGGTGGCGCAGGTGTTCAGGCCAGGTGGCACTGAACACTGCGATGTCGTCCAGGTAGGCGGCACTGAACGCATCCAGCCCAACCAGTACCTGGTTGACCAACCTCTGAAAGGTGGCAGGGGCATTCTTCATCCCAAATGGCATGACTCGGAACTGGAAGTGCCCATCTGGTGTAGAGAATGCTGACCTCTCTTTGGCCCCGTCGGTCAAGGCGATCTGCCAGTACCCAGACGTTAAATCAAACGTACTGAGGAACCGGGCAGCCCCCAGCCGATCAATGAGCTCATCAGCTCTGGGGATGGGATGCGCGTCAGTCTTCGTGACTGAATTGAGTCCTCTGTAGTCCACACAGAACCGGAGTTCAGGTGTGGCTCCCGGCGCAGCAGCCTTTGGGACCAAGACCACGGGGCTGGACCAAGGACTGCTGGAGGACTCAACCACCCCTAGCGCAAGCATTTTGGAGACCTCCTCCTTGATGCAAGCTCTGACCCTGTCAGTTACCCTGTAAGCCTTGTGCTTCACGGGTAAGCTGTCTCCTGTGTCCACATCATGGACGCACCAATCTGTGACACCAGGAACCAGGGAGAATCGGTCGGAAAATTGTCCCAGCAAGTGGCGGCAGTCTTCCTGTTGTTCGGGCGTCAGGGTGGGTGAGAGGTTAACTCCATCCACTGACCCATCTTTCTCAGAGGCCACTAAGAGGTCAGGAAGAGGCTCGGTCTCCTCTTCCATTCCATCATAAGTGGCCAGCAGCATTCCCACTTCGGTCCTCTCTAAGTGGGGCTTAAGGCGGTTAACATGTAGGACCCTCAAAGGGTTCCTGGGAGTCTGCATGTCCACCAAGTAGGTGATAGGACTTTTGCGCTCCACAACCTCAAATGGACCTGTCCACTTATCCTGAAGTGCACACGGCTCCACTGGGGCCAAGACCCACACCTTTTGTCCAGGTTGAAGCTCTACCAGAGTGGCATTCCGGTCGTACCACCGCTTCATCTCTTCCTGGCTGGCTTCCAGATTTGCCTCAGCAAGTTGCCTGAAACGCCGAGTCTGGTTTCGGAAGGCCAGCATGTAACTATATACATTCTGGGGAGGTTTCCTGGGAGATTGCTCCCAGCCTTCCTTTACCAAACTCAGAGGTCCTCTTACCGGGTGACCATACAGAAGCTCAAAGGGGCTGAACCCTAGAGACTTCTGCGGCACCTCTCGGTAAGCGAAGAGCAGGCATGGCAAGAGGAAGTCCCACTTACGCCTCATTGGACCGTCCAGGCCCATGATCATGCCTTTGAGGGTTCGGTTGAATCTCTCAACCAACCCATTTCCTTGGGGATGGTAAGGAGTGGTGAACTTGTAAGTTACCCCACACTCCTTCCACAGGGATTTCATATATGTGGATATGAAATTGGTCCCCCTGTCGCTCACCACCTCTAGAGGGAATCCCACTCGGGAGAAAATTCCCATCAGTGCCCGTCCCACCACGGGGGCCGTCACTGTCCTCAGAGGGATGGCTTCAGGGTACCGGGTGGCATGGTCCACCAAGACCAGGATGAACCTGTTGCCCAGGGCTGTCTTGGGGTCCAGAGGCCCCACAATGTCAATACCCACTCGTTGGAATGGCGTACCGACCACAGGGAAAGGTTGCAGAGGAGCCTTATGCTTCCCTCCGCTCTTACCACTTGCCTGGCAAGTCTGACAGGTTCTGCAGTAGGAATCTGAATTCCTATGCATTTGGGGCCAGTAAAAGTGGGTGACAAGCCTGTCATAGGTCTTGTCCATCCCCAAATGTCCTGCTAAAGGCACATCGTGAGCCAGCCCCAGTAGGAAGGTTCTGAACTTCTGGGGTACCACCAGCACACGGGCTGACCCAGGTTCAGCAGCCTTAGGCTCGGAATACAGGAGGTCACTCTCCCAGTACACGTAATGTGTTTTGGCCTGAACACCATTGGCCTGGTCTGCAGCCTGCTGCCGCATACCCACGAGAGAAGGGCATTCTTTCTGCTCCCTGCAGAATTCCTCCCTGGAGGGACCTCCTTCTTGCTGCCAATGGGTCAGCTCAGGCAAGTCTCCCAGTTCGGCAATCTGTTCCCCGGTAGGCTCCAGAGCATCCCCCACAGGGTCTACTTCCTCCTGGGCCGTGGGAACTTCGGGGGCCGGTTTCCCGCGCCTCCTGCGCCTTCTCCCTAAGGCCGGTTCCTGGACCTCTCCCTCAGGCTCCAGGACCCTCTCAACACCCCTACTGGCTGCCATGGACCGGGTGGTCACGCACGCCCAGTCGGGTAGACCCACCATCCTCAGATGCGTGGTCTTCTCCACCTTTTCCCAAGGGGAACTCTCCAGGTCGTTCCCTAGCAGACAGTCTACAGGCATGTCAGTTCTCACAGCGACTTGTAGAGTACCAGAGACCCCCCCCCACTCAAAGGGAACTTGAGCCATTGGACAACGACTCTCCACGTTGTCAGCATTGACAACCCTACAGTAGGCATTGGGTACAATTTGCTCTTGAGACACCAGGTGTTGCCTCACCGAGGTCACGCTGGCTCCTGTATCTCTAAGAGCCTCAACCTTCTTTCCATTGATGGTCACCACTTGCCCATATTTCTTAGTGTTAGAGGGCAGGTAGGTTACAGGGACCATCTCACTGTCTCCTAGCGAGACTAGGGTCATCTGCCCGGGACCCCCACCCTCCTGGACTGCTACTTCCTCCCCAAAGTTAACACTAGCTACTTGCCGGGGTGGAGCACCAGTGGGTGCGGTCTTACCAAACAGGCGACACTTCGGATCAGAGGCAATGTGACCCGGGTCACCACACTTATAACAATTGAAGGGCCCCTTTGGAACAGGTCTACCTGTCGGGGCCCCGTTCTGCTGCGGGGGTGGGGGAGGCTGAGAACCCTTCTGCTGGTTCCCTTGGGAATTACTTTGGGGGCCTTTTTGGAACCCCTTCTGTTTACCCTTGTCCCCCCCACTCTTCTGCTGGGGACCCTGCCCACCTTTGGCGGAGTCTCCCACTTGACCCTTGTGGACCCTGGTGCTGAGCCAGCGGTCCGCCTCCTCAGCAAGCTTCCTCGGGTTGGACAGCTTGCTATCAATCAGGTGCTGGCGTAGCTCAGGAAAACATTGACTGGACAAGTGCTCCCATGCAATTAAATCAAGCAGCCCTTGATAATCATTCACTTTGCTACCCTTCACCCAACCATCCAGCGCTCTGCAGAAAAAGGTCACATATTCCACATACGTACTCTCAGGGATCTTCTTGGTCTCCCTGAACCTCTGTCTATATAGCTCCGGAGTTAACCCATACCTGGTCATTAAAGCTTCCTTCATATGGGGGTATGAGGTTTGGAGATCTAAGGGTAAATCTAACAGTGTGTCACGCCCTTCAGCAAGGAACCTTCCCCACAGCCCCGCTCCCCAGTCTTTCTCAGGGACCCGGTGTGAGGACATGGCCACCTCGTAGGCTCTAAACCACTGCCCTATGTCATCCTTTCTAAAATACTCCTTTACTACGTCTTTGGGGATGTACACCTTGGACTCTACCTGCGCTGGTGGAGTGCTGCCACCAGAAGGAGCGGTGTCCAAACTTTTCGCCTTCAGCTCCAACTCCTTCAATCTGATATCATGATCCATTTGGCGTTGTTGTGCCTCCAGGGCCAACTTCTGCTTTTCCATTTCCATTTGTCCTGCCAACTTTGCCATCTCCATTGCATGCGCCCTGTCGGCTGCCCTGTCTGCCAGCTCCTCTGGCGACCGGACTCTGCTGGGTTCCTCAAGGTTGTCGGGTGGAACGATGTCCCCCGCATTCCGTAGGTCTCGTGACTCCTTCCAGGCTCTCAACGCCTTGGTGTACTGGGGCTTCCTCTTGCATCCAGCATGGGGGACTCTGAATTGTACACTGTAGCCTTTCAATTGCTCCATCGTGTAGCCCTCCAGTCTCTCCGGAGGCGTGGGTTCGAATCCCACCGCTGCCACCAATGTTAGAGTCGGGGATCTCTGGTTGGCGCAAGGTTGCCCTTGAGTCAAGCAGGAACCCTCTCCTCCACGTCAGGGCGCAGGATAACCCCTCGCGAATGACCCTTGCTCACCCTCTAGGTGCGTGGCGTGAGCAGCCAAGGCGATTCCTCAGGCGTTGTTGGTTAAGCACTTACAATCATACACACAGTAAATACATCAATCCCCCCAGAAACGGACACCAGACTTGGATATATATAAAAATACGTTTCTTTATGTAAAAATAAGGTATATATCTCTCAGCAGACTTATCACAAGACCAATAACGTTTTCGCTAGGCCACCAGGTTATACAGCAGGTAACTGTTCTTGGTTCGTAGTTTCAAATGGATAGTTCGTAGTCTCTTTACTTGTAGTTCCAGTACTCACAGAGATCGGTTCCTGCGAACGGGGAAATAAGGCGTTGCGGGCCCCGAGCCCGATACTGGAACTTCTTTCGTGATGTGGAGAGTCGGCACAGGTCGGGGCGACTCTCAGCTTGGGAAGTGTTCTTGGGTCCTCAATCAGCAGGTGTGGGCACGTAGGCCGGCGCGGCCAGCGACCCTTTAGCACGGCGGTGCAGGAGGGTCTCCACAGCGGGGGCGGCGCGGCCTGAGATGTCCGGGGATAGCGAAGCGGGGTCACAGGGCACGGTTAGTGCAGCTGGATGACCCGGCGTGGATCACAGTCGTCGGACGGCTTCCGGCAGGAGGGGTGATAGCGCGTTCAGCGCACTCCAATGGCAGGCGGTGACAGGGGTGCAGGCGGCCTGGCCCGGGGACAGAGAGCGGCTCCGGACGGAGCGGGGCTCTCACGGGATTGCGGCAGGCGAGCTCCTGAGTGTCACGGCCCTAGGAGGGGCGATGAGGGGCGCAGTCTCTTTTCCAGTGGGATGCCCACACGGCTCGAATTGGAGGATGAGCAAGAAGCACAGAGAACCCACTGTTCCTGGGGTTCAGTTCAGGGGGCAAGCTCAGATCAAGCCCTTGGAGAATGTTCAAGCACAAAGTAGCAAAGTCTTTTCAGTAAGTCTCTTCCTCTCCTTTCTCAGCAAGGCAGGCAGCAGGCCAGCTCCTCCAGCGTCTCCTTCTCCTTCTAGTCGGGCAGAGGTTCTTTGTGGTAAACAGGATTCTGATTTCTTAGGAGCCAGGCTCCTACTTTTATACCATGATTCTTTTGTTCTTTAGCGCCAGGGGGCCTAGGCCTGGCTCAGTCCAGTTCTGGAGCACTTTGTTATGGTGACTCTGCTCTTTCCTTTCAGCAGCAGGGCAGAGACATCAGCCGCCCCACAGGGGGTGGCGCCGGCTTTGTGGTTGCAGAGCACAGGTCTATTCAAGAGTCAAGGTGTACTCCTCCCACCCATCCAGGTGTCACCTCTCTACCCACCACCTGGCAGCCAACCTGTCTCTGGGGATTCCCCAACCCTGCTCCTTACTGTTGCCAGGCAGAACACATACACACAGCAGAGGCGGACTGAGATGGTCAGGTCAGTAAATACTAACTTTCTAAAAGTAGTATTTACAAACCCAGGATATTAAAATAAACTTGACTACAAGAAGTATTTTATTATTCTGAGTTCAGGTATACTAAACTTGACACTTCTACCATGCTCTCTGAGTCCACTGAGGTCACAGCGTTGGCGTGATCCCGGCAGCCCATTCTGGCCTATGGAGAGCAGGTAGCCTTCAATAGTGAAAAACGACAAGGGCTGTAATTCACTACTAAGACATGCCACACACACAGGGCATGTCCTACCTTATGCCTACAATGCACCCTGCCCTTGGGCCTACCAGAGGGGTGGCTAATATGTAGGTAAGGGAAGGTTTAGGGACTGGCAAGTGGGGGCACTTGCGCAGTCAGCGCGACGGTCCCGGACCGCGCACAGGGTCTGCGGTGGCAGGCCCTAGACACACTTTACAAGGCCGCTTCCGTGGGTGGCGCAACCAGCGCTGCAAGCCCACCAGCAGCATTGGCATTCACAAGCCCTGGCACCCTCGGTGCACTTTACTGGGGACTGACAGTGAATCCAATAAACCAATCATGGACATCAATTACAGGTACACTTTACCTAGGGAGCACTTGCACTGCGGCACGGATTAGCCGTGGCGCAGTGCCCTGAGCGGACAACACCAGCAAAACAATCGAGGCACACCATCAAAAAGTGGAAGGGAAACTCACGCCAAGGTGCCAGGTCTAACAGCCGGCAGGATTAGGCTCACACTTGGGTGGGCTCTGGCTCTAATGCTCTGACGCCGACTTCACCCGACTCGCCTCGCCTCTACAATAGTCAAACACGTCAATATGCCTAATCTTATGAGGGATAGCTTCAGTCTGTTGATGGATGTTTACGCTTACCATGGTAGAAGAAAAAAAACCAGTCTCAAAAAGTAAAGCTCTGTTTGCTAAAAATCTAGTACTCTGATGGTATCACATATGACATGAGACATTTGGTACTTTTGCACATAGCTGGAGAAAACGGAAAAAAAGGCCTGGTTAAAACGTTTAGCATTCTTTTTTCATTGATTTTTTATAGCATTCTCTTTTTCATTAGTTCCTCACATTCTAAAGAAAAAGAGTTTAAGTAATATTTTCATGTATTTTTATTTACCATGCACATCAGAAAGGTTTTTGCTGTAGACACAAGTGACCCCATGCATAACCGACGTAATGCAATGTGTGAAAGATAAAAGAGGCTCATGGAATGAACCTTAGGCCTTGTTTAAGATTTGTGGCCAGCCAGCCATCACCATATTCAGAGATCTCCACCTGCCTGGCACGATGTCCCCGGCGTTGTAGGTCTGTTTCTGCCAGCAGGGCCAGCGGGGGCTTTGCTAGCAGGAATATGACAGCTCTTCCAACTCTCATCAGAGTGGACGAACCAACAGTTTAACTGACAGGGTACTCTGCCACAGTACAGAGTACCTGATCCACCAGATTCTAAATGAGCACGTTTGTCATCATCAGCCAATTTACCACGCCCAAAATCATTTCTTCAAAGAGGGTATTTCTTTTCCACCAGTCCAAACTAGTGAAAACAGCAAATGCTGTTAAAAAAGTACAGTGAAGATGTAAAAATACACAATACTGGTAGCTTAGCCATCTGCAAAGCTTGCAATATCAAGTTTCACAACATAGCACATAAGATATTTACCTTTTTAGGCTTTAGTATGTCTGAATACATCCTTGCATCATTCCTAATGCCAAACCTTAAAAGGTGACTGAGACATTGTAAAAAAAGGTTGTGTACCTCCTCCTAAATGCACTTAATGCAATAGAAGTAGAGTTTGGTAGACTTTTAATAACTAAAATACATCAACCTGCCCTGTGTACATGCTCCCCTCCCCGTAACAACTGGCCCAATGATTTCGTGCCAAGATCAATCGGCCTTCCTCCTCCAACCACCCCCCTGCCAGGACAATACATAGCAAGAAACAATTGTAATCTGAGCCATGGGAGAATCCTAATTTCGGAGGGTCTAATAACTATGGTTTGACCTTAAGGCTGTGCATCACTTAACTAGGACTTATTAGAGATCTGCTGTAAAAGTTCCTGTGCCTCTGAAACATCGCAGAATAAATTAAATTGTCCTTTCACCTGCACCTTCAATTTGGATTGTTGTGCAATCATTGCCTGAGCGCCATGCACTTCGAACAAATAAAGCATTTTTTACGAATTCCTTCCTATGATTAGCTGCCAATGCTGACATATCGGTTAATATGTGATAGAGAGGGACTTCTGGCATACTAAACTGTCTCTGCTGGATGGCTATAGTTAATACTTTTTTTCACACGGAAGTCTCCAAATTTAACGAGGATTGTACTCAGGAATTTCTGTTTTGGATGCTGATGTTCTGGCACACAATGAGCTCTTGCAAGTGTAAGGCCCCAGAATGTTCTGGAAGCACCCATTGGAGCATTTGTTGACCCTTGAGTCTTTCTGGGACTCCCACTATATGTAGATTGGAACGTCAGGAGTGATTTTCCAGTTCCTCTAACTTAAACTCCATTGAGGACTTTTGTGACTGAAATATGGCTACCTTTTCCTGCATTATTGTGTACCTGGTCCTCTAGCTGCGAAATCCATGCCTCAGCTTCTTTTAGCCTCTCTGGGATTTGGGCCACGTACTCCTCTATCTTTGTGAGCCTGATATGCAGGGCTGCTATCTCTGTAATTTATGAAGCTTTAAAATCACTTATCTCCTCAAAAATTAGATTGAGCATATCCTTGGCATACCATTGCATAATTAGTGGGGTGGCCCCCTGTAACAAACCCTCTTGTGGCACATCCAGGATAGGTTCATTCTGCATCTTTCCACCCACTGGGTCCTCCTACTCGTTATCTCCTGATGGACTCAAAGCCCCCGACGTCTGTGTTTTGGATGTCAATAGTTGAAAAAAATCAATGACAGAGGATATAGAGGGGGTTGACGATGATATTTGTTGACCAAATCGTTGACTTTTCTCTGCTAAATCTGCGCCAGCGCTCAAACCATGACACACTCCAGTTTTAACCTTCATAAACAAGGGATATTCCATCATACCCATTGACTTTATAATGCTGACCTCCTGTCCCCCAGTAGCTTCGGCGAAACTCTCACCCGGTGTCTGAATAGATATAGGTGAATTTAAGTCAGGACTCATGGCAATGTTGAAGCTTATGTTTACTATCTCCGGATCTCCCTCCTGGCAATGTCTCTGATGACATCCCTGAGCACTTCTACTATCACCTTGAACATCTGTAGTTCTAGCCATTATTCAGTCCTTACGTGAAGAGGCAGTGAGATTAGCTTGAGCTGTTGCCTGTCCCACTCATTTCTTCTCCCATTGGGCTAGGCCAGTTGCGCCGAGATGCGTTGCAGAGTTTGAGGTTTTAGGGTGACTTCCCTACTGTGGCACCACCAAGTCTTATATCTTATTTAAGTATTTTTGTGTAAGTGGGAAGGCGATCCACTCACCGATGCTCAGGGGTAAGGAGAGGTGGTGGCAGTTTGGGTTGAGATTGTTAATCTTTTATAGTGGGGGGCATGGCTGTTGAGTCGATTCCCTCACTATTTTACAGACTGTTTTATTTGAGTTCAAGAGACATACCAGAGGTGCAGAGCAGATAATCAATTATTTATGTGGGGAACAATGATAGTCTAACTGTTTTTTTCCAGATATGGATATACTCGAATAGGAAAGAAAAGATACATACGAATAATATCTTGCAGGTATTCTCTTTTAATGTCAATGGCCTTTATAATAATAAAACAAATACGGGCAATAGAAGCCTGGATTGTAGCTGAGAACCTGTCTGTGATTTTAGTCCAGCAAACTCTTATACCGGTTGCAAAATTGGCAGCACATCGGGCACCATGATCTTTTTAGGGAAAAGGCCGGGAGCTGATGTGGTCAATCTTTACAGCGATAAAAATGGTCGGTGATGCTGGGTGAGCTGCTTGGTGGAGTCCAGACTTCTTACGTTTGTACGTTTTTATGCCCCAGTTGAAGATAATGTTTTGCCCTATGAGGAGTTATTCAAGTCACTAGTACAAATTCCTGGCAAAGTGATTATTGGAGGGAATTACAATTTCTTGCAAAATCCAAAAATGTACTCCTCTGTTAATCTAAAGAGGAAGCTAAAATCAAAAATTCTAGAAGTTGTGCAAAACTATGAGAAGATTCTTGGATTAATTGACCCTTGGAGGGAGGCCATTCCTACAAAAATGATATGTACTTGTTTTTCAGGAAGCTTTTGTAGCTCCTCCCGTATAGATTTTTCCTTACTTTCAAAGGCCCTGGTTTTTAACAAATCTTACTCAATGGTTTTTCGGACCATGCAATGATTGGTTTAGAGTTTGAGATTGGGAAAGCCTCGGTTCAACCCCGATGGTGGGTTCTTAACAAACAGTACTTACAAGAGGGAGGCTGGGTGCAATTATCTAAAGGTGAGATACTGGAGTTCCTGGCAATAAATCATGGGTCCGCCTCTCCCAGCACTGTATGGGATGCCTTAAAGGCATACATCAGAGGGCTGGGGATAGGCAAAGATCTGGAAAACATCAAAAGGGATAAATTACAAAAACAAACCCTAGAAAGAAATGTCCAGCAAAGCTATGAATAGTTTTTAAGAAGTTAATCTCTGTTAAATTACAGAAAATTGAATAAGGCTAAACAGGCGATGATCAAGGCATATTATTTAAAATGCGAAGTTTTAAACCGCACCTACACTCAAAATGTTTATGAAGAGAGTAACTTTATGGGAAGATTTTTAGCTTGGCAGGCCCGCGATCAAACTGACAATATTTGGATTGATATCCTGAAATGCCCTGGCAATAGATGTAAGGATTCCATAAGGGTAGGGGAAATTATGTTGGATCTTTATAGACTGATTTATACACAATGTCAATCAGTAGACAAAGAATCGCTAGATAGATTTTTAGTGAAACATAGTATCCCAATCCTATCTGAAGTTGAAGGGCCGAATATAACAATCTCCCAAACTGTAAAGCCTGTGATCCAGATGGATTATCAACAGAATATTTTTAAACCTTTGTAGACGTTTTAGTGGAATATATTTTGTTGGTTGCCAATACAATGCTAGAGGGTGGTCTTATACCAGCGTCATGTTATAAAGGGAAAGTAGTAAGCTTTTTTAAAAAGGGTAAGATGAGAAGGATGCAAATTCATAACGTCTATTTATATTATTAAATATTGATTATAAAATCATCACAAAACCGTTAGCTAATTGGTTTAACTTAATAGCATCCAAGTTAATCCATCCAGATCAGGATGGTTTTATCACTGGGAGGCAGCTCGGGACAAATACTCATTATCTGGACGTAGCATTTAGGCTATTTTGCAACTAATGATACATCTGCCTTAGTGCTTCTGTTAGATGCAGAAAAAGCATTCGAACTCGTGGTCTGGGAAACACTCATTTGTATTTTGTCCAGATTCGGTATTCCACCCCAGATAACGGGGTTGATACAAAGGATGGATTGTAAAGTAGAAGCCAACATCATTGTAAATGCAGTAGAGGTGGGGAAAATAGAGGTTTTGTGTGGAACCCGACCGTGGTGTCCACTATCCCCTATTTTATTTGCATTTTTTATTGAACTATTGGCAATAGTGATCAGAGACAACATCAATATCCATCCCCCTTTGCCACAGATGGGGAAGATAAACTTTACGCCGCTAGATTATGTTAATCCTCAACAGTAGTAAAGAGGCCCAAGAGAAGGTTCTCAAGACCCTTGCACAGTATGAGAGACTGGGAGGCTATAAAATCAATAAGCAGAAAACAAAATAATATTGTGTGGATGCAACCCAGAGGTCTTGCATTCAGACATAGCCTCATGTGTGAACCCATTCCCGAAAAGATATCTGGATATTTGATATTTATCACGGATCGAGGACCTATACGATCTCAATTTTCCCCAGCTTCTATTAAAAATACAAGACCTATTCTTTCAATGGAATTCTCTCTCTTTAACCATTCTGGGGTGGGTCACCTTGATTAAAATGTCTATTCTCCTGTTGTTACATTTTTTGTTTTGGGCCATCCCATGTGTCTTAATATCGTCTTTTTTTTAGAAAGGTAGAGTCCTACCAGGACTCAGACAGATTACCATAGCCCAGTACAGGGGTGCAGGAGTTCATTTTCCTACCTAGGCTTACGGTTGATGATGTAGGGAGGGTGTGTCGGATCCTCTGGTAATTTGATAATTTGTGTATTTATGATGCATGGTGATTCTTGTGTTTCCTCCCACTAACCTAACTGCTGCATTTCCAGCCCTGATGTTATGATATGTGTGGTTATATGCATTGTAATGACAGGATAGTGTTTTCATGACGTGTGCAACATATATGTCTTTATCCTATTGCACTAACTGTGATGGTTTGACAGTTGCCTAGTTGGCAAATTGATTATTGATTTTTGTGGTTTTGGTCTATGTTTTTATGCAATACAGATGCATATTTTATATATTACTGTGTGATGTCTCTTTAGTAGTGTATTTATTGTGTCACTGGTGTATGTGTGTGTTGCGCAAATACACATTGCCTCTGGGATAAGCCTGACTGCTGTGCCAAGGTACCATGGGGATGAGCAGGAGTTATTTTGGGTGTGTAACACCCTTACCCTAACTAGAGTGGTGGGTTCTGCCTGGCTTAGTTGCATGCCCTAGCCAACCAGAAACCCCGTTTCTAGCAGAGGAGGAGGCTCTGATGTGGAGTGGAGGCTGTTCCACCCTTTAGAAGCAATATAAGAGAACATGTGTCTTCCTGATCTGGTTCTGTTTATGCATGAGATATGTGTGAGTAGGAATCCTGCAAAGCGGAGGTGTCTTGGTGATTGAAGGAAGTGGATGCGACTGTTCAGTTAGGTGGGGCCTACATTATGTAGTGTCTTGAATGTAAGTGTGAGGAGTTTGCAATGAGCGCATTCTTGTATCAGGAACCAATGGATCTCCCTGCGGTGTGGAGTGGTGTGTGTTTTGTGTGCAAGGTTGAGGATTTCTGGCTGATGAAGTCTGAATGGTTTGTAGCATTTTAGTGAGTTACTTGGTAATCCCTACATAGAGGGAGTTTCTATAGTCCACCTTTTTGTGACTAGGGCATGAATGACAGTTTTTCTGGTGTTGCTTGAAGATTTTCCTCAGCATCTTGAGGTTCTAGAAGCAGGATGCAGTGCTGGCATTGGCTTATGCAGTTATGTCCAGTTTGCTGTTGATGAATTTTCCGAGGTTCTTAGTTTGAGTGCTGGGTCTTACCCCAAGTTGGGCTGACCACCACTTGGAGTCCCATTGTGAGGTGTTCTTGTGATTCGGTTTTCTAAACTTCAAATAAACCCCTATCCACACTAACCATTTATTCACATTTTGTGTGTGATATACACCTCTTCTGTGTAGGATTGTAATTTGCATAGTACACTTTAATATTTGTGTAATTGGTGCAAAACAAGATCTCGGAAATGGCACATGTGGTTGCGCATCTGCAGATGAGAATCTGAAACTCTGTAAACTTGTAAGGTTTATACATTTCCACAAACTGCATATGTCTCTTGAGTTCCTTCTCAATGGCAGCACATCCTTTATTCGAATGAAAACTGCTGCTTTCGCTCGCACTTAGAGATCGGTCCTGTTCTATGTTCCCTTTTCGTTGCAAATGCTTCAGCATTCATAAAGCGCATTTTATAGAAAGTAAGCGCTATCCAAATTTCCCGGTACAATACATCTTCACTGAGCAGTTGCAACATTTCAACCTGTTAATGTTGAACTGTAATCAGCATAGGCACCCTACTGACAAGCCGTATGGCCATACTTTGCATTCGTTTTTTTTTATTTGTGTAAACGTATATGCCACACTGTTGTTTTGGGTAAAGCTTACAAACCACAATGGAGTATTACTATTACTAAATATAGAAATATGTACATGAGGTCATGCCAGAATTGTAAAAGTTATGAGCACAGAGTTGAATTGCTTTTGTATTAATATTTTATAGCGCGTATGCTGCCGCCACCTTCAGAAGCCAGCATTTTTTTTAAACGTATCAATTTTATTTTAGTTTTGTGTGCTTGCAGAAAAAATAAAACCAAAAACACTTGCACCGGAGACAATTGCTTGCCAAAGTCATATCTTTTGGCTTTGCCAAAGCTTGTTAGGTTTGGCAACAAACAGGTGCAGACATCTGCCAGTCGACAGTAAACACAACACACATCATCCAACATACAGAGAGGGGCTTTGAATCAGTGCCCTCCAGCCGGTGGCTTCCTTGATTGAACCTCCTTCCGGCACTGGATCGATGGGTTTCTCGTCACATTCTGTTATCAGACACCGCATTTCCCGGATGTTCACGTTTCCCATGGAGATTTTGAATCGACACGAGGGGCCCACATTAGTAACAGTGTACAGGCGCTGAGCACGAGCCAGCATGACCCTAGTTAGAGGGTATGAAGTGTGCACGTGCTGGCAAGGTGCTGAACATGTATTGTGGGTGGCTGCTTGCCTCCTCCATCCTTGAGGCGTTTCTGGTTTGGCACAGCGAGAACGGCTGTTCCACAGAAATGGGTGCTGTCTCCGTCAGAGGAGCTCCGCCTGATCCTACATAGACTAATCTATTTGACCCCCTCTGTGGAGAAGAATATAGAGTTTGCAGCTAAGGCGTGAGTCAGATCTTTTCACCTCAGCAATGTCCTCCCTTCCCTCTGACAGCGGAGGCTTGACATCTCTGTCAGTCGCAGGCAGGCAGCAACACTCCGAAAGGATTTGCTTGTGATGTGACGGCCATGT
Organism: Triturus cristatus; assembly: GCF_964204655.1. NCBI lineage: Eukaryota > Metazoa > Chordata > Amphibia > Caudata > Salamandridae > Triturus > Triturus cristatus. The sequence goes on from NC_140583.1 coordinate 350,624,081, forward strand.
GTTTTCCGTGAAGCCAGTGACCCTTGCCACTGTCCCCAAGCAGGAGCTGGTCGCTCCTAGTCAGCCTCTTGTTAGACTCCATACAGCTTCTCTGATCGCTGCCACTTTCCTCACTTCTACCTGGTGTTCTCTGTTCTCTCAACAGAGAAGCCTAGAAATGAATGGGCAAGAGAAGTGGCTTTCTCTTGAATCCAGTAGTTGCGGTGGTGGTTCATCCGCAAGCGGGATACTCAAGTTTCTATTATGAACGGTGATTTGTAACTAAAAGCTAATAGATTATTTAATACAAAGTGAATACAACTTTGTTCACGCGCTGCATGCCAACAATTTCAGGGCCGTCTTCCGCACTCCACGCCTCCCCTTTCCTCTCGTGGGCTCTCGCACTCATGGGGCCAGGGCTTCTCTCACCACCCATCGGCTCCCCAATAATAGTGCGTGAGGCTGCAGAATAGGGTGAGGGCTGGGTTTCTGCAAAACCCCGGTTGGTGTGCTAGGAAGGTAGGAAGGCAGCCTCTAAGGAGGGAACTCGTATGATTCCCTTTTCTGTAACATAACTATTAACAGGCAAGCTTACTCATCTTTTATTGTTTATTCCCACTGAAGCGATGATTTATTTCGGCTTTTCTTATGCAATTGCCCTGCAGTTTCCATGCAAGCACTGCTACTGTACAGTGCGCTCTTCCTGTCACCTCCGAGGAGCTGATGAGCTGCGTCGCTTCCCCCATGCAGTCAGTGGCTGGTTCCCCTCAGTCAGCCCCTTGTTGCCCCCGAGCAGAGCTTCTCATAGCTCTGGCACTCTCTTCAGGCTGCCAGTGGACTGCCATGTCCCCTTCTCTTCTCTTACTCTTGATCCCACTCTGACTCCTGTGCGTGCATATTCATAATCCTACATAATCCTATATTTATTTATACTTACTCTATCTTATTCCTGTTTTCATTCCTACTTACTGCTGTTCTTTTTACTATTTGTTCCCACTCTTACTTCTTGGTACTCCTACTCCCATTTCTAGACGAGCCTCTTATTCCTACTTACTTGTACCTTCTCCTACTCTTTCACTGGGTATGTCCACTCTAACTCCTGCTCCTGTTCTTAGCCGTGCTTATTTCTGCATTACGTCTATTTACTCATATACATGTTCCTACGTACACTTACTTATACTCCTACTGTGTTTACTCCTGCTCTTATTTCGACAGCTACTTGCACACCTACCACTGCTTTCACCTAGTCTTTTTCATACTCTTAAACGTACTCCTACTAGTATTCCTTCTTATGCCTACTCTCACTTTAACTCGTTTGTCAACGCATTTTTGCTTATGTCTACTCCCTGCTCCACCTATTTCCATTTGTTCCTATTCTTATGCTTATATACATCCATCAGAATGGGCCCCACCTGGCAGCAAATGTGGAGGCTTCCTAGGATATAAATGTGTCTCCTGCTGGAGAGCAATGTCTTTCTTGAGTCTGTTGGGCAATTTTACACTCTGAATTCCAAGTAATCCTTCTGTTGTCATTTGTACCTATCCAACCCTACTCACCTAGTCCCAAAGTAATGCTGTATGGTCTATAATCACATTCCTACTTAAGATGAATGAATAGAAGATTGTCTCAATTCACGGTGATCTAACAAAGTGGATATATCCCCCATACACCTCCCGCATTCTTTCACCAGCCATCAGTGCTTCAACCCAACAATCCCTGTAACCACCATTTCAAACAGAGCAGCATACACATGGAGGCGTGTCTGGCTGCCCACTGCCATCTCCTAGTGTTAAAAGAAACTTGCATATTGAGAGGCAAGCGGTTAATTGATAATTGATCAAAACTGATAGTACTCACAGTATAGACTGAAGTATAACCTTACAACATATTTCAACTTGGGCATCATATCTTTATATCTTGCATTTAGCTATTCCACAGTTCAACATGTGTTCGTCCGCATTATCAGTTATTTATAACTACATTTGGTTATTTTTCCTCATGGACCGTTTATATCACTGGGCATTCCTTGCTTTCCTCGTCCATCACAGGCATTCAGTGGAGACATTGCTGCTTTCTTGGTAATATGTTTGTAAGAGTAGCTTCGGGTTGAGTGAAGAGGTGGGTTTGGTCCTCGTACGTGACCTGTAGTTTCGCTGGGTAGAGAATAGAAAACGTCACCCCTCTTCCATTTAAGTCTCTAAATCACAGCAACGGTTCGTTTTTCCTTCTGTACATTTTATGTAAAGTATTGGAACATAAAAGCAGTAATTCCTTGGTACTTTAGTTTGCCTTTATCTCTTGTCGTTTGTCTTGTCAACTAAAGGACAAGGTCCCTATCTCTATGGTTTAGAAATCTGCCAATTGTTTAATGTGAAAGGGCATCTGGTGGTGGTCCTGATGCAGTGCTGCTGGAAAGATGTCAGAGTGGAGGTACTGGCATCTATATTACATCACCGAACTCATAGGGACTGTGAAAAATCCAATTGTCGCACAAATAACTAGCATTAGCAAAGCCTATAGGTCTTGCTTTGGCTGCCAACCTTTTAGCAATTCTTATTTTAGGTAAGAGTGCATAAGAGAAAGAAGGTAAAGAGAAAGAAATAAGGAAAGAAAGAAAAAAGAAAGAACGAAAAACAGGAAGAAGGAAGGAAGAAAGGAAGGAAGAAGGACAGATAGGTTTGACAGGATAAATAGATCACACAGATGAGCTTATACTCAGAGTTCATGTGAGCTGATGTAAAACTGCAGCGGTCAAATAAACATAGGCAAGCCGAAAGGTATTTACAACAGCATTAGCAGGAGATGGGATCTGATAAAGCTGTAATGTGCCCTATGCCTACATCAAAAGTATCCCACTATCACATTCTAATATCGAATTCTTTCATTTACAAACAAAAACTCATTTCAAGTTTACGTTTATACATCACGCATAGAATAAATGCAAATGTTGTAGTAGTTAATCATATTTAGATGTTATAAGCCCATAAAATGAACTAAACAAGCGCTGACTTAACTTAGTCTAACCTTGACACCATATTAAAGGAGACCCCACGTTAAAATTGAAAGGCCTGTTTTCAACGTGGAGCAGTTGCTTGTACAAAATGTTTTTATCTTTTGCTGCTAGTGTTGTAATTTTCCAGAAGCCTTCTGTTATTGAAAAGGGGGAAACAGCCTTTACCATGAAGCATTTTCTACGCATTACGTTTACAACGATACACTTACCTCGTAAACGTCTTCACAACGCGTAATGCTTCAACGACCATCTTCACCACGCAAGCAACGTCATCATGGAACAACGTCATCCTAATCCGAAAAAAAGCATCAGTCCGTTTTCAGTGGCGGCGGAGACCTGCGGAAAACGGAAAAAAGAGAAGAAAGGGGGCTTGGGGGGGTCTCCCCCCCAAAAAAAGAAAAAGCGGAGTAAAGGTAAAAACGAGGTAACGGCAAAGCGTGGAAAACACATTCCGTTGTAACGCATGCGTGGGAAAGGCATGCGTTGCAACGGAATCCGTAGTAACGACATATATTCTTGAAAAGGCATTTAATTTGTATTTGACAACTGTTGGAAAGTGTATTATTAGTAGGGGCAAATGTATATCTGCCACTGGCAATAAGGCCACTAACACAGTATAGGGCTCAGAATAGGCCTTAGAAAATTATTCCTATACTCAACCCTTGGTAGCTTGGCTGTGAGCAGGCAGGTTTTACTTCAAAGACAGGTATGTAAAGCATTTAAAAACATCAATTCAGTAAATAATTAAGACACAATATATAATGCACAATAAAAATTTAACACCAATTTATTAAATTAGGAAATATTTGTATCCTTAAAATGACACCAAAATGACAAACATCCAATGTAGGAACCCGGAGATATGAATTTTCAAAGACTTAGCACCATCTAGCACATAGAAATCCATAGCAATAGATGGCCACAATAGACCGGGTCAAAGTCAAAGTTTCAGGCCGATCACGGTGGAGCCCTGGGCAGCTACCCCTTGCGGTAGGTCAAAGGTTTTACCTTCCGACTTAGAAAACGTTCTGGAGCTTTTCTGCCCTGGGTCTCTCGAAGACCTCAGCCAGTCGGGATTTGGTGAGGTTTCGCCAGATTGCCTTGCGACGAGCTCCCAGTAAAACTTGGAGTCAGACCTCCGGAGCATTTCAGCAGGACAAACCAAGGATCCAGGCCGACACGCTGTTGACTGCAGGCGGCTTGACTTTCGCGGTTGCTCCCGGTCACCTTTTCTTCCTTCGGACTTAGAAACGTTTAAGAGATTTTTCTCGCGGGGTCCCTCGATGCCCTTCACCAGGCAAGATTTAGTAAGGGTTTTGCCGGCCTCAGATCTTTCCTATGGGAGACCCTGGTGGTACCTTATATGTCGCAAAATTGTAGGTTATTCATTTCTAAGTGCCCCAAACACCAAAGTCGAGTTTAGGCACAATTGACTTTTTAAAAACAGTCCTGTAATACAGGGCTACTTTTAAACTTATTACAGGCTCAGCAGTGCACACATACAGAAAGGGCTGCTGGCCTATAAACAGCCATGCCCTATTATATACTAGGGACTGAGAGGTAGTTTCAGTCCCCCTGCCCTGTTATGCACTAGATCCTTATAGGTTAGTTCATGCCAATCACAGGGGTACCCCAACACATAGTGTACCCTAGTGTTTGCAGGTGTTTTCACTGTATTCTAAATGTGTCTCCTTCAGCATGGTACTGGCCCTGGGCCTGGTTAGGCATATCCCAAGGTCAGTCAGAGTCAGTTACCACCAGTACCAGTCTGCAAAATGTTGGGGGGTGCCCAGGGCGACTTTCCAACAACAACTGACAAAGAGGTCAATGACTAGCTTCTGTAGACCATTGTGCAAATGTGAGAAGATGGGTAGTTCCCCTATTCCCAAGAAGTTGCTAAAATTCTATTGGACTATGTGGTCAGAGGAAAAATACACGTGTTACCGTCTAGAATGTTGTGTGTTATATTAGTACATATCCTAGAGCAGAGGGGGACATCTCTCACTCCCATTTGTTGGAGACTCGTCACCAAGTTTCTTTATACCTCTCTACATGGGAGGCTGTGTAGCCTATTCCCTGATGCCAGCTGATTTACAGCTGATTATACTTTCTACCTTATTATGCAAAGGTTTCATGCTTCTGCATTGATTCTCTCATCAAAACTCCTTATTGGGTGTCTGAACCGATACCTTATTCCATTTTACTCCAATTTGATTTATATTAGGTAACTTTGTTTATGGAACACAGTGGTTGCATTAATACACATTAACTGTGAATCTAACCAATATTGTGTATTTCCTTATATTGAAATATTGATTATTGGACTATATTAGCTTTTAATGCTGATACTTAGAAGACTAATACTTATTTAATAAATAATGAAAACGAAAGAATTGTAAATAAAACCCTTTATCTCACACAAGCTCTCTTTACTGACTGTACTACAAGTCTTTAATGATTTTATTATTATGTGCTATATGACCAGTGGTGGGGGGTTATTTAATGATTACAAAGAAAGTTTCAGATATATAAAATCCCACTCCATCAACATCAGGCCCTAAACACAGAGACAACAATAAAGTAATTATAAAGTAAAAACCGAAAACACTGGTACAGGAGGGAACCAACTCGCATCTGGATGTGCTCCTTGTGAAAGAGCAAAATGCAGTCACTCAAAGTGAAGTTAAACAGTGGTTTAAGTAGGCTGCCCCATGTTGTATGCTGTAGTGAGCAGAATGAAAATGTGAATTACACAACAGACCAATGGATAAAGAGAGGTGGCTGAAAGCTCCATTAAGTAAGCATATTATACATATAATTATACATATAAATGTAAACATTTTAGAAAAATCTAAAGGTATTAGTTCAGGCCAGACCTAACAAGTGTAGCAAATGAGTCTTGCCAATTCAACCATAGAGTGTTATGGGTGTAGTATGCAGCTGGTAGCGCATTTTAAAGCACTCTTTCGCAAATATATTTTTAAAGCACAGTGTGGTAGAACAGCAGCATTTTCCTGCTAGCACATTGTCCATTGAAAATGCTACTAATTTTGCACAGAGATATAGTTTAACTGATTAAAATCTGTATACAGAGCACAAAGAACAATATGTGGAAATCAAGTTTCATTGAATGTTTGTCAATTGCATATTACCAGGCATAGTGTTTTGTTTTGATTTCCTCCCATTAAAATCTTTGTTTCCATCACATGTCAGCTTTAAAGAAAAGTGCTTCATATGAGCTTGCCTGACTGCTCATATAGTTTCAAATATATGTTCAATTCAATTAAAGGTATTTAAATTTTGTTTGTGCGTTATTAAAAAATGATGTCCTACAGCCTTCCTTTTCACAACAACAGGATTGCCATATAGTTTCACTTTACAAAATCCTCTCACTGTGCAGTCAGAGAAAAAAAAGGAAACACCAATTTAATGTTAAATAATGAGAAGCAATTTGTCAGTAGACTTAGTCTAGCATTTGACCTGTCTTTAAGGGCATCTTTATTGCTCATTCACCTTTGGAATTCCATGGTTATTTAGGGGGTGCTGCAGCACCCTGCCTCCTACTTCCAGCATCTATGTCTGCTGCTGTAGTTACATGGTCTTGTTCCATAACAAAGGCCTCTGGAAGTTGGTTTCATATTCTCATTAAATATTTTAACCTTTTCTGTTGCTGAATGTGAGGACATTCTTCTTGTTCAGATTTTGCAGCCTAATAGGGAACTCAGAAAGGACTATCTATAGGCTATTTTCAACCCTGTCAGCCATTCAGTCTTACACTTCTTGGAATTAATGACATTTGTTCTCTTACCTCTCCATCATTCCCTTTTCTTCTTAAAGTAAACTAGTTCTCATCTAGACCCTTCCACTGGTTGTCATGGGACTGGATCCTTGGTCGCATACCCATGATATGAAATGCTTCTGGATGACGTTATTTTTTCTATGAACTGAAAAAGCGTTATCCCACCGGCTAATGTCCCCCGGTTGCACAGCTGCCCTCCCGATGGAGGTTGATCCAATTTAGTTCAACAGGTAAACACTTGGTTGAAGTCAAAATGAAATTTTATTCTACACCATAGTAGAGAATGAACTTCAAATTTTTCAAAGATAAAGTGTCGTCATAGACATAGGTGGGTCAACATATTCAACCCCAATTGGTCAATTAGAAGAAAGCCAATGCATTTCGGGTGGACCCTTTGTCAGGGGAAGTTAGATCGCCATCTTGGAGTGTTATTTGATGCCACAATGGACTTACCCTCTTCCTCATCTGTCCAATGCAAAACCAGAGTGACCCATCCTACCTCAATTTCCACAGTGCCTACACCCTCATGAGATCACTTCTAATGTGCAAATGAGTATACTATAAAACTGTACTTGCGAGTCTCCAAAAGTGAGCATCTGACAATTTGTGTGCTTTTCGGTTCACATCTACATCAATCCACAACCACCTATGAAAAAATGACTGGCTCTTTGAAAGCTAAAGATGTTAATTCAAGGTCTTTGATCTTAAAGTCAGGCCCTGACCTACGTTGTTTTTACTAGAAACCGTCACCCTTGCCAAACACGTTCAGGTTTACACAGCTCTGATACACTGCACGGCCTCACTGTTCTTAATCTCCCTCAATGCAACCCAACTATGTATTATTCCCGCCTCGATTCCCTTTTCAAATGAGGGCTCTTGGACTCAACTCAGGCTATACCTGCTTACTCTCATTGGAGGGTTAGCTGCAACTGGATCCACCATAACCCAGTGTCCTGTCCTTTCCAGCACTCAAAAAAGCTCAAACTAAAATATACTATTACATGAATTATTACTAATAATATTCATTAATCTTAACTCGCTACCCAAATTACCATTAACTTAAGATCTTCCTATAGCCACCCCCCACAAATTCCTCTATGTGCTGTTGAATTACTCTGTAAAGCATTTCTTATTGAATTTCTGTTCTTAAATAAATGGAAAGGACAAATCATAATTCTCAGAAGCATAGCCCAGCACGTATTTAACGGAATGGTGTGGTCTTTGCTGCTACAGGTATCTCTTAGTGTGCGCTGTATTTAATATTTGTCACCCCCCCCCCATTGTCGCCCTGTTACCTATCACAATATAATTTCAGACAGTTGCAGAGGGTGAAACCCCAGAAGTCAAGAAAGTAGAGGCATCTGCAGCATTACCTTAACCAGTAAGTAATACTTACAACCTATAAGTATAAATAAACACTGTAAAACGAAACAAGTATAAACAAATACCGTGCTGTTAGTTTTAATCATGTACAATATCTAACTGTTGCCAGAAATATTATATGACTTGTATATCTGGAAGAGAGTACTAGAGGGGTGTGAGGTGTACAGCTCTCTGTTGTAAACATATGATACAGCTGAAAGATTATTTACAGTTGAAGAAGCCGATGACCTGTTAGACTTGGCATCCTTGGCCTGGTTTCCCCTGACTTTTTGCCTCTACCTCCTGTATTTTTGACTGTATGCTGGATTTCATTTTTGCTGGCTTTGATACTTACGGCACTTTGCCACTACTGATTAGTGTCAAAATGCAAGTTCTCCCTGTATAAAGTGTTATTGTGATTGTTTAACCATAATTGGTATATTTGATTGACCAGGTAAGTCCATAGAAAAGTGCACTGTGTGTGCCTAGAGCCTGAAACACTACTAGTGGGCCTGCAGCACTGATTGTGCCACTGACACAAGTAGCCCTGTAAATCTGTCTCAGACCTGCCACTGCAGTGTCTGTGCACGCAGTTTTAAACTGCCATACTGATTGGCAAGTGAAACCACTTACCAGGCGCCAACCTTCCCTTTTCTTACATGTAAGGCAACCATCATGTAGGCCAAAGATACCCTGATGGGCAGGGTGCAGAGTATGTAAAAGGTAGGACATGTGATGGTGTGTTTTACATGTCCTGATAGTGAAATACTGCCAATTTCCTTTTTCACTATGGAAAGGATATCTATCCCATAGGCTAACATAGGAGTTGTTTTGTTACATCTTAGAAGAATAAGTTTGCATTGGGACCAGATAGAGAAATGGCATTTGGACTCTCTGAACTCAGAATTTACTAACACATCTTTTTAGGGAGATGATTTTTAAATTGTGCGTTGAAAATGCCACTTTTTGAAAGTAGTAAACATAAGGAGATGATGGACAGAGCTCTGAAACTTTTCAATGTTTGTATTGTTGCAGCATTCCATCCATCATTTGTTCTTTTTGCTCTTGTCACCTTAAGTGGGAAGGGGATGCCCAGACGTAGGTTGCATGCTCACTGGGCTATTGGTTTCAAGCTAGCCTTGCTGATGAGGGGTGCTGCCCTCAAACCAGTCCCAGAATTCTCGTTTCCGATCCAGGGAGGATCAGGCTTGGCAGTCCGGCTGGACTGTTCCCATGAGGAACAGGGTCAAAACTGATTTTCATATTGAGGAGAAGATGTAGCCTTACGGCTAGAGCGGTCGACCTCAAAGCTGGGCAACCGGATTTGAGTCTCAGCAACGATGCTCACCATCCTGTGATTTTGGGCAAATGGCTTAATCTCCCCGTGCCTAACAAAAATTAATGTGTTCATCTGTAACGAAACTGGTGCTCATGCAAAGCGATCTTATATCTTCGGGTCTAGTTCGCACTATATAAAACAAAAACAAAACAATTATTATGTCTGGGTCCAAACTAGGGTGTTGTGGTGAGCAAATGAACGATGGCTTAAACCCAGATCTTTGTGACTGGGGGTGGATGTTTGCATTGTTTCAGATTTCCGTCCATCATTTGTTCTGTTTACTTTGAAAAAGTAGGCATTTTCTTGTTTAACCATTCTGTGTGCCTCTGCTATTTTGTGTATTGACTGTCTGGTTTTGGAGTGACAGGAGCTGGGAATGTGCATTCACTGTAGACAGCCACAAGGAGGATTGAGGTGTGTCCTGCCTTTCCTGGGTGACTCATAGCTGGGGTGAATAGACCTTTACTGCATATAGAGCGGTGGGAGGAGTTTCCCCTGCACCTGAATAGGCTGTGTCTCCTTTGCACAATGCTGTCTCCACCTCCTGGTCATGCTGCAACAAAGAAGACAGAACTGGTTTAGACTGGACTCAGAGACACTTGCCACAAAGAGAACAAAGAGAAAATGGGGTATAAGTTTTGGATCTTAAACCCTAATAATGAGAGCACTTCCGGACTGAAGAGGAACCTCTGCCAAGGAGAAGAGCTGGAGAGCTGTAAGGAGGAATACTGCCTCTTTGCTGTGTGTGCTTTGTTGGGTTGGCCTGCAGTTGCTGCTTCTGGGAAGAGGGCAAAGACTGGAAATTTGCTCTGATCCTGCTTGAAAAAAAATCTGCAAGGGCTTGTATGCGCTTGCCTCCTGTTCTATAGTCTCAGGGCCACAAAGACTTCACCTGCAACCCACTGACCAACACCTGAACTCCTCTGTGGACTCCTGCATTCAAAAGAGTGCCAATTCCAGTTCCTGAGCCCTGAGAATTGTGTGGTTTGTACTGCAAAGCAAGAAACACAAATCAGACGCCGTCAGCGATGCCGCCAGTGATGCCATAACCTGCTCCGAGGCCAGGGGAATCACAAGTCAAGTGCATGATACGCCGCCCCTTCTGCTCCGCAGCTCTGATGCCCTTCAATGCCTGCCGATGCCTGCAGTTATCAGCGTTCCTGACGCCAGCACTTGCACTAATGCCATCACCGCCAGCGCCTGCTCCCGTTATCGCAGAGCTGATACCTGATGAGGGTGACTTCACAAACTCTTTGACTTTGCATCGCCCCTCCAGAACCGAAGCCTCACTGCCGACACCGCCTAACTTCCTCTGTCTTGGTTTCGAAGCCTCACCTCCTCACAGACTCAACACCTCACCTCCCCCCCGGCAACCAGGGACCTGACTTTGTCTTGACGTGGGCATCATCCATAGACTTCATTTCCAATATACTGTTATTTGGGGGTCCTTGCGGCTCCGTGCCCGACGCACGCACCTCGGGATCGCCGCCGTACTTTGGACTTTTTTGCCTGTCACAATGTCGTAATAGCCCCAGGTGTGGCTATTTTGTTTCTACAAGTTCTATTTTTGAAATGACTATTCTAAAGTCATAATTTGATACATGTAGGGTGGATTTTTGTTGTTTTGGTCTTATTTTGTTTAGATAAAGATACTTTATTTTTCTAAAATGGTGTGGTGTCCATTTGTGGTGTTAGTACTGTGTTACTGTGTGTTTGGATACACATACTTTACACATTGCCTTAGGGATGAGCCTCTCTGCTCATGCCAAGCTACTAAGGGGGTGAGCAGGAGTTATCTAAAGTGTGTAACTCCCTTACCCTGACTAGAAGCAAGGGTCCCTACTTGGACAAAGGTGCATACCTCTGTCAACTAGAGTCCCCCATTTCTAACATGACCTAGGAGTCATGGTACCCTTATCAGAAGAGGATTATTTGGACTCATCATGAAGTCTTGGCTGTTGTAACCCTGACAAAGAATAGCAGGAGTTATTATCAAACGGAGTACAATGGAGAAAGTAGTGTACCCCCTTCAGGATGGATAACCTGCCTATTGTGGTGATGAGGTGTAATGCAAGGTGCGGAAACCTCCGTACCTATCACTCAGCACACCGTTGTGATGTCCCTAAGGCTTCTTCCAATGATATAACTGTATCACTAATAGAAAATCTCTTTCATGTAATCAATGCGATACTCATTTTATTCATTTCATAATTGTTATGAATTAAACAGTCTTCTTCAACGTAATTGTATCAATTGAACATAGAACCAGATGCAATCACAACATAAACAAAATGTGCAAATCATATGTTAAGTGTGCAACTTTTGACTTATACAAAATCTTGACAAAGACCCAATGCATTTTGGGTACAACCCTTCGTCAAGGGCAAAACGTGTCAATATTGTAGAATTCTGCTCACATACTTTCAAGGTGGTGATGAGACATGTTTTGTTGACTATCTGGAAAGGTTTCATGGTTGTGTGATTCTGCTCGTCGGTATTGTGCTGGTGTGTTTTGTGGAGCACTCACCAAATATTTTCGTACTTCGATGAAGATTCTTCTTGTGGTAGCATGTTGGTTCTCTCCATATCATGAGATAGGAGAAACCCCCTGTTGTACATAGTTTTACACTAACTTATGTGATTTTGCCCCAATAGATTAGAAGATTTGTGAAAACGATGAAGAGTAGAAACAATGCAATGTACAGATATATCAAGTACTGTCTCTGGATGTGCTGCCACATAAGAACCTATATTGTTATGTGAGGCACATTTGCACGTTTTACCATTTCATGAAACTATTGTATGTCTTTTTATTGGCGATCAGTTAATCAAAACATGAGTCGGTAGCCTAAAACTGGAAATCAATTTACCAGTTGAGCTACTTCCTCTTTTCTGAAATGCTACTTATTAGATTTTTGTTTCATAGTCCATTTCCTTCTTTCTTTTCCAGTAATTCGCCGCAGCCTAATCCATGACTGGTAATGATGAATCATTCCCCTTGACACCATTCTGCTCTTCTTCTTTTCTAAGATGTTTACAAAAAATATTATCATTAATATTAAAACTATAAAATCATAGGAATATTACTATTATATCTGATTACTCCACAATATGACATGCACAAGATCCACTTTAATCTATAGAAGATCTCAGAAATGTGGAAACAGATTTTTTAACATGCAATTAAGATGTATTTTTTGAGGTTTTTAATTGAATTTTAATTAGTTTCGTTCTAATATGAGATTTGTGAATAGAGAGTTGCCTGTTTCTGTGTTTGTATGTGTGTCTCATCTGTAGCTGTGAAACAGATGTGGCGCATTGAAATGGCTCTCATAGGGATTTTGACAACAATCAAGTCTGGGAGATTCTCCGTTATTTGTGCTTGTTAAACACTCATATGCATGCACTACCCCTCACAGTCCCTGTAGGTAGACACAGTTGCAATTATGAAGTAATCATTTCTTATTTATGTTTTCCTCTAATTGGGAGAAACAGTTTCAATCCTGAAGCCAACATCTGGATATTGTAAAATTGTTCCTCTATTGTTCCCACTTATTCATCTACTTTGCGTGTTACATTTTCGTGAGAGAGAAGGAATAGATACTCTTCTATCAAAATTGAGGCAGGGGCAGCTGGTATTAAGGGGAGAAGTGAGTGCTCCCCACTAACAATAAACAAAAAAAACACAGCGTCGCTTCAAAATACTTTGTTGCAGATCCGGACTGGCCGTAGCGGACATCGGGCATTTTCTCGGGTGGCTGGAGAAGTGTGGGCAGGTTTTACAGATCTTGTGGGTTCCATACGATCTCCTATGCAGATGATACACAGGTGATAGTCCCCATTGGGAAGACCCTGCTTTGACCAGAGAAAAATTAAAGGGCTGCATGCAAAAAATCGCTACCTGGATGAGCAAGAACTTTTTACAACTGAACTCTAGTAAAACTGAGATCTTGCTATTCGGCAAAGCTGAGGAGCTATGGTCCACGGAGTGGTGGCCAGAAGAATTAGGGGAAGCCCCCATTCCAAAAAAATGTGCAAAGGACCTGGGTGTGGTGATTGATGACAAACTCTCGATGGAGGAGCACGTAAAAATCACCTCAGGCAAGTGCTTCGGCATAATGCGCATACAAAGAAAAGTCTTTCCCTGGATCCCCCTTCACACCAGGAAAGTTCTCATTCAGGCACTTCTAGTCAGCAGACTAGACTATGGGAACTCTCTACTGGTAGAGATCAGAGAAGATCTGTTATCACGGCTGCAGGTTGTACAAAACATGGCAGCACGCCTGGCCCTAAACAAGCCGCCACGAACCCCATCACTACCTCTATTACGGCACCTTCATTGGCTTCCTATTAGGAAAAGATCAATTTTTAAACCCCTGTGCCTGGTATTCAGAGCCCTACATGGACTCGGACCGACATATTTAACTGAGAAGATGCAATGGTACTCTCCAGGGCGCCTCCTGAGATCTAGCAGTCAAAGGCTACTCTACACCTGCAGAATCAGAAAAACCAAGAGGGGAGGGAGGGCATTTTCTCATCTAGCCCCCGCCCACTGGAACAGCCTACCAGACGAGCTGCGTGCATGTCCTAACCTGTCACAATTCAAGAAGCTTCTTAAGACGTGGCTGTTTTGTTAGAGCTCTACTCTTCCGGTACGGTAGTCTGCCTCCCAGGCGCCGAGAGATCCCCTAGGGGATGATTCGTTGCCCCCTACAAATATTAAATTAAATTAAGCTGAAACTCATTTTATTAACAACTGAAAAAGTGAACACAGCTGCGCAGGTGCCGCCTGGCCGAGAGATTACTCGCCCTGGATGTGCAAGGCAGTGTTGTGTCATCAGGGTGATGGGATCTGCATTTTTCAATGCCGTTGTATGTGCTTCATTGTGGGTGTTAAAGCCCTGCTACCTCGGCGTGGTTCACTTAGTGCCAGATACAAAAGAGGCAGGGCTGATTAGGTGTCAGCAAACATACGAGCCCCTCCCCAACCTCATGCTGGTATGCTTTTGTTTCAAAGAGGACGGGCTGGAGGAGGGCCCGCAGTGTACTTGGGTGTCAATACACATGAGGGAAGAGGTAACGGGTGAAGCCCATTTTGTTCTGTGCAGAGTGCAACTTTATCTTAACATGGTGAGCTTTGCTCTTGCCAAAATTGCTGCCTCGAGCACAGGATTCCACAAGCATCAGTGCTGCCCAGTGCCCACCCTCTTGAAGCTGCAAATGCCTTCGTAGATTGAGGCCAGGCTGCAGCCCCAGCCCGCATGCCTCCATTGATTTGCTGGCTGCCTCATGAGAGAAGTCTAAACTGGGTAGGTAAAATGCCAGCTAGCAGTTAAAATGTTGCGTACTTTCAGAAAAAAGTCAAAATCAGGCAGCAATTAAACAAGTCTGTGCGGTTTACATGGACATATGCAAAGTAATTGTGTTGTTGTTTGTTGTGTAATTGCACTGTACCAGCTCTCTTATCTATATCCAAGGGATTGATATACATTGATTAGTGAAAGTTCGAGAGTCAAATGTACTATGCTGATGCGTAGTGGCACACTGGTCTCTTGTACTGAAACAAAATGAAGGAATGACTGCTGGATCGAGACAGACCCATGTCTTTATCTTCTGCCATCCGAAGTGAGTCAATGTCCTGGCCTCCGTGCACCTTTGCAAAGACATTGAAAGGAAAGCATGAGTATGAGTGCAGGGTGAGTGGGGACACTGAGTGCAGGGTGGGTTGTGAGCAGGGTGAGGATGGCCACTGTATTTGTGCGGGGTGAGTTGGGACCACAGCCGGACTGAAAACCCAAACTGGCCCTAGCAAACAGCTCGGCCGGCCCTGGGGGTTGAGGGGGATTTGCTAGTTTGAAGCACCACTCCTGCCTCACCGCTGCAGCTTTTGTTACAGGGGGACGATATTTTAGCTATGCTGCAAAACTGGTCGCCGGTAACAAAAAACGGCCCTCAGGTGTCCAAAACTGCCCCCACCTTGGCGGCCCAACCGGTGAAAAACCCAGTGCTTGCTACAGCTAGTCCGGCCCTGGTGGGGATGCTGTAGGAGTAAAAGGTGAGTGGGGACTCTGTATGAGTGTAGGGTGGGTGGTGTGCCTTAATGAGCACAGGGTGATTGATGTGCCTATATTAGTTAAAGGTGAGTGGTGTGCCTTTATGAGTGCAGGGTGAATGGGGACGCTATATGAGTGCAAGGTGAGTGGTCTGTTTGTATGCGTGGGGATGGTGTATGAGTGCTGTGTGAGTGGTGTTCTTGTATGAGTGCAGAGTGAATGAGGATGCTGTATCTGAGTGCAGGGTGAGCGGTGTTCCTGTATGAGTGCAGGGTGAACAATGTGTGTGTATGAGTGCATGGTGAGCAGTGTGTCTGAATGAGTGTAGGTTGAGTAATGAGAGTGAGTGTCCACTGGTTGTATGGGGACACTGTATGAGTGCAGGGTGAGTGGGGATGCTGTAATAGTGCAGAGAGAGTGGTGTACCTATATGAGTGCAAAGTGAATGAGGATGCTGTATGAGTGCAAGGTGACCATTGTTACTGTATGAGGGCAGGGTGACCAATGTGCCTGTATTATTAGTGCTGGGTGAGCTGTGTGCCTTTATGAGTGCAGGGTGAGGGGGGACACTGTATGAGTGCAGGGTGAGTGGTGTGCCTATATGAGTACAGAGTGAATGAGGGCAGGGTGAGTGGTGTTCCAATATGAATGCATGGTTAAAATGGGCCTTCATGAGTGCGGGGTGAGCAGTGTGCCTGTATGAGTGCAGGTTGAGCAATGAGAGTGAAAGTCCACTGGTTGTGTGGGAACATGCTTACACTGTATGAGAGCAGGGTGAGTGGGGATGCTGTAAGAGTGCAATGTGAGTGGGACACAGTATGAGGGCTGGACGGGTGGTGTGCCTGTATGAGGGCAGGGTGAGTGGGGTGCCTGTATTAATGCAGGGGGAGCAGTGTGCCTTTATGAGTGCAGGGTGAGTGGTGTGTTCGTATGAGTGGGGATGTTGTATAAGTGCAGTGTGTGTGAAGTGCGTACATGAGTGCAGGGTGAGTGGGGACACTGTATGAGTGCAGGGTGAGTGATGTGCCTATATGAGTGCAGACTGAGTGAGGATGCTGTATTAGGGCAGGGTGAGCAATGTGCATGTATGAGTGCAGGGTGAGGAGTGTGCCTGTATGAGCGCAGGGTGAGCAAGGAGAGTGAGAGTCAACTGGTTGTGTGGGGACACTGTATGAGTGCAAGGTGAAGGGTTTGCCTGTGTCAGTGTTGAGTGGGCAGTATGCATGTGTGAGTGTAACTGTGGGGTCGAGAGGGGTAATGTTTGTGAATGTAGGGTGTGTAATGGGTCCACGTGTGAGCAGAGAGTTGCAAATCTGTGAGTCCATTTGCTTTTTTTTTAATGTTAGCAAACTTTACTGAAAGATATAATGAAAATACTTCATTTACATCTATTATTTCTCAAATTCTCTTACGAGGGGAGAACCCCCTGCATCCTGCACTTGTGTCTGATTCAAGATCGCTCACACTTTATATTCAACTCACAGCTTTCTGCCCTACCATTTTTAAAATGTACCAGCTGCTACTGCGTTGAGACATACATGTATGTAAGAGATGAGGTATACACGTGACATAAGATGAAGACAGAGACTCCACTGAGAACCAACGTAGTGGCAGAGCGATTCAAGTTCTGGTTATTGTTGTGGGAGGATTCACAAAAATTACTGCTAGAGCTAAGGAAACAAATCTACCCATATGTAAAATCTGCTGCTACTAAATTAATTGAACTGTGAACCTGCAGTGGGCCTGTGACAGCATGTGTACTTAGAGGCAAAGCCATTACATTCCCACCCCAATTCTGGGCATGAAAATGTGGTTCTATCCATAAACATGCACAAACCTGTTAGGACAATACACTACAATGCACTCTCTTCTCTGATAACTTCACCTCCTGCATGACCAAGATGGCCAACTGGATGAGGGAGACACGAACAAAACAGAGATCCTGGTATTCATATACAAGAGCTCCCTATGGCACTCTCCTTGTTGGCCATTCAAACCTGGCCCCACGCCCACCTTCGCAAACCACGCCTGCAACCTTACCATTATTCTAGACAACAAACTCATGATGAATAAACAGGTTAATGCTGTGGTCACATCCTGCTGCCTCTTTCTCAGAATGCTTCACAAGATTCTCAAATGGCTCCCCATGCACATGGGATGCTGGTTCACCCAGGTCCTCATAACCAGTAGATTTGTCTACTGCAACACGCTCTACATCAGCATCTTCAACCAGCTCACTCAAAGATTCCAGACAATCCAAAACAACAGCCACCAGACTCATCCTGTCCCGAGGAGTGCTCACATCACTCCCTACCTCACTGAGCTACACTTGCTACCCACCCAGAAACATTACCAATTCAAACTTCTCATCCATGCCACAAAGATGTCCACAACACCGGACCAGCATACCTCATCAACCGACTTTATCTCTACCATCCATCCAGACATTTACACACAATCTCCCTCTCCCTCGCACATGTCCTGCATTCGCTGCAGCAAGTTAGAAGGGCACTCCTTCCTCATCACCACCAAGATGTCAAAAGGACTTCCTCAACACATCTGAAAAGCTATTTCGCTCCTTAACTTCAACAAGAAACAGAAGCCCTGCTTTTTAAAGTAAGAGCTCTGCCCTACCTATATTCCTGCTCCAGCTACTTGATACCCTAACGGGTGATAGGCTGGGCCACACAAATCAACCTAACATAACATTTCTTGGGTGACCTATGTGCAGGTGCTGAAAGCTAGACATTAGTAGGTCCCCTATGACCATAACCACAACCACGCTGCCCTTGTGAGCAAATGCATAACAGTAGCAGCCATGCATGAGGCATGAGCTGCTTTTTTGGTCTGGCCTTTGAAACCGCTTCAGTTGTCTCACCAGACTATTGTTTCTAGAAAATATATATATATATAATATATAGATACATATAGGGTCTTTTTGTCAGTGGTCTTCATCTATTGGTTTGTTAAACTGTCTTTTATTCTTTATTCCACCCAAAAAGATATCTTTTCCTTTTCAAAGAATGTTATGTTTTTTCTTGTGCATTTGCGAAGGTCTTGCAGCTTCAAATATCCAGCCTCCAGTGGCGGCACTGCTACCGATTGCTGTAGCAACCTTAGTATTGATTTCCCCATTTAATCAGACACTTGGCCAACAAGACGGCCTGTGTGGGTCTCATTCTCTTTAATCCTGTATTCTGCACCAATCGGAGACGTGACACGTAGCTCACACGCGGGGTGTGTGTTTTCAGTAGTGACATGGCTGGTTTGTCCATTCGTTTCTTTTTTTTTTTTTTTTATATATGTAAGATCTCCATAGCTTAACTTTGAAAAGGAACCACGATCCGTTTGTCAGTTTGCCATTTTATTTTAAACGCACTTTTCCGCAGATCAGAAGGCATTTAGATGTTCGTCAGACACCCAAATGAATACGCAAATGAGTTTTAATCATTTTTAATACCCAAATAAGTCAATCATTTTATGTGGTATTTCTACATTCCAAAGGTGAAATCGGCAAAACATTTTTAACTTTCTGAAAAGTGTTGATTTTGCTTTTCCCAAGCTCCTGGCAGCTCCTCGCATTCTGCTATTGGCTGGCCCTCCACTTCAGCCTGCAGTCCTGCTACGGCCCTGCTATGTTCACTGCGGTAGCCTTGCTAGCCACATCACTTTTGAACCACGACAAAGATTTCCCCCCAACAGCCATGGAGAGCCGAAACAAAATGATCACCTTTAGTATTATTTTCAAAAACAGGGACAGGTTTGTAATTTGGTGCAGGGGCAATTTATGCTGCAGTTTTTTGTCATTATGATCATGGTTCGATTCCTAGCTGCATGCTCAACTTTTTTTTTTTAAATCCACTATTTTATTCATAAAAATTTCTCAACAGCTTTCCTTAAAACTGAAGCAATGATCAGTTTAACATATCATTCTTAATGTTGTTCCAGCTTTAAGAAGCATATGAATGTAGGCAGTGCTAAATTTGAGGCGGTGGTTTCCGATGCACAGCACCGGCACTTATGACAGCCTGCCACACGGTGGGCTGTTTGCCTGATTTAGAGTCAGCACAACAACAGTTGTTTACTAATACAATATACTTAAGAAATGACTATTACCTGCCACCCATGCTAATCTTATAGCCTTGTGGGCCTGGGATAGTCTGAATTGTCACACTGTAGGAGTGCGATGGTTGGTAGCTGGTTTGGTACCTTCACTGGCAGCGCTGCAGGTGCAATGGGTGATGTAGGCTGCCGTGGCCTCCTGATGAGGGCCTGGCACTTTATTTTTTACAAATTTAGTACTCAATACAGGTCATTGCACGCCGGGCACCAAAAAGAATTCACCCGCTTTAGCCGGGTTTTTACCATGTGAACTCCACATTAGCATGGAGCTTTGTGGCATGTATATTTGCAATCTACAAGAGCCCACTTCAATCCCATTCGATGTATTCCAATATTTTAACAGACTTAGGGCCAGATGCACCAAAGGCTTTTCCCATTCTGTGTCTGGGAAAATGTGTTCATGCAAATGGCCCGTAGTCAATAATTGATTCTGAAAATGATGCCATCTCCCCTCTCAGTGGTATCATATTTCATGAAAAGGGTTGGTATTTAAGCAATTGACCCCATATAGCAGCTCACCGTGAGCACGAATTTAACAACAATTAAAAAAGAGTTAACAAACTGTTACTCCTTGTTTATGCTTACCCCCCAGGAAGAACGAGCCCTTTAGCCTCTGCGTTTTTCGTATTGTTGTGGTTTTAAAGCATGTGCCACATTATCCATTATTCACTGTTTAATTTGCAGATTTCAGCAACAGCTTTTATTAAAATGACCAAGCAGTGAATGAATACTGTCAGCGAATGTGCTGCATCACGCTGCCTAACTTCCCTTATCGTCTTGCATAGTTAAGTGAACCCTACCACATTCATTTGCCCTTTTATGCTGCAAAATTCAAGTTGCTCTGCTCTCACATTCTTTACAATGACCTTTGTTATTACGACTACGAAAGGCAACTTTCAGTTACAAGGAACTTTTTAGTTGTGTAGCATTTCCTACTGCAGGCTTTCACGTTATATACTGCTAATTATGGCTCTTTGTTTATCTTGCACCATTGCTGTAAGATTAACAATGAATGGTTATTCCACCTAGTTATTGATAAAGGTTACATATAAAATTATAGTGCATTTCAGAATGAATACATTTATATAATGTATCAATTCTAGACATATGGATGCCTAGATAAAATCCTGAAACTGCAAAGCCAGACCTATTAGCTTTGCCAACGTTTGTAAATGCATTGAGCACTGGGTGGCAAGTACTGTATCGGCATTCGCTGCTGGGCTCTCCCATTCCACCAAGCATTAAACATTAAGCTGTGCGCTAAACCTGTAGCTCCTTTTCCACCGCTTGCTGCCCAAAGCCTAGCAGCAAAAAGGCTCACATATATAGCTTTACAAATTGTTTTCAGCAGGCAAAAAGGAACAAATTCATTAACACAATATGCATGCCAGCGACTGCTCCTCCGTTATGGCGGAGGAGTGTTGCCCCACTGCTCTAAGAGCAGTGCAAAGGAAAAATTAAATGATAATAACAAAACATTATTATCATTTAATTTTCCGTCTGGCTGCAAGTTCCATGTTAGGGTGGGGCGGGGCTGGGGGCGGGTGACGTAAGAAGGATGAGCAGTGGTTGCTGCACCATAGGTGCGCATGACGGTTTGGCATGCCGTTTTGGGCCGGCCAAACTGTCATGCGCACTTAGCATGTTCTCTGCTGGCTATATTACACAGCCTGGGAAGAGAACATGCACAGCCTCCGACTCCCTCCCAGACCGCCGAACCACAGTGCTCAGACTAATCAAAATGCTGCCGTCATGCTGGTGACAGCAGCTTTGTGATTGGCTAAGGGAGTCTGGGAGCCTGGGTGCTTCCGGAAGGCAGGATACAGCGAGGACGGAGGAGAAACGGCAGGTGACAACCAGCAGGTAAGTTGTCGTTCTTATTATTTTCTAACCCCCCCACTTTTCCCCCACCATGTACCCCCTTCCAGCCGCCACTGATGCATGTCTCGTGCAGGCTGGTGCTCTAGGGGGCTCCTTGCTGTGCATTGAGGGGGGAAATTATTGCAGTCCCAATGTGAAACCAGTTTAGATCAACTAGCCCAATGCAAAGTAACCAAATTACTCCCTCGGGTATATACATTTCTGTTATTTTATTGCGTGGGTTGTACACAGCGTATTCAAGAGCATCATGGACTATAAAATCACAATCTGTGGAATATTAAACAACAAATAAAGCCGAAAGAGCCAAAATGTCAGAAATGTTGCCACATGAATTTACATGAATAATGACGTCTATCGTTCTTTCAGAAATTCAATTATTATACATATTTTACCTAAAAAATTAATAGCGATATTCTGCAAATTAGCAATAAGAGTGGGTTCATTTCTGGAGTATCCTGTCTCACCTCTTTCATGGCTGTAAGGTAATATACAAGCTTGCAGGGTGCTAACTGAAAGCTAACAGTCAAGCCTAGATGCAAGAAGTAGCTTAGATTTCACTTTATTGGATCCGGAAATCGTATTTCTCTTACTGTACGTCACAGTATGTTCTGTCTTACATTTCCCCATTAATAACATCCATGCAAACAGTTCTCCAATCCATTAGTAATCTTTTGATGCTGATGCTGCAAGTAAGGGAAACAAAACTTCCTTCCAATTTATCATTCAATTAGCTGATGTGCAATTAATTATTCCACGTGTGTGTGTGTGGTGCAGAGGAACATCTTATCATAAGCGTCACACTTCCTGGAATGTGTGCACATCACTGCACAGTTGATTGTAGCGACGTTCCTTATTTTTTTTCTAGATAAAATTGTTTTCAGGTAGGTTTTGCTTGCTTATCTTCAGCCTGCTTCCCTCACCTGGGTTAATTGCTCTCAGACTGGCATTTTCTGACATTTCTTTCAGATTCGATAAAGATAAGCAAGAGAGTGCACCAGCTCTAACTTCTGTCGATTCTTAATGTGTTTTAGTTGAGGCATTGTTACTGAATGCAGAGTTAATGTGAGCTTTGTTTTAATCTCAGACCATGATTCTGTATTCCATTCAATGGAAATTAAATGGAAGCCGGGCTGGACTGTTCCCATGAGGCATAGGGTCAGACTGATTTGCATATGGCCATGTCTGAACTGGGGTGGCAGAGTGGGCTAAAGAACAGTGATGGATTAAACCCAGATCAGTTGACTGGGGGTGAGTGCTTGCAATGTTCAACACTCCGTCCATCATTTCCTTTGGTTTTAACTTTCTAAAATTGGCACTTTCAAAATTGTAATTCAAAATCTGACTTCACTGTAAGTTAGGTTTTTTCATTACAATTCCAAAAGACACCAACCATGAACCGGTTACCTGCTCTCATTTGAAAATTTCAGCTTATTAAAATGTAATAAGTCAACTACTGGGTAAATGTAAAATTTAAAAGTACATGTTCAACTTTTTAAATACAGCACACCCTGCCCTCTAGGCTTATCAGGGCCTACCCTAGGGGTGACATATGTATATGTAGGAAAGGGTTGGGCTTGGGAAAAGATTTATTTTGCCAGGTGGCAGTTTAAAAACTGCATGTACAGGTTACAATGGCAGACCTGAGACATGTTTAAAATGCAACTTAGGTGGGTGGCACAACCAGTGCTGCAGGCCACTAGCAGCATTTAATTTACAGGCTCTGTGTACATATAGTACCACTTTACTAGGGACGAGTGAGTAATTTAAATATGGCAATTGGGGCAGAGCCAGCAAAAACGAGATCAGCAAAAATGGAGGAGGAAGGCATAAAGTTAAGCCTAATCGGTCATAATTATGAGTATGATAAGTTTAAGGAATTTAGGGGTCATAAAATCTAGTTCACTGCAAGGTCTACTTCTCTGAAATGCATCATTTCTAATCTCCATGGCTCTCACTGACAAGAATATAAGTTACAGCCTCTGAAATCTACCAACTTTGTTTTGGGTCCGAGCCCTGGATTTCCTATTGTATTTAATAGAACGATGGGAGAAGGGGGCATGAAGGAAAGTTTAAAATGTTGGCATGCAGTTTTTATGTCTACAAGTTTAGATACTATAAGTTAGGTGAATGTATCCCTTTTCAAGTGCTCTCCTTGCGCATGACTGTAGGAGTATCGTTGTCTTTCCTATCTGACCGCAGTTGTAGCTATAAATCCCTGTACTCATGATATTCGAGTTACCATAAGAACTGTTATGTGCTGACAATTAATGGCTCAAGGATCAGTGGGAAGAGCTGCTATTACATCAGATCTGTGTTTAATTGGACTTTTTTGCTAACTTTGCCTTCTCAAGTGAGAAAGAGTCTGTCACACATGCCTACATTACAGTTTCCCTTGTGCTTATTGATCTTACCCAGGAAAAAATCCTTAGTCAGGAGATCGTGCACCCTGACTGGCAAACATGAGTCGCGGCGCAGTAGCACATACAAGGGATTACAATAAAGAAATGTTTGCGCTGTAAATTACTGGGTTTTGGATCACCGTAAAAAGCTGCTATGGCATCAAGTCTGCTTTGATGGCACTTGTTTGCTAACTTTGCCTTCTCAAAAGAAAACATACATTGGCAATGCCAGTAGGTCTGGCTTATGAGTACACTGTCATGCCAGACCAAAACACCCATGCACGTGAATGACTGCCTCCTCCCATCTGTGCTGAAACCAGAGAACACCCATAACTTATCTAGTTATCGAAGACACTTTAATTACATTACAATGACGCGTGTTTGCTCCTGAAATTCACGCTCAGGCAGCTGGAAAAATAAACAAAATGATCACAGCTGTGTAGAGATCCAGCCCTTCTTTTGTGACAGCATACATCTTCTGCCCATTCAAAACATCTACTCCTGGCTCCCGATATGTGGGCGGAGCCAAAGCCCCTCTCATGGTGGCTCTCACATCATTGTCTGGCAACAGGTGCTGTGAAACCAGACCATAAAAATACTGTCCGACATGCACGCCTTACAGTTTCCCAAGAGCTTTACCCATGTTCCCAAGATTAACTCAGGTTTTAGGTAATCACGGGATAACATTTTAATGTACCGCTACAGCGGACTCACATGGATTACCCCCCTGCACAACCTATACCAACTGTGATTTGAACATCATTCACGGCAAGCAGCTTCTTGCAGGATTCTAATAGTTTCTAGTGTGTTGGGTAAATGATGTGGGCAAGCCAGAGAGCAGGCAATATGTGTCAATCGCAATAGAGAAATTTATGATAAACACTTAGGGGCATATTTACAAGCCCCTGTCACCATAGGAATGTCACTTTTATCGACGCTCCTGTGGCGATAGGTGCAGCACCTTAATCACAAGGTGGCGTTAAGCCACTTAATGTGGCTTAAAGTCACCTTGTGAATAAGGCACCCTTTCACACTATACTTAGCATGAAAGAAATGGGCAATGGGTGTTGAGGTGGGCATTCCACCTCAACACCCATTAATTTTGACGCTGCCCCATATTTACAAGGGAGGCTTAAATATGGGGCAGCGCCAAAATAAAGACCAGTGAAAACCAGGTCTGGAACAGGCAAAATGAGGAGAAATTCTTTATTTCTCCTCGTTTTTGCTGTTTCTATGTGTGCTGCATTGTGCAGCACTCATAGAAACGGCAAAATGCAATGAAGGTATGTAGGTAGGTTGTGTGCGGGAAAGTATGCACATAAACAATCATTCATGGCATTTTGCTGTTTCTATGAGTGAGACTTGCTACAAAATGCAGTTTGGTTTATCCTCGCAAATTCTACTTTGCTATCAAGGTCTCACTCGTTAGGTAGTGCTTTGCTAAATTATTTACACAGCTTGGGCTGTGGTTCATTAAAGAAAGGATAGTTCTATTTGCTTCACAATTGTATCAAAATTGATTGTAATAGTTCTAGGTTCACATTAGTTTCTTTAAAATTATTTTCACAAATATCAATTTTCCGAAATTAGTAAATATATCAGTGAGAGACCTCCTTCCTCAGCTGCTCGTTTTCCACAGCTGCTTCTTAGAGGCTTCAGGTCTTTGTGCAGTTGGATATTATGTGGTCTACAATAGTTAAAACGTGTTAGGCGCAACACTAGGCTGGCATTGCATTTGAGGCATTGGAAAGACTGCTGCTGTTCAAGATCTCTTTGCCACCTGGTCTGCATAAGGTGAAGCAAACCATGTGCAGTATAGGTCTGAGATTACTGCAAATTAAATAAAAATATATATCTCCTCCAAATGTGTAATCTTCACACTCTTCTAAGACTGATTGGCCTCTTAACAAATGGTATAGAATTCTGAAAAAAAGTTAGTAGTGAAAGCCATGTCCAAGATAAAGCAGTACTTTGCACGTGATCCTTATATTGCGCCAGTGAGGTATCTGAGAATGCTTTCAGTACGGGCAGTCTAGAATGCCACACATTCAATCAAGGAGGGACAATGGAGAGAGATTTTTAGAATGAGCTATTTACAAGATCCAAGAACGTTCCAGCATTATACAAACAATTTGGCAGGTTTATCAAATGGGAGGGAGAAGCGTGCCTATAGGTGACTGGGATCACATATGAAGATGCTGTATGTGTCTGTTCAAGTGATCGCAAACAATGTGGTTGAGATCATAGCGGATTAATCTGACCACCGGGTCTTAGTTGACAAGGTGCTGGAAGTCATCAAGGAATGAAGAAAGAGGATGCCTCTGGCCCATACAAACTGCCTCAAAAAAGAACCATCATTTTGGGGCCGCAACTCACCTTGCTTTATACCCACAGTTTTCTAATAACTTCAGTTTCAGAGCCAACAAGGGGCTCATTTCCCATCTTTCAAATAAACAATGCGGTCTAAATGACCCTGACAAATATGGACTTTTTGTTGTAAGTTTATATAGTGTGCCTGAATCGAGCAAGAGTCGAATTTAATGATCTACCAAAAGTCACATCTGCTACCATGGTTTCAATCTGGTTTCAGAGCCAGAAGTAGAACAGGTGATAAGAATCTCGCTCTGTCATGCTACATGGGGCTACACATCTATAATATGTGTGTGACATTGATTTCCAAACCTCATTTGATAGGGCTGGCAGGGCACGACTTTGGACAAAGCTATTTTTATTTATTTAGTGCATTTTTATAAAGCGCGGACATTACCCAAAGGTGTCAGAGCGCTGTACAATAGAGCTAGTTATGTTACAAGAGAAAAGTGGTACAGAGTATAACATTACACAGACTAAAAATGAAGGGTACACAAACACAAAATCCAACACAGCACACAGGGGTGAGGAATGTACAGGAAAAAATACAAATTTACAATGAAGAGCGAAATTCCAAGAGGGGCCTGAGAATGAAGGGTACACAAACACAAAATCCAACACAGCACGCAGGGGTGAGGGATGCACAGGAAAAAATAAAAATTTACAATGAAGAGCGAACTTCCAAGAGGGGCCGGAGAATGAAAGTATTAGTTCTGAAAGTGTCTTTGGAAGAGAAGAGTTCTGAGTTCAGCTTTGAAGATCCGGGTAGAGGAGGTGGCACGGAGCAATGGGGGAAGTGAGTTCCATATTCTCACCGCATTGCCTGAGAAGGATTGCACCATTGATCTATTGTACTGGTTTAGTCCAGCAGAGAGCCATTCAACAGCTGCATGGTTGGTTGTTGTGTATTAGGAGCCAACAGCTCATTCTCCAAACAAATAGTCACCAAACGGGGCTTGAAACAGGGATAGGTTTTGCCTCCCCTGCTTTTCAACCTTTGTGTTGGAGACCTAAGGGACGCCCTCTGTGACAGGAGATCATGTCTACCATAACCTCCAGACAGAGCTGTGCACGTTCTGTAATACCCACCCGGCATGCACTAGTTGCTGCTCCTTTACATTTAATCTCAAAAAGCAGATGCGGTCAAGATAACTCGAGAAGGATCTGATCACCCAAGTCTTGAAGATACATTACCCTTTGGCCTGGCAGTCCTGTGCATGCGGCAACCTGCCGCCATATCTGTCTGTTTCTGTTCCTATAAGAATTACAATTCATATATCTGAGGTTGCGTTTTTGTTGAGCGTTCCCTGGGTTAGAAATACCCTATTTTTGGGAAGTGCTGTAGATTTGGCACTGCCAGTAAGGAGACTATCTGCCATCTGATTTACCCTTACCCAGAGGTCTAAAACGAAGGCAATTTCTAGGACCAACTCGTGTAGATTAAAAATCACACAGTGCCCAGTATCAGGCGAAAGGTGCTTTCATCATAGAGGACTTGCAACCGGCAAGGGGCAGTCATCAAAATTATTGTATGCCTCGAAGGTAGATTTAAGAAACACAACTAAACTGGGTAGCCGGTATAGGGTTTGCTGTTGTATCCACAAGGAGGAGACACCATTTGGGTCACTGAGTTAGATTTAAAAAATAATTGTCAAATCATTTTAACTACTAACAGTAGAGCAACTGGAAGCCACAGCTGACGGAGCAGCACCAGCTGTATGATTGTTTCAAAGAAGCAACAGTATTATGCAGAATTGAATCTAAACAAATTATGACAAACATATAAGTGGCGCATACTAGAACAAAATGTAATAATGCAAAAAGCACTTTGATGCTCTTTCTTCCTTCCTTCCTTTCCTTTTCTTTCTTTCTTTCTTTCTTTCTTTCTTTCTTTCTTTCTTTCTTTCTTTCTTTCTTTCTTTCTTTCTTTCTTTCTTTCTTTCTTTCTTTCTTTCTTTCTTTCTTCCTTTCTTGTAGTTTTGTATGTCACAAACTTGTCCTAAGGGGATAAGAGCACTTTCCATGAGCACCGGATTACATTACACAAAGTCTTTTTTTAGGTACAGTGAGAGTGAATGATTTGCCCAGAATTACAGGATGTTGAGTTGATGCCAGTGGTTAAACCTAGTTCCCTTGTTCCAAAGTTTGCAGATCTTTCCGTAAGGCCACATCTCCTCCCACTTTATGTTACTTTGTGTCAAGGGAGAGTTCCCTGGAAATGCTCTATCTTTTTGCTCGTCTTTCAGGATTACGGGTTAACTGGGGAAAATCATGCTTGTTCCCATTTGATCCTAACACCCCAGATCTGATGCTTTGTATCAATGGTACCCCTGTTACTTGGCAGGTGTCAATGTTTCTCTACCTGGGCATTCGGGTATACCATACAGAACAAGATCTCTATGATGGAAACCTTACGAGGGCGCTTACCAATTTGTCGTCCCAGATGACATTTTGGAAAACGCTTGCTCTATAGGTGGCGAAAAAGGTGTCACTCATCAAGATGGTGGTGCTCCCCCGACTACTTTGCAATATTACCAACCAGCTGTTATATCTGCTGCCATCCTTTTTCCAGACAAATAAGCGCATGTTCTGCGATCTGATATGGAACACCTCACGATGTAGAGTAGCGCTTGCAAAGTTGTATTTACCGTTGGAGCGAGGTGGGCTCGCACTACCTAACCCAGAGCAGTACTACTTAGCCTCTCAATTACAATGGGTGGCTCGTTGGGTGGAGGGCTGATATCTATCAGACGCAGTGAGTAATGACACTCAATGCACGGAATACAATATCCTCTGATTGTTTCATCCATGTGGCAAGAAGCCTAGCCTTCTCCCTTTGCTGTTGCAAGTGGCCTTTTGTTGCTTTCTTCGTTCATTATACCTCACCAGAAACATCAGACCTTATGCTCCGCCGATTCCTTTACTTGAGACCCCAAGTGGCAATAGGCTAACTACACTGACTGATCTTGAGGTCTAGCATACAGTGGGACTGCATATATTAGGTGACCTTTACCCCAAAGACTCGCTCATACCATACAGTGACCTTAGGCAGGAGGAAGAAACTCCTCCAGGACATTTCCTTATGCATGCCTTGTGGATAACTCTGCTGCGGCGAAGCTGGGGGGACATTGTGCAAAAGCTACAAACATATTTAGTACTCCAGTATATTCATGTCATGGGAAGTGGCAGGCATCTCACTTGCTGGTTTGCGGATGCCCTCCACCTCCATACAGCAACGGATCTCACCCTGTTACGTCTGAAATGGGAATCCGATTTAGGTCGCTCATGCACGAACACAGAATGGAACACAATACCTGCGAGCCCCACATTTGTACCCCGTAATGCCAGATTTAGATTGATATAATACTATATAATACACCGAGCATACT
Source organism: Triturus cristatus (assembly GCF_964204655.1). NCBI lineage: Eukaryota > Metazoa > Chordata > Amphibia > Caudata > Salamandridae > Triturus > Triturus cristatus. The sequence goes on from NC_140583.1 coordinate 350,653,788, forward strand.
TAACCCTGGAGACAAGTAATCGCTATTTCAATAGGATCGATATGCAATGTCCCCGGTGTTCTCACCATGACGTGGATATCATACACATGTTGTGGTTCTGTACTAACCTACGGCAGTTTTGGGAGGGGGTGATACAGCACCTATCTACCTGAACTGATAGACGCATCTCGAATACGTGGGAAATATGTATACTGTGGTTGCTTACATGAGACAAAAAGTGCAGAGACACAAGTTGATTTATAGATCTGTGTCTTGTGGTGGCTAAACGGCTTATAACGAAATGTTGGAAATCCAAAGATCCACCGCATTTACTGGCCTGGTCCTGTTCTGTTCTTAACTGGGCCAAGGCTGAGGGTGTGTCCTTTTATAGGGAAGACACCTTAGGGCTGCGTGAATTGCCTATCTCAGATAGTTGTAATTCAATCCTCTTGGTTTTGCAAATGAATATACCCCCTGATCTGGAAGTGGATCTTCCACGGAGTGGGGAACTGGCGGTTAGATGAGAGGGAAAGACAGGCACATACCCTGATGGGACAAATGGGATGGTATGCTTCATGTACATATTTATAAATAATGGAATGTCAATATCTAGGGAATATTGTTCTTCTTGCAGATTGGATGTGTTTGATACTTTTGTTGGGGGGTAGCCTTGAGTACGGCTTTTACTGAAGTTAGGTAATATTTCTCTCCTTTTTTGGTGTACAAATTTAATGCTTTCTCTAAATATATTGGAAGCCAGCAATACTTACATTTGGCCATCATATATTGGTCTGTTATAATATGTGATATGGAACTCAGGATTATATAAGCACTCAACAAGACAATATGTGTTTAATTACAATGTGATTTATTTCCTTTGGAAGTAATGTAAATTAAGTGAAATCAGGAGAGCAGCTGTAACATGAAAATAGATCATTCAGGCGAATAGCTCTGCATGTACAATAAGGATATAGACACTTCTTGGACTTGAGTCCTGTAAACCTTCATCGTCATAGAGGTCTGCTGTAGTGACTTCCTTGTTGTGGTTCCGTTGTAAATTATCACTTGCATGTGTTGTACAAGTGAAATGTTTTTCTATTGCAAAAATCAATAAATGAATCAAACAAAAAGAAAAAGGGAGGGTTCCCTCGGTTGTACAAGAGCATTCTCACACTAACACCCAGGGGTTTTACACAAACTATCTACTAAAATTGGTAGATAGTGTTTTACACACCAAAAATAATCTTTCTGCTGTGCAGTTGTTAACAAGGATAAATGTTCTCATTTAGAAGACTTGTTTTAAAAATTGCATGTGTGTTGCAATGTACAGCACACACAGTGTGTGAAAAGTTTGAAAGTTAGTCTAAGCATAGTATTTTGTTCTGGAAGGCTACCCTTCTAATACACACACACCTTTGCGGTATGGAGCAGAGGTATGTGAGCGGCGCTAGGCAGCCTGTTTGTGCATCAGCACTGGAGAAGAGAGCATCAGTGGGGAATCGCAGTAGACAAAGCTTAATGATGCGCTCTTCTCCCAGCGCAACACAGCGCAGCTTTTGTTGCTGAGCTGCGTTGAGCTGTGTCATTACAAATCTGCCCCAGGTGTGTTCTCTATTTCTATAAGGCATATATGGGGTATGTAGTGCAACTTTGAGATTGCCATTGGAGTTAAGATGGGTGACCATTAACTTTGAACACCTACTCTGCTGCTGCGAACAAACATTTTTTTGGTCAGGATGAACATTACAGAACCTACATGCTCCTCAGTTAGGTTTTTCAGTCAGGAATGCATCTTTGAAATCTACCTGATTGAAGGAGAGGCATTGTTGGAAATGGATTGTCATACAGCGGCACTCTATGGGGTAGTTGTGGTTTTATGCAGAAAAAGAGGCTACTTTTATATGTTCTGATAACAGCATCTAGGGATGTATGCTGTATGTGCTTACAATAACTACAATCAGTACACAATCTATGTAAGCCTTCCCTTTGATTGAACTGATACTATTTATTGCACTTAAGTCAGCAATAGGCATTTTGACTGAGATCCATAAGACATTTCCCTTGATTAGGATGAAGTTCTAGAAGGAGAAAGTCAAAATCTTCAAAATCAAAACTGGCAAGTTATTCACAAAGCCAGTTTTGCATGCAGAGGAAATCACTAATGCCTGTGTAAATGTTGCTACACCATGCAGGTTTGTCCATATTGTTGGCCTTGCAGAGGTTTGCCTCCTTTTTCACGTGTCACAAAACCCTTTCCACTCTCAGGTTTTCTGCAGCAGGGGGTGCCTCAGGGCTCTTCTTTGAGCCCTACCTTATTTAATTTGTATATGTGCTTGCTGGCTCTTTTCGCTTTTTAGCATTCAAGTGGTAGAACTCCCTTTCCCTCCAATTAAGACAAGCAAAATTGTTGTTTCATAAAACCTTAGAAATGTGGCTTTTCAGGTCGGTCGGATCCGTTTTTATTAGTTCTGCTGTGTTATCCTGGCCACTGTGAGATAGACCTTCAGCGCCGGGACAATTCATCTAAAGTAACTATGTGCTATGTAATTTACAATATTATTATTATCAAATTGTGGATGTACTCAGGAAAGTGTAACTGGTTGATCAGTAATGTGTAATGCAGGAGGTGATAATCCCAAAAGATTTAAATGTCTCATCAATTGATAATCATTCATACCCACATTTATTTATAGCCTAAAATGATATCTGCATTACCCTAGGCATAATTGATGAAGAAAATGAGTGAAACACATAAAAATATTTTTGGTGTATATGCCAAAAGCCACTGAGATTGCTAGAAAGCACAGGCCAGTAGGGATATTGAGGTTTCTTGAGGCTTTCCGCTAATGAACAGTAGCAGAAGTGTTCCTCTAGTGCACCATTGCCACAAGCTTGTTTGCTTCCAGTCTTGAGCCTCTAGGGTCTCAAGAATGCAGGGACCCCATGTAGCCCGATGCTGCTCTATGATTTTAGAGACAGTTGGTAGGAAGGTGATAAGCCTATATTTTTGGGTCCCAAGAATAGGTCAGCTTTCTTCAAAACACTTCCTTTACAGAAGTTCAGCACCACAACAAGAACAAGCAAGGTGCTGGTAGACATGCAGAGCAGTAATACAAGGTCTAAGCCAAGGATTACCAAATGGATATGGTGCGCAAGGCTTTGGATAATCATGACATGAGACACAACAATGCACAGCTTGTATCAGAGTAGGACATCACATTTATAGAATGCTTATCTCAGACCTGCCAACCTACAAAAAATTAAACACAAGGAGATGTGGTCCTAGGATGCTTGTTTCCAGTCCAGGGAGGACCTGGCCTGGCAGTTTGGGCTGGACTGTTCCCATTGGGCGCAGGGTCAAGACTGATTTGCATATGGCTGGGTCCAAACTTGAGTGGCATGAGCAAAAAAACGACGCATTTAGGCCCATATCTCTGTACTGGGGTGAATGTATGACATTGTTCTGTATTCTGTCCATCAATTGTTGTGTTTTTGCAACCTACAAAAAATTGTCATTGTGTTCGAGGGCCGGGGTTTTTAGGGGATGAGATCTTGTGCTTAGAGCTGCAGTAGAGGCACTGTGCCCCCATGCCCAAGTCACCCCATTCCCCCTCCCCACCTAAAAAGCAAAGGGTCGCTCAGGCCGTCACCAATGTCCTGGGGTGTTTTCATACCCCTTAATGAGCATCGACTGCGTATAGCCTCCAAGCTCTGGGCAGTGCTTTCCAGCAGTCTTTCCTGCCACCTTGTGAATTTGGCTCCTCACCGTGTGACCGTGTGAAGGTAGGCGAAATCGTATGACACATGGTGGCACCGTGTGAGTTGGCAGGTCTGTTATCTTTCCTCTGTGGTGATCTCCAAGCATTCATGGGATAAAAAAGCCTAGTCTACTGGTGTTCATCGGGGAGGATCTCCAAAGTTTTAACGAAATCTGTAATACAGCCAGTCTTAGCTTTCTGGTGGTGTTATGAGGCTTTGGGCATCCCTCATGTCCCTCCCCATCGGAGAGGGTAATAGGGGTCTGGTAACAGCAGGAAAGAGGCATAGGCATAACTACCATTGGCGCCGCAGGGGCAGTGGCACAGGGGCCCAGAGCCCTGCGGAGCCCTTGAACCCTGATAATTGCTACCGTTTACTGCTCCAACTAACGCCAAGAAATGCCTTTTCCTTGTTTGCACCAGTGCCCATGGTATCCTTGCTAAACTACTGGAATGAGTGTGAAATTCTTTAATTAAAGGACACACACTAAAAAATTAAGGAAGGGTGTGCACAAATATTTGCTCAAACAAAGAAATATGAATCTGTCCCCGCTGAAAGTAGAATAAAGAGAAACAGGTAGATGCAAACAAACATTACAGATAAATCTGTGCAATTTTTATGTAGATCCCACAGCTTGAACCTAATAAATAATTCAGCCTAAAAGGTAAAATAAAGTGCACATCTTGAAATTAATGTTTTATTTTTTCATTGTGATTTTTTAGTGTATGAAGTACTGTTAAGAAAAAAGCTTCCGGAATAAATCATTCTCAGATGAACACTTGCTGGCAGTATGACATCAGGTTCGCTACGGATACCACCTACTGCTCGTAGCCATTATTTTGATACAAATAGGGCACATATGTCATATTCAATAAAACACATTTCCCAGCCTAGGCAGTTCAAAGTACCCAGAACCCTATTTTATAGCAACATCAATATTCAGGGTGACACACCAAGAGTACACCTCTGTGTGTACTAATAACTATGATAGGACATTGACACTTATTCATCCTGACACTTGGACTTGTGTTTAAAGTGCAGCCTACACAGGACGTGGAAGCATATTTAACAGAGACGGCTAATGAGTCAACAGTACATAATGCCTGTTCTTTTGATCCTGCAGTGTTAACTGAAGTATGCAAGTCTTTCTAGCCGCTAGAGAATGTGTTGTTCAGCTAACTGGTTTTCTTTCTGATATGGCTCTCTGTGGAACATAACACAGTGGCCATTGTATCCATTCCCAGTTTCACATCAGGGTGTGCATGGGGGTTGGTGGAGGAGCAGAAGGCTTTAGACTTTACAAATAAATTACAATAAAAGCTCAACAGGGATCATAGTGTGGCATTGTGCTTGTCTGACAGAACCTCGATTTCTGCTGCCAAAGAGATGTATTATAAATTGAACTCCCAGGTAGTATTGTGGAGTGGATTCAATTGTAACTTTTAATGAAATCCTTTCTGTGGTATTATTTAATGCCCAGTAAAAAGCCAGGTGTTAAAAACAAGTAAAGCCCTTTAAAATTGATATGAGCAACATGAAGGCTCTTTTTCCCAAAAAAAGAGTGAGCAGTGTAACTTAAGGGAATGTGATGTGGTAAGGTGTGCAGCTGCAACATCATTATTATGGGGTAATGTGTGTTTTGATTTGCACACATTTGTTGGCCCATTATGCATGAGCTGGAAATTGGCCTGGCGCCCCTTCTCCAGCAGAAGGGTTGTGCACCCAATTTGGTGTACTTGTACATAGACGATGGTACATGTCGGACAGACCATTCACAGATCAGATATGAATATGACAAGGATACATTAGCATGACATTTTCATGCTAAAGGAGACATGATGATATTGTAACCTTTTTGGACATGCTGAACAATTCTAGCCTCGGCATCTCATCCTCCTTGAAAAATACCCAAATTCCATCAAACCCCTGCCCACTGACAAGAATTCCAAATAGTGATGATCCAAGAGGGCTAACAAACAACAAACCTTGTAAAGACAGAGGATGTTACTGAGTCTGAGATTTTTATTTTACAACTAATAGAAAGAGACTACTGAGATGACTGGTCAGACTGGCCATGAAAAAGTACCTGTTTATACCCATGAGAACACATTGTGACTGTGAAGACAAAACACATGACAGAAAAGAGGTTGATATGAGTGACAGCTTTCAATACAACAAGTAACATAATCAGAAAAGTGTTTCATAAAAACATTGCATTCCATTGCTAAATTTTTTAGGATGACTTTCCAATGTTGGTTCCTCTTTAATCAGTCATTCTGGACTGTTTTATACTACTGAACTTTAGGTTGAAGGAAAGCAGTTCTATGCTCATCTCTTGATTTGACTGGACCTGATAGAAAGCATTAGTTAACATGTCTTCCTAATTAATCCACTCAAGAAAATCTTGGAACTGGAGGGTACTGGCAAGGGCTGTCAAAGGAAAAACACAATAACAAAGAAGCAGTTAACAGCACACCAATATTTTCAGGAATCTTCTGAAAGGGAGGGGATTGTGCATACTGAAAATAGTGAGAGAGTGTTCTGGAGCTTAGGCTACTGATAGCACAGTAATCAGCATCCATTCTTGCCAGTCGGATCTTTTGTATTAGAATCTGAACTGAGGAATTTGAACACAGGAAACTGCCTTGTATTGTACACATTTCACTTGGAGACATGATTTTTCAAGTCCCTAATATATCATGTGTGTAAGGCGGAGGACTTTGATTTGTATTCTCTGCTTGAGGATAAGCCAGTGGAGCTTCGTTCTGCTCCCTGAAACACGGTCAAGTGTTTGAGACCTAGGCCCTTCCAGACTGCAACGTTTTATGTTAATTCGGATCTTTTATAGCGCACGGCTACTCCGAAAAGTGTCCCGGCGCTTTAGCAAAAACCCGAGAAGTGAGGCCAGAGTTTATACCAACTCTGAGTTGGCCATAGCAGCCTCTTGTAGTCCTCAGAATAAAGCATTTATGTAAAGGTTACAAGAGTATTCATACTGAAATAATTTTAGCACATGCTTCTTTCAAATTCAAAATGGAGGCCTTCTTCAGCATCCTTAGAATATGAAAACAATATGAGCTAACAGCATTCATCTGGCATTCTAAGGAAAGATTTTCATCAATCCACACCCTAAGTGATTTAACTTTGGAGTAAGAAGAAAGCTTGAAGGGTTACTCCCAGCAAACAGCTTCAGATGTAATTGGCCCTTTTTACAGCCTACCAGCAGAAGTTTGTTCTTCCCTCTTGTAGTTTGATAAAAGTGACACCGATCTAGTACTAGATGCCACCCAGTCGTCAACTGAAAGTGTCCAAGGATAAGATTGTGATACAGTTGAATAAGGAGTTGGGTATTATTGAGTTACATTAACGATGCAGAGTATTGCCCTGTCATAATCTGAAGTATCGTCTTTATTTAAACATTAAGCAGGAGAGCGGGCGAAGAAGAGCCATATGTCACTATGCATGTCATGTTATCGGTCTAAGACAGGCAGCAGTATTACTAGAGACTGAGTACAATAGAACAGAAAACATACAAACCCTTTGACTACCAAACCTGAAATACATGTATCTCAAAACTTTAAATGAGGGTTGAGTGGTCCATCAAAACGAATGCTGCAGAAAGATTAAACAGGATTAATCGGGCAACATCACCATGGTTACGTTTTGTTCTTAGGTTGTTCAGTGCAAGTAGAAGGAAGGAAAGACTCAGTTCCTCTCCAATGTCAATAATCAAGAAACTCTGAATGTTCTGTGAAAAAATAGAGCTGTCTTGCCATGATTTACAAAAAAAATGTAACTATCTCCCAGAGTGACATCTAGATTGCTTTTCTTCAGAAGAGGGTAAAACTCTTCGGATTTCCATTTGGCAGATACATGAACTGACAAGAGAGATTCTCACATGTAGGACAGGTGTCAGGGATTTGAGGGCTACAAAGGAATAACATTTGTCTTGGGCCCCTAATTGATGTTCTCTAGCTTGATGACCTAATCAGGGGAGACCAGGTGGAAGGAGATCCATGTAGCAGATATTGTGGTATGGCAGCCACATATCTGGATGTTCACTTTCTCATATCTTGGCATAATCATTGAATTGTGGACATGAGCAATACAGCATGTTTTCTACAAAGGTTCTGCAACGTAATCATTTCCTAATTTTTGTAATCAGAATTAGTCACGAAGCTCTAATGTGGAAGACCGGCTGGGATGAGTTAATGGTTTCCAGAACATATATGGTGGGAAGGTAAATGTATCATTTGCAATCCTTCATTTATAGTCCTGCAGTTGTATTTCATGGGTCTGAACATCTTAGAGTTTCACTCCGTGGAATTCCACAGTTACATAAAAACACTGCAAGATTCTGCAGAGTTTCGCAGATGGGCGAATTCGGCATGCAGCGCTGCTCAGGCTGATTTTTAGTACCGGGAGCTCGTTCTGCAGTGTAAAATAAACACAAATGTCATCATGCTGTGTGTCACAGGGCACTACTTTTTTCTGCTGCTCATGTAAATTTTCTATGTGGAGAAGTGTGGCTCAATGATTAGAGCGGCAGACCCTGATGCAGAGGTCTAGCCGGGGACCAGGGTTCAATTCCCCGCCTCGGCGGGTCTTGGGCTCAAAAGTTCCACGAACCTGATAATTCTCGCCTCGGTGCCTATTCCAATCATGGAGTCCCACTCTGCAACTCTGGGCAATAGCTTGCTTAATCTCCACAACGGCCCCCACAACACTAAGGATGCCTGGCCTCCTCCTTGGGGTGCCCAGGAGTGGACGCCTCACAGGGAAAGCCAGGATGGGTTCCACAGTGGTATTCGTACAAGCGCCTTGAGACCCTTGCGGGTGAGTAGTGCACTATACAAGTATCAATTTAATTTTTTACAATTTTACGTGTGCGGCAGCTTTCTCAACTCGAACGGTCGCAACTTGCTGCAACTGCCTGTATTGAGAAATCTCACTGGTAGGTGTTCTATGGCTAAAAAATAATGCCAGGGAATCCAAATTCTAACCTGCGCTCACCAACTTAATGTTGGCAAGGCATGCCGAGAAAAAACCCCACCACGTGGTGCTTGGGGAAGTTTTGCCAGAACTCAATCTCCAAATGGAACTTGGAGTAGGTAAAACTCTGCGAAATCCAGACAAGAGGAAGCAAGACAAATGAAAAAGAGAAAAAAAATGTCCAAACAGCCACTCCTTTGGAAAGTTTCACTCTCCATTGGAACACAAATTAATTAACTTCAAATATGAGATCAATCAGTTTATAACTTCCTGCACCCCTAAAAAAAATATTCATGAACATTTAAATTGAAAATTTAAAAGCAATTGATATCTACCAAAATGTTACTATTTTAAAATGTGAGGATCATTATGTGATAGAGAAGATGGGTAGCCTAAGAAAACAGACTTAGAAAGGGAATGCTGGACTTAAATAGATAATTCTCTCTTTAAGTTTCAAGTTATATTATGCCTCAAATGTCTATCAATGCATAATTTATTTTACATTTATTTTTTAAAGAAAAGAGTTTCATATCTGCATGTAATCCTCATTGCTTATTTACTTCACTCTACACCATAGGAGATACTTTAAATTCAACAGCTCATATTTGAAAAAGCTGGCCTTCAAGAGTGCTCACTTTAGTCGTGAATGCAGAATATTAGCACTCCAGTTGTTCATTTGATGTTGGTGGAGTAGAAACTGTAGGGTCTACTAACAAACTGCTACTTTGGTTGAGAGTACATTTTAAAAGGCATGTCAGACCTTTGCCTCACACTGATGAGAAGATATTTTCAAACGTATAGAGAAATATGTCCTCATTTTAGCTTCTGGGGCACCTTCTATGATGTATATTTGAACATCATGACAAAAAGCTGTTTTCTCCTAAACATGGGTAATCAAATTTCAGAAGAACATCAGTATTTTTCCCAGGTTAAAATCACCTTAGGACTCACTACAATTCATAAATTAGTATGGTACACTCAACAAATGATTTATATTGTGCCTAAAACTTGCTATCACCTTTTCTGTGTCTTCGTTCTGTGCCTTCAAATACAGACATCCACCACAATGCATTTCAGTGGGACAAAAATGGCAGCTCTTTATCATCAAAAAAAGTGTTCCAGCTAAATCGTAGCATGAAAAACATGTATCTAACAAACATCTGCTTTAAGGATTGTGGAAAATCTATATCACAATTAGCAGGCATTCATATTGAACAGCAACATGACTTTGGATAAATCCGTCATGTGAATCTTGTGGTCTCAAATAATCTCCAGTAAGGCATTTGTCTGGGCTGAATGGAGACCATTATCCTTGAAGTGTTCCATAGCTGGGGTTATTCTTAAAGATGTGCCTCTGAAGGTCAGATGGTGTACTCTTCATCAAAGACATGGTGTATTTCTTAAATGTGTGACTTTGCATGTGATTTGGTTCTTGTGAGGCAATTCTCCATCGCAATGTGTGCCTCCTGTTTACCCTGATGACCTTGGTACGGTAGACATAAATAGATCATGAGGTGGTAACATCTGGTATTGCTATTTTGGTTTATGTTTCTCAGTTCTCTCAGTCTTTATTTGATTTAAAGTGCTTGCTTAACTGATTGTATATGCTTTTTTGTTTTCAGGTCCTTCAGCTCAGTTGCTGTAAGGCTCTGTTTTGATGTACTGCACTCCAAAATGTTCATTTACATGCTACTCTGATACACCAGTTGCCCTTTTTGCCCATTTTGTACTAAACCAGTCCTACTCCCCTATGAATTTGTTTTTGTGTTTTGTTGCTTATGATAAGTGTTTAAGCAGTAGAGGGAGACCCCTTGTTCTAACCAAGGGAGTAGGGTACTCTTCACAAGTTCAATAAATAGTCCCCCAGTGACAGTATACAATATTATCTCTATATAGAAGATTAGAGACTATCTCTTATCTTTCATCACCCACTCTAATATTGGTCCTAATACACAGCTCAATATTACTAACACAAACTACAATTCACAATTATACTCCTTTGTATATAGAAAACATGTTTTATTAAAATAGATTCATTACATTAAAGATGATTCCTTATTTAAAAATTGTTTAAAAACTTGCTTAATTTTTTTTACTTTTAAACAATTCCTACACCTATCTTTCATGAATACAATTCATACCAAATTCCCCATACCATGCGCAATTTCACTAATCTGAAATGCTGCATCAATGTCATCGAGAATTGCCGCCAGTAGCACACCAGCTTCGGACAATGCCACAGCAAGTGTACCAGAGTACCAGTAAGGCCACACCCCCGCCAGCAGAGGTCTGACTTGGATTTGTCCCAAGATCTAATGCACTCTGCAGTATAGTACCAGTAAGTGACCACTTTATACGCAGACTCCGCACCCGCTGTATTAGAAGCAGTGTGATTCGCACGATCAAAAATTTTTTCTTATTCTTTGTGCGTTAAGGGCCTCCCCAGCTCAGTCTCCCACTTGATCTGTGCCTTTGTGCGGTGTTTCTTAGGGTGTGTAGTGATCATAGAATAGAGTTCAGCTATGAGTTTACGATCATCTTTCTTACACACCAGCCATTTTTCAAAGGTTGTCAAGGGGCGGGACATGAGAGCGAAGTTCTCAGACTGTGTGACCCAATGGACGAGCTGCAGATAGTGAAAGGCATCTGATGCCGGTAGATCGTAGTCCATGCGCAACTGAGGAAAGGGAATCAGGCCATCAAGATCAAAAAGGGAACCTACCTTTTTGCAACCCTCCTCCCTCCATCGTTGAAAGGTTGGGGACGCACAACCTGGTTGAAAGTCAGGATTGTCTACGATGGGGGACATAGGGGAGTGACCCCTTTCTGACGCACTAGCTAGTCCCACGCTTTGAGGGTCGGGGAGGTAACCGGAGAAGAGTATTGCCCCCATGCTCTGTGTTTGCGTGGAAGCCACAGTTTGCGCGATATGTTTCGCCCGGCCACTGTCTGGTCCATTAAGTCCCAGTGTTTGGTGGACAGGGGCCTATTCCATTCCGTGATGCAGCAGAGACAGGCCGCCTGGTAATAAGCTCCCACTAGCGGGAAGCCAAGTCCTCCCCTCTCTTTCGAGGAGGTCACCAGTGCTGACGCGAGCCGTGGCTTCTTATTATCCTACAAGAACTTGTTAAGAAGTCCTTGCAACTTCTGAAGGACACCTGATGGCGGATTCACAGATAGTATCTGGAAGATGTATAAGATGCGCGGGAGTACCGTCATCTTCACTGCCGCCAATCTCCCGTACCATGCCAGTTTAAGACGTGTCCAGGCGGTCAGTGCCTTGGCCGTTTGCTCCATCAACAGTGCATAATTGAGGGCGATTGTCTTAGCGATGTACGAGGTCAGCCGAATGCCCAGATATGTGATGTCCATGTGTACCCATTGAAAGGCGAAATCTTGTTGTAGGTCGCAGACCTCAGACTCGGGTATAGAGATATTAAGAAGTTGTGACTTCGCAAAGTTGATCTTGAACCCCGCGATGGCCCCAAAGGCAGTAAGCTCCCTGGACAGGTACCGCAGAGTTGACCGATGCTGTGTCAGGGAGAGGATGACATCATCGGCATACATACTAATTTTATGCGTATCAGCTCCAAACTTGATACTTACAATGTCTGGTTTGGACCGAATACGTTGGGCAAATGGCTCCATGTAGTGCGCAAATAAAAGTGGGGATAAGGGACAACCCTGCTGTGTGCCCCGGGCTATGGGGAAAAGGGTTGACTACCAACCATTAACCCGCACCGCAGCCGTGGAGGAGGTGTATAAGCAACGAACCCACCGTACGAAGTTATTCCCGAAGCCAAAGGCACGTAGAACTGCGATGAGATACTCCCAATCAACGCGGTCAAAGGCCTTCTCTGCGTCAATCGAGAGCAAGAAGGCCTGAGTGCGAGATCTGTGTACCAAGTCGATGAGGTGTTTTAGTCGCTTAGTATTATCTCCTCCTTGTCGCGTTGGAATAAAACCGGACTGATCCGGGTCTATAAGGCCATCCATAGGGGACTAAGTCGTGAGGCCAAAATACTCGCAAATAACTTTGCATCAATATTAAGAAGCGAAATTGGCCGGTACGACCCACAATCTCTTGGGTCCTTCCCTGGTTTAAGGATTACCGAAATTGCCGCTTCAGACATTGAAGGCCTCACTTCCCCAGTGTCGCGGAAGGAGTTTAAAAGCATTGTAAAAAGGGGAGCTAGCTCCACACAAAATGTTTTATAAAACAGCACCGGAAAGCCATCCGGTCCCGGTTATTTAGCGACCTTTAACCGCGCTATCGCCGATATGACCTCTTCTATGCGAATGGCTGAGTCCAAGTTGTCAGCCGATGATTTAAGTAAAGGGGAAATATCGCAGGAATTTAAGTATTCCTCTGGGTCATGTAAGTGGACATCTCCCTTCTCATAAAGGCATTGATAGAACTGACGGAAGGTGTCAACAATGAGGGCATCCGTGATATTCTCCACCGCATGCAGGTCCCGGATGGATTGGATCGTAGATCTCTGAGCTTGCGCTCGGAGCCTATGTGCCAGCATTCTCCAACATTTATCCCCACTGAGATAGAATTTGTGCCACAGCCGCAGAAGAGCATGCTCAGCTCTATCTAGGTCCAAGTGCTTTAGCATGCGTCGCCTCGTTTCCAACTCCCTCCAAGCTCTCGACGCCCTGGTTCGCTTGTGAAATGCCTCTAATTCACCCACCTCCTTTTCCAATTCCACGCGCTTCTCCTTGCGCAGTCGCGCAAAGGGTGCTGCAATCGCTATAAATTCACCCCGCACCACTAGCTTCAAAGCCTCCCATACCGCGGCGAGAGGAGTACCCACCTGGTCGTTCTCAAAGAGGTAGTGTACTATAATATCTCGGATTCGATTGGTGACTTCCTCTGAATGAAGAAGGGAGTCGCGGAGACACCAACCCGGTGGTGCCGAGCGGGAGCTTCGCGACATGAGAAGGACGGAGATGAGGGCATGGTCTGAGAGGGAGTGAGGGGTGATACCTGCAGTGTGCAGGTGAGGGAAGAGAGAGGAGGAGGTGAAAAAATTATCCAAACACGCATATGTTTTGTGTGCCGCTGAGAAGTAACACTCACTAGGGTGTTGGACACGCCACGCATCTCTCAGTCCACAGTCAGCCAGCCATTGTTTCCCTCCCTGTGACAGTGCCCCTGAGTGATGAAACCTCTGTTCCGACCTATCTATCCCAGGGTCCATTACCACATTGAAATCTCCTCCTACCAGAAGCGCCATATCGGGGGAGGCAAGAACCTCCGACAAAGCAAGGCGTAAAAAGGACTCTTGACGCTCATTTGGGGCATATAAGGATCCTATCGTCATTTGCGTATCTCCCCATTGTACCTGGACTGCAAAGAACATGCCCTTGATGTCTGCTACAGTGGAAATTACCTTGCATTGCGAACGTGTGTTAAAGAGGATTGCCACCCCATTTTTCTTGGACAACCGCGAGGACCATAGCTGTAGTGGGAAACGCCTATCCCTCATCCGCTTAGTATCTTTAGCTAAGAGATGGGTTTCTTGAAGTAAACAAATATCACTATCAGCATTTTCTAATATGGAGAGAATGGCGGACCGCTTAACAGGATTATTTAACCCCCGTACATTCAAGCTCACAATTTTTAAATCTCTACCCATTGCGACTGACAGGGAAAGAAAGGCCATATGCCTGCCCAAGCCCGGTAGGGTAAAAAATAGAGAAGGTGATCTCATACAATCTAAATACCTGTCAATCCTGCCCATGAACTGATGCGGAACCACAAAATAACGCCCCAAAACCCCAAACCACTAGTAATAAAAAACAACAAAGCAAAGAAGAAACAGGAAATCGAGAGATATGACAATAGTTCGTCTCAATGATCAGATGTTCAGGGGGGCGAAGCGCACTCTCAGTCCGAATCATGTAGTACAGAGCGACACTCTGAATAACACATCCTATCTCGCCGCCATCTTAGCCACGCCCCCTAAAACAACTTTTTACAACCATGACCCAGTTTTTAGAACGACAAACTTTTGACATGAGACGGGCAATCTTGTTAATGTAAATAAAGCAGTTTGTAGTAGAGCTCTGTCATTTACAGACAGCACATTTTTCTTTGAAACGGAGACTAAATTTGCTCAAACATTTGGTTTTACTGATAAAACTATATTGCACACAAAAGATAATTGTGAAAATCGGGTTTCTGTGAATGTTTATTATTTGTTTAGCACCAAGGAGAGTGTCTTGTTTTGTTTTGATCCTATTAATTTCTTTCAATTTATGACATTCCAGAACTAAAAAAAATGTGCTTCATTTTTGCTTTTCTAACTGCTATATGAGTACAGTTCATTTACAGGTATTCATATTTTGTTGTGTGCTACAAAAAAATGAAATCCTGCAGCCTTTCCCTTCACACTCCCTGCACCCCAGCAAGATTGTCACATAATTCACTTTATGTTTCTTTCTCTGGCTGCAAGGTCAGAGGAGTTTCTAAACACTAGTCACCATGTTGAAAAAATAAGCAGCAATTTGTGAGAAGACATAGCCTGACATTTGACTTCTGTCTTTGAAGCTAAGCAAACGTGACAAGATAAAAATAGAATTTAAAGGCATCTCTATTTATTGCTTTGAATTTCACAAACCACCAAAAATTAACTCACAACCCAACAGTTGGTGGAGACCCACAGTGGCTAAATCCCATGCAAATCTTTGATGCTAGTTCATAACTCACTATGCAGCATTAGAAGGATTGTAGCATATGAACTGAAAAAAATTAATTCAGCTCTGTCTCAAAAACCATAACACAATTACCTATTAACATAAAATACAAATCTGTGATCTGCATGCTACACAATGTGCCATCCATTAGGCACAGTAACCCTGTATGCTACCTTGACCTTTAAATTGGACAAAACACAGAACTCTTTCTAAATTACATTAAGCACCAGAATTATCTGACTATTATTCCCCTGAAAATTGCTGGGCATAAATCTCTGCAGCAGGTGTCCTAACCCTATAATATATTTTAAAATACAGGCTTTTTGTAACCAATTAAGTAAGCTAGAACAAAATGACAGTCACATTTATCCTTGTTGGTAATTTGCTCGCAGCAGAATAATGTATTAGGAGACAGTGAGATGCCACTTTTTCATGACTCCACCCCCTTTCCTTTGCCACAACTTGACCCCAGTGTATGCATCCGCAGAGTAGTTTTTTCTATTTTCATTACTGCCTGAGAGTTTTCAGGTGTGTCTTAGACCATTAATTAACAATGCATTTTTATTTCTATGTATTTTTATACAGTTACTTTGGTGGGCCCTCTAGGCGGAGTTTTTTTAATCTTATTTGATAAAGACAAACTAATATAGCAATAATGTGTTAGCATTAAATGGTTAACATTCTGCAGTATATGCTTACATTGTTCAAAAGATAACTTTTTATATTATAGTTGCTGTAAATCTAGCTTAATTAATACATGGTTTGATAGCTAAAGTGTGAAAGCATAATTGTGAACTGAAAGAACACATCTTGCTTTTGGCTATAGCTTTTTAATGATTTAAGATGGCTCTCATAATCCTACCTTCAATGTGAAAATTCAGTTCAAGATGAAATTATAATTGTTCCTCTAGGGAGGAAACATGTCTATAGATATTCCTCCTTGCAAGTATTGTCATAACAGCAATGTGGTAAGAGTGTGGTGGAAGTTAGACTAAGGCGTAGGAGAGGCAGACATTTCCCAGTGGATTGCTGCAATGTGGACAGTGTGGCTTCTTGCAGAGAAATTATGTTCCTGGGTTCTATGATTTACCCTAACAAAGAAATTCATCCTTCACCCAATTTGTTCGTAATTTGCTTGTAAGATTAACCACACAACTCATGCTACCTCTTTTGGCCTACTTCTTACTGTGTGGGTTTGGTTGTAACATTTAACAAGTTTGTATGCATTTTGCTGTCAGCCCAGCCATGTTACAGTGAATTGAGCACTATTGGTTGAAATAGGTATGGGAACATATGCACTCACTATGTGGCTGTTCAGGAACAGCAGGGGGTAATTTATGAAGTAACTTTGTGACCCCTGCGGTCTTCCTTATGAACCATGCCAAACTGAGTGCCCTATGAGAGTCTGCACCTTCAGATGAGCTGCACTCGAAATTGCCATCCTTATGGCGTTATAAGGGTATTTACGTACAGAGCCCCCTATATGGAACAAATATAACCTATGTGCGTAATACCTAATTTGGATTATAATATTTAAGGCTTATCAGAAATCTCAACCTTAGTTAATAGCAGGTATGTCGTATTATTGTCTCACCTCCAGTTCCATATCTAAAATCTGCGTGGATTAATGGCTGCCCTCCTCTTATCTATGCTGCTACCACAGAAAAACACAATACATTATCAAGTTATCTAAGACAGCTTTATAGCATTCATAGGCCCTCATCCTACTAGACCTCTGTGCAGCCTTCAACACCGTCTCCCACCGCACTCTCGCCGCTAGACTCCACGACGCCGGCATACGGGGAAAACGCCCTCGACTGGACCCACTCCTTTCTCGCCGGCAATACCCAAAGGATCAGACTCCCACCCTTCCTCTCCGAACCCACAGAGCTTAACTGCGGAGTACCCCAAGGATCCTCACTCAGCCCCACGCTCTTCAACATCTACATGGCCCCTCTCGCCGCCATCGTTAGACAGCATGGGCTCAGCATAGTATCCTATGCTATCGACACCCAGCTCATCCTCTCCCTCATGAAGAACCCTGAAGACACCAGACTCAGCTTCCAGGAAGGAATGAAAGACGTCACGGCCTGGATGAGCAACAGCTGCCTTAAGCTCAACTCAGAGAAGACAGAGATCCTCGTCCTTGGACCCTCATCCACCACCTGGCACAACACCTGGTGGCTCTCCGCCCTTGGAAGCCCACCCACTCCGACACACCATGCCCAAAACCTCAGCATCATTTTAGACTCCTCCCTCACCAGGACTCGCCAGATCAACGCCGTCACCTCCACATGCTTCAACTCCCTCCGTATCCTCCGCAAGACCTTCAAGTGGATCCCCCCTGAATGCAGAAAGACCCTCACCCACGCACTCATAACCAGCAGACTGGACTACGGTAACGACCTCTACGCCAGAGTCAACAAATCCCTGCTACACAAACTCCAAACCATCTACAACACCGCATCCAGACTCGTCCTCAAAACCCCACAACATGAGCACAAGACCCAGCACCTACGAGACCTCCACTGGCTCCCCACTGAGAAGAGAGTAACCTTCAAGCTACTCACCCACGCCTACAAATCCCTCCACAACATCAGACCCAAATACCTCAACGAAAAATCCTCCTCCCACGTACCCAAAAGGAACCTGCGCTCTGCCGACCTCGCCCTGGCAAAGACCCCACGCATCCGCAGAACCAGAGCAGGTGGAAGAGCCTTCGCCTACGTCGCAGCAAAGGCCTGGAACCAGCTCTCAGTCAACATAAGACACTCCCCCACTCTGCAAACCTTCAGGAGGAGCCTCAAGACTGATCCACAGCTGCATGCCCCTAAAAGTTCAAGCTCAGGCAGCTGGATCAATAAACAAAATAATCACAGCAGTGTAAAGGGCTAACACTTTTTTGCGAAAGCACACATCTTCTTCTCAATCAAAGCATATCCACTTGGCTCCCAACATGTGGGCGGAGCCAAACCCCTATCCTGGTGATTCTCACATAATTGTCTAGCAACAGCTGCTCTGTCAAGTCAGACCATAAGCATGTGGATGGATGGATGGATGGATGGATGGCTAGATGGCTGGTAGAATACATACATCGATATTAAGCAAAAGCAGTACAAGTATTCTTAGCAAGCAAGAACATCATTGTGTGCAGCAAATCCTCCTTAACTAAAAGGAACAAACTACCATCAACTCACAGCATGATCGCACAAAGGAAGCAAAACCAAGGAGCAGCTAAATGGAATATATACAGTGGCACATATTGTGGATACTTATATGTATTTGAAATAGTAACAAACTGCAGTAATTGAAATCAGAAATTAGGCAGCCCTAGAGGTCGGTGAAATACTTTTTACAAATATGATTTTCTTTTCGCTCCCAATAAAACAATAGCATTCTGCCTTTGTTGCTCAACTGCAGAACTAAATTAGAACTTTTTCTGGCAGGAAACTGCAACCCTGCAGTATGCATGAAACATACACTAGTGTGTTTCTTGCAGTTTTATATCAGTGGGTGGGTCTATCTAGCAAGAGGATTTTTGGACCTGACTTCCATGGCATGGTACTCCACAGACTTTTGCCTTCACTCCCCTATTTTTGCTTAGCCCATTATTGTTGGCATTTGGACTCTGTCCACTTTACCCCTGCTAACCAGGGGTAAAGTGTTGTGCTCTCTGTCCCTTAAACATGGTAAAATTGGCACTATCACATTTAATTTGCTCATGAGTCCCTAGTAAATGGTACTGTGTGTACCTAGGGCCTGGAAATGCCATGCTACAGATAGATTGCTGGTACAACCCACTAAAGTAGCATTGTAAACATGTCTCAGGCCTGCCACTGTAATCTGTAGAGCAGTTTTAAACTGTCATTTTGACCTGTCAAAGTAAGCCTTTTTCCAGCCCAAACCTTCCTTTCTGATATGTATACAATACCCCTAAGGTAGGCAATAAAAGTTCATAAGGTAGGGTGCATAGTAGTTAAAAAGTAGGACTTATGCAGTTATTATTTGCTTGTCCTACAAGTGAAAAACGCCTGAAGCCATTTTTTACTGTAGCCAGGCTATCTCTTCCATGGAGTAACACTGGGTTACTTTATTACACTTATTAAATGATAACTTCAATTTCTGAACAGATTGAGAAATGCCTTCATTAATTTTAATTTTAAATCCTCTTTAACAGTACACCTGGATTATAAATTACTTTTCAGAAAATGCCACTTTTAGAAAGTTGGCATTTTTTCTACCTGAAAAAAATGTGCCTTTCTGCCAGTGTCCAGGGTCACAAGACAGTGAACAGCTCTCCTTTGGTGGGATGTGTTTACCTTCCAGACATGGGTAACAAAGGGCCTTGGGTGTGGGTCCATGTATTCCTCTCTTGAACAGGATGGCATGGGTTTGTACTCTGCCCTTCCTGACCATCAAAGGATAGCCTGATGGATGTGCTCGCCCGTCCTGATTTGTAAGGCTACCTGTCCTGCCACTGAAAAATGTAGATCACACCTAGCCCTGCTTGCCCTTTGTTGCCCTAGACAGTTTGGAGCGAGGCCCAGCAAAGAGGGTAGATTAATCAAAAGGGCATCTCCCATCCACAGGCTGGCACTGCTTATAAGAATTACACCCTTATAACCTCTCATCAGATCACTCCTGGACCTATGGAAGATTCAGTAGAGGGACTGTCCTGCTGTCTGAAGAAGGAAGATTAGGCATGCTTGCTTTGAACCTGGGATTCATAAAAGTGACTCCAAGGGTTATTTGGTTGACCTTTTGTTTGAGCTACGGGACACAACAAGTTTCCAGAGGCTTTTTCTGCAACTACCCCAGCTAACCAGCACCACCAGTACCGCCTGACCCCTGCTGCTGGCCTCTGCTGGAGTATGTTGTGATCCCCAAGAGAAACTCGTAAGTTCTGGACCTTTTGCTGGCATCAGAGTGCCATCCTTCTGCTGCAAAACCAAGCTAAAGGTGAAAATCCAGATGTTTGTGGCTCTTTAAGTCCTGAAGCTGGCTCCTTGTGTCAGGAACAGTCACAACGACTCCCATAAATTTAAAGTTCAGACGGTGACCTACTCTTGCACTAAATACCGCCTTTGTCTACAACCAACGTGAAGCTCCAGAGATGACCCCTCCTCACACTGACAATGATCTCCTCATGGTTCCCACCAATGTGAAGCACCAACTGAGACTCCTCTCATTGACTGGATCTCTGAGAAGGTAAAATCTTCACTGGGAAAAATTTTGTCATTGTAACTAACCCACATGGTGGTCAGCCTGAACTTGTGACTTTGACCTGGTTGAGCACCACCAGATACCCGCAAATGGCCCTTTGTGTTTTTTGGCACTATTTTCACCTACAATGTTAAAAGTTCAGAACTCCGGTTCTGTCCATTGGATTTTGGTTGTTTTGGTGTCATTTTAGTTATTAGAATATTCTCTTTTTTTATCAATTGGAGTGGCTTTTTTATTGTGTTGTGATTTTCCTATATTATTGTTTTAATGCTGCATAAATACTTTACACATTGCCTCTAAGTAAAGCCTGATTGCTTTTGTGCCAAGCTACCAGAGGGTTAAGCACAGATTGATTGAGTAACTTTTGTGGTTGACCATGTCAAGGATTGTGTTTATTATCTGAGTGGGGCTCTCACTCTTCTAAATCTATAACTAAATTTCGTACGAAGATGCACTGCTCTATCCTTCTCAGGTGTATCCTGAAATGGGTGGTTCGAGGGAGCAATCCCCCATGACACCGCATTAGGAAGGAAAGAGAAGTTTACTATCTGCCAGACACAAAGAGCATGGATCGGAAGAGGAATGCAACACTGAAGGCATTCTAAGAGATGAGTTGAGGAGGTTCCTCTTGGAACCTTCTAATATTTCCAATACCATCAGAATCATGTTGTAAGTTGTCAGAGATGCATATTGTGCAGAACATTGCACTTTCCAAATATTATCTAAATCGCACCTTACACTAATGTTGTCAGATGTTCTAAGTCATCTCAGTACCTTTTATAGCATGGATCCTAAAGGGAAGCACTACGAATAACACCTTACAAGACAAATCCTTCTCAGATGGGATATTCTGGCAGAAACCTAAACAAACAATAGTGTTTGAAGAAAGTGATAAGAAGGAATAGAGCTTAACAATGAATTCCCATGATAACCTATCATTTTTTAATCGGTCTGATCTCATTCAAAATTTGGTGTTGATCATGGGACACAGTTTGTTCAGACTCAACCAGTGTGTTGTTTGATCTTGACATTGCAAAATGGCTGCATTTCTACCACTGTATTCTTAAACAACTGTGTCTGGTAATCCTTGTAATAACTAGTGCAGCCCCTTATAGAGTGATGACTTGTTTTCTGCAGTGTCCAGGGTTTTCTGCAGGGATGATTTCAACAGGTAATGATGGCGTCCCTGATGCAAATGGTTTTTCAGAGGTCTCTTCCATTCAGAAAGATCATCTCTTACTTACATTTAGAAATAACATTAAGAATTTTTGTGTAAAATCAGCAAAATTACTTCCAGTGCTTACAATTAATTATTAACCAAAATCACTAATTTACACAGATTCATAAAGCAGAGTTGCTGGTAATCCTTTACTACTGTGCAAGTATAATTCTGCCATCACAAAGATTTGTTTGAAGTTGCTTGTAGCTGACGTAGGGAAAAGGGGCATGATGCCTACTAGTGATTCGCTAAATGGAAGTTGATCAGTGGTACTCCTGTATGTACTTATGTGGAAATATCTGCACATGTGCACTACACTGCGTGATCAGATCAGTCCTCGTGTGCTATAATCCCCCATGATAAATTAGACTCCTTCCCAGCATCATCATAGACTTCATTTTTTTAACTTCAAAAGGTGTATTCCTAAATATATAATTGTTGACTGGCATCGGCAAATGTATCCTTTAATGAATATTTGCCCAGAGGATTCATATCATAATGGCTCCCCCATTCCTGCACCAATTTCCGATTGATGCAAATTGCAATGTCATTCAATCAATGGTTCTGAAACATTCTGTGAGCAAGTGGTAAATGTGAGTGGGTGTTAGAAGATTGTGGGTGGGCAGTAAGAAGAGGTGGAGTCCGGACGGCTGATCCTGTGCCTTCTGGCTCTGTCTTTGGCTGCCAATTTTTTTCTGAACCAGATAAAACAGGTCCTGGTGTTTTCACACCCTGTACTCCTGGGGGCAGGACCACCAGGTCAGATGGAATCAGCTTTGTAGTGTATTTTATCATGACAGAGGCATTGGTGCTTGACACATAAAATCGAGCATTTACAACCAAAGTGCCAGGCACAGTTTCACAACTTTGAGCTTCTGTGGAATCCCATGGCTCAGTTTAGATGAGTGATTCTCCCATTCTTCTTGGTAGGGACTGCCAGGAGAGAATTTCTAATTGCAAATCTCATGCCAACTCTCACACACACACACACAGAGATGTATATATATATATATATATATATATATATATATATATATATATATATATATATATATAAAAACATATATATATATGTGTGTATACCTGTATGTATATATATATATTTATATATCTGTGTGTGTGTGCGTGAGTTGGCATGAGATTTGCAATTAGAAAGTAAGACTGACTACAACAAGGAGGCTTAAACCCAATTGAATGATAGGACCTGTTAGGTGAGAATAAGCAGTACAAACTATAAGTCTATGTACACACGATATTATCATATGTTACACGTCTGGCAGAGGAATGATTTGATTACTTCACAAGAAGGGACATTTTTGAAAAATAAACATCCAATTATTCCTACCATCTATTTTATTCCCAAAACGCATAAAGACATACTCAAGCCACCAGGTCGACCTATCATTTCGGCACGTAAAAGCCTGCTTGAACATACATCACAATACGTAGACTATTTTTTACAGCCACATGTCCAATCATTGCCATCATATGTACGAGACTCTAGTGATTTCCTGAACAAACTCTCTAATGTTGAATGGAAGAGTACATATCTTATGATGGCTTTAGATGTAACTTCACTGTATACAAGTATCCGACATAAAGATGGTGTCAAAGCTATTGAACATTACCTTAACAAAGACCTAGAGCACTGTGAGATGCACCACAAATGATTCTTGATATGATCTTATTTTGCTTGGAGAACAATGTTTTTATGTTCAATAATGTACTGTATCAGCAGATCAGGGGAGTGGCGATGGGGGCCAGCTTCTCCCTTAGCTACGCCTGCCTCCATATGGGGTGCTGGGAAGAATTGGTCCTCACCACCATCGCCAAGGGGGACAACAGAATTCTATCGTGGCTACGGTACATTGATGACCTTTTTGTCATATGGGATGGCACCATGGATACAGCCTTACAGTTCGTAGCAGATATTAATGAAAATGAAATCAATCTGCACTTTACTGTTACGATTAGTGATTCATCAGTATCCTTTCTAGACACTCAGGTGTATATCATTAACAATAGGATTGAAACCAAACTGTTTAGGAAACCAACAGCAGGGAACTCCACTCTGCATGCAGATAGCGCACATCCGCGGCATCTCGTCAATAGTATTCCTTATGGCGAGATGCTGCGAATGCGGCGACTACACAGTAATTCAGCGGACCTCATACAGGCACAGAAGGAATGCAGAACAAGATTCAGGGCAAGAGGGTACTCAGACAAGATCATTGAATCTGCTATTGCCAAATCTATGATCAAATCCAGGGAAGAGTTACTCCAGTATGGCAATAAAGACAGACAACCTGATACAGGACAATGCCCTACAACTAAAGCTGCTAATGACAAAGAATTTAGATTTATACTTCAGTATAGCAGCCAACATAATCAGATACGGGCTAACATACAGAGGAATTGGCCACTTGTACTTAGTAACCCAATAGTTGGACCAGATATACCACAAAGATTGTCTCTGACCTATAGTCGGGGTCCCTCTATGAAAAACCAACTTGTGTCGACTAGTCCAGAAACTATTGACACTGTTAGTTGGCTACAGCATCAGAAAGCATTTTTCCGATGTACAACATGCAAAGCTTGCGAACATGGGGTTAACAAGACAGAATACAGGACACAATTCAGTAACAAGATGCACACAATCAACAAACTCCTTACTTGCAAGACCGATCATGCGGTCTATGTCCTGTCGTGTCCATGCAATCTCCTCTATGTTGGCAGCACTAAATTGGCAGCACATAAACGTATCTTCCAACACCTAAGAGCAATCAGTAATCAGGACAATACGTACCCGGTAGCCCGTCATTTCAGAGAAATCCATCAATCCAATAACAAAGATCTAAAATATTTCGTGATTGATGCAGTTCTGTCAAGTAGAAGAGGGGGTAACAGAAAGAGTGCATTGAGACAGTTGGAAACACGCTATATAATAGCACTTGACACTAAACAGCCTAACGGTTTGAATTTAACAGAGGATCTTTACACCTGTCTATAAATGTTCATGTAAGTTTGTGTGTAAAATCATAATGATAGATACAATCAAAATCAGATACAGTGTCCATTCGAGGAACATACAGGGAGATTCCACACCCCCAATTTTTAATATAGGTACTAAATCAATTGGATTTTTATCTGATATTTATGTTTGATGATTTTTAAATCTATGGTTTCATATGATGGTAATAGAATTTTTAAGCCAACAAATTGATTGTGGATAGGTAACCTATCAGTGACCTATATAGGAACAATATCCTTCAAATACATAAACGTAGAATATTGGAATTTTGCACCTATATGCGTATGACACGTGGATTTTAATATGAAATTTATATACGAGTGATGATATTTTTATAATCATATTTATATTCATATTCATATGCTTATTTATATTTATATTTGTAGGTATTTATATATGTGTATTTATTCAATTATTTATTGTACATTGTTTATCCAAATGGATGAATTGATTAGCAATTATGCAAAAAATATTTATTTGTATATTTATATATATATTTATATTTATTTATTTACATACGAAGGTCACATGTACATTTATCAGGTCCCCTATTCCTAATCCACTAACCAAATTCAAATTTAAATTGGCGCAACCATCATTATCTATCTGTATATATCACTTCAACCAAACATGACATTATATTTTAGTACCAGGAAACACAAGTCAAAGGGTGGATACGTAATATGCAAATATGAGAATACATACAAATTGTAAGTAACACACCCGACAGGATACTTAAGCTCATTGATAGATACGACATAGACGCGCTCATTAAATAAATGGATTTTATTAATTAGGTCAGAATCAATGGACATTGAAATGATTGAGATGGACACTAGATAGCATGCCAGTTTGCACATATTAATATATATTTGTTCAAGGAGTAGTTAAAGAATGTACATTTAATCTGGCTGGCATTTCATCACTGATTTTAATACATTGGCACTCAAGTCACTTTAAGCACAACTGTAATTTTGCACATCAGTCACAAACACATAAGTGTTAGTTTATACGAGGATAGTCACCCAACACCGCTCTCGTCAGTAGTAGAATCCAACAAAGTTAGCAATAACAATCCAAACTACAAATTAATTAAAAGAATTGCAATAGATTGATGTATCTATTTAGTATTTCACATTTTATTCGATTAAATGGATTTGTATTTATGTTTACTTAATGTTATGAACTACAACTGACGAAGTCATGACTGTGTTTCCACTATGTCTATCCCTGACAAGAAATCACGTGTTGTTTCTTTCATTGCACTGTCACTTTAAAAATGAGTCTAATGCTTACTGCCGTGTCATGTGATCAAGGCTCATCTGGAGCCGAACCACGTCAGAGCCGAAACAGGCAATAAAAACATCTGAGCACCATTTTGTGGTCCATCTCAGTCTTTACAGAGAAAGCTGCAGTCACGGAGTTTATGTATATATATATATATATTCACTTAAAAAACCATAGGTTTCACACATGTTATAGTTAGGTGGATATTTCACTTGTAAAAAACCAATGAAATTCCCCCGTTATAGTTAGTTCAGATAACTATAACTCACGCGCCCGCAATCAACTGCTCATGACGTCACATATTACATCACTCAAGACATGGTCAGGGGCATCACTCATGACATCACTGAGGACATCATCCTTGTGATAGAGTGGCGGTCGCGTGAGTTATAGTTATCTGAACTAACTATAACGGGGGAATTTCATTGGTTTTTTACGAGTGAAATATCCACCTAACTATAACATGTGTGAAACCTATGGTTTTTTAAGTGAATTTGCAAGGTTTTTTAAATGCTAATTCCTAACTATAACGTGTGTGAAACCTATGGTTTTTTCAGTGAATTTGTACGGTTTTTTAAATGCTAGTTTGTTTATGTATTATTATTTTTTTTATATATTTATTTTACAATAAACTACGTATTAAATTGTTTGGTTTTTTTCTTTTGGTTTTTCACCGTGCGCGCACGGTGCGTGCACCCCCGCGATTTAAAAAAAAAAAAAAATTACAAAAAAATGTTCTGCCTTCAGGGTCCTTCAGGGACCCCCTGACAAAGGCTAGGGGGTCAGGAACTCTCTACCCTGCCCCCTTTTCACGTTCGCCACCTTCCTTTTTCACTCTCGCACTGAAAACAAAAAAAATGGCGGCCGACACTTCCTGATTTCGACCGATTCGAACGTTGACTAACATATAACCACCAATCAGAATTACGCTCGCGCAGGTTAGGGTGCTCGCACGGTGCGCGCACGGTGCGCGCTTATAGATATTTATATGCTTTTAAATGCTATTTTCTCAGGAACTACTGAACAGATTGACACCAGACCTGCAAAAGGCACTTCCCTGACCTGAGAACTACCTCTCTGCTAAATTTCAAGTAATTCTGTTCAGCCGTTCGGGCTGTACCTTCGACTAAAGCTCCTATGGAAAAATGCATGGGGAAAACGCGTTTTGGGACCCCCCTTTTTTCTCGGCCCCCGCTTAACGAATCACCCCGAGACTTTCAGGGTAGGAGCTGAACGGAGGGCCCCATTAGTTTTGAAAATTTCGCGAGGATTCGTCAACCGGCGCCAAAGTTATTCAAAATAGAATTTGCAGATTTCCTATGGAAACTCGGTCCTAACTATAACTATCTACTGGTGGCCAGTAGATAATATATATATATATATAGAGAGAGAGAGAGAGAGAGAGAGAGAGAGATGTGTGTATATACATATATATAGAGAGAGAGATAGAGAGAGGTAGATAGATGGATGGATAGATGGATGGATGGATGGATGGATGGATGGATGGATGGATGGATGGATGGATGGATGGATGGATGGATGGATGGATGGATAGATAGATATGTGCGGGTGGCTGCTTTTCAGTTGCGGTTTTAAACCTGAGCATCTGCTTCATTACAGTTGTAGCTCGCCTAGTAAAAGTGGAAAGCTGTGGTTGTACTTCAAGGCAGCACTATGCAATGAAATATATAAAGAAAGAAAGACATAATGAAAAGATCGTTAGGCCATATGAACTTGAAATAGGTCCATTTTACACCGAGGTCATGCACTGCTTATTGCTATCCATCACTCTCTCTTCCATCATTCATCCTTGTAAAACTCAGTAAAAGTAATCGGCGTATTGCAACTAAATGTTCAGTAAGGCCTCTTGGACCTGGCCAACTGGGAAAGAAAGGCTATGTGTCTAGTCTGGGATCTCTTGTTCTGATGACATCCCTCTTGATACGCCATTAGCGTGTTTTGATTCTGTTTGTGTCTGCACACATCAGAGTAATCAAGAGAGAACACAGAAAAGAGTAATTGCTTTTTGGTTGTAATTGTGAAATGGATGAGCTGTTCGCTGATTGATTGCCATTGAGTAATCAATGTGCCTTCCGTTTAACTTCTCGCTTGAGAATAATTGTTTTCTAAATTAGGTGGCTCAGGTATGGCTGCGGTGATTTGAGCACCGGGTTGATTTGCCAGTTCCTCCTTCCCACCCTCCATTGGCTAGTCTATAGCATATGTGAATGATGGCCTCTTGATGGGGGTATTCTCACTGTCAGTAGGTTCTTGTTTTTTGTGCAGAGGAGCAGGAGGCTGGTACCCCTTAGGCACTTGATGGTAGATGGCAGGTCCTAAGATTTTGACGTCTGCACTGCATGATTTGTATGTCACCATCACATAGATCATCACCGGAGGGGAGGGGACAGCAGGGGCTCTCGCTGCGTAACAGCGTGAACACGAGACACGTTGAAACCTCTTTTTTAAATTATTCATGAGGCTGAAAGGAAGGGAGTGGGAGTTGAAGCATGGTAACTCAATAAATCAGAGTGTGAGTTAGGTTTCATTAACTTGATGACATTTCAGAAAAGAAAGGATGATGCATTACGAAGGCCTTAGATGAACTGGCATTAAAAACACAATGCCCGCAGGCCATCCCCGTGGCCGCTGTAAGTGGCTCTTGTGTTTTATGACTCTTCCGTGAGGGCGGGGAGAGTGGATGTCTACATATTAAAGCACTTGGGTGATCATTAATTCCTGCCCTGATCTGAATCCTGTATTTGATGATTCTACCCATTCTGACTGATGATGTGACACTTCGAGCCTGTATGTGCTTCCATGAAGAATCCCACAAGCCTTCTCTTGTGTGATCTACTCACTGTGTAATACTAATACCATGGATGGAAATTCAAACTCATTCTTTTAATACATAATGCAATGTTTAAATCGGAAGAGAGGTCAGGATGCTGTTTTTCATAAATATTTAACATACTCTGCTTGCATCACGTGTGAGAGGGTTAAATTTGTGATATAATAGATCATATAATCTGTTAATTTGTTCGTGTATAATTCATAAGTGATATTACAAGTCATACATATTAAAATATAATGGCTCCCCAATGATTCCCATTGTTTCCATTGAAAATAGACCCTTTAAGCCTCCAATATCATTGTCACAGTATCTCCCATGTGCATTTAAATGAATCCATTGAAGAAGGAGGCTTTGCTTTTTGTGTCCAGCAAGGTTCTCCTTGAAATACATGCCAGCCTAAGCCTCCTGATCTCTTAAAGGTGCGCAGAATCTGAAACCAGGCATTTCCTGGTTATTACAGGGGTGAGTCAGTGGAAACCCACACAGTCTAGTAATGTGAGATGGAATTAGCTATGGACACATCAACATTCTGCCTGAGGAGTCTTATGTTAGAAGCTTGCAATGATTGATTAATGCAAACATCAGTTACAATAAGTGCAAGGCAGCTGGGGCAGGCAAAACACCATTCCAGTATCAAAATTATGTGAGCAATGTTGCGCAAATTATTTTGCATTACAAATTTAAGATTTAAATGCTAACTTTGAATGTGAGGATAGGCAATATCTGGGCACTAACTGTATTTCCATTGTCGCTTCATTAGCATTCCTACTTTATTTGCTATGTTTTTATGGCCCTACTTTATTTATGTCTGTGGCACTTCAGGCTGATCCACACCATGATGAGTTTCCACTAACCAAGACAATTTTCCAGGGGTGGCTCCTCCACTAGGGTGGAGGAGCGTCGCCCCACTGCCTTCTCGCAGTTCGAAAAAGCCAAAATATAAATTGGTAATAACTTTTTAGTTATTACCATTTTGTGTTTTCTTTGCGCATTGTGGGTGGGTGGGCGAGTCTGCTCTGCTTTTTGAGCAGGGCAGAGCAGGAGTGGTTTGCCCACTCCTGAGTACGCAAAGACTGTTTGGTCGGGCCATGCAAAACAGTAATGCGCACTCTTCCCTTCTCCATGCAGGACATGGCCACCCCATTAGCCCCTGGCTGGGTGCCGTTCTGACCAATCACAACGCTACTTGCAGCATTGTGATTGGCTTAGGGGAGAGAGCCTGGTGGCCTCCTTCCTGTTCCTGTCGGAAGCAGGAGAGCAGGAGCAGTGAAGACGCCGGACCTGGCGGAAAAGTTGTTTAACGCTTGACCCCCCTACACCCATCCCCCTTCCGCACCCGCCTCCCACCGGCGAGCCACGCCAGCTGATACTGCAATTCTCTATTCCCCTTTTACAAAAAATGATATTTGAATGAGGAGGAGCAGCATTTATTACCACTGGGTCTAATGTGTGGCTGGAATCGGATTATGGAAGGGAATCCCTTTCCACGGGAGTAATTTATGGGTGTTTTGTACTGTTTACTTCGAGTAACAGTACAACACGGATATGAGGCCTACCTCACAGCTCTACTGAGGAATGGTGTAATGGCAGGAGAGGCAATTTGTTCATGGTTATAATGGTAGTAAAGGTCAGCGCTATGGTAATGGAGAAAGCTGGACTCATACTTCACCTGCTTCACATTGCATCGAAGTCTGAGGGCAGAGCTCATTTGTATAGGTCCTCACCAATGCAAACAGGCTCCACCCACAGGGATGCTCCCACCTTTATACAAAATACAGTGCAAGCAAAAGAGCAAGTCAGCATCTCACCTTCACTGCTGCACGATGACTGTTGGGCAGTAACAGGGAGGGTTTCAATGGCTTTCATGGGGCTTTTCTATGGAATTTGTGATCCTTATTGCTATTTTTGAATTTAATAAGGAGGAGTTTCCAGTGGTAAAACACAAAATGTAGGAACTCTTAGAAGCTGATCCAGGAATATATATGTTTAAGGGACACATGAGACAACTAGGCAGTTTAGTGAGCTAAGCACTTGCTGCTGTCACCTAATGCGACCTGCAGGTTGAGAGGTCGAGTGTAAACAAGGACGACTCAGATTTTCAACATTATCAAGTAAGCATTCTGAGGAGCATTACAATGGATTGTTAAATACAGCAGAATTGTGGTACTAGAAGCAATATACAAATAATGATTAAAACTTTGATTTAACTGAGAGTGAGATTTGTACATGATTCATTCAAGCATTTTATAGCCATACTGCAGAATGAAATATGGAACATTCCACATCGCATGCAAATAGAATTATCCATGATAATTTTCGAATAAACTTTAACTTGCCTCAATCTTTATAACAAATGCTTAGTGAAAAATACAACACTTAGGTTTCGAGTTGTACGTTGGTGAATGAAGGACATATACTGCTTCCAAACAGTTCTCCCACCCTGCCATCAATTACAAGGTAGTGGACGCAGAGGCGGGAATGGAACCAGACTGATGGTCATATTTCCACCTCTGAGATCACTAGGAGTCTGAGAAATGCCATCCAAGTATTGATCTGTAGCAGTATTTACCCATCCAGTTCTACATGGCCAGATGGGGTCCGGGTGGTATTGGGTTGGCAGTGTAATCACCAGCTCAGAACTGGCTGTAGTTCCCACTACCCCCTTCCTAGGGTCTTGGGATTCAAATGGCCCATTGTGTATTCATTACCTCCTCGTTAGTCTTCCTCGCCACATGATTAACAAAGTGAGCTTCAGCTCCACACCAGAAACCTCCAAAGCAAAAAAGTCAGCCTCCCATGCCTCCCATCCCTTCCCAATATGGCCAACCCATTACACCCATGACCTCTATAAGAGGCGGGCCGGCCCAACCCATCAGGCTGTTTTTTAGTTCTGCGCACTCCTCTCCAGATGCGTCAGGTAAGTGGTGCCTGCGGTAGCAGGTACGTGGGTCTCAGGTTGGAGGTCCTGCTCTAGCAGACCCTAGGATCTTGGGCTCTTTTTACCCTCTTTCCCCCGGTGTTCTGGCCGGTTGGGCCCTGCTCCAGCAGGCCATGAGTTTACAGGGGGGGTGGCCGGGGTACGGGTTTAGATGGGGGCTGGCGCTCTGCCGTGCCTCCGCTCATTGGAACTCCCTGTACGGCCTGTCCTTGGGTGGTACTCCCTATGCTCTGTGCCCGGTTGATCGCCGCTCGCCTGCCTTCCGTGGCGCTGCGGCAGCTGTACTTGTTTGTTTTGTATCTACTCTTTGATTGCGCCGCACGCCTCCCCTCGAGCCATTGCGGCTGGCGAGGGTGGTGCTCACGCAGGAGGTTGGATTACTTCCATCTCTCGGCTTTCATATGCCTTGCGACTCCTTGGGGTTGGTAGCTTGCCCATCCCATCGGTGCAGGGGCAGTGACAGTGACGTTCCTGGGTCGGGTTGCTTATTCCCTGTGCGGAGTGGTCTCGGGCAGCCACGCTGCATTTCCCTTCCTGCCGGACGTGGGTGACCCTTTGGGTTTTTTGTTGTTGGCTGGTTGGGTTCCCTTGGTGGCCGAGTCTCTTCGGTGTCGCTTCCAGCACCTTCCTGGGTCCATTTGGCCTTGTGCCTGCCTGGGTTCTCTCCTTGGTGTCGCGATCCCTTCCAGGGGGTCCTTTGTGTGTCTGGGGTATGTGTCCCACCTGTTTCTCTTCCTGCGGGTGTGGTTGTGGTGACCGATGTTATTTTGGTTATTCGGTCGACGTGCTGGTTTACTTTGCACCCCTTACTGTTCTTGCGGCTCTTCCCGGTCTGTTTGATTGCGTCTGGTTCCGCTGCCCCGTTCCTCGGGTGGTTTTGGCTCTCCCGCGGGTGGTGCTCATCCTTGCGGTGTTGCTGTGTTTGTCACGCTGCGTCTCTCTTTCAGTTCCTCTCTCTGGGTTTTTGCTCCCCTTTCACTTTTGGCTGTCCGTTGGGCAGTCTTGGTGTGTTTGGACCAGCTTGCTGCTTTCTGTTCTGGGCCCTGTTTGCTGTTGCCTTTGGCTCTGTGCGGTCTGGTCCCGTGCCCTCTCTGCCGTCTTTCGGCTTTGCTTGGGGCGGATTTTCTGGCAGCACTTTGTGTCTCTGGGGTCCTGGTTTTCGGCCTTCCCGGTGTCTTTCTGTCTCGGGCTGGTTCTTCCTGTTCGTGGTTGCCTCTCTTGAGTGGTCCTTCCACTCTTCGGATCTGTTGGGTTTGCCCTCTTTCATGGGCGTCCCTTTCTGGTCTGTTGGTTTCCTGTGAGTTTCCATGAAGCCGCTTGGCTTTGGTATATGCTCACTTTGTTAATCATGTGGCGAGGAAGACTAACGAGGAGGTAATGCCCCGATTACTTACTGGTAATCTTCATTACTCCGAGTATAGTCTTCCTTGCCACATGAGTTCCCATCCCTTCCTCTCTGTCTGGCTATCGGCTTCATGTTTGTGCTTGGTAGTTTCAGGCTAATGGGTTGGGCCGGCCCGCCTCTTATAGAGGTCATGGGTGTCATGGGTTGGCCATATTGGGAAGGGATGGGAGGCATGGGAGGCTGACTTTTTTGCTTTGGAGGGTTCCGGTGTGGAGCTGGAGCTCACTTTGTTAATCATGTGGCGAGGAAGACTATACTCGGAGTAATGAAGATTACCGGTAAGTAATCGGGGCATTTCCTCTGCTCTAGGCAGGGAGAGCGGACATTCATTACCCCCACACCTCAAGGCACAATAGTAATCCTTAGAGTCATTTCACTTCTAAGTGGTAGATGATTGGTTATCTAAGAACTAAGCTTAACGATTTATGTTCAAGGAAGGTGAGAATAAGCAAGCTGTTCCATATGCCAACCACAAGGAGAAAGAGAGGATGTATGGGAAAGTGGAACAGTAAGAGGAAATTAAGTGGGGAGGAGTAGATTTTACATTCACTAGAAGTTTGAGAAACGTACATATGCCTCTCTGATGGGCAGAATAAAAAAGCAGCCTAAGTGACATGCAGAGTAAAGAAACTGTCAAAATTAAGAATTTTCATGACAGTACTGTTATAGTAGAGGAGAATGGATAAAGGAAATAATTGCACTCAAATGTCTTAAAACCAAGCTTGATGATTTTTAATCAACTTGATAGATATGTTTTCCACAATTTTAAGGCATGGATTGTGCTGGACTTCCTCACCCTGCTCTAGTTTTTTCAGTGCAGATATTGGAAAGAATTTTGAGTTAGACCAGAGTTAGGTGTTAAAAATGGTTAGAGAAACAATGGACAAGGAAAGAGTTTCTCATTGGTTTGCATTCACGTTATGAGAGTTAACCGCCTCACAAATGGTAATGCTTAAAGGGCACAACACACTAAACAGGCATAGGGTCTGCAAAAGGGAGTCCGTTACAGGGAGACCCTATTCATCTGTAAGCCTCTGAGAGAAAGAAAGGAAGTAAAATAAGAAAATCTCTGTTTTAAGGACGAAAAACCCCCAACTACCCAAAGTTGGCATACTTTATCATCGGGTTCCTCCTCATACCACTAGCATATGGGTTAGTGCTGTGGGCTACTACTCTCACATAATTAGAGAGGCGCTCTTGGACGGTACTTATAGGGATATCCTAATGTGAGCTACGTGGGAAGGTGATGCTAAGCAGGTTATAGTGGAAAAAAGTGTGAAATGTGATTTACAAATGCCTTTCAGTGGACAATATTGAAACTTTAATTACTGTCCCCGTTGGGCATGAGAGAGTGCTGCATTGCTCTTTCATTTGTAGGGGTGCATTATGATCATAGTTAGTCCGCATCCACATATAAGCTGTTGTTGTATTAACATTAGGACATTAGAATGTAAATTGTAATAACGTGTAAGTAAGTGCTTGATATTTTCGTCATGTAATCAAATTATTAACGCTGTAAACGTACGTATTTGGATGGATCATGTAGATGTGAAGTGTACTCATGACTAATGAACTTTTTATAGAAAGGCTCATATAATGTGTGTATATTAATGACTCATATATGCTTGCATTTTAAACGCGTGAACTGTTCTTATGTAGGCCAAATTTGGTAGGCATAACTTTCATTTCTCTCTGTTCGCTCTTAAATCGAAAATGTTAATTAGAGTTTATGTGTCTGTGCACTATTTTTTAATTTTCATATCTCTGTTGTAGGTGCAAGGATTCATCCTTGCTAGTTAGAATAATGTCTTTGGTCCAGGATTTAGACAGACCTTGGGAGGAAAGGATGCCATAGAACAAGCGTAGCTGATAATAAATGAGGATGTCTCCTGTGTCTGGAAAGGCCTGGGAACCAAGGTCATCAAGCTAGGGTCTGAATGTATCGTTAATTCATGGAAAGTTACCTACAGGGCAGTGTTCAACTGGACAAGGCGGTCAAGTGATGTTATTGGGGTCGTGATTTTCGACTTTTGTTTTGGGGTTAGGGACAGACCCCGGGGTACTTCTGCTTTACCTGTAGAGGGGAGTGCATCTTAGAATGAGCTCTGTAGCTTTACGGTACTCGACCCATTCAAGTTGAGTGAGCTTCTTAGGAAGTCTTCATGTGCTGACACCTTTCTGAGAGCTTGCCTGGGGACTGCTAAGTAGGGATGTCACAATACGAGTAATGTAGGAACAGATAATGCTTTTGCTTATTATCCACAAATGAAGGCTGTGGATGTGGTTTCTATAATTATTTTTGTTCTGATTTTGGAATTGGTTGTTCTGTGCATGTTACACTGCTTGTATCTTATTCGTAGGTTTATTCCTAGGTTTGGTTTTGTATTAGTGCCCATGTATCTTTCATATATTTGGATTAGGAGTCCGTGTTCATTTGGGGTCATTGGCAATGGTAAAGTATAATTGGCCAATGATTTTTCTCCCCTCCACACTTACAACGTAGGCAACAAGACCATTGGCCAGAGGTTCCTGAGTAAATCTAGAACATGGAACCCAGCTCCATCATGCACAATTGATAGGACAGAGCCAGGGAATATGACCTCACCCTTTATATGATAATGGGGTCAACATGTTTCTGCCGTTCCAAATGACCCTACAACAGGGTGTATGGCATTTGTCAGGACCTATATTCAAAAGCCTTATCACTCTACATGAATAGTGATATGACTGAAATGACAAATGCAAACACTCGTCCACACAGATTGTGGCTTGACCAGTGTTGCCAATCTCCGCAACATTCAGGTATGTCAGTCTCGACTTGCCGAAACACTTAGTCAGACAAGGGCAGGGCTCACTGCAGGTCTGCTGCCTTCTCAGCCAGTCTGTCAATGAGGAGAAATACTTACAGTTTGACAAGGGCCTGGAACTGATGGACAGAATCATAATAATTTGTAGCAGAAGCTAATTTACTTTTTGTTTAATTACTGTGTTTTTCTTTAGCACTACTTCAACAAATGTTATTAGAGCACTTTACAATGAAACAACAGTTACTTATTACTGGAGCATAATACTTTACGTCACATAGAAATCATTGGGACATTCAACTTTAAAAAACAGAGGGGAGGGGACAGTGTGGGCGAATATTAGTGATGAGGAAGAAGGCATTATTATATGACTTTGCATAGAGAAGGGGGATTAGAGCATAGGTTCGAACTGAGTTAGACGTGAAATGTTTTCTGAATAGAAAGATCTTGAGTTGCTTACTGAAGGCAACGATATCCGATGTCATTCTTATTTTGTTGAGTATGGAGTTCCAAAATCAGGGAGCAGCACCAGAGAAAGATTGTTTAAGAACCGAAGATGATTTGAATAATGCAGGTTCTACCAAGTGGGAGGAGCTGCTGTAAGATTGCTTGATTTCATTTCAGTAGATCAGAGAGGTAACTGGGCTGGTCTATCTGAAGTGCTTTGAAGGTGATGCAGCCAATTTTGACTTTGAATCAGGCTCCAAGCTGAAGCCAATGAAGGTCTTTTAGTATGGACGAGATGTAGTCAAACATCTTTTGCTGAGATTAGGCATGCTGTGGAATGGAAGGTCATTCTCAGTGGGCAGACAGTGATAGCTGGAGGGCCAGATAGTAAAGCATTTTCCCTGTCAATTCTGGAGCTCACTAAGGCTTGGGCCTCCACAGAGCGCTTTACATTGCCCCAGTTTCGTTACACAAGGACACAGTCATTTTTTTTTTATTTCTGTTTTTTGGTAGGCATGGGGAGATTAAGTGATTTGCCCAGAATCACAGGATGTTGAGCGTCATTGCCGAGACTCAAACCCAGTTCCCCAGCTTTGAGGTCGACCGCTCAAGCCGTAAGACTACATCCTCGCCCCTAATTGTTTGCACACGTCACCTCAGGCCCCGTCCCCTCCCTTCCCCACTGTGTAAACACGACCTGTGGCCGTTTTAAGTTGGGAGATTAAGTCCCATTGAATCCTGAGGGTCCCTAGGGAGCCCTATGGCGTGTTTTAAGTTGGGGAAATAATTCCCCTTCAATCCTGAGGGCCCCTGGGGGCTAACTAGCCCACCAGGTGCTTCCAGTAAGCGCCACTGAGCTGCGTTGCAGAGAGGTGGTCCAGGCCGTGCCACTTTTTACACCTCTCTGCAACGCAGCTCTGTGGTGCTTACTGGAGGTACCTAGTGGTCTAGTTGGACCTTAGGGACCCTCAGGATTCAAGGGGACTTAATCTCCCAACTTAAAACGGCCACTGGTCATGTTTACACAGTGGGGAAGGGAGGGGACGGGGCCTGAGGTGACATGTGCAAACACGCCCTGTGGCGCGTTTTAAGAGGTAGTTTTAATCCTCTGCCCTATTATATACTAGGGGCTTACAGAGGAGGTCATGCTAAGCACACGGGGACCCCAACGCATAGTGTTCCCTAGTGTATGTAGGTGTTTTCACTCTGTATTCTGAGTGTCTTTTAACATAGCACTGGCTCTAGGACTGGTTAGTCAGACTCAGTTACCACCAATATCCGTCTGAAAAAGTTGAGGGTACAGGATGATTTTGCAACAAGGCTTCTTTCTGCTCTTCTGTTTGTTCTTTCGGCACGTTATCCTTCTTCCTGCACTTTTCTTCGTCTTTGAGGACTTCTGTTGCTTCTTTCTGCATTTCTTTTTTTTCTTTCTGTGCGTTTTTTCTTTTTTCTTTACATGTCCTATCTCTGTAGGCATAGTTAGAAATTAGCATTTAAAAAAACATTTGAAATTCACTGAAAAAAACATAGGTTTCAGGCACGTGATAGTTAGGAATTAGCATTTAAAAAACCTTAGAAATTCACTGAAAAAACCATAGGTTTCAGGGGCATTATAGTTAGCTGGACTTTTCACTCATACAAAACCATTGAAATGCCCCCATTATCGTTAGTTCAGCTAAATATAACTTGCGCGCCCCCAATGCACTGCTGATGACGTCACATATTACATCACTCATGACATGGTCAGTGACATCACTCATGGCATCACCGATGACATATCAGTGATACAGACCTTAAGATCAGGAATATCAGTAAGTAGCTGTTGATTCTTTCGAAAGGCCTTAAAGATCCTGTCACTGTATGTGGTGTACTGTGTGATAAATCTGGCTGTATCCCTGTTCTTAGAATTATCACGGGGTATCACCTTGTCCTGAAGTGTATGTTCAAGATCAGTGGATAATATTTTGTTTTCTGCTCTATCCAGAACCTTGTTGCTGTATCCTCTTTTTTGAAATCTCTTTCTAGTCTCTCTAACTTTGGACATGAAGGTCTCTTCTTCGCTGGAGTTTCTCCTAATGCGTGTCCGCTCACCATAAGGAATGTTATTGATAACTGAGCTGGAATGGGCACTAGAGGCATGCAGAAGGGCATTACATGCTGTCTCCTTTCTATACAGTGTACTTTGTATTACCCCAAGGTCAATGTAGAAGTGAATGCCTATAAAGTTGATGCTGTTATTGTGAAAAGCCATAGTTAATTGTGAAAAGCCATGGTTAGTTTAACAATAAATGCATTGTCGTTAAGGTAGGCAAAGTAGTGCTGTAGCTGTTCGACAGAACCAGACCAAAGGCATATAATATTATCTATGTACCTCCCCCAGAACACAATGAATTCTGTCCAGGGGAGGCACATTGGGCCCAGGCATGCTCCTTCTCGTACCACCCCATAAAGAGGCAGGCGTACAAAGGAGCAAACCTGGAACCCATCGCGGTCCCTTTGATCTGTTGGAACCAGCGATTGTCATGTAGGAAGAAGTTGTTCATCAGTATGATCCACCATTTCAGTAATCAGTTCATTGTATTCATATAGTTCTGCCCCCTCCCTGTCCAGGAAAGAGCACATTGCCATAATACCAAAACGTTTGTCGATACATGTATAGAGACTCTCGAAATCAAAAGTCACAAACAACAGTTCCTCAGACCATCGAAAGACTCTAAATTACACAAGAATGTCTTTACTGTCCCTAATGTATGACGGTAGGTCCAGTACGTGTTTGTGTAGTCTGATGTCAACAAACTCAGAAAGTTTTTCGGTGGGTGAGCCCACCCCCGAAATAATAGGTCTTCCCGGGCGGAACTGTCCCCCCTTATGTATTTTGGGTAAAATATATATACAGGGGTGGGAAGGACAGTCCACCTTCAGGTACCTGAATTCTTCCTCTGTGATCAGACAAATATCTTTCCACTCTCTAACTCTGGCATTAATCATGGAGGTCAGTCCAGGGATGGGGTTAGTTACAACCTCCCTGTAGCAAGTGTTGTCATTAAGCTGTCAATTAATCTCATCGAGGTAATCATAGCGATTCATAACGACTATGTTGCCTCCTTTATTGGCTTCACGTTTCACAATGGTATTCTCACTACTTAACCGTTGAAGGCCTGTCTCTCAGTGTGGGATATATTTTGACGTATCTGTGATTTATATTTGTCATTGTCAAGTGTTTTATTAGAAAGATTGACAATTTTCAAATCACAGTCATCATCAACATTTACATGTGAATTACCTCCATTCTGCACTAGGTTGCTTTCCCCTTCTTGGACCTGGTCGTGGTGTCTGTCTTGCCTGTTGCTCCTTTGGGATCTCCTTTTTGACCTCCTCCCTCCCCTCCTGGTCTTAACTGTTCTCTCTTCTGTTGGAGTCTGTTGGAAATGCGTAACTTTGCAAACTCTTTTTGGAAGGATGAGGCCCCTTCCCCTAAGGGGATCTCCTGTGCCATGGAAAAGGACGCAATGCTGCTCTGTGATGGAAACCGATATATTGCTCACCAAGCGGGTGTCGTCACTCTCATCCCTATCATCCCTTATCCCTTTCTCATCCTCTATTACCTGTATATTGTCAAATTTTTTATGGAAGGTATAAATTCTTCCATCACGGTAATCACGGTTGTCTCTTTTGATCTTCCTTAGTTTCTTATCTTTCAAATATACTTGATGGCTATCTATAACCTGTTTAAGGATTGCATAGTTTTTCTCTATAAGATCTTTTTCTTCCATGTCACTAATTTGCTTTTCAATTGCCTCAATTTCCACTTGAAGCATCTCCCCTTTCTCCATCGCCTGTTTAACCAAAATCCTCATCATAGTATGTGATGCTCCCTCCAAGTTACTTTTCCATTCTTTGAGTAAAGTATCCCTCAGGTGCTCGAAGGTGGGGAAGATGAGAATGCGTAAACCCCTGGGAACCTTTCCATTCTCCATATATTGTTTAAGAGTTACCTCATCTCACCACCGACTGAGCTCTTGTTTTTTTAAACGTTCTAATCTCATAAACAACGTTTTTAGACTGGTCTTGTGTGATATTTCTTTATCATTTGAGGTACCTGTGCCAAAGAGATTATGAGCCATCTGTTCGCGACCATCATTACATTTAGGCATATTTAAATACACAAATTGTTACTCTGGGATAAGTGCAAAGAAAGTCAACATAAAACAAAAAACACATCACATGGAAAGTTATAGGAACACCATCATGCATGAACAATAGGCAGTTTAGTTTAATTGACAAACTAATGAATAGCAAACAATGGCACATTTGAAATTACATATGCAACTTCTGTTAGCCAGATGAAGTGGCATTGTAAAGATCCAGTCTAGCTCTGCTCCTTCCTTCAGAAGCATGAGGGACAAGAAAAAGAACACAATTCATGTTGCAAAAGAATGAGGTTGTAAAACTACTTGAATGAAGCATATTTATAACAA
The DNA here is from genome assembly GCF_964204655.1 of Triturus cristatus. Taxonomy (NCBI): domain Eukaryota; kingdom Metazoa; phylum Chordata; class Amphibia; order Caudata; family Salamandridae; genus Triturus; species Triturus cristatus. The sequence goes on from NC_140583.1 coordinate 350,694,909, forward strand.
ACCACTGAAGTACATATTTTTACTCGAGCTACACAGACTGAGAAATTAATACCCACATTTAAATGGTGCGAGTACATCACATATACATGGATTTAAAGCCTACTTATGTCAACTACAAAAGCTTAATTGTGTTAAATACAATACATTTACTTATTTGTAACTCTTCAATGTTAATTAAACACATTAAAATTGTTAATTTTAAATTCTCTCCCACACTAGCCAAACAGCCAGAAAGAAAGCACTGCAAAAATACTCACGACTAGGCAATGACCAGGCAATAAAGAACAACATGTTAGTGAGAAGACTGTATATGGTTTGGGTGTGACTTTATGTTTTTGCATTAAGTGCATGTGCATGCGTGTGCGCACGAATTTGTGGACATGTGATATGTTTGGATTGGTTTATAAGTCTGTGTGGGGATGTGTGAGTGTGTCGGGGTTTTTGTGTGTGTATAAGTATATATGAGACAGGAAATGATAGCCTAGTAATTGCGCAAGTAGCTGCACTGAGAGACTTCTATATTGTGCCCAGTGCAGTGGAAATACCAATTTACCTGACATAGTGTTAGGACCTAGTGCAGAAGGCATCCACTTTGGAGGAAACCTCCATCCAAATTCCAATTAAGTAAAATGTGTTTTGTGAATATGGCTAAAGAGGACCTACTGCATTGAATTTTACAGAAAAGGTCACACGGCCCCTCTGTAATATCGACCTATGGAATAAGCAAACAGAGAAGTGAAAATAGCGATGTATCAGGTTCGGCTTTAGCCAATGACCACCTCTGCCACGGATTCTCTATCTACCCCTCTTTAACAGTACCCTCAAGTCTCTGTAATTACTCTCTTCCAGATGGATTTAATTAGTTTTACAGCACCACTTATATCAGTGTAGGTTGTCAGAGCACTTTACATCACATACACATTACACAGAGACAATCCATCATATGTGTGTAAATCAGTGAATAAAAAGTGTTACATAAGACAGATGACTACAATGTGTAGGAGTCACGTCATTCATACTGGTAGGCAGTATAGTTTAAGAGTGCTGGTCTCGATAAGCGAAAACCCATAATTTAAAAAGTAACACAATGGTTGGGAGTTGTCTTTAACTCAGCTGATGAAGGAAGGCTCCTGCTTTAGGGTGCGATCACTGAAGAGGGCATTGAGCAGGCCATCTCTGACTTACCCTATTATAAAGCCCCGGGCTACTACGGCTTACCAGCAGAGTTTTACAAATGGACCAAATCCGAGGTGGTAGATCTTCTCCGTGAGGTCTTCGCTGAGGCTGATCGCTCAGGCTCTTTGGGTCTAGTTTCCAACAGGGTGCTGATTTTGTTCCTTACCAAACCAGGAAAAGACCCTCTTCTTCGTGGCAGTTATCGCCCCATAACCCTGTTCAATGGAGACGTCAAGATACTGGCCGGTATTCTAGCTGCCCGCTTCAAGTGGGTCAACCCTCTCTGATTCACCATTCACACGTAGGGTTTGTCCCAGGTAGCTCATCTCGTAATCATCGTCGCAAGTTAGCTCCTGCGGTCTGGCTAGCAATGGATTTTCTGTATGAGGCCTTTGCGCTGTCATTGGATGCCAAGAAGACCTTTGACAGGATAGAATGGGACTACCTGTATGCCGCACTCTGGAAATTTGGGCTTGGTGAAGACTTTATCTCCAGAGTGAGATGGATCTACAATTCCCCCCGGCACAGGTCAATTGTGGGGGCTTTCTTTCTGATCCCTCCTGCAGGGGTACCCATCAGGGTTTCCCACTCTCCCCCCTGCTATTTCTCCTTGCAATGGAGACTTTAGCAGCGTCCCTACGCTAAACAGACCAGATCATAGATATCCCCACGTTCTGAGATTCCTCAACACTGTATTATATGCAGATGACATTTTATTCACCCTATCAGCCTTACCTTTCTCCATTCCCCTGGTGCTAGAGATCATTGACACTTTTGCAGACATATCAAGCTACAAGGTGAACTAGGAAAACAGCGAGGCTGTCAATGTAGTGCATAAAGTGTGTTCTGGGAGAAACCCTACGGAGGCTCCAACATAAGGTTTTCTGTTTTATTGCTACTCAGGAAAAGGGTTGCATGTTCGACCGGCCTTTCTTGACAAATTTCACAGCTCAACATGTCTTCATTTAACATATTGAATAAGGACATTATGTAATTATTCATCTGCCCAGATTAATTATATAATTACATATGCAATGTCGGGATAAAAATAGAGTTGTCTTTAGGCTGATTGAAGATTAAATTCTATGCACCTCTCTACAGAGCCAGTGGATTTAATAGACAAACAATTTGATGCCGTCCTCTATGGAACATGCATTTAAGGATGCTTGGAAATGGTACAAATCTGAAATGTGCGTTAAGATATGAAACGTCAGCGCTTTTGAATACAGTATCCCTCAAAAGCAGTGGATGTTAATCAAAGAAGCAGCTGCAAAAACTAGAAAAAATACATTTTTGATGCATAAAATATCTGTTATAAGGAAACGGTAAATGTTGGTAACGTGTGCATGCAGCTGTGTTACATATTGAGAGATCTAGAACGTATGTCACTCAGACTAACAACGTCAAGACCTGCTACCAATAACTCCAATCTTATTTTCACAAAATAGTTTAAATTCACCAGAACAAAGTTCAAGAAAGTAGGAGTGATTTGCAGATACTCCACCCACTCACATCAATATAAATGATACTCATGCAAATGGGGTACAAATATATTTAAATTTCGGGAACCACCACAGCAGGGACTCAGCAGTATCATCAAACTATCACACGTTTTAGCTGCATTGGGGGGAGGGGCTTCTCCTTCATCTCATTGAAGGTCACGTTTGTAAGACATTAATCATCTGTTCTTTTCCATGTAGTAATTATCCAAAGTCTTTAAGTAAAGTAAGCCTGGGTGACTACCTTGATTGAAAAGGCCCGCCTCAACCCCAAGAGTTTATTTTTAGAGCTCCCTGAAACACGGACATGGGTATAGGCTTTAAACATGCATCACTTACCAGGACTAGCTCCCTACTCAGTTACAAGTAATGGTTAAAGACAGTCACTCGTCTACCTGGTCTGTTCACATGCAGTGGTGGTTTAAGAAACAAGTGCTCAATTAAGTATGAAAAAGTTAAGCAATCAATCATACTGAAACCAGGCCTTCAGAAACGACAGGGGGCATAACATAAATGTGCACTTGTGCCCTGCCTTGAACACTGAATAAAATGATTAAACGAAAGCTTTGTTATTTGTATCAGAGTTGGAAATGTACCTAATGACAATATGCGTTGGGAGACCAATATGTGATGGAAAAAAGCCAGTTTACAGTAGCAGCCGGGGCGAGTTGACAGAGTGGCAGGGTGGAGGGGAGGTGGGGAACGGGGAATGGGGGGGAGACAGCTAAATAATTTTGTTTAAACAAAAACGTACTTGCTCGCCGCATCGCACTCACCACTTCTGTAGACACTGGGTGCCAGAGTACACTATGGCCAATCCCGACGTTCCTTCCGTGCTGCTGACAGCAGCTTCAGGATTGCCTGGGCGCCAATGACTTTCACTCCCACACAAACTGGGAGCCTGCGCCTGCGCACTCCAACCCAGAATTGCAGCTGGGGTTGGCGAGAGCTTCACTGCGCATGTGGGTTTGGCTGGCCTGAAAGCGCAGTGAAGGCAGTGCTCAACACTCCCCCTCCAGCCGGTCACCACTCTGGCCCTGGCCCCAAGCCTCCGCTCCAGGAGAAAACTAAATGATAATAAGCAAGAGTTTATTATTGTTTTATTTTTCATTTTGTCAGCTGCTGGCAGGTGGGGCGACACTCCTCCACCATAGCGGAGGAGCCGCAGCTGTAAGTTAAGCAACTCCTGATTTGGACTCTATGGAATCTGCAACGTACAGGCTTGAATCATGAAGATTCTAGCTCTTTGATTTTACCTTCAAGGATTGATAAAAACAAGTACCATAGAGGAGCTCCACAGAGTTGGTAATCATCTCCCTTAATATGTACAGCACACTGATGTGGAAAATCATTGGATTTGAGGGTTATATAAAACACCCAGGAGTTTGCTCTGTATTAGTGCAAAGCTTGAAACCCAGATCCTGTTTAATTAGGAGGGGATGTAAGCAGTACCGGCAGAATTCTTGAGGTTCAAAGGAGGGGGCACCCATAGGTTGCATGTGGGGGCACCCATAGGTTGCATGTCGAAATATTAACTATTGAAACACCGGGCTACCAAAATATGATGGCAAAAATATCAGGACTAAACTATTGAGAAGGTAAGTACATATAGATAAGTATAGATTTACTATTCTTAACTCTATGTAGCTTGAAGAGATATATGTATATGTGTTCTGATTTATATAGCACAAACTCAACTCAAGGGTACTGGAGTGCTTTACATGAGCTCCAGTTACATTGCACAAGGCACAAGGCCACATTTATTTTTTGTAGGCACAGGGAGATTAAGTGATTTGCCCAGAATCACAGGACGTTGAGGCGACACCAAAACTCGCGTCTGGTTCCTCAGTTCCAAAGTAGCAGCTTTGGCCGTTACGCCACATCCTCTCCCAATATTACCAAGTAAAAGGAAGATATACTTATCTATGTATACCTTCCTTGCCAATATTTTGGTCCTCAATATTTTGGTCACACTACTATTGTAGCACAATATACTAGAGTTGATATTGGGGTGAAATACCCACTAGTTTTGGTAACTACAGCAATCTGTTTAACTGAACTGTATCGTGTTCTCCTTGGCCATACATGGGCGCTGTCGGGGGTGGTTTAACGGTGATCGGTGGAAGATTAGGTATGCCCCATTGCATGTTGTGAAACTTCCTCAGCCTCAGCCCAGTTCCCGATGCGCAACTCCTTAGGCCTATAGAAACACTGTGTGAGGCCAGTGTGTGTCCATTGGAAGAGTCAGCCGTGAATATAGCAGCCCCTGAGTCGCATACGTGTTGCAGTGTGCGCTATCAGACACAATCCATATCCCTTTCACTCACTCTTGCAGCCCATCTGGTACACCTTTGATGTAACGAGCATGTAACCGAACAAGGATGCACACAGCGATTAACTTTGTAGCGTCACAATTAATCAGCCATTGTAAAGTACCTGTTGAGCGCTTGCCTAATTGCACCAAAGAGAAATCATGTTCCAGACTGTGTTCTTGAAACTGTTAGGTTAAGCTCACCATGTCTCCTCATCCATTAAAATATATTTCTGAAAACATTTACCATTTAGAAAGTCCTCACCTATTGATTTTTACTTCTGCTACTACATAAAGTAAATTGCACTTGGCCTATTGGGCATTTCTTAATCAATATTTGTTGTTTCCTTCTGATGCATAATTCCCTACCTCAGAGGTAGCAAGTCCTTGTTGAAGCCTTTGGTCATTATGATTTTCTGAGCAATGTATAGGTGACAAAGTTTCACAGAACATGCTGGCACCTCTATTATAAAGCTGTTGTCTCCAAATAGTGCTTCTTCACTTTTTACGGATCCAGACTTTTGTAATGGATTCATTTGTTGTGGGTTTGAGTTTGCTCACATTTTCTAATACACACAGCTTTGACCTTGAGCAGCATAGGCAGGAGATAACGGCAGCAGGCTCCTTGTAGTACAGTGTGGATGTGTAACTGTATACACCGTGTTGTGTTCTGCTTTTTGGGTATTCATTCTGTTGGTTCATTTTCTGTACATTTTAGGGTTGAATTTGTTCCTTGAGGGAAACTAAATCCCAGCTTCTTTGCTCTCTCTCTCTCTCTTCTCGCTACACTGGTGTCTCTCATAAGTCCAGACTATAAAAGTATTTTTTCCTTACCTTAACACTTCTAAAATTGAAATTTCCTTTTCCCTGCCTGCTCTCCTCAAGCCTACCTCACCTCGTTGTCTGTTTCATTCCCCCAACATTTCTTGTGCTCTCAAATTCCACCCGTAATCTGAGCATATTTGAAAATGTCATCTTTTAACTTTCGTAACATTTGTTCTTTTTGATCTGCTGTGGAACAGAAGTCTTTATTCTTTCACTTGTCTTTTTTGTGCTGGGGTATTGTTCTCCGATTTCCCTTGTTTCCCTGCTGGCTTCTCTTTTCATCTTCGTTTCTAACTATCCCCACCCCACAGCACCTCATTCTGTGTTGCTGGCTGCTCACCACTGGCTAGCCTTCCAGTCCTATATTATTTTGGGGGTTCTTTGCATCACTTATAAATGTATTCATGAACTTAACCTCTGCTTCCGGTCTGTCTTTACAGATAGGGTGTCTACTCCTGTTTGTAATCAGCACTGTGCCTCCCATTTCATCTTGTCTCTCCCCGTTCAACATGTAAACTATTATTTTTATTTTTTGGCCTCTAAACATGAACATCCCCTTCTTCTCTGTCCCATTTGCTCTCATGCTGCATTGGTTAATTCTCCTTGTTAAAGAATATCTCCGACCCATTCGCCTATGTTCCTCAGTCAGGATGGTTAAATTGAGTTTATTATGCTGTACTTTTGATTTTTATCTTATCAATGCTTTGGAAGCAACTATAATAAAACATAGGTGAATAATTGTCTCCAATGGTTGTTGATACAGGAGGGCTTTAATCAGCTAAAGCTTTGAGATTTCTTGAAGGACGTTTGATCGCCCAGATGGAGTGATTAGTCTGCCTAAACAATGTTTCAATATGATGTAGATGCCTTAATCAAAACATTTTGTTCAGCTAATTGTGGGCTGATTTTCTTCTCCCCCTCTTGCTGTTCTCTATATTCCACCCCTAGGTTAACCATGTCTGAGAAGATACTGCAGACTGACAGCAATGAAAGGCACAGAGAGAGAAGGTATCCGGTCGACATTGACACCTGCCATGGTGACCAGGATGATTTGAGTGTTCAAATGGCAAATGCAGCATTTGCTTCAACTGTCCTTGTGGGTTGGGTTTTTACCAGTTAGACACTTGCAGCTTTTAATCTAGAACATTCTCGGGACCTAAAAAAATGCTTTGGACCCTAAACATTCTGGTAACCTGAGTCCTGAGTTTTCGAAAATACTTTTAAAGCTATAAATGATGATAGTCTGAGAACCACACGTGTGGACGCACCCGGGGTTATGGACGTCATTTAACAGTAACCAGTGTATCAGATAGCACCATGACTTACTCTCTGGTACCCCTGGCACTGCCCTACGTAGCTCTGTCAGTGGTTCTAAAAACAGCAGCTGGAACAGAAAGTAAAAAGCGTTCAAAAAGTGCTCAACACTCTGCATATTCCACTTACTTTCTTAGACCTTCAGCAGGAAATAGGAGGTTGTCGAGTGGTTACAGGTGGGGCAAATGGGTGAATCCTGTGATGATTTCGGGCAAAATCCTTTAAGTGGCTAAAATCATTAATTACCACATCTGCAACAAAGAGAGGACAAGCAGGTGTATTACATGTGCAAAGAATAAGACAGCTGGGAGAGTGAGCTCACCCTAAGAGAAGCACAAGTCAGTCTCAAATTACGCATGCTGAGAGTCCATTCTTATAATACTATTTTTGGCAAACAGCCATAACTTTAATGCAATATTAACAATAGAAACATCTTTCTGCTTTTCCGTTCTGTCACACCCAGTCTGCACACATTTCCTCAAAGCACAGCTTTCCTGTTTTAGTGACTCTAGCAGTCACGCTACCTATACAGATCTAAGTTTGGAACATCCCCTGCTGCTCTGAATTTCCTGCAACATATTCAAGTCACGAAAGTTCTCAGAAACACACATTAGGAGGAAAAAACACTTAAAAGTCAGACGGAATTTAAGCCTTTTTTTCAAAGCAGGCTGTAGATTATTACCAGCTAAATGTGCAACTTATACATGCATTTTAACCATACATTTAAACAGCCTCATACTAAATTTCCTTCTTTACACAATAATTATGCTTCACAGTTTCTGGGTGAAAGACAGGTAAAACAGAATAATGAACAGAATGATTAGGGCCTATAGCTAAATTTGGGTTTTGATTTCTTTCATTCCCCCTCACTAGTCGATTATTCGACTACTTCTTCACTACCTCTGTTCATTTCTCCCAGTTCTGTATTTTGCATCTCTTTATTTCTAACTATAGGAAACATACCTCCCACTTTAGTTGTAACCCTCTTGAACCATACTAAAATAATCTGAAATTCTAGGCATATCAATAGCAACAGAACTATTATAGGCAACAAGCCCTTACACAAACCCGACATCCAGGACGGCACCCAGTCCAACCAGCCAGTGAACCACTCATCTGGAGCACCCCCCTCTTTCTTCATCTGCATGTGCAAGTTATGCAAAGTCAATATGGCCTGAGTCAGGTTTCGTTCATCTTCATCATTTGCTGGTATAAAAGTGCAGCATCCGGAATGATTCCTTTGATTGCTGTCATCAAGTCCAATATATAATGATACTCCATTACCATGAGTTTGATTGAACTCAGTTCCTCTTTAATGGCATTAAAGCCATTTTCGGTCAATTTTATAGGCTTCATTGACTCCCACAGGTACTTTGGACCCAGCGAGCAGTTGCTTTTGCTTGAAACATGGAAAAAAGACTCCCCAAAAATGTCTGGTCATCACTGAGCAGCCTGTACTCTTTGGGCATATTTTGCCACACTGAAGTTCCAAAGGACTCAGCCATCCTTTTTCTTCTGTGATGATGCAGAAAAGTTGATGCTTTACTCATAGAATGTAAATGCAAATCTTTTATTTCTTTTGCTGGTATTAACATAGATGAGGTATGCAGAGTCACCAAAGAACAGATTCCACTCCAGTCGGGGGGCACTTGAGTATATATTTGAGCTCCACACTACCAGAAACAAATCCATAAGGCTGGAGGTACAGCCCTGCATATTGGCATTGTTTATAGTTGAGCTACAATTGAGATTCCGTCCCACTTTAACAATCCCATTTCCCTGAAAGCAAAGAGAAAATCACATTAGCTTCACAGCCAGTTTAGGATGACATTTAGTTCCATCCCTTGTTCATCTCTGTATGTTTTCATCCCATACTTGCTGACATGATGATTTTATATGACCAAATCTCAAAGGGCTATTTGTTTCTATGCCATTCCATAAAGATATGGCCCTAAATGTGAACCTAGCTCAAGTAAACCATTTATTATTGGCAAATACTGATGCTTCAATACTTAATACTGGCCTGGCTGCACAATCTGGGGGCAGTGGTTTAGCAGAATAATTACTACAGCTGGATGATGGATTAGATCTCCCTAGAATACCTCGTTCCAATACGGCTTTCTCACAATTTACATAACTATATTTCTGCCCTGCTCCCTTCATTCTGGATATCTCTTTTATTATCTCTGTTTTATCTGTCAGAATTCGTAACATTTCAGGGGTTGTATCACATCTAGTTGGATTAACTCTGCAGTCTCAGAACTAACATGAGTTGGCTGTAACTGTGCTTTTATCCTACACAAGAAAAGATGCAATAAACAGTTTGGTATATTGACAGGCACTTCTTTGGGATACACTAAAGGTGGTGTTTCTATGGCACGGGGTATAAGAGATCATACATAACAAATTTAATTTTGTGTATTGGTACCTATATTATGCATACTTTTATATCACAAATTATCAAGTAAAGAATCATGCAAAGGATGTATATCTGTTTAATTAAAAACAGCTCTGTGAAAGCATAATATTTCTTCCCTATGGGTGGGGTCTTTTGTATCTACATAACACATATTACAATAGCAAATTATCAGAGTAATAATCATAACCACTGAACTCAATATTATAATACGAAACATATCATTTAACTGTCTCTTCATAGTGTCATTTATTCTTGAACCATTGCCTCCTCCCCTCTCTGCGGGAGTGAGGCCAAAAATGGAATAAGGGCCATTACGTGGACCCAGTTCCTCATCCCCTCCACTTTTACTGCTGTTGACGTGCCCTGTGTTACTCATGAAGTTGCACATGAAGACCCAGGAATTTATACTTATTGCTGTAGACAAAGGCAGGGGTGGTGCAGTACTGTAGGCCTGTTGCTACTAAACCTGTTTAGAATAAACCTGTACAGCTTTTTCTAAGACAGACATGTATGCATTTGTTTCTTGCCAAACACTTTCTCATGCAGACTTCGTATCAGAATGAATCATATGATTTTGTTTAAAGGAAAAATTAGAATGCTTACCTGTTACAACTTGGTGAGGGGTCAAATGATGATCCTTTGAAGGGGCATTTCTCAATGCATACAGAGCAAGGGGAAGGCAGTAAAGCCAATTCTTTTTCAGTGTCTCGCACATTTTTGATACCTTACTTTTTAACAAGCCATTCATCCTTTCAGCCATTCCATTACTTTCTGGGTGGTTAACTGAGGTAAACTGGTGTTCCACTCCTAATAGTTTAGTAATTTGCTGAAATACTGTGTTAGTGAAGTGTTTGCCATTATCGCTGAGTATTGCGCTGGAACCCCCCCACCTCGGTATGACCTCTCTCACCAGAAATTTAGCTGCCTGGTCAGCGTCACACCTGGTGCAGGGTCTCGCTTCAATCCATCCTGAAAACGGACTCACCACTACTAACAAGTACCTATATATCCATTACTTTTTTGTATCATATCTACACAGCCTATGTGTAACTCTTTGAAAGGAGCTAAGATACCCCAGCAGTGGCATTTTCAAATGCTTTTATCCATTTCTCTGCTCTTTCATGGAATGGAAGCAGGTCCTTTTTTAGATTTTCTTCATCAATTTAGCTGCCTGGTCAGCGTCACACCTGGTGCAGGGTCTCGCTTCAATCCATCCTGAAAACGGACTCACCACTACTAACAAGTACCTATATATCCATTACTTTTTTGTATCATATCTACACAGCCTATGTGTAACTCTTTGAAAGGAGCTAAGATACCCCAGCAGTGGCATTTTCAAATGCTTTTATCCATTTCTCTGCTCTTTCATGGAATGGAAGCAGGTCCTTTTTTAGATTTTCTTTATCCATGTGTTGCCACTGAACATAGACAGGCTGTGCTCCCTGTGTCTTATACACCAGTGGCATCTGCATTACCCCGGTATTCCTGCCACCATGTCCCTCATTAGGTATCTCAGACGTTATGGCATATTTCTTCCACACACATAGGATTTGTTGCATGCAATCATAATCCCAATCTGGGGCCCCATACCCTTGAAAAATATATAAACCAGTCAATTCAGGGTGAAATGATACTGCTCTTGGCCACACTTTCAACTGCCGCACCATACATTCTGCCCACCCCGCAAGATTAGTAGTAAATGGGACGACATTATACCAACTGTTTTCTCCCTTCGCTACTATTTCATTGGGTGTCAAGTCACTATTTCCTTTCCTTTCTATTTTCTGTATAAAACTTCTCATCGCCTGCATATTTCGTACATGAAGAGATCTTACTTTGTCCTAACTCTATCATGCCCTGTACTTGAAATGGACGCCCAGACCTTGTTGTACTACTGGGAAATACCTGCGCTCCGCCTGTTTGTTCTCTAAAGGCACTTTGTTCCTCTGATCTTCTATTTATTTCAGCATTTCTGTTCTCAGCCTCTTGCCACAATTCCATGAGTTCACTGTCAAGAACCCTTCTAATTTCACTCCCCACTGAGTTTATCTCTTCCTCATCTTTCACAACCCCTCCTGTCTCATTCTTGATGTCTACATCATATCCTATATTCCTTACAACTGGCTTTTCATCTGTCTTATATAATATAGATTTACATATATTTGAACAGTCATCAGTAATATGGCTTAGTCTCTCAATTGTGTTCTGTATTCCCTTCAAACTGATGGTCATTTCACGATAACCCTTATCCTCTTCCTGATACATATTCAATCGTGCCCCTAGGTCAAACTTCACCAGTGGAGTCCTAGTATAGTATCCATTTCCTTCATTTGAGTTTTTGGGAATCTTGCAGGCCCATTCCAATATGTCCTTTGACTTTTGTTTCATCAATTTTCCATTATTGTCTTGTCTTAATTTTACTGAAATGTTTCCTACTAGGGACATTGTTCCCTCATATACTTTTTTAGGTTTAATTGTTTGAGTAAGATCAAACTCCCATATTTAACAAGTCATCAACCTTTGGTGTAAGTTTGTTTATGTCAGTCAGGGGTATTAATGCCGGGTCTTTGTTGCCTACAGCTGGAACATCAGTGACCACTGAGTCTATTGAGGTAGTGGATTCCTCATCATCCACTGACAATGTAGGATACAAACCATGGCAGCATAAGGGCCCTTTAATTATCTCAGAATATGTTGGGGTGGTGCTGTGGATTCCACATGGGAATCCTGACTAAATATCTTCCACCTGTCTATGATGCTCTAATCATTTTGTTATTTTATATCCTTTATATGCTCCTCAGATAGATGATATTACATGGGCTATCACTCTATTATCAAAAGAGCCATCTGGGGGTCATGAACCAGGGAAGTCTTTGTACCTTCTGCCCATTCCTGACACTGTCTTTTATCCTATCAGAGTCTCCTGGAAATGTGCAAATCATGTGGCATAAAGAAGTCCCTTTCACTCCCTGCCGCCTCGTGGGAGATTTCTTAAAGAAAGGCATAACCTCACAATTTTTTTTTTAATATACCAGAAACGTTCACTATTCCTGTTCCTGTGGAAAGGGACAACTCATTCTTGTTTAGCCTCGTCCTCAGTTATCCCTAAATAGGCATGTGGTGAGAGACTTACAAGAGGTTTACACAACATACCTACACTCAAATCAGATGGATCTACATTACACAGAATAAATCTACCTGGTATCCTAGTAGACCCAACTCTTACTATTCTTAAAGGCTCCTGTCCTATTAGAGTTAACACTAAACAAAACTGTTGGTACCACTGAAATGCAAGAGAACTCATGATCTATTACACATGCTATAATAATCACAAATCTACATTATATACATAAATATATATATATATTTTTTTAATCAACTCACTTAACATCAACAAAGCATGACAGTAAAACCTCTACTGAAACTCGCACCTATCCTGCTATCCCCAAAGTTTGAAATGAAGGAAATATCCAAAATGCGTATGTGTGCACACATTTCAGGCACCCACTGTCAAGATGTGGTCCTAGATCGGACTATGCAATTTTAAACAACAAACAAACGGTGCACCAATAAATGCTTCAATATTAAACAGTGGTCAACAGGGGAACAACCTTTACAACGCAACTTTTACAACGCACTACCTTTACAACGCATTTTTTACAACGCATAATCCATTACAACGCATGACATTACAACGCATGACACTACAACGCATTTTTAAAAACTACCTTTACAACGCATTCCATTACAACGCATACTACCATTACAACGCATACCATTACAACGCATAATATTACACTACACTATCCAACACTTACCCTACTGTTGCACCCCCTGGAGTTAGAATAGTAATTTTTACCCCTATACTATCTAACACTTACCCTACTGATGCACCCCCTGGAGTTAGAATAGTAATTTTTACCCCTATACTATCCAACACTTACCCTACTGATGCACCCCCTGGAGTTAGAATAGTAATTTTTACCCCTATACTATCCAACACTTACCCTACTGATGCACCCCCTGGAGTTAGAATAGTAATTTTTACCCCTATACTATCCAACACTTAACCTACTGTTGCACCCCCTGGAGTTAGAATAGTAATTTTTACCCCTATACTATCCAACACTTACCCTACTGTTGCACCCCCTGGAGTTAGAATAGTAATTTTTACCCCTATACTATCCAACACTTACCCTACTGTTGCACCCCCTGGAGTTGGAATAGTAATTTTTACCCCTATTCTATCCAACACTTACCCTACTGTTGCACCCCCTGGAGTTAGAATAGTAATTTTTACCCCTATTCTATCCAACACTTACCCTACTGTTGCACCCCCTGGAGTTAGAATAGTAATTTTTACCCCTATACTATCCAACACTTACCCTACTGATGCACCCCCTGGAGTTAGAATAGTAATTTTTACTCCTATACTATCCAACACTTACCCTTCTGTTGCACCCCCTGGAGTTAGAATAGTAATTTTTACCCCTATACTATCTAATACTTACCTTAAATGTAATTTAATATTATGCGTTGTAATGGTATGCGTTGTAAAGGTAGTATGCGTTGTAATGGAAATGCGTTGTAAAGGTATTTTTTAAAAATGCGTTGTAGTGTCATGCGTTGTAATGTCATGCGTTGTAATGGATTATGCGTTGTAAAAAATGCGTTGTAAGTGCATGCGTTGTAAAAGTGTGCGTTGTAACGTCATACATCCTGGTCAACAAGATATCAAATTCAATTTCCGAGATGTATTTTTTCAAATCTTCTCCTTTATTCACAAATGAATCAGACATGACATGAGTGTGGGGTGAACAGCCAAGATGTTTCGTCCAGTACATTGGACATTTTTTAGGGCATGCGCGAAGTTATCATAAAAGGCTACCCATGTATTCATCACAATTGGTAAGCAAAAAACCAAGTTGTTTCTCGTACATAAAATCCAAGTCAAAGATTGAGAGAATGTAATCCAAATAGTGGTAAAGTAATGATAAGATCTATCCGCTAGAGTCAATTATATGGATCGATCCCAAGTTAGGCGGCCAAGGGCAAATCACCCCTCAAAGTGGCACCATGATAAACCCCAGTCTAACAACAGTTCTTTCCCGGTAACCTCAGACAGGGCGAATCATTCATTGGTGCACCGTTTGTTTGTTGTTTACAACTCACATAACATATTTATACAAAATGTCAACCTTTTTCCTCTTTTTCTGATGTTTTCCCAATTCAAACTGTCTGGATTAATTTTTTATATAATTCCTATTTCTCTGTTAATTCCACAAAGGGAAAAAAAACAGTGTAGCAAGTTTAACTAAATGCACATCTATTTCGCTGATGAATCTTAAACAAAGGTCAGCCAGGATCAAGAAAACACATTTACTTGTCTCACTCCCACCCTGACGATTCCTAAACAAAGGTCTGCCAAGATTAACTAAATACACATCTCCGTTTGGAACAGTTGTGTATCAATACACAAGGAATTGACAATCGCCCTTTTTCCTTACCTTATCTTGCCGCTGCAGACGTCCCCCATACCAGTACCCCTGTCGTCCAAAAAACAGATCATTAGTCTCAACGGGCATCAGTCATCCCCCTCAAATTGTGCATGACTAAATTAGTTGCCGAAGGGGGACCTCCTCAGCGGCCGGCCGGAGCAAAGGGGATCACCTGGCTGCTGGCTGTGCCATGATGCTAAAATCATTATTCACCACAGCTGCAACAAAGGGAGGACAAGCACGTTTATTGCATATGCACAGAAAAAGATAACTGGGAGAGTGGCCGCAGCATAAGAGAAACATATTCAAGTCTTGAAAGTTCCCAGAAACACACATTGGAGGAAAAAACCCTTAAAAGTCAGACCGCATTTAATTCTTTTTTTTTAAAGCAGACTGTAGATTATTACCTGATAAATGTCCAATTTATACATGCATTTGAACCATCCATTTAACCAGCCTCCTACAAAATTTATTTCTTTACACGATAATAATGCTTCACAGTTTCTGGGTGTGAGACAGGTAAAACATAATCATGAACAGAATGATTAAGGCCTAAAGCTAAATTTGGGTTTTGATTCCTTTCAATGACATCGGCAGTGATCACTAGATGCCTGAAGTCACTTTTTTTACCTCCGATTTTTTGGTGAATTGACGTCCATGCTAGTGATTATCGTAATAAAATACTTATAGCTCTACTGCTCCTATCTGTGTTGACACTGATGGGGAGGGTAGAAAACAGAGAACCACTGCATTTAGAAAGGAAATAGAAGATGTGGAGACAGCCCACAACAATACACAAATCTATTAACGGGTCTGAAAAAAATGAAAAGATTCTGGAAAAAACAGAATCCACCTCACTATCAAATGGAAACTAGTCAAAGTCATTGTCAAAATTAAGAGACATACTTAAGAGGACGGATTCCCATCAGTCACCATTGGTGTTATCTTAAATCATCATCTGGGTCTCCTCCTTGTCATTCTCTAAGGACTCAACCCTAACAAAAAGAGAGGGGAGGGAGAGAGAGAAAACTCGTGGATAATACAATTCGGACCTGTTGGTTATGTCCTAACAAACTCACGAGTAAAGCGCCCTACAGACGTAAGCAACTTTTAGAACATGATGGGAAAAGGTGCAGTGCAAGAAATGTTTCAGTGAGTGAAATAAAATTGGGCAGTGAAAGAAAAAACTATTTAATGGTATCCCTCAGTGCTCAAATCTAAAAACAGTGCAAAAAGACAGCTTTCAACAAATAACTGTCATGATAATTTAAGGGGTCAACATGTTTCAGCAAACGAGGAAAAAATTCATCCTCACCATTCTTCAGGACCTCAATAGTATTGCTACTGCAACGTGCAAAAAATTATAAACAAAATACAACTCAATGAGATATACAGGTTGAAATTTTTTTTTACAACCATGTCACCTGGAATCCTAGGTGTACATCAAGTCCTCTGCAGGTGGCGCAA
Organism: Triturus cristatus; assembly: GCF_964204655.1. Classification (NCBI taxonomy): domain Eukaryota; kingdom Metazoa; phylum Chordata; class Amphibia; order Caudata; family Salamandridae; genus Triturus; species Triturus cristatus. Next base: position 350,711,418 of record NC_140583.1, read on the forward strand.
TGCATATCGCCACTGTAACATAAAAAACAAATCAAGTTTTAAGACATCTTACCATTATTTGTGAGGTGAATACATACTAATTTTCAAAATTCTTAACGTCCTAGCTCGACTTTGTGTAAATTATTTCTAGCACTGATGTATTTCACCATAATGTGCATCATTATTTAGTAACGAACGACCATCACATGCTTACCCATCAAGCATGAGGATCAGACCTCACCTCACCTGGCTGCGGCTCAGGGAGAAGAAGCACCGCTCTAAAAAAACAAGAAATAAACAGGACCACTATAATTGCAGCGCCCTGCTCACCTCAAGTTGCCTTGACTTGCCAATTAAAAATTACATCAGTAAAGCATTAAATAGGACACATACAACACACTCCACTGATATGTATTCAGGCTAACTATTAACTTTAGTCGTTGAAATGAATAAAACAAATAAAACGAATAAAGCTTATGAACTAAATATAGCTATTGAAATCGTGTGTTGTTTCATCGAGTTACATGAAAAATTATTTTAATTTCCCTCAAATTAGAACCCTTATTTCTTATGCTCGAACCTATGAGTCATCGTGTGTACCTACTCACAACGAGTAATGTACACCATAGCTCTAGACACCAGATTATGTCCATTACCGGGTGCTTAGAAAACGAGGGAGAGTCCGCATTAACATACATGCACCTAGTATATTAACATCAAACGGGGAACCTCACTATTCTATGAGGTATCAAGCACCCACGGATTTCTATCTAGTCCGCTCAACAGAATACCGGGGCGCCTTTCCCTACCTGTCCGTCGGTACTCCTGGCGGTCAACTGAACCGTCTCGGGGTGGTATTCATTCTCAGTGCCACCATTGTTTTCAGCAGTCGTCGCGTAAGCGTCATCTTGCGGTCGATCACGTGATCGCAACGCAGGTTGTCCTAAGGGCTTATGGGGTATGTGGTTCCCTCTATCGTATGTTAACTTAATTGTCATTTATGCAGTTCAAAAACTGGCTACTTCAAAAAGAGGCACCATTCAATCAGTATTTACCAGAATGTATAAGTGCCGAGGGGTAATCAGCATATTTGCATCTTAGAAAGGTATTTACCCTCGGTAACAACATTATTTACAATGGTCGTTATGTCAACGTCGACCTGCGACCGATCACATGATCGCGACCCAGGCTGTTCAGAGGACTTCTGGGGGATATAGTCTCCTCTATAATGTGAGAATTATGTGATCACTTTTAAATTCCAAATTCCAAAATCGGCCGCTTAACAAAAGCCGGCCGATAAACACAAAAACCAGCCTCATTAATTTGATGTTTATCAGAATGTGTATCATTCTATCATCCTCAAGTCGGCATATTTGTGTGGATATAATCCATACAGGAACCAGACCGATCTATATATTGATATATTGATCCGGCGTTGTCTCTGGTCATGCTGCAATCATGCCAAAATGTTCTAGATGTGGATAGATGTTATAGATGTGGGGTAAACCACCAACCCTAGAATAGAAAAACCCCAAAACAGCCCACAACACCATGGTGGTCTTTCTTCTCTTCGTACAATTTCCTATACACTCTCCCTCTGTTTGAGATACATCTACACTAGCAGGGGCTGTGGTGCTATAAAACAAATTTGTGTCCAGAACACTAATGTGTTCCAAGTGCTGAGCTTTGGTTATCTTGCATGTTGAGCCACAATCTATTCCTGAGTTCTGCTAACTTTTTATACCACAGTGTGACCAACTTAAACTCAACCCACGCCGATCATTCCATCTTCTCTTATGTTTCAAATATGGTCCCTGAGATAAATCTTAATAGCCTTATGATATTTTTCTAGCACTTAGATCATTCAGGTGTAGACAAACTTGTGAAAGTCAATTTTGCCACATTATAATTACTACTTATTTCTTCAAAGATTTATATTCCGCAAGGCCAGGTAGTGCTTTGCTTGGGGCTGTTTCTGGGGCAGCTGGACATATGGGAGTTGCTGTGGGAATTACTGTAAGGATAATGTTGCAGGTGATGTGATTTATTTATGTGATGTATTTATTAATATTTATTTTGCTTCATATGTAAAGTATTGCACTATTATTTGTTCAACATCTGAGCACTTTGCATAGGATGTCGGCAACAATGTAATTATAAAAGTGAGCAGGGCATTATGGGCTGTAATACTACATCTTCAAGTACGTCTTAAAATCTTTACTTTTTTTACATTGTGATGTGTTGAGTTTATGGTAAAGGCTTGGTATTGGAGTGCCATAGTAATCTGCACAGCAAACAATAGATAGCGGGTGACAAAGCCAGTTTTACACCTTAGGCTCAGGCTATTAAAGTCTTGAATCTGTTTTACTGGAAGACCTGTATATGGTCTCAGTCCAGTTATTAGACCATGAAGTATAGTTCCAAATCTTTGACCTACAGAGAGATCCTTTCTTGACAGTCCACTCTGCACAGAGCTGCTGTAATCCATGCTGATGGGAACGTTGAACTTGCTTTGTGCTTTGGGGGTATCCAGTAGTCCTGTAGACTGCGTTTGTAGTTTTGTTTTTGGATATGTCTGGGGTCTGCAGTATCTCTGACTGCTTAAGACAGCGTTCATTTGGTTTCTGTTATCCTTCAATGAACCAATTTTTACATTTCTAATGATTCAGGAAATGTATAGAGCAATGTGTGATTCTGGGCAAATCACTAAATCTTCCCAGGCCTAAAGAATTAATGGAACCACATGTAATGCAAATGGTGTTCATGTAAAATGCTCCAATACCTTTAGACCGAGTTTGCGCTATATAAAACTGCAAAAACATATACATGTATATGTTTGTATATATATATATATATATATAGATATATATAGATAGATATAGATAGATATAGATATATTATAATAGTTGGGGCATTGTCAATTTCTGTGGTGTAGTACTTTTGGGCAAAAATGGTAAATCCTGCAGTGCTGGCATCATATAATAACGGCAAATTAGAAGAACATTGGGAGTACAATTTTACATAAACATGGTCTCTGGCAGGCCTTTAAGTGGGCAATGGTCAGCACCGGCAGTTCTAAAAAGCAGGTGCTGAGACGGGTCCCTATCGGGCTCTCCATTTCTGCCATCACCCACAGGGTGAATAAAATCTTTACTTTGCAGCAGTAAAACCTTCTTGTTTTTGATGTGACTTTGAAGAGACTCGTTATAGTTCTTTCACAGGCTCATTTCAGCGCCGCAGCATTTTCAATATTATATACAACGAAGCCGTAGTAGCGTATGTCTCCTATGCAACTAACAACCATTGACAAAGTGAATAGTTTTGGCTTGTTGTTGGTGTAATTTGGCTTGTTATATTTTATAAACAAATGCAATCAAGCAGCAAACTACAACTCGGGCGGCACCCTATGCTAAGGATAGATTTTAGGCTGCTTTTAAGCCACACCCTTAATTATATCGGCCACACCCATTTGAGAGATCCCACCACGTCCCCCGTTTTTTCATCCCACTTAAAGCCCTGGGTACAAGCAGTATCTAAACACTAATCTGTTGACGGAAAATCAGTCATTAAAATTGGAAGATCGGGATAGCTCTCTGCAATTAGTATAACTCGTTCTTAGATTTTTACCGTAATCACATTGGTTAATCCTGGCTTTGATAAACTCAGTTTAAGTGGCAGGCTTGTGCTTCTGGTTGACGCTCCTCTATTGAGCTCCAGGCAGTTGATGACTCCAAGAAAATATATATTATGACAAAAGAAACGGAAGGACGTTATTTTTTCCGGCCTGCATTACAAAATGTTCAGAAAATAAGTTTGAAGACGATCCTGTCTGTTTTCTAAGAAATAGAACATCAGCGTTACCATCTGTTTTGCTGATAAAAGCAATTGTAAAAAATAACAATGGACATGTGCCCCTTCGCGATAGCAGGGCCCTTTGGAGCGGCAATCGGTGGTATCTTGGACTGTAATCCGCCAGTTCCAGTAAGAAGCTTCATGTCTTTGTGTGTGACTCGCTAATTTCACACTTAGTTGAAAGTGCCTCTTTGAATGTAAATCCACGCTCCGTGCTGCAGAAGGGGCCGGTTTGATAAACGAGAATACGCCAGGAATAAAGGATGTGAAAAGACGCCTCGAAGGCCTATTAGAGACCGCGTGCAGTTTTTTCTCGGTATTCAGCTCACATATTTCCTTTTAGGTGACCCCGCGCCACTCGATGAAAAGGCAGTGCCCCCGCGTAGGCCACGCGCGGTCTGCGCGGTCGGCTCTGTTCACAAAGCCGCCGCCGTCTGAAAGCGGCCCGGCTCGGTCGGGTCTGTGCTTCCGCAGGCAACAAAGGCTCTCAGGACCTGCGTCACTCCTTCCAAATCTTCCTTATCTTCAATGGGGGCGATGCTCTCGCCTTATCACTAATGCCGGTAAGACGTATCATTCGATAACAAATCTTTCCTTTCTATTATTGGAAAAGGTTTTTGATTTGTGATAACAAAACCCAGCTCTTATGTTACAAGGGAACCAAATGTGTCTGGTAGGCTCCCTGCAACATTCTGAATCCGACGGGGCACATTATAAGAATCATTTAAACCTTCGTGAATTGTTTCCTCTTTCAAAGAGGTTGATTCTGCATGAAAGTCATACATGTGGATGCCACCATGAATTCCTTATACTCATTGTTTAATTTGCACCGGTGGTTCAAGCACCATAGCTGCCAAGGTTTCAGAATGTTATGTGTGACATTTTCATAATTTCCGTGTAATTATGAGTGACATTTCCACAAATATGAGTGACACTTTATAGCAAGCAAATCAAGCAATGAAGACAAGGGAAACATAAATATCAGAAATTACACCCATTTAAGCACAGCTGCTAATGTTTTAAATTGCTTATGTGTGAAATTTTTATAGATTCAGTGGATTTATGAGCGACATTCAGTGACTAAATGTGTGACGCCTAAAGTGACTCTTTTATTGCAACCAAAATGATGCAATGAAGTCCATGGAAACAGACAAAAATCGGAAATCACACTCATTTGTGCAACAAGAAAGTCGAACTCTGCAGCAGGTGCTTTTAAAGCTATTATTTAATTTTTAAATAATCGGAACCCTCCACCCCGACCTCAGCTCCAGGTGCGGTTGAACCACAAGTAACAAAGGGATCGCTGTCACAAGAGCAGAAACCCACTGAGCTATCCACATACAATACAGTTCTGTAATGGTGGCAGTCTTTCTTTATATCAGGCATATTAACCCTCTGCACTACTTATGGTGAGAGTGAAAACTGCCAGTAGAGAAAACTGTGACCTCTCTCCAGTGGGAACATTAATCACAGGAATTATCTGTGACTTTCACTTAGCAAGTCTCTTAGTGCTGCAAAATTAGAGCCTGCTGCTTCGTACTGTCAAGCAGGGATATTAAATACTTTGAACTAATAAATCAGCAAAACTACTATTTTAATCAGACAAAACTACTGCATTAGATCGCCCTGCATTTACAGCGCAGACAAATAACTTTAGTGTGCACATTTACAGCATGGCGCTATGCTGAGATGGAGCCCCTGCCTCATTCTCGTAATAAACTTTTTAACTGTCAGCAGCAGTAAATTATTATTTTAAACTGTGACTTACTAAGACCCTTGATGGAATTATCCACTTAGAGAAGCTGCTGGCGTGGCACCGCGGACATCGTTAGTCTGTCTCTTCTTGAGAGTCAGCGAGCGAGCCGTGCTGCACTGCCTTAGCCAGTGCCACCTACTCTCACTATGAGACTCATCCTGTAGTGGTGACTCCGGGCACAAGTTAGGCTCTGCATGGGCAGGGCACAGCAACAGCACATGGCGAGGTCAGGAGGAGTATTATTAACCACCACAAGGGCAGCCCAAACCACCTGAACCAGGGGCATTCAATAATTATTCCAAACAAAAGGTTCAAAGTGTATAATTCACAAACACATATCAAAAAGCAATGAAACCATAAATTTATATAAACAAAAAAGAAACAAAAGAAAAGGGAAAGGGGAAAAAAAATGGGGGGGGGGGGAAAGAGAAGAAAAAGGACCCTAATAGAAAAACATACAAAATGTATTCAATAAAACAGCTCAGTGTTGTAAGCTGGTGCATATAACATAAAAACATATACATAACCAGACAAGTGGCAGACAAGGAGATGGTTACATAACAAAAGGAGTTTACACAATTTACATAAAACTCCAATAGACAGAAAATGTGTCCTCCAATAGTTGCAGCCACAATAGCGTTGACGGCGTTTCACGGGAATTGTCGAGGATGATTTAATCGTTCCCTTGATCCCTTGAAATTGTCACTATTTTTACTGGCTTCTCTAGCTGCTGGTGTTGAAGTGACCTCTGGAAATCGCCATTTTAGTTGGCCTTTGAAGTTGTTGTTGCTGAATTTAATTCCAAACGATATCATATTTGATATAAACTGCCCATTTGGGATGCTCAGTATATTTTATATCCTGAAGATGACCATGGATTAACACCACAGGTCGAAACGCCGTCTACGCTATTGTGGCTGCAACTATTGGAGGACACATTTTCTGTCTATTGGAGTTTTATGTAAATTGTGTAAACTCCTTTTGTTATGTAACCATCTCCTTGTCTGCCACTTGTCTGGTTATGTATATGTCTTTATGTTATATGCACCAGCTTACAACACTGAGCTGTTTTATTGAATACATTTTGTATGTTTTTCTACTAGGGTCCCTTTTCTTCTCTTCCCCCCCCCCCCTTTTTTTTCCCCTTTCCCTTTTCTTTTGTTTCTTTTTTGTTTATATAAATTTATGGTTTCATTGCTTTTTGATATGTGTTTGTGAATTATACACTTTGAACCTTTTGTTTGGAATAATTATTGAGGTCAGGAGGAGGTGAGCACGTGATCGGTTCTCAAACACCGGCCTCCTCCTTTAACTCTCAGCCATGCAGCATGGCGTGCCGCAGAACAGCAAGGAATTCCTGGGTGCCTTACGGCCCGGCTGGGGTGCAGGAAATGAACATCCTGCCACAGCCTGGGCCCAGCGGACACGTCTCCTCCCCAACCAACAGTGTTTCCACGTTGGACCTGGCTGGACCCGGGGAACATCTACAGAAAGCAGGTTTGGCGCTAGTTTAAAGAGCTTTCTGGTATAACAAAGAAAGCCTTCTTTAAAAACAATAAATATCTTCGGCTCGAATTCGCGCTATTGAACTGCTCGAGATATAGTGGGCCAACGACGCACAGTTCTACTTACAGCTGAACATTGAACAAACCTCGTAGGCAGGTCGGAGGAACAGTGTGTGACACTCTGGTCTCCCCCCGGCACTATCCGGTGGTCCGGGCAGCGCCACGGTGCAGGACCCGCTGGTGACTCTCGCGGCATTGATTCATGGGCGCAGTGCAGGGCAGCCAGGCAGCCTGCTGAGGCAGCATCACCACTCTACGGCAGCAGCTTGGTCCGATCATGGGTCACCAATGCACGCCGGGCAGCGCGCTCCCAAAGACCACTTAAACTGTGCCGAGGGCAGCAGGGCAGGCCCGCCTATAGGTGTGTGTGTCACGGAGTCAGAGTCGGCCCAGGCACTTTCAGAGAGCTATTATGAGCGTGTTACACTCACATTCGATTGGTAAAATATAGGAACACACCCACCGACCACGCACGCAACCTATGGGTCATCCTCGACTCTACCCTCTCCATGACGAAGCAGGTCAACGCCGTCTCCTCCTCTTGCTTCAACACCCTCCGCATGCTTCGAAGGATCTTCAAGTGGCTCCCCACCGAAACAAGAAGGACGGTCACCCAGGCCCTCGTCAGCAGTAGACTGACTGGACTTCGGAAACGCACTCTACGCAGGAGCCCCGGCCAAACTCCTGAAACGGCATCAACGCCTCCAGAATGCCTCCGCACGCCTGATACTCGACATCCCTCGTCGCAGCCACATCACACCCCTCCTGAGAGACCTACACTGACTCCCTGTCAACAAGAGGATAAGCTTCAAACTCCTCACCCACGCACACAAGGCACTCCACAACACCGGACCAACGTACCTCAACAGCCGACTCAGCCTCTACACCGCCAGCTCCGCTCCGCAGACCGCGCCCTCGCCTCCGTCCCCCACATCCGAAGAGTGACCGCAGATCATTCTCCCACCTTGCCGCCAAGACATGGAACACCCTCCCCATCAGCCTGCGGCAGACCGAAGACCTTCTGGCCTTCAGAAGACTTCTCAAGACTTGGCTCTTCGAACAGTAGCAGCTTCCCCCCTTCCCCCCAGCACCTTGAGACCCTCGCAGGTATGTAGTGTGCTTTACAAATGCCATGATTGATTGATTGATTGATTGATTGGTAAAAGATAACAGGCTCACCGGAGTCTGAAGTTTTCTGTAGTACGTCGGTGGTCTGTAGAGATCACTTCAGCGCCACACAGTTGGCTGCGACGGTCTTGCGCACCTGGGCCGGGTGACGTCGGGTGTGGCTGAAGTCGTCAGTGAGTGACTCAGCCTCGCCCTGGGAATTTTCTAGCAGCCTATTAAGATACATTGTAGCAGCAGTGCACTGGTGGAAGCGTTCGGGCCCGCAAAGTCTGCCGGGAGCAGCAAAGCCGGGGCAGGTGTGACTGGTGCGCGCGCTAGCAGCCTGGCACACCACTTACTCAGCGCTGGGTACAGGCAGCAGAGTCAGTTATGTGGCATTAAAATGCGTGACAATGCATTTCAGTGCGGTGATGCGGAACACCACGCTGAAATGCGTTAGAGTCACGCCTGATGCGTGATACTTGGCAGGCCTGAAGCACACCAGTGCTTTTCATGAGCACCAGTTAGGACACATTCATTTATGGGGAGAATAATTGACTTGCCTAGAATCACTGGCCGGTGAGCTGACACCGAGAGTCGAACCTGGTTTCCCAGCTCCAAAGTCGTCAGCTCTGGCCATTAGCCACATGCTCTCCCCATTTTCATGGTTAGTATTTGGTTCTGTTTTAGGCAGCGCTAACAAGAGAAATGGGCGAGTGCAAGCTGCCTCCTGAGGAGAGCCCCGGCACTTATGTTTTTTTGGGACAAATTAACCACTGCTTATACTGGTACCAGAGAGTGATCTGTCCTAAATTGGATATTTGTTCACCAACTGATATTGAGCACAAGAGTCGTGACTAATGCAAATGTCTAGGCATTTTATCAGTGAAAACCTTTTAAATAGCTTCATTAGCAGAGAGCATACATTAGCCTGGGCAGTAACAGTGCAAGGCTTCCCTGGTACTCACTACAGTTACAGCAAAGGCAGTTGTAACCATGTGGGCTTCTCGCTTGCATACATATGTGGAATAACTCAGGAAGAATTGATCAACTTTACCTCATATATGCTGAAACATTTGTAGGCTCAGGGCCTGCTGTAGAAACCAACAGGGCAATAATGTATTATACCTCATGGCATGTCTCTTAAAAATAGAAATGACATTCTAGTCCTTATGCTTATCTCTAAGAAAAACGTTCCCATCACACTAGTTGTGACTCCCAGACTTTCGTAAACTAATAGACAGCCACGGGCCACTTCTGCAAGAGACAGATCTGCTGCTCAGGCAAGACGCCCTTCTTTCTCTAAACTCCATATCATAGTACCATCAGAACTGACTGGAGGAGAAGAATGTCAAAAGATTAGATGTTGTCATGAACATTAATAAAATACTCTTTTAGCCCTCAGTTAAAAGTCCCTGATGGCTGTTGTAAATACATATTTACATATTAGCCGTGTTAGTACTTACCCTGCTTCTTGTGTGTGGGTCAAGCCTTCCTTTGTGTCCTTTCCCAGTTCAGATCCTAGAACGCTTGTAGCGTTCTTAGTACTAGCACGTTACCGTTGTGGGGATTCCAGCTGGGGGCAGTTGGTGTCCGGTCAGCGGTTGTGGTGTACGCTTTGTCTGTGCTCTGCGAATAAAGATCCTGCTTTACATGGAAGAGTCTCCTGCATTCCTTCCTGTGTTTACTTACATCATTTTGGCGACGAGGATGGGATGGCCTCGCCCAAATATCCTAAAAGGTCTCACTAAAATGCACTGGCAAGAAAAAAACAATCACTGTGGTTTGTCCAGCAGATTTGCAGGGACCACTCAGCCGAGCCTTGTGCTATAGTCATGTCTCCGTTGCCATGGAGTAGTAGCTTCTTGATGATGCTTAACTTGACACTGGAAACTTGTCGACTTTTAGGGGGGTTCCTGTGGAAAGTTCTGCACTGGAAGGGGTTCTGTTTAGATTTCATTTATGCCCTGCAGTCACTATATATTAAACCTCGCGCAACCTTATCTCTATCAGGGCTGGCATCAAGACCTTTTGACATCAGCAGGGGCACTAGGCAGGGTTGCCCCTGCTCACCCCTTCTATTTGCACTGTATATAGATCCGTTTTTGTGTAAACTTGAGCTCTCCCTAAATATATCTCCGGTTCGGATTAATGCATGTGAATTTAAAATCTTGGCATATGCTGATGATATTATAGTATTAACTAGTGATGTGTCAACTGCATTTCCTGCAATTAAAAACCTAGCAGAACAGTATGGACAGTGCTCAGGCTATAAACTCAATGCCCAGAAAACGCAGGTGGTTCAATCTACAGCAATGGGCCCCTCTGATGCACCAGTGGTCCAAAGCGCAGTGTACCTAGGGATAATAATTACAGCATTAGTTGATAAACTACCAGATATGAACATCCTACCCATTATAGATACTGTTAGCCTTACTCTACAAAGATTAGACAATTTACACCTATCCATGTTTGGTAGAAGGAATGTGCTAAAGATGCTGATTTTGGCTAAATTTCTTTACTTATTTAGGACCATTCCGTTAGAATTTGCTCAGTCAAGCCTTATCCGTGCAGAGAGATGCTGCAGTAGGTTTCTATGGGGATACCGTCAGACCCGAAGGGCAGCGAAATGGATGCAGTTACCACTATTTGGGGACAGAGCAATACTTCCACTATGTCGTGCACCTTCTATTTTTGAGATCGGATTAGGAGAGGAGGCCAAGGGAATTTTATTGTCAGTCCTCGAACCTAGCTACTATAAAAAAACTAAGTTTAAAGTAATCATGTCAATGTACTCAGTTTGGAGGAAGGTACGGCGTAGATGGTCCATCGCCAATGTTAACTTTTATACCCCTCTGTCAGCGGCTAGACTGTTACCCTCTATCTTTCAAGATCAAATCACAATTCGGTGGAGGCACCACGGTATCACTACACTGGGTGATTTAGCACACGAGGGTAGCATGGCTTCTTTTCTTTTTTTTAAAAATAAGTTCAGTTTGGATATACATGAATTCTTCAAATATTTGCAGCTTCGAAGTCATTTAGTTAAACTTTCATATAACACCCCTACTCTGTTTGTCAAGAATATCCTTATGGACATGATCTTGAAGAACTCACGAATTGGGCCGCTTTATCAAAAATTTTTGTTAGGCCTTCCCGATGATCTCTCGCTTTACAATACTAAATGGGAATCTAAGTTAGGTAAGGCGAGTATAGATATTACTCATACATTAGAGTTATCTAGTAAGGTTTTAATCTCAGGGAGCCTACGCTCCCAAAGTTATATGGCCCTATACGATCTTTACTACACTCCAGCCAAAATATCTAAATGGGGAGGTAGGGGTGGGCACAGCTGACCGAGATGTGGCTTAGCAGCAGCTAATGGCGTACATATGTTTTTTACCTGTTCTAAATTGGCTCAGTTCCTTCAAGACGTTCAGACATTTATTAATACAAGCCTTAAAATCCCAGTGGAGTTATCTCCGGAATTAGTAATATTAGGTTGTGAGACTGATTCTTTGCCATTAAGAGCGAGCCATACCACAGCTCTAATATTCATTGCTATGTCTTTAATACGATTATGTATTACATCGGAATGGATTAGTCCTACCCCCCCCACTTTTGTGAACTGGAGAGCAAGGATTCTAGCTCTCCATAATTTGGAATCAGCTGTGTTCATGAGCGGAGGTAGGAGGAGACGTGAAAGGGGGGCACAAATTTGGGCTCCATTTACACAATGACTGAACAGCTGAAGGGAAATAATTAGCCTTGTTAATGGGTAATTGTATTTTGGTATTTTTCCGGGGATATATGGGTTTGCCGTGCCCTATCTGTATTTTCCATTTGTTCTCCGTAAAGTTGTTAGATGTGCTATAGGCAATGTATAATTTACAATGATTTCTATGATGAACTTATATGGTACGAACTATTGTATTATTTTCAAGCTTAATAAAAAAAAATAAAAAAAAAAAATGAAACTTGTCGACTTTTTGTCCTCAGTTTATTTGTTGGCTTTGATATGTGAACCTTCCCCCCTCTTATAAGTACCCCCACGGAGGAAATGGAGCATTCCTTACGGTGGCTCAATATATCGCACAAAGTTATCCAAAACTGTCACAGTATAATTGGACAAAAATATGAACAGATTCTAATGAACCTTGGATTATTTTGAACCACTGACCAAGTGATCATGTATTTTTAAATGGGCCAATAAAAGTTATATCACTGTTGCAGGTAAATTGTTCCTTTTTTGGGGCCTTCTATTTTGAGGCCTGTTGGAAGCAGGCAAGGATCATAACACAATTCTGATATTAATCACACAATGTGTGCCAACATTTTAACAAGCCAAACCCATGTTTGTGACTTTAGACATTAAATATATTTCCTCGTTTTGAGACCTATATGCAAACAACTTTTCTGTGAAACCACTGGGGTCCTGACTTGTATATGGAATTGGGTAATTTTGATTTGGATAAGCAATATATCTTTTCCTCTTTACAAATGTGAAAATCAGGTCAATAACCTTAGCCGTGCCAGAAAGGTGTTTTGCTTCCTGGTGGCATTGGGCTTCCTGTCAGGGCATCATGGGTTCAGGCTCAGTTGTAATCTCATAGAAGAGATATTATTAAAGTTACATACTATTAGAAACGAGAACAATATATTTTTTTACAGTGGTGAAACATTTAAAATTTCTTTAGATAGTAGACACAAATAGTTTTCCCTTAGACTGTGTACAACATTTTTTTTATTTTTTTTTTATTTTTTTTTAAATTTTATTGAACAATAAATCAATTACAAGCATGGGCCTACAACCACCAGGGCCGGCCGCTAGATTCAGAAAGGATCATACAGTTGTTAAGGCAATAGTCGGCTCCCGGGGCCCAGCCCCGTACATGGCTCCGGATAGTCCTAGGGAAGCAGGATACATAGGATTAACATAAATAACAAATAAAAACAAAAGGCGAGGCATAAGGGCAAAAAGTGTGGGTAAGGCTACATCCGGGGGACTCTACTTCAGACCTTCAAATAGCTATCAAGAGGGAGGAGTACTGATAGGTCGGGGGGGGGTCACGGGAGAGGAACGTCTATATTCGGTTGTTCCAAAAGTCGCAAGGAACCATCAAGGGTCAGGGGGACAAAGCAATATCGGTGTCCACTAGGGGGGGAGTACAGATACCCCCACGATACGCGTTCCATTGCCCCCAGATTCTACCCCATGCCCCCGGTTTACCACGAGCCACATACACAGTCTTCTCCCTGAACATGCACCAGTCCATGTTCTCCTTCCATACGGACACGGTGGGAGGCCGCTGGGAACCCCAAAGCTGCGCTATATCTCTCTTGGCAATCATGTTCCCCAGGGCCGCCCACCGAGTCTGAGCCGCGTTATAATCATTGGGCTCCCACACATTCAGGACACAGCGACGCACCTCCGGCAGAAGCGCCACCCCGGTGACCCGGCCCATGACCACATGAACCCGGCGCCAGTATTCCGCCACCTCGCGGCACTCCCAGAGGATATGGAGAAAAGTGGCACTGAGCCCACATCCCCGCTTACAGAGCCCGTCTTCAGAAAATCCCATCGAGACCAAACGGGGACCCGTCACATACACCCGGTGGAGAATCTTTAGCTGGACCAGGCGGAGACGGGCTGGAATGGCCACTTCCTTGGGGGACGACAGTGCGGACTGCCAGTCCTCGTCGTCCAGTTCCACCCCATCCCCTGTCCACGCCTCCCGAAGGCGCACCAAGAGGTCAGCCCGATTATTGATAAGTTTTTTATAAATTAAAGAGATAGTACTGTCGGGGACATGACCATCGAGTATGCGGTCCTCGAGAGGCGAAGAATCCGGGATCTTGGTCCCCTCCCCAAAAACCGAGAGCAGGGCATGCCGAACCTGGGCGTAGCGAAAGAACTCCCTTCCCGTAAGTTCGTATTCGCTCTGGAGCGCCGCGAATGTTTTAACCGCACCCTTAATCCATAGGTCTCCCACTCTACTAATACCAATCGTGTCCCAACGGTCAAACCCCTTCGTTGTCCAGAGGCTTCCCAGTCGATCGGAGGCAAACAGAGGAGTAGCACACGTTAATCGCTCACTCCAGCCCATGGCTACATTGGCCGCCTTCCAGATCCGTACCGCAATCTTAGTAGGGCCCGTAAGGGTCCGTCCAGCCGACCTGGAGTAAAGTGCCCTGTTATAGTTTCCGCCGGGAAGCAGGAATTTATCCATCCCATACGCCGGATTCAAGCCGGGCGCATACGTGGCATGGTTAATGGCCGATAGCTGTGAGGCCCAATAATACCTGCGAATGTCGGGAAGCGCGATGCCCCCGTCGTACCAGGGGAGAGTAAGCTTTGCCAGAGCGATACGCGCCCGTCCGTCCCACACCAGTCTCCTCTGCAGGCTCTCCACCTCCCGAAAGTAGGACACAGGAATGACATCGAAGGAGTTCTGAAGTGCATAGAGGAATCTGGGAAGGGACAGCATTTTAAACAGTGCTGCCCGACCCAGCGGGGACAAGGGCAGCTTACACCACCGAGCCGTGTCCTCCCTCAAACGCCGTAGTGGAAGCAGGAGATTCTGCTCATAGCGAGCCACCGGGTTCAACGAGACGTATATCCCCAGGTATTTGAAGCCGGACAGAGATAATTGGATCGGAAGCCGAGGCGGCAAGAGAGGAGGGTCACCGGAGATAGGATAGACACAGGATTTAGACCAGTTGATCGTTAGACCCGAATTTCTCCCAAAGGAAGTCAGAACATCAAAGAGAACATTAAGCGACCGCCGCGGCGAGGTGAGATACAGGAGAATATCGTCCGCATACAACGAGACCCGATCCTCGAAGCCCGGGGCCCACCGGATCCCTCTGATCGAGGGCTCCCAGCGGAGCCAAGCAGCGAGCGGCTCCAGGGCAAGAGCAAAGAGCAGAGGGGACAACGGGCACCCCTGCCTCGTACCCCTACCGAGAGCGAAGGGCCGAGAGACCCGCCCATTAACCACCACCTGAGCCATGGGTCCCGTGTAAAGAAGCTTCACCCAGCCAAGAAATCCTTCCCCAAAGCCGAATTTGGTCAAGACAGCCCAGAGGAATGGCCACTCGATGGTGTCAAAGGCCATCGTGGCGTCTAAAGAAACCAGCACGGCTGGTTCGGAGAGGTACTCCGCCCTGGCGAGGGCGCCATGAAGACGCCGCAAGTTAAGGGCGGTGTTACGATGAGGGATGAAGCCGCATTGATCAGGATGAATCAGATCACAGATGACGCTCAACAAACGATTGGCAAGGACTTTAGCCAGGATTTTAGGCTCTGCGTTTAGCAGTGAAATAGGCCTGTAGGAGGCACAGCGGTCTCGTGGCTTACTGTCCTTGGGGATCACGACTATCGTAGCCAGACGCTGGTCGTCAGGAAGGGAACCTGCCTCAAGGGACTCTTGAAACATACGACGGAGGAAGGGCGCGAGTTTATCCGGGCGCAACTTATATAATTCTATAGGCAGACCGTTGGGACCCATCGCCTTGCCCGAACGAAGGGACCGAATCGCAGTTGCTATTTCATCTACAGACAAGGGGGCGTCCAGCTGCTCACGGTCGTCGACGGACAGGCAAGGCAAAGCAATATCCCTCAGCAGAAGGCGAGAGTCTTCTTCATCCCTATCAGTCACCGGGGAGTACACGGCCCGGAGGTGGTCAGCGAAACATTCCACAATCTCACCAGGCTCAGTCACACACACTCCATCCGAGACACGCAGCTCCGGGACCACACGATTAACTCTCTCCTTCTTATCCAGCCACGCAATCAACTTTCCCGCCTTGTCTCCGGCATCATACAATCGACCCTGCTGCTCCCTATACATCGTTTTGGCAGCGTCAGTGACAAGAGACCTGTATTCAAACTGTTTCAGGCTGAGGGCATGTAGCCCGTCCGGAGTGACACCAGTCTCCAAGGCCGACTCCAGCCCCGAGATGTCAGTCTCCAGCTTCACCACTGCCTCACTCTTGAGCTTCTTAGCCACCACTATCTGGGAGAGGGCGTGTCCGCGGATTACGGTTTTAAAGGCTTCCCACAGGGACATTGCGGACGACACCGACCCCTCGTTTTCAAGGAAGTATTGGTCCATAGCCTTAACCAGACTGTCGCGAGTCGTAGGGTCTCGCAGGTACCACGGGTTAATGGGAGCGATCCGCCCTGCAGACCGCGACTCGGTGTCAAAGAGCAGCCACAACGGGGAATGGTCGGAGATACCCCGCGCCAGGTGCCTAACCTCTCGAATCCGACCAGTCTGCGCCGCGGGCATAAGGAAATAGTCTAACCTAGAAAGACTCCCATGCGCCCCAGAGTGAAAGGTGTACTGACATTGGGTCGGATGCATTAATCTCCAACTATCTACGAGGCCGAAGGTCTCCAACAGTCCACCAAGCAATGCCTGGGCAGCGGGGAGGGCCCTGGGTGGGTGACGATCCAGGTCACCCGAAACCACCGAATTAAAGTCCCCGCCCATAAGCAAAAGACTCTCCGGAAGTTCAAGCAGCATTCGACCCAGGTCCGCGAAGGTGGAGTTCTGGAGGCCCGGAGGGACGTAAACTGAGACCAGGGAAAGGGGCTGCCCCTCCCACCTCCCAGTCAGACACACATAGCGCCCTCTGTCATCCGAGACTACCCTAGTGATATCCAACGGAAGTGAGGATCGCAGGAGAATGCCCACCCCCCTGGAACCAGTTGTGTAACCAGAATGGGCCACGAGGCGGTATCCCCCCCTGTTCATTGCATGACAAACATTACCAACCAGATGCGTCTCCTGGATAAACACCACATCAGGAGTCAGACGACGCAAATACTGCAGTACAACACCCCATTTGATACGGTCCCCCAACCCATTGACGTTCCATGACATCAGTCTCAACCCGTCCCCCCCCATCCCCTCCAATAGATCAAAGGCCCCCCAGTCAGTAGCACAGTTCCCGAATCTGGACAAAAATCAATACCTCGCCCTGCAAACAAAAAACACACAGCAAAACAACCCCTCCTTCCCCCCAACCCCCCCCCAAATCCAACTCCCCCCACCCTGCACCCCTGCGGGCCAAAAAACCCCCCCAACTTGCAGTGTGCCTGCCGCCCTACTAACCCCATTCTACGAAAAGACCCCGGAGGAGGAAAGGGACCCGTCCCCGCCCGCCCCCCACACAGGTCCTAGTGAGACAAAATAAACAAAAGAAGTAAAACCCAGCTGAACAGTGCAAAATGGCAAAATCAAGGACCAAAAGTCACTCCAAAGGGGACCCGTCACCTTCGGCGCCTGCAGAGGGCCCGGGACGGCCACCTCTGTCCGGCAGCGAGTCCAGCCAGTCACTCACGGCCACAGGAGAGTCAAAAAAGGCAGTCCGATCCTCATGTTCCACTCGGAGTTTTGCAGGGTAGAGCATAGAGTACTTGAGGCCCAGTTCACGGAGACGACGCTTCACCCCCTGGAATCCCATCCGCTGTTTCTGGACAAGTTGGGTAAAGTCCGGATAAAAGTTAATGGATGAGTTCTCATAACGAACCGGGCCGTGGACCCGTGAGGCCTGCAGAATCGCATCTCGGTCTCTATAGTGGAACAGTTTGGCCACAATAGGCCTCGGGGGGGCCCCCGGCCGTGGCCGACCGCCCGGAACTCGATGGGCCCGCTCCACGGCAAAGAACTTACTTAGGCCTGCAGGGGTCAACTGTTGGAGGATGAGTTCCTCGACCAGGAGGTCAACCGGGCGGTTGTCGGAGGACTCCGGTACGCCTATGACACGAATGTTGTTGCGTCGGGCCCGTCCCTCGAAGTCCTCCAGCCGCCGGGCCATCTGATCGTTGACCGCCTTGATGTCACCCAGCGCGGCCTGCAGGTCCGACACATCCGCACCAAGGGTGGAGGTCCGCGCATCAAGAGCCTGAACCCTCTCGTTAGTTTTGGAGAGATCTGCCCGGATTAAGGTGACATCGATTGCCAACCGTGTCGATTTTACGGGCCAGGGCCTCGTATTGCGTGGCGATGGTTTCCCTGATGCCGTCAATGGCGCCCATGATGTCCTGCAGGGAAAGCTCCGGAGAGACGGCCCCCCCCCGGCGGCGTCCGGGGGGGGGCCGGTCGCTCCAGGGGACCCTCTGCCCTGAGTGTAGCGGTCCATGTTGTTGGCCTGGACCGGTCCCCCGCGGAGGGAGGCCTTAGTCTTACGCCCCTCGGGGCCCCCTTTGCCCCCCATGTGGTCACGGACACCGAAGAAGACCGCCGACCAAGAGTCATAGGGGCAACGGCACCGCAAACCAGCGCCGCACCAGAGACCACAATATAGCAGTGCGGGGGGACCCAAGGCGATGGGCACACTAGTGGCAGGTGGAGACAAAGCCTCGCGCAGAGGCCAAGGAAACACCCCGCCACATCAAGTGCGTTCGCCGGCCAGCCCCCTGAAGTCCGAAAGTGAAACCGAAAGTGGTAGAGCGGCCACTGGCACCGCACTGCAGCCGCTGTTGTTCAATTACGACACGGCTCCACGGATCACCTTCGCCCCGGGCACCTCCGTCAGGTGGGTCCCAAAAGTTCGAACAACGACAACTCAGGATTCCCAGGTCCGATTCGAGTTCTGAAAAGAGATATGTGCTCAGCCGGTCTTCATCTGCCAGATTCCATAAACCACATCAGGATATTCTCAGGATAAATTCCGAGGAGCAGCAAGGGTCCGGGGAGCCCTGTGCTCACGCGACCATCTTGGATGCGTGCTAGGCTCCTCCCCCCGACTGTGTACAACATTGAAGTATTAGTTGAGAGGGGTAAGAACCCACCTCAAATAATAATCACAATCCCTGACAAAATAAACCTGTGCTTAAAACCTCTAGTAGATTGGCACAAAGCAGTCAGGCTTAACTTAGAGGCAATGTGTAAAGTATTTAAGCAGTATTCACACAGTTCTAAAGAAAAACGACAACACAAGAAGATTCCCAAACCAGTTTAGAAAAGTACATTTTAATACATATGATTACACCAAAATGACAAAAATCCAATAAGTATAACCGGAAAAATATTTAAAAAAACATTTGAGTTTAAAATAGCACCAAAAAGTACAAAGCACCAAACGCGGTTATCTGGTTTCGCTAGAGTAGTGAAAAGTTCAAGCCGATTGCGATGGAGCACGGTCCTAGTATGATACAGGGACTAGGTTCATCCTGGTGGAAAAGTTACCATTCTGGAGAAAAGTGGTTGTTGACGAGTCGCTGGCAGGGCAAACATGCATGCTGGACCAGAAGCAGGGCTCGACAACTGTGGGTTGCTGAAGAGCAGGGTCTCAACACTGTCATCAATGAAGGCGGGAAAGCTCTGCATGGGTGAAGTCTATGCCTAGGAAGGCCTCAACAGGTTGCTGCTTGACATCAGTCCCAATGAAGCCCTCTAGCTTCGGAGTTGGAATTTTTTGGGGAAGTCAGCTCTCCTTCAGGAGGGTAAGACCAGAAAGTTGAGTCCCACCGGTGATTCAACATAGATGGCTTCAGCTCGACCCTGGGTACAGTCTCCTTCCGATTCCCTGGAGAAAATGTTGGCAAAAAGTTTCTAAGTCCCAGCTTTTGCAATTTGGTCAGAAGCAGTACACTATAACACCAGTTATGGTTTCAGGACCTGAGGGGTGCCACTAGGGGTGTTAGAACTCCCTCAAACTGAGGCTAGCAGTAGAGTCCAGAGCTGGTCTATTTGGAACTGTTTAGTTGGGCAGTAGCAGGGAGAGAGGCCTCCCTCTAGAAGTTTGTTTTGTCCCTGTTGTTTAAATAGGAGGGTGGCCAACTTATCCTTAGTGTCTCTTATGGGTCCCATGGTTCAAGGCAAGCATGTCCAGTCTTCCTTCAGGTTTCAGACAGCAGGGTGGTCCTTTTGATCTCCACAGGTCCACAAGTGTTCTAAGAAGAGGTCTTTGGGATCCACTTTAATGCAGAGTACCAGCCTGTGGGTGAAGGAAACTCCTGGCTACTCCCTAACCAATGAGGTAACAGTGCTCAGGGGTGACCCTAATTACTCCTGCAGTAATTCCTGTGTGTTTTACTGTAAACCTCCCACAGTGCCCCTTTCAAACTAAATCCAATATGCCAAGACCCTTCTTCCCTGGTCAGTGCTCCATGTGCCCACGCAGAGGTGTGGCTATGATAATGGGCAACCCCTCTTTTGTGGTCACTGCAACACAGTTTCAAGGCAGTCTCCCGTCCCACTGGGCTTGAAGCTAAGAAGCAGGCTAGCAGGGCAAATGAGAGGCAAATCTAGGTGTGAGCTACTTCTGCCATTGGCACAGTAGGCACACTTTGAAGTTCAGGAAAGGACTGGCACAGCCCCCAGGTCTTTTGTTCAAGGAGAAAAAATGCCTCCCTATACCAAAGCCTTTTGTTCACTGCCTGGGAGCAATAAGCATAACAACACAGGATAAGTGTCAGTACTAAAATAATATTATAAAGTCTTGTCCTTTAAGTTGGATATTAAATTACTATTAAAATTACTATCAAAACGAGACCTTGAATAATATTTCTATCTACTCCCAAGTTAAGCATTATACATTGTTATAATGTAACAAAGTGTTTCACTATGGGAGAGCCAGCCTTGCAACAGTGAAAAACCATGTTTGAAGATTTTTCACTGCCAGGACATGTAAAACATGATGTATACTTTTTAAATACCACACACCCTGCACTATGGGAGTGTATTGCCTATTTTAGTGAGGACTTATGGTATTAGTTAGAAACACTGCCACCAAATGGAATGGATTTCTTCATTCATTACAATCTACAACTGAGCTCTTAGCTTTTAGGAAGATGTTAAAAACCTGCCTTTTCACCAACTGAACCACTTATCACTTGGATCACAGCTAACGCCAAGATGCCTCTGGGTATATGTTGCTCTTTATAAAAACATTAAATAATAAAAACATAGGAAGGTTTGGTCTTGAGAAAACAATATTTTGAGATGACAGTTTAAAACTGCATGCCCAGGGTGTGGGCAGGCTTGGAGACATGTTTAATAATGCTACTTTGGTGGGTGGCAAAATGAGTGCTGCTTCCACTATTAGCATTTAATTTATGTAGTGCCATATACTATGGACTTATAAGTAAATTAAACTTACCACTTAGGAATTTCCCAGTTCTACCATGTTTAAAGGGAGAGCGCAAGCACTTTACTACTGGTTAGCAGAAGTAAAGTGCACAGAGTCCAATGGCAACACAAATGGGTTCAGTAACAGCAGACAAATCTGGGGGAATACCAATTACAACATGGTTACTTCCAACAGGCTGCCTGAATCCTGAAACCTGCAGATCCTTGCAATCCTGCAGGATTACTTGGCTATGAACTGTATGTGGGGTAAAGTACATGCTGCTGCATAGTACAAGGATATTGTAAGTCACCAAGTAGTTCCAAGACAATATATAGGTCTTAGATAATAAAGCCAAAGACTGCGTTCTTTTATTAGATCAGGCAAATCTAATGTGATTTGCAATATCCTTATAATGTACAACAGGATGTATTTTTTTCTGTATAATACATGGTCACACTATTACCCAAAAAGCTGAAATCCTGAACCTCTTGGTCCGTCATATGAATGAGCATGGCTGTAATTATTTAGAATATATTTAGATTCTGTAGTGTGAAATCAAACTCCCCTATAAACAGTTCGGAATGTGTTGCCAAAACTAAAACATAGTTCAATGTAAGTTCCTTTAAAAAATAACTAGGTCTTGCGTGGTAACATGCAGGGTGATATTTTGTGCAAAAATATGCTGCTGTAAATGGCGTCATTCTGCTAATGACTATTCATGTCAGGAACCAGTTAAGTAGAGCTAAAAAGTTACTTCTTCTTTTCATTTTTTAAACAGCAGATGTAATTCTGTCGCATAACCTACCCTTCACGTACTCGCCTGGCAGTTGATCAGTTTTGCCATTTTCATATTACAGGTGCCTAGTGATGTAATATCCAATCAATTATGCCCTCTAAAGAGCTTAGAGGTCTTTGGGATGAGGAACTGTTAGAAATTGGGTCTCTAGTTGGCAGAGGTATGCACCCTGTCCAAGTAGGGACCACAGTTGTAGTCAGGGTAAGCTAGACACACACTAAAAGATAACCTGTGCTCAGCCTCTGGTAGCTTGACAGAAAGCAGTCAGCCTTATCTAAAGATGCAATGTGTGAAGTATTTGTGCAACAAACACACCCACACACACCCACACACACACACACATCACACACAACAACACAAAAAGACTCCATACAGGTTTAGAAAAATAGAGAAAAACAACAAATATCCAATAAGTAGAACTGGAGTTATGAATTTTTAAAGAATAAACCAAAAATAGTGCTAAGATGTCAATAGTGCTAAAAGGTTACTTGAGGTCGTGCTAGACCGGGGTAAATCCAAAGTTCAGGCTGACCGCGATGGAGGCCAGGCTGGCTACAGAACTTAAACAGGTCCTCCTGACAAAGTACCTTGGATGGTCGCTGCTTCAAAGACGAGCCTCGCAGTTAGGACCACAGATTGGCGCTGCATTGTCATTGAACCTCACAGTCGGGTCCCACATAGTCATCGAGCCATTCACGGATGTCTTCAGAGCGACACTGCATCAGCATCAAAGGGCACTGCGTCAGTTCTGATCAGTGCAGTAGTGACAATGCATCAATTTTGTATCAAAACGGCTGCAGAACCCACTTGAGGCCTTGAGCAGGAGGAGGCACCAAAGGAAAGGGTAGAACTCACAGACAGCAGAGTCCAGCAGAGTTGCAAAAAGTATTTTATGACACTGAGACTTCAGAAGATGTGAGGCATGCCAGAAAGCCCTTGCAGTCACTCTGGGTTCAATTGAGATGGGTTCAGCCCTTGTCCTCAGCAGGGCAGAGACCAACAAGCAGCAGGGGCAGGTCAGCACAGCAGAGTCAGTGAAGCATTGTGGCAATCCTTGTAGCACAGCTGTCTTTACTCCTAGTAGAGCTTTTTACAGGTCGAGTAGTGTGCTGTCTTGATAGGGTCAGAGCCCCACTACTTATACCCAAATGTGCCTTTGCAGTGGGAGTGACTTCAATAGAGCTCCTTGAAGTGCACAGGTCCCCTTTCTCCCCAGACCCTTTCTTCCACAGCTATCTGTGGGGGTAATCAGCTCTTTGTGTATGACACAGGACACTGCCTATTCAGATGTAAGTATCTGCTCCCAATCCCCCTTCCTGCCCAGGAAGACTATCAGAATACAGATGAATGCAGATGAGCCCTCTGTCACACAAACCATTCTTGTGATTGTACATGTCTAGAAGGAATGCACAAAGTGTAACTCTCACCCAGCCCACATGTGTATTGGTGATGGGATGCAAGGCACAAAGAGCAGGAAGAGCAGAGAAATGTCCACTTTCTGAAAGTGGCATTTCTCCAATAGGAATGTTAAATCCTACTTTACTAATAAAGAGGATATATCATTACCATTTCAAATATATGAAACATGATGCAGCTACTCCTTTCTAATCAGAAATTATAGCTTTAAAGTGGTTTAAGGAATTCCCAATGCTAGCCTATGAGAGCAGTAGGCCTCACAGTAGTGGAAAACAAATGAAGCTGTTTGTCACTACCATTACATGTAAAACTAAAAGTACATGTCCTACCTTTTACTTACACAGCACCCTGCCCATAGGGCTACCGAGGGCCTACCTTAGGGGTGTCTTAGGTGTAATAAAAGGGGAGTTTAAGGCTTGGCAAGTGGTTTTAAATGCCAAGTCGAAGTGGCAGTAAATTGCACCTAGAGGTCTTGCAATGGCAGGCCTGAGACAGGTTTGAAAGGCTACTTGTGTGGGTGGCACAACCAGTGCTGCAGGCCAACTAGTGGCATTCAGGTTACAGGCCCTGGGTATCTGATATACCACTCTACAAGGGACTTTATAAGTAATCTAAATATGCCTATCAGATATATACCAATGTCTCCATGTTTAGGAGAGAAGCACATGCACTTTAGCACTGGTTAGCGGTGGTAAAGTCGTAAGGCCAACAAAAAGAAGGCCAGAAAAATAGGAGGAGGAATGCAAAACGTTTGTGGTGACCCTTAGAAAGGGCCATTTTCCAACAGAAACTATTGCCATCATCTCTATGTCTCAACCTTCAGAGGTTCTATGCAGCAGACTGGATGATTCTGCATGACAGCACAGATTTGTCACTATATGTAAACTAAGTGAGTTGCACAGTAGACTGGATCCTCACAACTACGTAAGGTGTAACTGATTCCTAGAGAGCTTCTCTGTAAACAGACATGCTTATTAAAGTTTCCTTTGCATTCATAAAATAACTGTTAAATGGAAATTTCTTAAAGAACTTGTAAACTCTAGCAATCATCGGCGGACCATACTATAATTATCACACACATATTCTGTTGTGAAAATAGCAAACAACCAGTGCAGGGGAAATAGCTATTATATCAGTTTTTAACACTGCCGTGATAGCTTTTGATGATGATAAGTAACCAACTTGTAAAATAACTACCTCTTTTGTTTATCTCTCTGAGCCATATACGTTTTGCAATACTTATCATCACTAAAGAGATCATGATTAGAAAATGTTATGCATAGCTTTCCCAAAGTAGCCCTTGTTCATCTTTTGGTTAATACTCACATTTTCCATTTAGAGGCCGATGTGACCCCAATGCACAGCCTTTATTCCACTCACCCCTCAAGTTCTTCCCAATAAAGGATGTGGATATTTCCCTTTTGCAACTCAACCTAATTCTATTGTACTGTTTCTAGTGCTATTTGGAATCCAGATATTTCCGCAAGCTTGCCTCTTACAAAGGGCAACTTCTATAACCATTTATTAGCATTTTAAGAGTCAATGATCCTTACTTTATACATTGAAAGAAAACATTTTCTTGTGTATTTAGAAGTGTATGGAGACCTATAGTCCACCCCCAAGAGGCCTGATGAATGAAACACGCAGTTCCTCTTTTAACTCCCTCTTATCTTAACTTTAAATGTGTGATGTATTGTACTTGTGTTTTCTGAATAAATTTGTGGATCATCATCATAAATGGTTTTAGGTAAGTAATTATCATAGTAACTAATGAGGTTGAGTAGGGATAGGTGAAAATATTTACTGCGATTTGAACAGGAAAACTGCATCTGGATTATTTGAAAGTTTCACAGATGGGGAAGGTCCACGAATGATTAAGCAATGTATTCCTGTCTGCCAGAATCAGTATCAACCTA
The DNA here is from genome assembly GCF_964204655.1 of Triturus cristatus. Lineage (NCBI taxonomy): Eukaryota > Metazoa > Chordata > Amphibia > Caudata > Salamandridae > Triturus > Triturus cristatus. The sequence goes on from NC_140583.1 coordinate 350,736,891, forward strand.
TGCTGGTATAGGATGCCCAGTGGCATTCCTCTGAGTAAAGGCCATTTCAGAAAGGTTTCTGTGGTCTTAGCAAAATTGATGGCTACCCTGAATTAAATGGCACCTGCACCTGCCTATTCAGATACTAATTTCACCATCCATGAAGGCTGATAGGTAGTGCATGTGAAGTGGTCGGATGAACCTTTGGCATCCTCTACCCAATTCTCATGACAAAGTACAGCATATTTATTCACACTAGAGCACCCAGTGATTGGTGGCAAAGGGGGCAGAATGTGGGTAAATGTGTGTGTAGAAAATGAAATGAATTAACATTTTACAAATTATGTTTTAGGGGTGGGCAGAACTCTTGGAGTTTCACTCCACTGAATTCTGCGGATTTACAGAAAAATTCAGCAAGATGCTGCCAACAGGTGGAAAGTACCCAGCTCGTCCTGCAACATAGCACGATAGCGAGAGCAGCGCTGAAAATCAGTGCAAATGGCACCATTCACTGATCAAGAGTGCGCGGCCTTTCGTGTTCATTTTGCGGCTTCTTAAGTAGGAAATATGGTAGATTAGCAGCAAATCTACTCAAACGACAGCCCTCTGACCCCGAAGGCCGACTATCCCCCATGTTAGAAAATTGTGCTAGGGGATGCCAAATCTCGCTCGCACTCTCCAGCTCGCATATTCTCTAGCCTCGTGGGGGAAAGATTCCATCACATGGCGATTGGTGGAATTTGGCCAGAACTCTGTGTTAAAGAGTAAGGCGGAGTGGCCAAAATTCAGCCAATTTCTCAGGCGAACAGAACTTTCTGCCCACCCTTAGTTATGATGCAATAATGTGCATTTGATAATATCCAAAATTATAAAATTCAGGACACAAGTTCAGTTACTTTCTTATTACAAAACAAATCTATAAGTCCCATTCTCTGTCATTAGTTACAAACAAAATGTATTTAACAGAGTACTAGGGAGAAGAAATGGGCATTTTGTCTACATTCCTTTAGCCTATGAGCCTGTTTTGGACATGACCATGGTATCTGCCTAAAACCCTCAGCTTTTTGCTGATTCGCTTTTCGTGGCCTTAAGACTCTGGGGTCTTTCCCACTGAAATGCAATGTGAAAAGGCGCACCCTTCATACACATGCTAGGAAGTGGTGCTTACTAGATTGGTTTTGGTATTGTACCTGTGAGTGCCCTGTAAAAAGGTACTCCACATACCCAAGCCAGGTACTGCACCGGCTGGTGGTGAGATGCAGCACTGATTGTGCCACCCATCAGAATATCCTTCCAAACATGTATTAAGCCAGCCCTTGCAGGCCAATGGGTGCACAGTTGCACCTATACTCAGGTTGGCATTTTTAACTCATTAGCCAACCCTAAGTGGGCTTTCCACTACCACTAGGGCACCCCTACGGTAAGCCCTGAGGGGTCAAGCAAGTGACAGTGTAAAGGCTGGGCTGGTACACAGAATTGTTTTCTTCCCAGGTAGTGAAGAACCCCCATGTGGGTTTTGCCTTCCTAGGAGGTCAGCTCTTCTCATGGGGCAAAACATGGGTTTTGCTGCTTCTCTTTTAGTGGCCGTATGGCTATGGGCACTTTCCCACTGTAAATGCAGTGTGAAAGTGCGCACACCATTCCTACAAATGTTAGGTAGGGGTGCTTACCTATGTTTTTGAACATGTCACAGCCTGCAATTACAAGCCTGTGTGCGCGCACTTGCACCTATGGTATTTTTAAACATGTGTCAAGCCTGCCATTGCAAGCCTCTGTGTGTGCAATTGCACTTATACTCAGGTTGGCCTTTCTAAATCATTGGCCAAGCCTGAGGATGCCTTTCACTAACACCCAAGTACACCTAGGGTAAGACTTAGTGGGTGTAGCAAGTGGTAGGTTAAAAGTCAGGGCTGGTACACATGTGTGTTCCCTGCCCAGGTAGTGAAGAATATCCATTTGTGTTTTCACTACCTATGAGGTTTGCTCTTCCCATAGGTTAACATGAGGGAATGGTTGAAATGACTTCAAGCAGCAATTGTGGCTTACAGTGGAACAGCCTCATAATGTTTCCTATCAGTGGATTCACAATGACAACCCCTCTCCTGTGGTAAAGAGAGATTTGTTTTTAATAGCTTTTAAATGCCTCTTCTAGAAAGTGGGAATTTATCTGCTCTAATACTCTTTGTGTGCCTTTTAGTTTGATTCTAGTTAACACTGGAGTTTGGGGAGCCCATCTGTGCATTCCCCAGAGACAGCTATAAGCATTGGGTATGCAAATGGAACAACATACCTCTGTCATTTCAGGGACTATCTGGATAGATTGGAAGTAGAGGTTTTGATACATGGCGGCAAATCATGGCCCCACTAAAGATTAAGATCTGCATTCCACACCCCCAAGGCAGACAGGACAGAAATTTAGGGGAGACATCTGTGGTTCAAAGAGAAACCCTCTGAACCACCCCCACTTCAAAGGCACACTACTAGTGCCATACTTCAGCAGAGTAGAGGTACACTTGTGGGGATATGGGACTGGAGATTATAGAACTGTGTGCATCACACTGCCAGAGGAATCTGTTGTGCACAAGGAGGATTACGGCTATTGGAAGGGACAGTGCACCCTTCCTAAATAGTGGCTGGCCTGGGCTGACTACCTGCTGCTGTGTGGCACCATGAAGTGTGCTCTCCAATGGCTCATTTGCTGGCCCCCTCCTCTCTTGTGGAGGTATCATGGACATCTAGAACCTCCCACTACGGACACACAACATTAACCTGTCACATCTGTAGAGTGGTGCCCTCTTAAGTGCCCACATTGTCTGCTGGATTCCCACTGGTTGCGAGGTGTGAGCATGGATCGAAGTATTGTGCCTGGAGACCTATTTGCCTGGTGTGGAGCCCAAAAAGCACTTCTCGCATCTCTGGAGTGTGGTCTCTGCATCGTGGGGCCTCGATATGCATAAGCCTCTTGTTGGTGGTGAGCGTATTCACCAGTTGCAGGATCCCTTGTTGCCCATTTTGTCGATCGTGCCACATCTCTCTTGTGTGACATTCCGACTGCATGCTCATTGTGTGAGGTGTCCGATTCACAGGTTGCAACCCTCAGAGGTGGGGGCATACCCATAGCAGTGCCTCATTTTACCCAGTGTGGCACCACTGAATGTGCGCCTAAGTGTATGATTAGAATTGTCTGATGCAACTCAAATCAGCGCCCACTAGAAATTTTGCCTTATTTCCAGGGAGGCACGGAATTTGCAACTCTTCATTGTGTATGACCAAAATTGTCTGGTGTGACTCAAATCAAAGCACATCAGACATTGTGTCTCATTTCCAGGGAGGTATGGAATTGACAACTCCTCGTTATGTGTGACCTGAATTGTCTGGTGTGACTCAGCTCAGTGTGCACCAGAAATTGTGCCTCATTTCCATGGAGGTGCTGAATTTGCTACTCTGCATTGTGTATGACCGGAACTCTCTGGTGCAACTCCCACCGAAGTGCACCAGACGTGCCTCATTTCCAGGGAGGAGCAGATTCATTTTCCAGAGTGACTAGATTGCCTGGGCGCTACTGCGATCGATATGTGTCCTACGGGGTGCCTCCTTCTTCCGAGAGGCTCCTCTGCTTCGTCCCCCATTCACTGATTGCTCCTTTTTGTGCCCTCAGTGCGGCGGACCAACTGTCCGCTCCTCACCCAGCCCGACGACATTGTGTTGCCTGGATAGTGCCTTGGTGGTGGGAGTAATTAACTGGGCTGAAGAACACTCCTGAGACCGATCGGACGCGGGTCAAGAGAACGCATGACCCCACTAACCCCGCCAGAGCTTTGCAAAAATGGGCTGGTGACTGAAGGCACAGTGTGAAATTCTTGATGGTGGTTAACCCTCCATTTGTCGACTGCTGCCTAAATTAGCCTTACATCTACCCCATGTTCTCCCCTGGACACTAACTAGATGGGACACCGGCCATGATAAGCCTAGTATCAGGGGGAAGGTTTCCTTTATCGCCAACCAATGGGTGTAGGGTATTTGGGGTTATCTCAAGGATGGAAGAGGGCTTGGGCCACCGGGTCTGCAAGTGCATTATCAACTGACCTGACAGATATCAGTGCACCGCATTAGGGTGCTGTGTTCGTGTGTGTCAGTCAGTGTGTGAGTGCACTCCATACGGGCCTGCCTGATATCCATAGCACCGCGTATTGGTGCTGAGTGAGTGTGTGGTGGTGACTGCCTGTGATTAATTACACTGCACGGCGGTGTTGCTGTGCATTTTGTTTTCTTGCCCAAAAAATATTACGTTTGACATTGGTTTTCACCTGTACAGCCTTGGCCCACATTGCTATTTAAAAGTTTTGTAATTATACGTATGTACCCATTTCTGATATTGTTGTGTACCGGGGTGCACTCTATAACTGTGTGGTATTGAAATAGAATAATTACCATGGTGGGCCTCATTCTGACAATGTTTTGCACCGTAAGGGTGCTGGGGGTAAAGTAGGATTTTTCCCAAATGTGCATATTACTGGTGACATTGTTAACACGGTTCAGCCTATTACTGCTAGTGATATTTCCGAATGTGATTTATGCCCAGAAATACATTATGTTTATGTTGTGTTAGTTGTTGTATGTGTTAAATACACATTTAATTTACATACACCATGTGTGAAGTCTCTTATGTGATGCTCAGTATATTTATTGTGTGAGAGTGCTGTACCAATGCTGAAGACATTGCCTTTGTGATAAGCCTGGCTGCTCAGTGCCAAGCTGCCCAAGGGTGAGTGCAGGTTATACGGTGAGTGTAATCACCCGCCCCTGATGAGAGTGGTAGGTTCTGCCTGCCTCAGCCAACCAGAACGTGCCAGTACCAACAGCCTGCATTTGTGGGGAGCTGTCTCCAGAAGCAACAAACTCTCAGCAGTTTTTGGAAATAATATCCTGGGGTAAATCTGGCTAATCGACTTGAGCAGCCATTTGGGCATAACATATGTATACGATAATGCTATTAAATTGTTATTTCAAGCAAAAAAGACTGATACAATTGCGTCCAGCAACAGTTGCATAATTAACCTTATTTAAACTTGTGATTAATGTCATTAGGTAGTGCACAGGAAACCTGACACTCCATTGTGCCAGAAAGTCAATCTGGGATGTGGTGAGTCCTGTCTTGCCAGCAAGACTTCCATCCATCGGAACTATGGATCTTTTCTTGTAGTCTTACTTGGTGAGCCAGAAATATATGAATGTTACTGGACACACCCCAGGAAATAAGGACATTTGGAAACCATTTTAATACAAATATGAGAGTGTAAAGTGTACACTGACAGACACCTACTTGTATTACAGTCTGGCATCACACATTTCAGAGGGGCCAATTTCTTAAAGTTGTGCAATGTAATGCAACAACCTAGTTGCTGTGGTTCATTATGCAAGAGCATTGCAGAGCCATATCTACCTAAATATGATGCTGCTGCTCCCTTTCCCAACACTGGAGCACAATTACGGTGCGTAACGTAATGCACACAACTTTGCACCCTAGTGTGGAAGCATATATGTGCTGTGCAGCATATTTCTTTACGTGGAATTTTACCGCTCTAGTACGAAATACTATTCCTAGACAAAGTTAAAGCATTTCCCACCTTGCTCTGTCCTGTACCTTGGAGTACACGTTTCTCCAACTTAACGCTTGCCTTAAGGACGCATTCTTTTTTGGTTCAAAGCCCTGTCTTCGATTGTTAGTGGATAAGGCTTTGCACCAATAATCATGGTTGGTAGCATGGAAACGCCCGTGTTCAACCCATGTCCTGCTCCTTCGACACAAAGTACTGTAAATACTTATTTATGTTACTTTACAGGTTGCTTTTCAGCGCAAGTAAAGCAAATAGTAGGTCTACACTTTGCCCCATCACCTTTTGTGACGTTACACCGGAGCACAGTGTTGAAGAATCTTATCAGACTCTTTTGATTCTAAGTAGGTAAATCATACACATCCCTTTCCTAATAGTGCAAATCGTAGAGGCCTCTGCTGGAGAGCAACAGTTTTGAGTGTCTTAGTGCATCTCTCTCTTTTATTTCAAAGAAGAATATGATGCTATATCAAAAAGGAGGGCTTCCAAGCTGGGCCTGGAGTAATACACGCATCACTGGTTACCATGGTGCTAACGATATATTTCTCCACTTTGCTAGTTACTAAAGTCGTGGCCTATCCTACCTGCGTGCTGGAGGGAAATCCCATTGAGACCTCCACATGTTTTTAAAAATAGACAGAGACTGAGCCCGTATGGCAGAAGCATAATGAAATGGTGCACTTTTAATTAAACGGCTATTTTTATGTACAGACCAGGAGACATAACCGGTATCAAGTCTTATTCATTTTACTAATGTGGACTGTACAAGGCTTTGGTCATTTTACAGACTCAAGGAGTGTAAGTATGCTAGAGGCGAGAGGCCCTAGTCACCAGAAGAGGCCAAGATAGAAATGGTACATAGGCAAATTAATGCCAGGGCAGATGAGGACTTTATGAATGTGAGGTTATCTTCTCTGTATGTATTTTTTAAGTAAGGGCGTGAAAATGGCTAGGGGTCCCCATCCACTCCTGAATAACACATTTTAAAAATATGTCTTTCTGTGGTTTCAGATTGAGTAACTATTCTTTATTAACTCAAAATATGTTGAAAGGTCTAGTTGGGATAGATTTCTGGAACATAAATCCTTTTTTGGTGGCTTTAGCAGAAGTTAACTCATTTTGTTATAATTGCGTTTTGGACTTTTCCCGTGCTTATTTTGTTTTCAAATAGATCTAAAAGAAATTCAAACTCTTCAAAAACCACTTAAAACACAGTCCTCTAGCGAAAAGTTTTGTAAAAAAAAAAACTAAAAAAAAACGCGCCTGGCATTTTTGCATAATGTAATTGGGTTTTAAATGGGAACATAAACAAGTTAACAAAAAAGGCTTTCTTAGTAGCGCGGTGAAAAAAATGTCATTTATAAGGCTAAATATTTTGCCCTGTATTCATTGGTTTATTTATCGGTTGCCAAGCTTGCTGTGAAAGGTAAGGCTGCGAACCCTCCTTTGCTTTTAAGTGACTTGATAAGGGATTCTTTGGCGAAAACATTACTATTTATATATGCAGACGCGCAGTTCCAGACTCGGTGTTTCCAAGGGAGGATCGCTTTCAAGGCTTGTTTGTTCTGCTTCTTTACACTAAAGGAATACAATTTAAATAATGTATTTTGTTTAGGAAATTATTTAACTATGTCATAAGCCATTCTGAAGATAAAATATCAAAGCAGGCCTACATTGTTTTCGTAGACAGTCCTGTTAATTTTATTATGCACAAATTGTGGATTGAGAGGTAGAGGGGGAGAGCCAAGTACCACTTGAATGCACGCACAGCAAAAAGCACAAACTGTGAACAATAACATTAAACCTCCCGCAGAAGTCATTTACTTGATACATTTCTGTAAAAGGTTTGTCTGAGTCACAACCCACTGCTGTTTGCTGTATGCATGCACACGTAAGGGCAATCCTTCTCTCTGCTTGTAATATCCAGACTGCTGAGAAAATTCAGAATGAGATAAGTTTGTCCTACTGGAGATTAAGGCCAGTTGTTATTTCACATGCCTTTACCACATATGCAATACAACGCATTGCTAGTCTTTACCACACATTTTTTACGGTAACAATATATATATATATATATATATATATTATCTACTGGCGGTCGCCAGTAGATAGTTATAGTTAGGGCCCTGTTTCCATAGGAAATCCGCAACATTCTATTTGGAATAACTTTGGCACCGGTCGACGAATCCTCGCGAAATTTTCAAAATAGGTGGGGCGCTACGCTCCGCTCCTACCCTGAAAGTCTCGGGGGGATTCGTCAAGCGGGGGCTGAGATAAAAGGGGGGTCCCAAAACGCGTTTTTCCCATGCATTTTTACATAGGACCTTTAGACACAGCTACAGCCCGAACGGCTGAACAGAGTTACTTGAAATTTGGCAGAGAGGTAGTCCTCAGGTCAAGGAAGTGCCTTTTGTAGGTCTGGTGTAAATCTGTTCAGTAGTTCCTGAGAAAATAGCATTTAAATCAATATATATATCTGAGCCAGCTTACGGTGCGCTTACGGTAAGCTTACCGTACGCGTACGGTGCCGTGCGCGAACGCGATTATGATTGGCTATTAGATCTTAGTAAACATTCGAATCGTTCGAAACCAGGAAGCGGCGGCCGCCATTTTCTCTCTCGCACTCTGACGGGGGGAGGAAAAACAAAGGCAAAACACATGTAAAGGGACTGTTTACACAGCTCTTAACCACCTAGCCTTAATCAATGTGTCTCCTAAGAACCCCCAAGGCCAAAAATTCATTTTTATTTTTTTACGAAAAATTGCCGATTACGCTTACCGTACGCGTACGGTAAAAAAAAATGTAAAAAAAAAAAATTTCCACACACTCCCCACCCTGTGTGCAAATGGTGTCCGCAGGACACCATTTGTGAATGACATATGTATATACTGTTCATTAGAAAATTTAAAAGCTTACCTTTCACAACGAAGCGCATAATATGTCCTCCATGTGCGCATGGTGCGCGAAGCGCATCGTGCGTACATGGCCCATCCATGGCACTAACTGCGTAAAGTGGGCGCGCGGTGCGCGAAGCGCACCGTGCGCGCACGGAACGAACTGCGTTAAGTGGGCGCGCACACCACGAATGGCGTAAAGTAACTTAGCATTTAAAAAACCGTACAAATTCACTGAAAAAACCATAGGTTTCACACACGTTATAGTTAGGAATTAGCATTTAAAAAACCTTGCAAATTCAGTGAAAAAACCATAGGTTTCACACATGTTATAGTTAGCTGGACATTTTACTGATAAAAAACCAATTAAATTCCCCCGTTATAGTTAGTGCAGGCAACTATAACTCACGCGACCGCAATCCTGTGCTGATGACATATGTGTCTTTAAGAAAAAAAAATATTTGTAATATATGTATAGCTAAAATTTAATGGAAGAAGACATGGGCAAATAATTGTCTAAATACAGTATTAGCATCAGCTAATACTGTATATATATAAATTCACTGAAAAAAACATAGGTTTCAGGGGTGTTACAGTTAGCTGGACTTTTCACTTGTACAAAACCATTGAAATTCCCCCGTTATAGTTAGTTCAGCTAACAATAACTCGCGTGCCCGCAATGCACTGCTGATGACGTCACATATTACATCACTCATGACATGGTCAGTGACATCACTCATGACATCACTTATGACATCTCAAATGACATCACTGATGACATCACTGATGACATCATCCAGTGAATGTGTGTTTTTCTGAAAATTAAATATGTGTTATATATGTATATCTCAAGGTGGATGGAAGAATAATGGGTATATAGGTGTCTAAATGGATGATTTGTTTTTGAAAAATTGATTGTGTAACTGACTGATTAAGTGTACCATAGTGAATACATGGCTTAGTGAGTAATGTTTAAATATGTAAATATCTGTATCAGTCTCTCACTTTGTGTATAAGTGGCTGCATGGGTTGGTGAGTAGCTACATGGGTGTCTATATAGGTTATTAGTTGGTTTTTTGAGTATCAGTCTGAGTGTCTGCATGGTTCGGTGGGGGGTATTACGTAGTGCATAGGTGCATGAATGAGTGACTCACTGTTTGTATGTGTTGAAGACAGCATGTGTGCAGGACTGTATGGGTGGATGAGTGTGTGTATGGGTGTGTTAGTGAGTGAATGGCTGTCTCAATAGTGTCTTTATGAGTAACTACATATGTTTTAAACTAGTATATGTGACTATTGTTGTATATAAGTGAGTATATGTGAGAGTGAGAGATTGAAAGAGTTCCTTTATGAATAAGTATGTGTTTCTATAAGTGATTGTTTAAAAGACTAAGTATGTGTAAGTTTCTGTAGAAGTAAGTGTGGTGGTGTGTGTATAACTGTATATGCAAGTAAATGGATGTTTGATTCTTTATTAGCATGAGTGACTATGTGTGTGAGTAACTCTATGGATGAGTGGCATTGTGTAACAGGATGTATAGGTGTATGAGTACATATGATGAGTGAGTACATGTATGAGTGACTGTATAGGACTGTTGGTGAATGAGTGGATGTGTATGTGGATCTTAGAATTACTGAAGAGGTTGTTGTAAATGGTATTGGTATGTCCATTGTTTTGAAAATGTTAGTCTCTATTTTTGAATGTGTGTATCAAAGGTTATATTAGGGTGAGAGGAGGTCTGCCACTCTATCACAAGGATGATGTCATCAGTGATGTCATCAGTGATGTCATTTGAGATGTCATCAGTGATGTCATGAGTGATGTCACTGACCATGTCATGAGTGATGTAATATGTGACGTCATCAGCAGTGCATTGCAGGCGCGCGAGGTATAGTTAGCTGAACTAACTATAACGGGGGAATTTCAATGGTTTTGTACAAGTGAAAAGTCCAGCTAACTATAACACCCCTGAAACCTATGGTTTTTTCAGTGAATTTCTGAGGCTTTTTAAATGCTAATTCCTAACTATAACGTGCCTGAAACCTATGGTTTTTTCTGTGAATTTCAAAGGTTTTTTAAATGCTAATTTCTAACTATGCCTACAGAGATAGGACATGTGAAGAAAGAAGAAAAAATGCACAGAAAGAAAAAAAAGAAGTGCAGAAAGAAGCAACAGAAGTCCTCAAAGACGAAGAAAAGTGCAGGAAGAAGGATAACGTGCAGAAAGAACAAAAAGAAGAGCAGAAAGAAGCCTTGTTGCAAAATCATCCTGTACCCTCAACTTTTTCAGACGGATACTGGTGGTAACTGAGTCTGACTAACCAGTCCTAGAGCCAGTGCTATGTTAAAAGACACTTGGAATACAGTGAAAACACCTACATACACTAGGGAACATTATGCGTTGGGGTCCCCCTGTGATTAGCATGACCTCCTCTGTAAGCCCCTAGTATGTAATAGGGCAGGGGGATTAAAACTACCTCTTAAAACAGGCCACAGGGCGTTTTTGCACACGTTAACTCAGGCCCCGTCCCCTCCCTTCACCACTGTGTAAACACGCCCTGTGTCCATTTTTAGTTGGGAGAATAAGTTCATTTGAATCCTGAGGGTCCCTAGGGTCCAACTAGCCCACTAGGTACCTCCAGTAAGTGCCACAGAGCTGCGTTGCAGAGAGGTGTAAAAAGTGGCACGGCCTGGACCACCTCTCTGCAATGCAGCTCAGTGGCGCTTACTGGAAGCACTTGGTGGGCTAGTTAGCCCCCAGGGGCCCTCAGTATTGAAGGGAAATTATATCCCCAATTTAAAACGTACCATAGTGCGTGTTTGCACACGTCACCTCAGGCCCTGTCCCCTCCCTTCACCACTGTGTAAACGCGCCCTGTGGCTGTTCTAAGTTGAGAGATTAAGTCCCCATGAATCCTAAGGGTCCCGAGGGTCAAACTAGACTACTAGGTACCTCCAGTAAGTGCCACAGAGCTGCGTTGCAGAGAGGTGTAAAAAGGGGCTTGGCCTCAGAACACCTGTCTGCAGCGCAGCTCCCTGGTGCATACTGGAGATGCCTGTTGGGCTAGTTGGCCCTCAGGGACCCTCAGTATTGAAGAGGAATTAATTCCCCAACTTACAACTCGCCAGGGTGCGCGTTTGCAGAGTGCTGCAAGGAGGGGGCGTGGCCTCCGGCACGATGCCAGTCTTTTATTTATTTTAATTCTTTAAGAAGGGGGGCTGTGTGGTTCCCCTTCTTATTCTAATTTATTTGCCCTGATGACCCCATCCCCCAGGGCCTGTCTCCTAATTATATTTTTTTGACCCCAATCCCCAGGGCCGGCCACTGTTTTTTATTATTTGTAAAAAATATATATTTATAGACACACCTAGGACATGCTGGACAAACCGTACGTACCTATCACCATGACGATTTGCGTGATATTCATTAAAAGGCGACTATGCATACAATGAATCCACGTGGAATGTATTTACACCACTAGTGAAGCTCTGACATGTCTGATGCCCTACCGTGCCTAATCCCGGTAGACACCCTTGTCGTTTATTTATACAAACATGGGTAGCTATTGACGGGCACATTTAATACACATGCACACCAAGCCATTCAAAGGGGATTCGACAAAAATTCGACCAAAACTATGCAAGAAACCCCTCTCACGGTTAATAAAACACAAATCCACTGTCGGATGTGTAATACTTTTTATTTTACTCTCTGGAAAGGGGACGAACATCACTTGAGAGTCACAGCGCGCTCCTGGCAGAGCCCAATGCTGTGTTACACCCACCATTGCCTGCTGAGTGCCACACACCTCTGTGTTGTATTCCAATAGCTAGTGCATATGCTATGACACTCTCTAGCCCATGTGCACTGTAACACCACCCCGTGAATATGTCATGCCACACTTGTCTTCGCACGGGTTATATTGCCCCATCTAATGTGCCTTCCTCGATGCCTATGTTATAACGCACAGTGCTATGCCATACATATTACAATCTGGGATCTATATCTGTGTCACAGTGCATATGCAACGTTACACTCCCCAGCACATATTTTATATTACAACTTTAGAGACTAGTTAGGTTACACAACACTGCCCTGTGCATATTACACTCCAAGGCGCATATCGCATAGCACGCGCTAGTTCCTGTGCTATCTCGCACTCTCCAATGAATCTTTCATTGCGCACAATGTATTGCATATTATATTTCACGCCCGGTTCATCTTATATCACACTTTTTGGTGCATAGTTTATACCATACACTATATCTAGTTTTCATTTTCAATCGTGCTCTCAGGACTATGTTCTATATAACACTGTGTTCACCTACCCTTTTCACGGGCATTACATTTTGCGATAGGGGGTGGAGGGTCAGGGGGTGTTTCTGCCATGTGAGCCTGGAGTCACAGTCACAAACGTCCTCTTCTTCCTGAATAAAAGTGAGATTATGCTGCATACTTGTTCATATTTTAAGTAGTTCGCACAGACACACATTTTAAAAACAATAAAGTTCCTAATACCCGCCTTCTCTGAACAGTTAGCTTGCTGCCCCATCCCCCTCCTCCCTATCCTCTGTTGTGTGAATCCATGGACTAGCCTCCTCCCTCCTGCCATGCATGGTCTGATGTGCTGCCACTGCCCTCAATTTAGTATGATGTACCAGTCCACTCCTCCTGCCCTCCATTGCCCAATTCTATGCCCCATCATTGACCTCCTGCTTAAACTCTGTGCTTAGCTTGCTGCCCCTATTCTCCTTCCCCCTGCCCTCCGATGTCTTTGTGCATGCCCCTGCTCCATCCTTTTTGCCCACCATGTTCCATGGACCTGCCACTCCTATCTACTCTGAGTGTTCTGTACAGCTGCCACTCCCCTCCCACCTGCCTAGCATTGTCAGATGACTGTAACCTGTCCCTGCCACCTCCACCCTGCCTGTCCACATGCCATGCCCCTATCCTCTTCCTCCTGTCCTACTTGGTCCATTGTACTGCCACACCCTTCTGCCCTCCCCGGTCTGTTGCGCTGCAACTGCTCCTCCTGCCTGCCCCGTGTGGTCTGTTGTGAGGCCCCTTCCCCTGAACTTCTTGTCTGTGCACAGGTCCTGACCCTCCATCCGATCCTCCATCGTCCTTTGTGCATGCCCCTGCACCCTCCTTCTTGCCCATGATAGCCATTGTGCTGCCACTAACCCTCCCACTTGCCATGCATGGTCTTCTGTGCTGCCATGGCCCCTCCCACCTTCCCTGTGTGGTCAGTTAGCTGCCCCTGACCCCCTCCCACCTTCCCTCCATGGTCTATGTTTACTCCATCACAGTCTCACTGTTGCTCTTCATGGTGTGTCTTGCTTCTAGTGCCCATCCTGCCTGACCTCCATGGCTATCTTGCTGCTCCTGCCCTGCCCCCTTGCCCCCAGCCCTCTGTTTACATGTGCAGACCCCTACTCCCTCCCTCCTGGCGTGTCTGTTCCATTGTAATGCCCCTGATCCGTCCCTCCTGCCCTTTATGGTCTGTTATGCTGCAGCTTTCTCTCCTGTCTGTCCATTATGGTCAGCTAGCTACCATTGCCTCTTGCCCCTCTGTTCTCTGTTGTCCATGTGCATGGTCCTGTCCCCTCCCTCTTGCTTTCTATGGATTGTTGTGCTGCACTCCCGTCCCGCATGCCCTGTGTGGTGTATTGTGCTGCTGCAAACCCTGATGCCTGCCCTGCAGGGTCAGTTTGGTGCACCTCTCCATATCCCTCCTGTCCTCTGTTATCCAAGTCCATGTCCCTACCCCATTTCCTTCCATGATCCAATGTACCATACTTGCGAACATTTTGAACTTGGTAAGAGGGAGATTTTGAAAAAAAAACTGGGGTATTGATTTTCCCCGTTGAGTTACATTGAAAAAGAGGAGATTGTAGACAGGAGACAGATCAAATAAAGCCCATTTGAGCTTAAAAACATTGGACGTTTCCTGGCTGAATCGGGTCTGTTGGCATGTATGGTTGTACTACCATTGCCTCTTCCTTCTGCCCACAATGGTCTATTACATTGCCACAGCCTCTCTTGCAAGTCCTGTATTGTTGGTTTGTTGCCCCTGCCCCCCTTTCCACAGCCCTCCATAGTCTGTTGTGCTGCCACGGCCCTTCCTGCCTGCTCAGTGTGGTTAAATTGTTGCCTTTGCACCCTCCTACCTCCCTTCAATTTTCAGAGTCTGTGCCCCTGGCCTCTGCCTCTCAACAGTATCCTAATGAACAACTAGATTGCTAACATTCTATATTTATTACAAAAGTGTGGAACGCCTGACGTCATCTTGATGTAATCAAAACTGTAATACCTAGAGCATTTCCTTTAGAAATTACATATATGAGAGCGTCTTATTGGCATCAAAATTATGGTTAGTGCTCTAAAAGTCTAAAATAAGGACACATTTTCTGAGTTTTCAAATAGCGACAAAGCACTTTTAAATTATTTGTTATCTTTATGTTTTTTATCCAGTTGACCACTTGATTAAATGCTGCACTTAGGGGAGAGGATGTGGTGTTACTTCCAGAACTGCAGACTTTGCAACTGGGGAACCAGGTTGGAGTTTCTGCTTCAGCTCGACATTCTGTGATTCTGGTCAAATCCCTTAGTCTCCCCATGTCTACAAGCAAAATGAATTTGTTCTTGTGTGATGTAACCAATGCTCATGTAAAGCACTCCAATACCTGACAAGTCTGCACTATATAACACTGCAAAAACACAAAATAATAAGTGTTTTGCACACTTCTGTCATTGGGCTATATTTGGGCTACATCTGGGTGATTTTGGGCTACATTTGGGCTCTTTTGTCTACGGTGGCCATCTTGGGAGATTTATTTGTTATGAAGTTTCCTAATTTCCTCATGTACTGCAGTCTCCTCAGTAGGAAATGCTTTCAATTTTTTACTTTGATTCCATCATGAAGGTATTCAGATAAGTCACACATTTGCCATAAATTCTGAATGTTAGCACTCTAGTTGCTCATTAGATCACTGTAGTAAAACTACTGTTCACCATGGAAGTCTGCTCCTGATATTAAAAGTGCATGTTTCAGTCTGCATGTCAGAATTTTTTACTGAAATAGAAGAGGATTTGAGAAGTCACTCAAAATGTGCCCTCATTTTCTTTCTTCAGCATTAATCATAATTTCTATGGCAAAATAAACCCCCTCATTGTGTTCCTTTTTAAATTAAATGTTTTAAGTTTTACCAGTATATTCCAATCAAGATGGCTTCAGGTGTGCCATACTTTTGTCATAATGAAGACAGTAAGCGCTCTAGTTGTTTTTAAGAACACTCTGGGACATTCTGTCATTGGACTATACTTGGGCTACATCTTGGTGATATTTGGGCTACATTTGGGCTCTTTTGTCTCTGGTGGCCATCTTGGGAGACTTATTTGTTATGAAGTTTCCTAATTTCCTCATTTACAGCATTCTCCTCAGTAGGAAATACTTTCAGTTTTTTACTTTGATTCTATCAAGAAGGCATTCAGATGTGTCACACATTTGCCATAAATTCAGAATGTTAGCACTCTTTTTGCTCATTAGATCACTGTAGTAAAGCTACTGCTCACCAGGGAAAACTGCTGCTGGTATTGAAAGTGCATGTTTCAGTCTGCATGTCAGAATTTTTTAATGAAATAGAAGAGGATTTGAGAAGTCACTCAAAATGTGCCCTAATTTTTCTTTCTGCAGCACTAATCATACTTTTTATGGAAAAATGAACCCCCTCATGTTGTTCCTTTTTAAATTAAATGTTTTAAGGGTTACCACTTTAATCCAAGCAAGATGGCTTCAGGTGTGCCATACGTTTATCATAAGTAGGACTGTTAGCACTGTAGTTGTTCTTTGGAACACTCTGGGAAGCTGCAGTAGAACACAAAGGAATCAACTGACAGTCTCTGCCCTTGTTGGATGTACATGTTTTACTGAGAATGTCAGACTTCATTCTCACATGACTGAGAAAGATAATGTGAATTTACAGAAAATAAGCTCTCAGTTTAGCTTATAGATCACCTTCCAAACCTCTGTGGGAAAAGCATGAGAAAATATTTTTCTCTCAATCATGATATCCCAGCAGAAGGCTTTTTCACATGGTGAAATCACCTTAGAACATACCACAATTCCTAAAATGAGTATGGTACCATCAACAAATGATTTATAATGTAACTAAAGTCTTAAAACCTTCTATTAACTGCAATGCTTTTTAATGAGGTGCTATCATGTATATTGGTCCCAAGATGGCTGCCAACACTTCTTGGATGAAGCGCTGACAGCCAATCAGATCTCAGGATGAGATGTGTGGTTAGGCTCCGCCCACATATATATATGATTTTACTTTTGATTTTCTCAGGAACTACTGAACAGATTGACACCAGACCTGCAAAAGGCACTTCCCTAACCTGAGGACTACCTCTCTGCCAAATTTCAAGTAATTCTGTTCAGCCGTTCGGGCTGTACCTTGGACTAAAGGTCCCTATGGAAAATTGCATGGGGAAAACGCGTTTTGGGACCCCCTTTTTTCTCAGCCCCCGCTTGACGAATCCCCCCGAGACTTTCAGGGTAGAAGCGGAGCGGAGCGGAGCGCCCCACCTATTTTGAAAATTCCGCGAGGATTCGTCAACCGGCACCAAAGTTATTCCAAATAGAATGTTGCGGATTTCCTATGGAAACACGGTCCTAACTATAACTATCTACTGGCGACCGCCAGTAGATTATATATATATATATATATATATATGATCAAGGCCCCCTGCTGGCCGAAACGCGTAATGACGTGCTATGCCGCTGTTGTCTAAATAAATCTCTGTGAAGCACGACCGGTGTCTGTTTGCTTTCCTCCTCGCCTGCTTGGAAGTGGATGAATGCGCCAGGAACCTGTATATATATATATATTTAGTGAAAAAACCATAGGTTTCACACATGTTATAGTTAGCTGGACATTTTACTCGTAAAAAACCAATGAAATTGCCCCGTTATAGTTAGTTCAGCTAACTATAACTCGCGCGCCCGCAATGCACTGCTGATGACGTCACATATTACATCACTCATGACATGGTCAGTGACATCACTCATGACATCACTGATGACATCTCAAATGACATCACTGATGACCTCACTGATGACATCATCCTTGTGATAGAGTGGCAGACCTCCTCTCACCTTAATATAAGCTTTGATACACACATTCAAAAATAGAGACTAAAAATTTCAAAACAATGGACATACCAATACCAGTTACAACAACCTATTCAGTAATTCTAAGATCCACATACACATCCACTCATTCACCAACAGTCCTATACAGTCACTCATACATGTACTCACTCATCATATGTACTCATACATCTATACATCCTGTTACACAATGCCACTCATCCATAGAGTTACTCACACACATAGTCACTCATGCTAATAAAGAATCAAACATACATTTACTTGCATATACAGTTATACACACACCACCACACTTACTTCTACGGAAACTTACACATACTTAGTCTTTTAAACAATCACTTATAGAAACACATACTTATTCATACAGGAACTCTTTCAATCTCTCACTTTCACATATACTCACATATATACACCAATAGTCACATATACTAGTTTAAAACGTATGTAGTTACTCCTGAAGACACTATTGAGACAGTCATTCACTCACTAACACACCCATACACACACTCATCCACCCATACAGTCCTGCACACATGCTGTGTTCAACACATACAAACAGTGAGTCACTCATTCATGCACCGATGCACTACGTAATACCCCCCACCGAACCATGCAGACACTCAGACTGATACTCAAAAAAACAACTAATAACCTAAATAGGCACCCATGTAGCTACTCACCAACCCATGCAGCCACTTATACACAAAGTGAGAGACTGATACAGATATTTACATATTTAAACATTACTCACTAAGCCATGTATTCACTATGATACACTTAATCAGTCAGTTACACAATCAATTTTTCAAAAACAAATCATCCATTTAGACACTTATATACCCATTTATTCTTCCATCGACCATGAGATATACATATATAAAACATATTTAATTTTCAGAATAACACACATTCACTGGATGATGTCATCAGTGATGTCATCAGTGATGTCATTTGAGATGTCATCAGTGATGTCATGAGTGATGTCACTGACCATGTCATGAGTGATGTAATATGTGACGTCATCAGCAGTGCATTGCGGGCGCGCGAGTTATAGTTAGCTGAACTAACTATAACGGGGCAATTTCATTGGTTTTTTACGAGTAAAATGTCCAGCTAACTATAACATGTGTGAAACCTATGGTTTTTTCACTAAATTTCTAAGGTTTTTTAAATGCTAATTCCTAACTATAACGTGTGTGAAACCTATGGTTTTTTCAGTGAATTTCTAAGGTTTTTTAAATGCTAATTCCTAACTATAACGTGTGTGAAACCCATGGTTTTTTCAGTGAATTTGCAAGGTTTTTTAAATGCTAATTCCTAACTATAACGTGTGTGAAACCCATGGTTTTTTCAGTGAATTTGCAAGGTTTTTTAAATGCTATTTTTTTTTTATATTCTTCATTTTTTTCAAACATATTTTTATTTTAATTTTCTTATCTTTTATAAAGACTATGCTTTAATTTTTAAAATCCTTAAATATTTTTTTTATATATATTTTTTAAAATAAACATGTAAAATTTATTTCCAGATTTTTTTTTTTTTTTTTTATAGTACGCGTACCGTAAGCTCACGGTAAGCGTACGGTTTACGCAACGTCCGTAATCTATCTACGCTGCTTGCGTATAGTTACGCACTTTGCGTAGCCGCGCGTACTGCGCGTGGGACGCGTGCGCGCTTACGCAACACGCGCACGTTACGCGGAAGTGCCGGGAAATGACTGTTATGCGCATGTGCGCAAGCGCGTGTCTTTTTTACGCGCACGCGTACTTTTTGCCGTAAGCGCACCGTGCCTTCATGCAAATCCAACACCCTGACCTCATAATAGTGCACTGTGGTGGCAATGACCTAGGCACTTTGACTGGGGTAGGTCTGGAAATGCTTATGAAGGACACCTTTGCACAACTGTTTACACTTTTCCCTAAAACTGCCTTTGTGTTTTCCAACATATGCCAAAGGCAAAAATGGAACTGGTCCAATCATTTCTGTCCACAGATTGACAAAGCAAGAAAGCACGTCAACAAATCTGTTTCTGCTTTCCTCCGTGACTATGGTATGGGTGCCATTTACCACAACAACTTGCGTTACGACATGCAAGACATTTATAGAGGAGATGGTGTGCACTTCAATGATGAAGGGAACAGAGTCTTCCTCTTGAACCTTAGACTCTGCATCGGTACTTACTTGTAGGTACCACTAAAAAAATGACTCCATAAACACAACAGCTCTTTTTAGAGCTCCCTAATTTCTAAACTCTTAAATCTGATTTTCATTTATTTATTTTTATTTTTTTTACCGTACGCTTACCGTGAGCTTACCGTACGCGTACCCCGTGATTTTTTTTAAAATCAATAAATGTTTTTTTTGTACTTTTCTGTCCTTCTTTGACCCCCTTACAATTGTTAGGGGGTCTGTAACTCTCCTCATTGCCCCCTTTCCTTGTTTTCACTCTTTTTTTTCAGAGTGAAATACACAAAATGGCGGCCGCCGCTTCCTGGTTTCGGCCGATTCGAATGTTTACTAAGATCTAAGAGCCAATCAGAATCGCGCTCGCGCACGCCACCGTACGCTTACCGTAAGCGTACGGTAAGCGTACCGTAAGCTGGCTCAGATATATATATTGATTTAAAGGCTATTTTCTCAAAATCAACTGAACTGATTTACACCAAACCTACAAAAGGCACTTCCTTGACCTACGGACTACCTCTCTGCCAAATTTCTAGTAATTCTGTTCAGCCGTTCGGGCTGTAGCTCGTTCTAAAGGTCCTATGGAAAAATGCATGGGAAAAACGCGTTTTGGGACCCCCCTTTTATCTCAGCCCCCGCTTGACGGATCCCCCCGAGACTTTCAGGGTAGGAGCGGAGCGTAGCGCCCCACCTATTTTGAGAAATTCGCGAGGATTCGTCGACCGGCGCCAAAGTTATTCAAAATAGAATGTTGAGGTTTTCCTATGGAAACGTGGTCCTAACTATAACTACCTACTGGCGACCGCCAGTAGGTAATATATATATATATATATATATATATATATATATATATATATATATATATATATATATATATATATATATATATATATATATATATATATATATATATATATATATATATATATATATATATATATATATATATATAAATAAATAAATATATATTCACTGAAAAAAACAAAGGTTAAAGTTATGTTATACGTAGATGAATATGACAACATTAATGTTTTGAAATAAAAAAAACAGAAATTCATTAGTTATAGTTAGCTGCACTGCATATGATCTCACATATTACACCAATCATGACATGTTCCATGACATTATGTATGACATCACTGATGACATCTCAAATGACATAATTGATGACATCACTTTTCATGATTTCGGTCCAATGCCTATAAGTCAACAATGCAGCCTCTGCCGCAGTTCTTTATTTCTATGCAGAGGGGTTCCACGCTATCGCCGCAATGTTTGCCTAATATTTTTGTTTTTGGCACCCCGGGGGGTCCCTCTGGATCCCCCAAATAGGGCTCAGGGAGGTCAGGGTATCCCCCCTGTCCTCTTATATTTTCAGGACAGGAGACTAAGTTCCCTAGTTCTGTAATGGTTGCCAGTAACATTTTTCTCATGCTTCTGGCAACCAATCAGAGTGCCTGGTCCAGTGATAGTCTGACTCCCATGGGAGAAAGATAGCTCAAGGGAAAAAGGGGTCAATCACCGCGCTCTTATTTTAAATTGGCGCTTCAGCGAGACTCTCTCGAGACTCTTGCGGACCCAACTACCCATATATACAATAATTTTTTAACCTTAATTTGTCGAAAACTACTGAACGGATTTACATAAAATCACAAAAAGCACAATCTGTGGACCAAAATCTAGCTTCCTGCCAAATTTGATGTAAACTTTCCATGATCAAACTAGTCAAAAAGCAGCACCTTTTTTTGGAAAGGTTTATGGAGATTCGTCAAACTGTGCCAAAGTCATTAGCAACACGGAAACGCATTTCTTATGGAACAGCTGACCTGACTAAAACTTCTTAGAGGCAACCGCATCTGGGTAAAATTAGCATTGATTTCACAATAAACTGGATTATTCACTGTGAGGAGTTCCTTGGATTGTCTTCTTTGTGTGTATATATATGTACGTTTGCTGAATTGAAATGCATTATACAATTATGTATTTTGACTCAACAAACGTATTACAGATAGCTTGCAAGGCAACTTTATCATCAATAAGTACATGCTTGACAGATATCCGAAATAAGACACAAACTGTCTTAAATATTAAGGATCGACAATTATTTTAAATGTCATTACTGTCGCAAATTTGATTAAATCCAATTTTTATATAAGCTGCTTAATTTTAGAACTTGTAACTGTGTATTATTCGTTTATGTCTATGATTTTAATGTCATGTGATACTTACTCACAATGCACCTTTCCCTTTAAAAGTGTTCTCAAACTGATCCTGCCATGTCATGTGATCAAGGATTGGACGAGCCGAAACGCGTTATGGCGACGGAGCAATAAAACAACTTTAAGCTCTAAACGTTGGGTCCATGTCCGTGTTTGGAGCAATCCAGGAGATAACGGAATGGAGTTATGTAATTGACAGTATGGTTTCACTCAGTCATACACGGACCCCCTCTCCAGTCGCACGACGCTCGAAGTGAAACGCCAGTTCCTGGGCAACCTGAAAGTACTTTGATCCAAGGAGGATACGGAGCGTTTGACCCCCCATAACCTGAAAGTACGCTGATACCTGGTGGAGCTCTGCGGATGCCGAGTCGGAGGACCCGGTGGAAACGGATTTTACCTAGGTAGGATAAGCAGGTACTCTGGGGAGGAGAGGTGTGCAGAACTGGTGAAGTTATTTGTATTGAGACAGACGTAATCTTCACAATCAGCAGTACAAACAAATATTGCATAATGTCGGCCGACATGGTACGCGACAGGGAAGCGGCTGCAATGGAAATGTTTTCCCATAACCTCCCAGTGACATCTGGTGCCAAAGAAAAAAACAATGACAGCACTAAAAATACCAACTCCGTGAAAGAAAAATTCAAAATAGTAGAAAAAAAGATGAAAATGGAACAGAGCAAGTGGTGGGAGTCGCGTTCCCTACAGAGATACATTGACTTGGGCAGAATACCAAGGGGTCTGAGGATTCTCACTGCCCCTAATTATGAAAATCCTAACCCTGAATTAATGCGCACTGCCCCTAGTTATGAAAATCCTAACCCCGAATTAATGCGCGAATGGGCGGAATGCAACCTTGATTCCGCCCCAAAACTAGTATTGATATTGATAAAAAATGCAGACATAGACAGTGCACAGCTGCTTACGGAAATCGACGAAATTAATGAAGAGTTGGAAAACATAGACCAGACAGATGAAAAAAGTAAATTGCGAAGTGAAATGACGCTCAGGCTCAAAAAGAAGGAAGATAAGATCAAAGAAAGGAAACCCTTTAAATTTCAAAGAGACAAAAATGCTTATGAGTTAGGGAAAATATTTACCTTTTCCTAGAAATACGATGCACTAAGGGTATCCAAATCTAGAACGACTGAGGGTCCCAAAACAAAGATAACAAAAAACAGTGAATTTACAACAGACACATCCCAATCGGAGTTCGGCGGGGGGCAGTGAATCGGAGTCGGATATGAGAAACCCAGGAGGTGGAAGACAATTGCAAAAACCATCACCAGGAGAGGAATTGAATTTTTTATGCTACGAGAGGAGGCAAACCCTCTGACCGAGATCACAGAGGGACAACATCGAACAGACTGAGACTCCAGGTGGAGGCAGCGGCTCAAGGCAAATAGGCGGCGCTTCCAATTTCAACAAAAAAAGAGGAAGGGGTTATTGGCAGAAAAAATTAACACAAATGGCACAACTAGTAACACCATTGTAAATTTAGCGAACATCAAACTGTCTAAACAAGAATAAAACATACTGAGTCTCGGATTATCATACTCTCCTGGTACAAATTTCGACTATGTAGCCACAAGAATGGATCTGTACAAAAGTGTCAAGAAATTAAAACTTAAAAAATATCACATTCTAGCCAAAACTCAAGACAAACAAGAACAACAAGTATCCACAGATCGAAGGAGGAGGAGCCTAGCGCGCATCCAAGATGGTCGCGTGAGCACAGGGCTCCCCGGACCCTCGCTGCTCCTCGGAATTTATCCTGACTTTATCCTGACTTGGTTGATGGAATCTGGAAGACGAATGTTGGCTGAACACTAAACTCCTTTCGGAAACCAAATCGGACCTGGCAATCCTGAGTTATGGTGGTTTGAACTTTTGAGGCCCAACCGATGGCTATGCCCGATGCGAGGGTGATCTGTGGAGCCGGGGCGTAGTTGAACAACAACGGCAGCGGGGCTGTGCCAGTGGCCGTCCCATCACTTTCGGTTTCACTTTTGGATCTCTGAGGGGCTGGACAGTGGAATTGCTTGGTGCGACTGGGCTTTCACTTTGCCTTCGCTTGATGCCTGTGTCTTCGCCTGCTACCAGTGTGCCCATCGACGGTGGTCCCTTCGCTCCGCCACATTGCAGCCTCTGGTGCGGCCCGCGTCTGCTTGGCCTGTGCCCCCTCGACGCTTCCTCGGTGGTCCCCTTCGGCGAGCGTGGTTCTCATGGGGGGCAGGGGAGACCCCGAGAGGCGTAAGACCAAGACATCCCTACGTGGGGGACCGGTCCAGACGAACAACATGGACCGCTACACCCAGGGTAAAGGATCCCCCGGGACGGCCAGTGTACCCCCGGATGATGCCAGTGGTGGCCCGTCCGTTTCTCCGGATCTGTCCCTGCAGGACATCATGGGCGCCATTAATGGCATCAGGGAGACCATCGCTACGCAGTACGAGGCCTTGGCCCGTAAAATCGACACGGTGGCCATTGATGTCACGCTAATCCGGGCGGATCTCTCTAAGACCAACGAGAGGGTTCAATTGCTGGATGTGCGGACGTCCTCCCTTGGTACGGACGTGTCGGACCTGCAGACTACTCTCGGCGATCTCAAGTCGGCCAACGATCTGATGGCCCGGCGGCTGGAGGACTTCGAGGGACGGGCTCGACGCAATAACATCCGCGTCATCGGCGTTCCGGAGACCTCCGACAACCGCCCGGTTGATCTCATGGTTGAGGAGATCATCCTCGAACAGCTTGCCCCCGCTGGCCTGAGTAAGTTCTTCGCCGTGGAGCGGGCCCATCGAGTTCCAGGTGGTCGGCCGCGACCGGGGGCCCCCCCGAGGCCTATTGTTGCAAAACTTTTTCATTACAGAGACCGAGATGCGATCCTGCAGGCCTCACGGGTCCATGGCCCGGTCCGATATGAGAACTCGTCCATTAACTTTTTCCCGGACTTCACCCAACTTGTCCAGAAACAGCGGATGGGCTTCCAGGGGGTGAAGCGTCGTCTCCGGGACCTCGGTCTCAAGTACTCTATGCTTTTTCCTGCTAGGCTCCGAGTGGAATATGAAGATCGGACTACCTTTTTTGACTCTCCTGCGACTGTGAGTGACTGGCTGGATTCGCTGCCGGACCGGGGTGACCGGACTGGGCCCTCTGCCGGTGCCGAGGGTGGCGGGTCTCCTTCGGAGTGACTTTTGGTCCTTGACTTTGCCATTTTGTATTGTTCGGCTGGGTTCTACTTCTTTTGTGCATTTCGTTTCATTATGATCTGTGTGGGGGGCGGGCGGGGACGGGTCCCTTTCCTCCTCCGGGGTCTTTTCGTAGAATGGGGTTTGTAGGGCGACAGGCACACTGCAAGTTGGGGTGGTTTTTTGGACCGCAGGGGTGCAGGGTGGGGGGTGTTGGATTCGGGGGGGGGTTGGCGGGTGGGTGGGGTTGTTTGGATTTGTGTTTTTTGTTTTCAAGGCGAGGTAATGGCTATGGTTCAGTTTCGGGTGTTGCGCTATTTGCTAGGGGACCTTTGATCTACTGCATGGGATGGGGGGGGACGGGTTGAGATTGATGTCTTGGAACGTCAACGGATTGGGGGACCGTATCAAACGGGGTGTTGTGCTGCAATATTTACGTCGTTTGACTCCTGATGTGGTGTTCTTACAGGAGACGCATCTGGTTGGTAATGTTTGTCATGCCATGAACAGGGGGGGATACCGACTCGTGGCCCATTCTGGTTTCACCACTGGTTCTAGAGGGGTAGGCATTCTCCTGCGATCTTCACTTCCGTTGGAGATCACCAGGGTAGTCCCAGACGATAGAGGGCGCTATGTAGCTCTGACTGGGAGGTGGGAGGGGCAGTCCCTTTCCTTGATCTCGGTCTATGTTCCCCCGGGCCTTCAGAACTCCACCTTCTCAGACTTGGGTCGTGTGCTGCTTGGGCTTCCTGACAGTCTTTTGCTTATGGGTGGGGACTTTAATTCGGTTGTCTCTGGTGACCTGGATCGCCACCCGCCCAGGGCCCTCCCTGCTGCCCAGGCGTGGCTCGGTGGACTCCTGGAGACCTTCGGTCTGGTGGATTGTTGGAGGTTAATGCATCCGACACAGTGTCAGTACACATTTCACTCCGGGGCCCATGGGAGTCTCTCCAGATTGGATTATTTTCTTATGCCCGCGGCCCAGGCTGCCCGGATTCGAGAGGTTAAACACCTGGCCCGGGGTATCTCTGATCATTCCCCACTGTGGTTGCTTTTTGACACTGGGACGCGGTCCGCTGGGCGGATCGCTCCTATTAACCCTTGGTACCTGCGAGACCCCAAGATCCGTGATAGCCTGATTAAGTCGATTGATCAATATTTTCTTGAGAATGAGGGGTCGGTGTTGTCCTCAGTGTCCCTGTGGGAAGCTTTTAAAGCAGTGCTCCGCGGGCATGCCCTGTCCCAGATAGTGGAGGCTAAGAGGGTTAAGAGAGAGGCGGTGGTGACGCTGGAGACTGAAATATCGGGGCTGGAGGCAGCCTTGGAGGCGGGTGTCACTTCGGATGGGCTGCATGCCCTCAGCCTGAAGCAGTTTGAATATAAGTCTCTTGTTACTGACGCTGCCAAGACTATGTATAGGGAGCAGCAGGGTAGGTTGTATGATGCCGGAGACAAGGCGGGTAAGCTGATTGCTTGGTTGGACAAGAAGGAGAGAGTGAATCGTGTGGTCCCGGAGCTTCGGGCTTCGGATGGAGTGTGTGTGACTGAACCTGGTGAGATTGTGGAGTGTTTTGCTGACCACCTCCGGGCTGTGTACTCCCCGGTGTCTGATAGAGATGAGGACGACTCTCATCTTCTGCTGCGGGACATTGCCCTGCCCGGCTTATCCGTCGAGGACCGCGAGCTGATGGATGCCCCTTTGTCTGTCGACGAGATTGCTACTGCGATTCGCTCCCTTCGCTCGGGTAAGGCTATGGGCCCCAACGGCCTGCCGATTGAACTGTATAAATTACGCCCGGATAAAATTGCGCCTTTCCTCCGTCATATGTTTCAGTAGTCGCTCGAGAGGGGTTCCCTTCCCGACGACCAGCGTCTGGCTACTATAGTGGTGATTCCCAAGGATGGTAAGCCACGTGACCGCTGTGCCTCATATAGGCCTATTTCCCTACTAAATGCCGAACCCAAAATCCTTGCTAAGGTCCTCGCTAATCGCTTGCTGAGCGTTATATGTGACTTGATACATCCGGATCAATGCGGCTTCATCCCTCATCGTAATACCGCCCTCAACTTACGGCGTCTGCACGGCGTCCTCGCTAGGGCGGAGTACTTTTCTGAACCGGCCGTATTGGTTTCCTTAGACGCCACGATGGCCTTTGACACCATTGAGTGGCCATTCCTTTGGGCCGTCTTGGCGAAGTTTGGCTTTGGGGAGGGATTTCTTAGCTGGGTGAAGCTTCTTTATGCTGGACCAATGGCCCAGGTCGTTGTCAATGGGCGGGTTTCTCTGCCTTTCGCTCTCGGGAGGGGAACTAGGCAGGGGTGCCCGTTGTCCCCGCTGCTCTTTGCTCTCGCCTTGGAACCGCTCGCTGCCTGGCTCCGTTGGGAGCCCTCGATTAGGGGGCTCCGGTGGGCCCCGGGCTTCGAGGATCGGGTCTCATTGTACGCGGATGATATTCTCTTGTATCTCACCTCGCCGCGGAAGTCGCTCAATGTTCTCTTTGATGTCCTTACTTCCTTCGGGAAAAATTCGGGTCTGATAATTAATTGGTCCAAATCTTGTGTGTATCCTATCTCTGGTGGCCTTCCTCTCTTGCCGCCTCGGCTTCCGCTCCAAATATCTCAGTCCGGCTTTAAATACCTGGGGGTGTACGTTTCGTTGGATCCGGCGGTCCGCTATGAGCAGAATCTCCTGTCTCCACTCCGGCGTTTGAGGGCGGATACGGCTCGGTGGTGTAAGTTGCCCTTGTCTCCACTTGGTCGCGCGGCGCTGTTTAAAATGATGTCCCTTCCCAGATTTCTTTATGCACTCCAGAACTCCTTCGACGTCATTCCGGCGGCCTACTTTAGGGAAGTGGAGAGTTTGCAGAGGAGACTGGTTTGGGACGGGCGAGCACGTATCGCTTTGGCAAAGCTGACTCTCCCCTGGTATGACGGGGGCATCGCGCTTCCTGATATTAGACGGTACTATTGGGCCTCCCAGCTGTCTGCCATTAACCATGCTACGTACGCTCCTGGTTTGAACCCGGCATATGAGATGGATAAATTCCTGCTTCCCGGCGGTAACTATAACAGAGCGCTGTACTCTCGATCCGCTGGTAGGACCCTTACAGGCCCTACTAGGATTGCGGTACGTGTGTGGAAGGCGGCGAACGTAGCGATGGGCTGGAGTGAGCGTTTAACGTGTGCCACTCCTTTATTCGCCTCAGAACGCTTGGGAAGCCTCTGGACAACGAAAGGCTTCGAGCGCTGGGACATGATCGGCATCAGCAGAGTGGGGGACCTATGGGTTAAAGGTGCGGTTAAATCCTTCGCGGCGCTCCAGAGCGAGCACGAGCTTAGTGAAAGAGAGTTCTTCCGTTATGTACAGGTTCGGCACGCCCTGCTCTCGGTCTTTGGGGAGGGGACCACAGTCCCTGCTTCTTCGCCTCTCGAGGACCGCATACTCGATGGTCACGTCCCCGACAGTACTATCTCCTTGATTTACAAAAAACTGATAAATAATCGGGCTGACCTCTTGGTGCGTCTTCGGGAGGCATGGACGGGAGATGGGGTGGAGTTGGACGACGAGGACTGGCAGACTGCACTGTCATCCCCTAAGGAGGTGGCCATCCCGGCCCGTCTCCGTCTGGTCCAGCTTAAGATTCTCCATCGTGTTTATGTGACGGGCCCCCGCTTGGTCTTGATGGGGTTCTCTGATGACGGACTCTGTAAGCGTGGCTGCGGGCTCAGTGCCACCTTTCTCCACATTCTATGGGAATGCCGCGAGGTGGCGGCATATTGGCGCCAGGTGCATGATGTTATGAGACGAGTCACCGGGGTCGCTCTGCTGCCGGAGGTGCGTCGCTGTGTTCTGAATGTATGGGAGCCCAATGACTATAATGCGGCTCAGGCTCGGTGGGCGGCCTTGGGGAACATGATCGCAAAGAGAGATATAGCGCAGCTTTGGGGTTCCCAACGGCCTCCCACTGTGTCCGTATGGAAGGAGAACATGGACTGGTGCATGTTCAGGGAGAAAACTGTGTATGTGGCTCGTGGTAAACCGGGGGCATGGGGTAGAATTTGGGGGCAGTGGAACGTGTATCGCGGGTCTATCTGTGCTCCCCCCCCTGGTGGATACGTCTGTGGCTGCCTCGTCCCCCTGATCCTTGAGGGTTCCTTGCCTATCTCGTACTTCGGAGTACAGATTTGGTTCTCCCGTGGCCCCCCCTCTCCCTCTCAGGCTTCCTTTTAATGACCGCCCTCGGGTGGTCGGGTTTGGACTCCCCCGGCTGTGGTTCGACGCCCATTTCAAGTCGTTTCGCCTTGCTTTTTGTTTTTCTTTATTTTTGGTGTTATTTATATTAAAAGTGTGTATCCTGACTTCCCTTATGTGCAGTCTGATCTACTGTAATATAGCGGAGCCCCTGTGGGCCAGTCATTGTTTTTCTGATCTGTTTGACCACTTTAACTACTAGCGGCCGGCCCTGGCGGTTGTAGGCCCGTGCTTGTAACCTTTCTCTGCACAATAAAACTTTTTTCAAAAAAAAAAAAAAAAGTATCCACAGATCCAAAGAGGTATCCCAATCTTTCTCAATCTGATTTAATCCTCCTTGGAGAAATGGAAGAATTGTGGGATGGGTGTGACACAAGACACCAAAGTGAAGGTACAATAAATACAAATAGGGAGACTACAAATCCTAGGGAACAAAGTTGTGGTACACCGATGCAACCAATACCTTTTAAACCCAAATCTACATTTAACCCCATCACTCCTTGAGACTCTATTGATATATTCCATGAGACAGTGACAGCACAGATCAAAAAACTGAACAGGACCACACAAATGACACAGAGCAAATTCAACAAACAGAATCAACAATACAATAATTTAATCAAAAAATAGCAGGAAGACAACAGCATAGTCATCGCCAACAGTGATAAAGGAGGCAATATTGTCATTTGGCCTCAGGAATGACAGATCATGTTACAGTGGTAGCAGTGCTTCCAACCTCAAAGCAATGTATAAGGAATTTCACAATAAGCTGTCATCATGGAAAACTAAGGGTCTCATTACCATGGAAGAATACAAGTTCCTAAAAAAAGAAAATCCATCTACCCCTTCTATGTACTTCATCCCCAAAATACATAAGGACCCAAATAAACCTCCCGGCCGACCGATAATCTCGGCTAGGGAAGGGTTGTTAGAACATACCTCTAAATATGTCGACTTTTTCTTACTGGACTTTGTCAAAGCTTTACCGTCCTATGTACATGACACTAGCGTTTATTTAAGGAAAATCAAAGATTTCAAATAAGATGATGAATATTTGTTGACTGCATTAGATGTAACTTCATTACACACCAGTATTCGACACATTGATGGAGTTAAAACAATAGCGCATTATCTGACCCAGAGACCTTCTCATTGTAATGAACATAATAAAATGCTGGTAGAAATGGTGAATATTTGTCTACATAATAACATGTTCATGTTTAGCAACTTGTTGTACCAGCAAACTTGAGGGGTAGCTATGGGGGCCAGCTTCTCTCCCAGCTATGCATGTCTTCACATGGGCTAGTGGGAGGACCTGGTCCTCACAGGTGAACACAGCCAGTACATTGATAACAACATTAAAATGTGGCTCCGATACATTGATGATTTGTTTGTGGTTTGGCAAGGAACATATGAGCAGGCATTTGATTTTGTGAACACTATCAATCAGAACAATGTCAATCTACACTTCATGGCCACCATTAGTAATCTTCAATAAATTTCCATGACACCCAAATTTACATTGGTGATAACAAGATTGAGATCTGTATAGAAAAAAGACGGCGGGCAGCTCACCTCTATATGCGAGTAGTTCGCACCCCAAGCATCTAATCAACAGTATACCTTATGGTGAGATGCTACGCCTTAGGCGCATTTGCAGCAATGATACAGATTTGAAAATAGTTCAGGAAAACAGTAGTATGAGATTCCAAGAAAGGGGATACTCCAAAGACATCATTAGCAAAGCTTTATCAAAATCTATGCTGCAAACAAGGGAGGAGTTCCTTAGAGACAAACAATCCAAAACACCAGAGACCCTAGATGTAAAGATGTCAGACAAAGGCCATGACACTAATGAGTTCAGGATAATCATGGGATATAGTAAACAACAGAGAACCTTACTAAACATCATTCAACAAAACTGTCCACTGGTTTCGAATGACCCAGTGATAGGACCCCTGCTACCGCAATGGGTGTCCATCACCTATAGCAAAACATCTTCTATGAGACACAGTCTGGTAAAAACAAGCCCAGAGATTATCGAAGGAACAAGTTGGCTGCAAACAAATAAAGGCTTTTTCAAGTGCAAAACTTGTATGGCGTGCCTCCATGGTATCAACAGGAACACATATGATACCCCCTTCAGTAACAAGGAGTACAAGATTCAGAAGTTACTGACGTGTAAAACTGAATATGCTGTCTATGTGCTGCTGTGCCCGTGTGGCCTCCAATGCATAGGCAGCACTAAACTGCAAGTACATAAGAGGGTGTTGCAACATCTGCATGCAGTCACTAATCAAGGCAATACATACCCTGTAGCACCCACTTCAGGGAAGTACACAATTCAGACAATTTGGAACTTAAGTACTATGTGATTGATGCAGTTCCCCCCAGCAGGTGCGGAGGTGATAGAGAATGCAAACTTAGAAAAAAAGAAACGAGATACATTCTACAGTTGGATTCCAAACTCCCAGGGGGATTAAATGAAACTGAGGATTTATATACATGCTTATGATAATTATGTCTGGGTAACTTTATGGATTTTTACAAACTGCATGGTTTTATGTATTACCTATCAGTAATTCACAATTTTTACACATTTGTATGACTTTTAGGTTTTCAATTGTATGATCATAAATTGTAATATTTGGATTTATTTATATGTATTTATGTATTTATATATTTATATATGGAGATCTAAATTATTTATTTATATTTGCAGCAGTTTGCACAGATCCATTTTTGATATCTATGGCAACTTAATAATAATATTGCTTGAGTGGGTATTTATACTGTAATTGAACTCACAATGAAATTGCCCACGATAATAAGTCAATCAAAAAAAACTCCCACCTAGAGAAACTGGTGCAATCATGGAAGGGTAGAAAGGACGGGGTTGGCTTATCGTCCTTGTTGTTCTCTACTGATAATTACGATGTTCATTTTGTAATGTATCTCAATGTATAATATTGCAGCTGTGTGATGATGTACGGTCTCATGAGCATTGTTAATAAAAAGAATAAAAAATAAAAAAAAACTCTGGCCATTGTGCTCTGAAATAATAGCATTCAATGTAAACACATTAATCCAATCTTTACGGAGTTATACTTCAAGCATAAGCTC
This sequence comes from Triturus cristatus, assembly GCF_964204655.1. Taxonomy (NCBI): domain Eukaryota; kingdom Metazoa; phylum Chordata; class Amphibia; order Caudata; family Salamandridae; genus Triturus; species Triturus cristatus. The sequence goes on from NC_140583.1 coordinate 350,769,532, forward strand.
GACCACAAACATAATTTTTTTTATTCACATTTCACGTTAACACTAAGCACTTTAATAGCTTTAGATAACTAGATAGCATCAAAAGAGGCAGACATACACAGAACAGCATTGCCGCTTAGGTGGATTTAACCTCACAATTTGAATCTTATGTACGTTTGCTGAATTGAAAGGCATTATACAATTATGTATTTATGTATTTATGACGCAACAATCGTATTACAGATAACTTGCAAGGCAACTTTATTATCAATAAGTACATGCTTGACTGATATCCGAAATAAGACACAAACTGTCTTAAATATTAAGGGTCGACAATTATATTAAATGTCATTACTGTCGCAAATTTTATGAAATACAATTTTGATATAAGCTCCTAATTTTAGAACATGTAACTGTGTATTATTCTTTTATGTCTATGATTTTAATGTCACGTGGTACTTACAATGCACCTTTCACTTTAAAAATGTTCTCAAACTGATCCTGCCATGTGATCAAGGCTCGGACGAGCCAAAACGCGTTATGGCGACAGAGCAATAAAACAACTTTAAGCACTAAACATTGGGTCCGTGTTTGGAGCAATCCAGGAGATAACGGAATGGATATGGATATATATATATGTGATCAAGGTCCAGGAGGGACCGAAACGCGTCATGGCCGACTGAGCAATAAACTAATTTGCACTAAATCGTGGTCCGTGCCTGCTTTGGTATCCCGAGGACTTGGGAGGAGAGTAAGCAGCAGAATCGCATATATATATATATATATATATATATATATATATATATGTATATATATATATATATATATATATATATATATATATATATATGTATTCACTGAAAAAAACAAAGATTTCAGGGGCATTATAGTTCGGAATTGGCATTTAAAAAACCCTAGAAATTCACTAAAAAAACCATAGGTTTTCGGGGCGGTATAGTTAGCTGGACATTTCCCTTGTACAAAACCCTAGAAATTCCCCCGTTATAGTTAGTTCAGCTAACTATAACTCGCGCCCCCGCAATGCACTGCTGATGACGTCACATATTACATAACTCATGACATGGTCAGTGACATCACTGATGACATCACTGATGACATCTCAAATGACATCACATGTCAAAAAGAAGATTTTTTAGACTAAGTTTACACTTAGCTCTAACTTTTTTCAACCAAAAATGGCTTAAGGGCAGCAGGCATCACCTGCATCACCTCATACTTCTGAGAATGAATTTTTGCCGGAGGCACCACCCAAAAAACGTTTTTCTTCAGAGGTGTGGAAATTTTTTATTTTTTCCGAGGGGCAGAATAAGACCAATGCCACCTTGGTCACGTGCAAGATTTGCAAAAGAGTCCTATCGAGAGGGGATCCTAACAAGAACTACTCTTGCGGCACGGCAAGTATGATGAAGCACATGAGGACCCTTCATCCGAACAATCTTGCACAAGAAGAGTGCCGACGGATGAGAAACACTCCTGCTCCTGTGCCATCCACCTCATCGCAGCCGAGCACATCGAGAGTGCATCCATCAGCCCAAACCTTGGACATCCGTCCTCAATTTCAATTTTTAAAAGTGCTCTGCACTAAGTGCAATAAGACTTTGTGCTATGGTGAGCAGTCAATCGATTTGATCTGCCACCGGCAAGAAAGTCACATTTGCTAGTTTTTTAAAATTTCTTTTTATTGTTCCCTGAAGTTCATTGTTTGGTTTCTCCTGTTTTTTTTTTTTTTTTGTTGCAGAAAAACCCAAAAAAATTAAAAATTGTTCAGAAAACCCCAAAAAAATTATAAAAGAAGAAAAAAAAAGTTCTTGTAAGAACTAACTTTCCTGGTTTAAAAAAAGAGCTAAATTTCTTTGTTAGTGTTAGTTTAGATGAATGTATGTGTAGTATGTAATTGACTGAATGAATGCATTAGTAGCGTATGGTGAATGTATAAGTGCAGAACTATGAGGAAGTGCTGCAGCATCACACAGTAACCTCTTTAGCTGCAGTGTGCTGTAGTACTTCCGAAGCACAGGGATACAACATATGTACATAAATATGTTGCAAATCTATGCTTCTCTCTGCACGGCTGCTTAAACTGCAGCCATGTGCTGACACAGGCACCCTTGCACCATAGTGCAAGGATATCTGTGTCATGTGCTGTTTGTTTTTCTGCAGGAAGACACACCTTCCTGCACAAAATCAATGAGAAAATGCATTTTTCTTCTTCAATGCATTCTGAACATTTCAGCATGCATTGAAGATATAAAAATGTGGAGAAATTGAAACAATTCTCCTTGTTGTGCTTTCCTACACCAATTTTAGAATGGTGCAGCATTCACACACATATCGAAATTCATGATGTCTGATACATCTAGACATGTGTCTTGTTCTATGAGTATTAAGTGCAATCATGCACAACAACACTTATAGAACACCCTTTCAACACAAAGTGGTGTGCATGATGAGGTTATATTTACATGGAGTATAAAACGTGCACAGAGTGCCTTTTCCTCTCTTTGTAAATATAAAAGAGTATCTTGCACAATAACTATGTTACAAAAAGTGACATATTTCCGTTTTTAAATTTCCTTGCGAATGATAGAAGGTAAGCACAGAGTTTTGTCTGCAAAGATGTTCAAAGAAGAATGATTGAAATGATTGCGGTCCTTCAACAGCTAAAAAGGTGAAATATTATGAACCCCTCAAATCTCTTTTTTTGCAGGTCACATGATATCTGATTATGGTCAGATTTCAAAACTACATAAACAGAGTGTTTTTAGAAACGTGTTTCAACTTTGTAGCTTCTTGCAGGCCTCTTCATTCTGCATATTGAGACTTAGTTAAACTTACCTTCACAGTAATAGGAATAAAAAATGGTATACATTTTTTTCTGTTTTTCATTCAAATATAAATTCATATAAATTGCTAATTTTAAAATTTGGATCTGTGAAAGAAAAGGAAAAAAATTATAACATGTAATAATAAATTTTTTACAACACAGCATAATTTCCACAAAGTAATTTTTTTGCCTTTTTTGCTGTTCTCAGAATATATTAAATTTCACTAAAAATAGTGATTTCAATCGTACTCATCACTTAACAGCGGGCAAAAAAAACACAATCTCATAGATTGTTAAAAAAAAAACAACATGCCATTCTCAAAATACAAATCACAGAAATATAAAATGCACACAGCTAACACAATTTTTTAACCTTAACTTACAAAAACTGTAAATGATGTCGCTATAAAATATTCACCAAATCTAAAATTGAATTTTTGGAGGATGCACCACGCCCACAACGTTTTCCTTCAGTGATGTGGAAATTTTCTACTTTTCTCAAGGGGCAAACAAAGACCAATACCACCTTTCTCATGCACAAGATTTTCAAAAGAGTTCTGTTACGAGGGGATCCTAACAAAAAATACTCATGCGGCACAGCAAGTATGATGAAACACCTAAGGACCCTTCATCCAAACAATCTTGCACGAGAAGAGTGCAAACAGATGAGAAACACTCCTGTTCTGTATCTGTAAAAAACAATCACAAATAAATGTATATTAATAACTTTCAAAATTATACTATTCCATTACTGTAAAAACACATTTTATATAAATACTGACTAAGAAACTTGTCCCTGAACCACAAGTGTGATGATGGTTACAACACTACATGCATAGTGCATACTACTTTGAAGCAGTTCATGCCCTAAAGCCTACCTCACTAAAACTCTACATGCTAACTGACTAAATGATTACAGTACTATAAGGAGACACACTGGGTGAGTGACAGGGTGTTTGCTAGAAGAGTATGAATACTAACTAGGGAATTGAAGGTGTGAAACACAACTGTGTAGGTGATTAGACGACTGCATCCATACTGCATAGGCATGTAAAGCAGTCCATGTGCTAAGGCCTGGCTCACTGCATGACTACTTGGGTACTGACTGAATGATTAGAGTACAGCAAGGAGAGTGCCTAGGTGAATTTATAAGTGCTAGGCTTTTCGCACAGGGAATGGATTAGTACTTGGTACTGAATGGGTCACTAGAGGAGTGCAAAGGCAGTCACAAGATGTTTGCTGGACTGTATGGATACTGACTAGGAAATTGAAAGTGTGAAAGACAAGTGTCTAGGTGGTTAGAAGACTGCATGTATAGTGAATAGGGGTTTGAAGCAGTCCATGTGCTAAGGCCTGGCTCAGTGCATGAATACTTAGGCACTGACTGAATGATTAGAGTACTGCAAAGATAGTATCTTGGTGAATTTATAAGTGTTTGAGTTTTCGCACAGTGAATGGATTAGTACATGATGCTGAATGGGTCACTAGAAGACTGCAAAGGGAGTGACAGGGTGTTTCCTGGAAGTGTATGGATACTGACTAGGGAATTGAAGGTGTGAAAGACAATTGTGTAGGTGGTTAGAGGACTGCATGCATAATGGATAGGGGTTTGAAGCAGTCCATATACTAAGGCCTGGGTCACTGGATGAGTACTTGGGTACTGACTGAATGATTAGAGTACTGCAAGGAGAGTGCCTGGGTGAATTTATTAGGGTTTGGCGCAGTGAATGGATTAGTACATGATGCTTAATAAGGTCACTAGAGGAGTGCAAGGGGAGTGACAGGGTGTTTGCTGGAAGTGTAAGGATACTGACTGGGGAATTGAAGGTGTGACAGACAAGTGTGTAGGTGGTTAGAGGACTGCATGCATAGTGGATAGGGGTTTGAAGAAGTCCATGTGCTAAGGCCTGGCTCAGTGTATGAATACTTAGGCAGTGACTGAATCATTAGAGTACTGGAAAGAGAGTGTCTTGGTGAATTTATAAGTGTTTGGGTTTTGGCACAGTGAATGGATTAGTACATGGTGTTCAATGGGTCACTAGAGGACTGCAAAGGGAGTGGCAGTGTGTTTCCTGGAAGTGTATGGATACTGACTAGGGAATTGAAGGTGTAAAAGACAAGTGTATAGTATGTTAGAACACTACATGCATACTGCATAGACATTTGAAGCAATCTATTTGGTACTTAGAAACTGAATAAATAATCAGACTACTTCTAGGACAGTGCTTAGGTAAAACTTTTAAATTTTCATTTCTGCCACAGTGAAGAGAATAGTACATGGTACTGCACCTTAGTGTCAAACCCTGACTCATTTTATCAATGCATAAGCAAATACTAGCTTCTAATGCTGCTAAAACTTGACAACGTGACAGGTTTTAAAATAGTTATCTGCTAAAAAATACACGATGTTACCAAATGCTTCTCTCGCAGTGGTTCCCAAATGCACACAGACTCACAGTGTGATTCTAGACAACAACCACTATACCTAGGAGTTTCCCAAAAATCATTCACTACTGTGGAAGTGGTAAGGGAACTGCACACAATCTTCATATTTCAGGGCTGCACTTTTGTGTCGAAGCCTGACTCATTTAATCAAAGCATAAGCAAAGACTGGCTTCTAATGCTACTAAAACTTGACAACATGACCGGTTTTAAAACAGTTATATGTCAGCAAATACACGATGTTACCAAATGCTTCTCTCACAATCCTTACCCAAATGCACACAGACTCACAGTGTGATTTTAGACAATCAACACTATCCTAGGAGTTTACCAAAACTCATTCACTAGTCTAGAAGAGTTAATGGTACTGCACACAAGCTACATATTTAAGTACAGCACATCAGTGTCAAAGCATGACTCATTTAATCAACGCATAAGGAAAGACTGGATTCTAATGCTACTAAAACTTCACAACATGACAGGTTAAAACAGTTATCTGACAGCAAATACACAATGTTACCAAATGCTTCGCTCACAGTGGTTCCCAAATGCACACAGACTCACTGTGTGATTCTAGACAAACAACACTATCCCTTGCACTATACCAAAACACATTTCTTCATCTAGAAGTAGTACTACATTTTAGTATAGAAACATAACATAACTCATTTCACAAATTCATAAACAATGACTGGTTTCTAATTCTACCAAAATATAAAAACAGCACAGTTATCTGTCTGCAAACACATGAAAAACACAAATGCTTATCACAGAATGGTTTCTACATGCACACACACTGTCAATAAGATTGTAGAGAAAAAAAGTACTCCCTACACTTTAGCAGGAGAAATACATTAGTCTGATTAAAAAATAGTCTACAAACATCCCCTCACAATTAAATAACTCATCTTTCAAGTTCTTTTGCAGATTAAGAAGTATATCAGTCACTCACCATATTTTCTTTTACAGAATCTCTGCACTGTGCACCTCTCAACAAAAACAAAGAATGGAAAAGTTTCCCTTTCATTTTCCACACATATACATGTAATCATCAAATCACAATCCTTCACACATAAACTCAAAAGCAAACACACATTTCTATTGGTTAAACATTTCAACCCTTTCCAACTGAAATACATTTCAACCCTTCCCCCAATCTGCCTTCTGCCTGTTACCATAGAAACAGGTCATGGAACACAGCACTAAGCACACAGGTCAGACGTTCAGCACACAATGTTCCTACACAAGAGAGGAGGTGTGCTTCACTTTTCAACATATCAGCTAATCATATATAATGTTCCTTACAAACTGTTTTTGTTAACCAATAAGAATCATACCTTTCAAAAACAGAAATATACACCCTACCTTTCAGTGTACAAAGTAGTCATACAACCAATGATTTCTTGTCTTTTTTTTAAAAAAAATCCGTGGATTCGCGCACCCAACACGATAGGATGCACGCACGGTGCGCGCATTTCGCTGTTTAAAAAACAAAACAAAAGGGGGGCCCCAGGGGGTCCTTCTGGGACCCCCTAAGCACCTCTAGAGGGTCAGAGTATTTCCACTCTGCCCCCTTTATATGTTTTACACACTTATTCCCCTTGCTTCTTCAGCCTCGCTTCTACCGAGGCAGAAAATAGCCGCCAACAGTTCCTGGTTTCGAATGTAGAGAGACACTCGACAGACAATTAGCATTCAGCGCGCGATCGGGAGGGTGCGTGCTCGGTTCGGGGAGGGTGCGCTCACGGTGCGGGTAGGGTCCGCGGATCCTCCCCGGCCATAGATATTTATGTACTTTTAACTCTAATTTTCTCAGGAACTACTGAACGGATTCACACCATTTATGCAAAAGGCACGAGTCTAAACTGAGGACTACCTCTTTGCCAAATTTGGTGTCATTCCGTTCAGCGGTTCGGGCTGTAGCTGCGACAATAGATCCTATGGGAAATTGCATGGGGAAAACGCGTTTTGGGACCCCCTTTTTTCTCAGCCCCCGCTTGACGAATCACCACAAAATTTTCAGGGTAGGAGTGGACAGAGCTGGCCAAAAGTTTGGAAAATCTCACGATGATTCGTCAACCGGCGCCAGACTTATTGGGAATAGAATGTTGCGGATTTCCTATGGAAAATAGGTCCTAACTATAACAATCCTACTGGCGACCGCCAGTGGGTAATATAAATATATATATATATATTTATATATATATATATATATATATATATATCCTACTGGCGGTTCCCAGTAGGTAGCTACAGTTAGGACCTAGTTTCCTTAGGAAAAGGATTTTTTGTTTTGCCAATAACTTTACAAATCTTCACAAAATTTTCGAAACTAATAAGACGCTCACTTCTGCTGCTGTCTTGAAAATTTCGGGGTGATCCGTCAAGTGGGGGCCGAGAACCACGTGGTGCTTAAAAGCACGTTTTCCTCATGTTATTTCCCATGGAACTAAATGGCAGGAAGGTAGATGTTGGTTCAAGGAAGTGCTTTTTTCTGATTTGGTGTAAATCTGTGCAGTAGTTGCTGCGAAATGTAAAGAAATTCACAGTTGTATATATAGGGACACAGTGGATTTGCGATTCCTCTCGATCGTGTACTGAGATCTCATTGCCTGCGAGGACTTCAAACCAGGAAGTGTTGCCAGCAATCTTGTGACTTGGTAGAGCCAAGTTGCACAAAAAACATTAAAAAAACACAAGGCCCCCTAGGCCTGTTAGGGGGAGGGGTCATACATGGACCTAGGGCTAAAAAAGCATTTTTAATATTTTCATCAGGAGTCATGTTGGATCCAGGACTCCGCCCGTAAATGAAAAAATAAAACAAAGAGCAGTCTCCCTCACTTTGTTCAATTTAAGCCCCTGTATTGGCCAGGTCCCAGGGGCAAGTTTCAATATGTAGGAGGGGGTGCTTGGGGCTCCCCTCCTAGAATGCCTAAAGCCCTGGGGACCGCCACCTTCCTGTGGTATCTTTCTTTATTTATGTGGGGGTTGCCCTCGCATCAACCCCCACACCCTGGGGACTGCCACCTACCCAGGGCTATACATAATAGATGTGCGGGAGCCATGCGGCCCCCTGCAGCTCCGGGGACCGCCACCTCCCTGGGGCTACTCATAATAAAAGTGCGGGGGATCACACAGACCCCCGCAGCCCCGGGACCGCCTGCTCCCAGGGGCTGGATATCATGACAATGCGGAGTTCCCCCTCACCCCTCGCATATGCAGGTACCGCCACCTCCCCGGGGCACAAAACAATAATGTAGAAGGTCTGCAGCACTAAACCACAGAAAAAGGCTAGTTGGCCCCCAACCACCCTCAAGAGCCAAGGGGACTTCATCCTCCAACTAGTAGTGAACCAGGAGGCGTGTTTGCTGAGTGGTGGAGAAAGGGGGCATGGCCATCTGAAACCTCTTAGCAAACCCACTGTGCGGGACTTCTTGGAGGTAAGAGGAGGAGTAGGTGGTCCCCAAGGACCCTCAATAGCCAAGAGGACTTCATTCCCCTTCTAGTAGTGCACCAGGAGAACGTTTGCAGAGTGGTGGAAAGAGGGGGCGTGGCCTCCTACCAGGTCTCCACAATCCTGCTGTGTGGGACTTACTGGAGGTAATAGAAGGGCTGTGTGCTCCTTTTCCCTAAAATAAGTTAACTGCCCTGGAGATGGGGTCCTCGAGACCTCAAGTCAGCTTGAGGAATGCTGTGGGGGTGCCCTGGGTGAAAAAGAAACAAATATGGGAACATTGCGGACTTCCGCGCAGGCCATGGAACCACTTGCAGGGAGCCAGCAGGGGCAAGGGAACCCTGGGGCTACCCCCACAGCCCCTATCAGAACGCAAATGCTGTGCGGTGCCCTGACTGGGCACTGGAATGCCCCACAAATATATTTCAATATTAATAAATGAATAATAAATGAGTGTCCAGAACCCTTCATTTATTATTCACTGCTCCTTTCATGGACAACCCATATTGTCCAGTGGGGCTCTTTACAATTTATTTGGTGCCTGGTGGTGTCTCTAGAAGGGCAAGGGCATCACCAAGTATCTTTTTAATGTTGTGGGGGGCTGCAAGGATTGCAGCAGCCCCCAGCAACATTAAAAAAGAAACTGTAGGTCTCTTGGGTCAATGAATCCATGGCCCCCAGAGAGCCAACCATATTAATTAAAGCATCCCTAGCTGGAGCTTAATGCTCTTCAGCTGGAGTGCAGAGCACCCTTGGTGTGGGCTCTATGGTTGCACTTTTTAGCTTGAAAAATGTTTCAAAAATATTTAAAGACATGTTGAGGCTTTTTTTAAAACAAAACTTTATTACTTTTTTCATGACAATCAATTTTGTTGAATATTGCACTGTGTGAATGAATAAAATATACATTTCAATATAATTATTGACAAAGCCAATACATGTGTTGTATATATGTTGATATTTTGACCTCTTCATAAACCAATAGGCCCACTTTTATATTTTGGTGCTCTGACCCTTTAACAAAGTCAGTAGGTCTGCCTTACTTAAAATTACACACAAGCCCTTTACACCCAACCCCTGCTGTGTATGACTCTTGCGCAGTGGTGAGAGGGGGTTGGACACCAGTGAGAGTTGGGTGCAGGGCCTGCAACCAACCCCAAGCTGCACAAGGGCACAGGTGTGGGGTTGGCTGCCTGTGAGTGTCCACACCCTACAAGCCAACCCGACGCCAGGCACTGCTGTGAATGGCGTGGGGCTGACTACCTTCAGGGGGTTGGACGCAGGGCACGGCCTTTGGCCATGGAAGGTGTTAGATGCAGGGCAGGCCAGGCCCTGTGGCCAACCCCATGCCACAGAAGGCTACAGGCTGTGTGCAGCGTGGGGTTTGCATTATGTATGGTAATAAAATATTACTTTACGTTAAATAAACTCTAGAAAGCTACTGAAAAAGATGAAGGTTAAGGTGAAGTTATAGTTAAGTATATCTTACTTTGCAACTTAGAAATTCACTGAAAAAACAAAGGTTAAAGGACATTAAATTCTGCCATTCCCAGTCCAAAGTCCAGGTGAGAAAGGAGGGATGTTACGCATGTGGGTTAGCTACCGCACCATGTAAAAAAAAATCCTAGCTACAGAAACGTTAACCAAAAGACCAAAAGATATCCCAGCTTGGGGAGAAAGGAATCTCCTTCACAGAGAGCTATGACGCCTTGTGATGATAAACAGAGATCCCTGAATGCTACAAAACTGATCGACCTGCTTTCGTCTAAGACCATCACTAAACAGGCATGACAGCCCAAGTGGCAGCAGAGATGTCCTGCTTGGTATCAGTGAAACCAGATGGACACATTCCGGACAGAAAAGAATGACTCCTGGAGGAATGCTGCTATATTCTAGACACATGGAAGGGAAGGCCCCCATAGTCAGGGAATAGCACTGATGCTAATGCCAGTAGCTAAAAGAGCTCTGATTGGATGAGAAGCCCACAGTCCCAGAATCATCAGAGCGACCTTCTGCACAAAGAAAAAGAGGATCAACATGATTGTTATGCAGTGCTATGCACCTACAGATACAGCAAGGAAGAGAAAATAGAACAGTTTTTCAACAGACTCCAGTCCATCCTGGAGAAATGCCTTGAGCGAGACATTCTCAAACTGATGGGGGTTCTCAATACTAAGATTGGAAGCAACAACACTAGGTATGAAGAAGTCATGGCAATGAAAGAAAATGGTGAAAGGCTCTCAAATCTCTGTGCCCTGAACAGTCTGATGATAATTGGTAGTGCCACAGTTTCCACCTGACAAGACTTGCCAAGCGGCCGCAGCAAAACAACCAAGGAAGAAATAACGCAAGCCATCAAACATCTGAGAAATGGAAAGGAAGCAAGACCTGACAACTTCCTGCAGAGGATCTGAAGGCAGACATTTAAACACCAGTAGACATGCTCTACCCCATATTTCGATGGCTCTGGGAAGAGGTAACGGTGCCATCAGACTGGAAGGCCAGGTATCTGATCAAGATCCCCAAGAGAGGTGACCTGAGTAACTGCACAAACTACAAAGGGATAACTCTTCTCTCAATCGCAGGCAAAGTGTTCAACAGAGTCATCATGAACCGAATGAAGGAACAAGGAGGCGCTCAGATATATCGACCAGACTGCAACACCGAACATCATCATTGAGCAGTCGATGAAATGGTACTCCCCCCTCTATGTCAACCTCATCGACTATAAAAAGGCATTCAACACCGTGGATAGAGAAACCCTTTGGAGACTCCTCTGCCACTAGTGTGCCAGATAAACTTGTAAGAATCATCAGGTACTCCTATGAGAGAATAACATGCAAGATAATCCATGGAGGACATCTCACGGAAGCCTTCAAAGTGAGTACCGCAGTCCACCAGTGTTATTTACTCTCATCTTTCCTCTTCCTGTTGGCCATAGACTGGATCATGAAGATATCCATAGCAAGGAGAAGAAATGGGATCCAGTGGACACCTTGGATGTGGCTCGATGACCTGTACTTTGCAGACTACCTGGCCCTACTCTCTCATACCCATCTGCAGATGCAAGAGGAGACCAACAACGTGGCAGCCACATCAGCATAACGTGGTCTCATCATCCACAGAGGAAAAACAGAAGACCCTGAAGGCTAACACAGGTAGTACAACTGCAGTCACTCTTGCAGGCAATGCACTGGAGGAGGTTGAGGTCTTTACCTATCTGCGCAGGATCATTCATAAGTAGGGCAGCGCATGCGCCAATGTCATGGCAAGAATCGGCAAAGCAGGGGCTGCCTTCATTCAGCTAAAGAAGATCTGGAACTCCAGTGACCTAACGCTGCAAAACAAGATCAGGCTTTTTACCACCAACATAAAATTGGTTCTTCCGTATGGAGCAGAAACTTGGATGACAACAGTGACCACCACCAACAACATGCAGACCTTTCTCAACACCTGTTCAGGAAACTCCTCCAAATCCACTGGCCAAACACTATCAGCAAAAACAACCTAATGCAGCAGACTTTCCAGCTCCCTGCTCTTGACAAAATCTTGAAAAGACGCTGGGGCTGGATAAGTCACACCCTCTGCAAGCCGAAATCAAACTCCACCGGATACACCCTCACCTGGAATCCTCAAGAGAAAAGGAAAAGAGGAAGGCCAAGATGCACCTGGTCTCAAGGCCTCAAGACTGACTGCAAGGAGATGGGTTGCACATGGAGTCAGATTGAAAAAATAGTACTGGACAGAGATGGCTGGAGAGTCATGCTTGATGGCCTATACCTCTTCAGAGGCAGTAGGCATAAGTAAGTAATTAAGTAAAAGCATGTTATAGTTAGGTGGAAATGTCAGATAAAACATGTTTTAATTGACCAAAACCAATTAAAGTCACCAGGTATAGTTATCTCAAGTAACTATAGCCTGTGCTCTAAAGTAACTCTAACTTACTGCCCTGTCATGCACAGTTTTGGCATCAGTGATGCAATTTCAGATTTCGCTTTGATGTCATCAATGATGTCATAGCACATGTCATGAGTGGTGTAATATGTGAGGTCATAAGTAGTGCATGGTGAGAGTCTGAGTTATAGTTACTTTAGGGCACAACTTATAGGTACTTGAGATAATTATAACTGGTGAATTTTAGTGGTTTAAAAAAAATTAAATGGTATATTTTAACTGACATTTTTAAATAACTATGATGTCCCTTTAACATTTGTGTTTTTTCCAGTGAATTGCTAAGGTTTTTTTATGCAAAGTAAGATATTATTACCATATCTAACTGTAACTATTGATCACATCTCCAAGTTACCCAGAGGCGGCAATCGAGAACACAAAATATGCCAATTGGAATCTAAATATATCTGTAACTCAGATTTATGACCCCCAGGGGTCCAAACCAAGATGAGGAGCTGCTTGTAGATCTTGGATGAAATACAGGAGGACTAACATCAGTATGTAGAACATGTTTCAAGATCGTAGTATTTAACTCGTCGCAAGATGAGAGCATGATCACCGGTGGGGAGCTCAATGTCCTGATGTTTAAATTATGGTGAACACTCACAAGTGAAATCATCAAATGATGTGATTTTTTTTTTTTCGTAACAGGAAAAAAAACAAAATCCTATCATTTCGAATTATGGCAAACACTTGCAATTGAAATTATTTAGTTATCAAAAAATGTAGTTGGTAAATTGGATGCAGAGCTCAACAAATTAAGGGTAATAATTTCATATAGAGTAACCAACTTGGGCCCAATTATGGTAAATGTCAAGAAGTGGGATGAAAATCTGGATACTCCATGACATTGAGTGAAAGGAGACAGCTGCCATGTGAATTAACAGGACAGAAAAATGTGTTGTTGGTAGAAGAATGTATTTTTTCTGTGGTATAAGCTATCAAAAGAATCAAATTGAAAATGAGCACTGTATGCACCAGTGAATGGTTGACTTCTATATAGAATGCACACATGATTGTTATCAGTTAGTATAATATATTTTAAGGATACACAGAATTATTTTTCTTCACATACAATGGAGATTTTTCCTTTGACAGTTTGTTATTGTAAATGAATCATGCAAGGAATCAGGAGACATTATCGCTTATATATTTGGATTTAGTTGTTGTGGTATATATTGATATATATTGAACTATATCTCATTTGGTTGATGATCATTCCTGACACTTTTTTTCTATCTATTTTGAATTGTTTTTAATGATGTTCTAATCGCACATTATCCTTGTGTTGCACTGGGTTGAGGTTTGGAAACTTAATTTCCTGTGATTCCTAAGGGGAAAAGTAGTGATGCAATTCTGTAAGATTATTTAAATCACAAGCTATAAAAAATATCCTGTAAACAAAGCCATGTAATGACTGAAATGTGTCGGGATTTAGCAAATCCATCATAAAGCTACTAATTTGTGAATGAATGAACTTTGGCTCATCTTGGAGTGCAGAGTTATGGGTGGGATTTTTTTGTGCAGAGTAGTGAAGATTTGAGACAGACAGAACAAATCAGCTTTGTTTGGATATATATTCATTCCAAAGGTTAAAGTAACGTTATAGTTAGGTGAAATGTTCAGTAACAATGCAAAGTTTTAAAATCTAACAATAATCTGAAATTCACCAGTTATAGAATTCTCAAGTAACTATAACTCATGACCTAAAGTAAGTATAACTCGAACCCCAACCACACAAATTGACTCATCAATAACATCATTGGAAATGTTACAGTAATACTACCAATGCTGTCATAGAAGCTATCACGAATTATGTAATATGTGCATTAATTGCAGTGCACGGCAAGGGTGTGAGTTATAGGTACCTTGGGGCACGAGTTATAGTTAATTGAGATAACTATAACTGGTGAGTTTCTGTGGTTTTTAGAATTCAAAACTTTACATTGCTACTGAACATTTGTCCTAACTATAGCTTTACTTTCACATTTGTTTGTTTCAGTGAATTTCTAGTTTTTTTTAACGTAAAGTGATATTTTATTACAGTACGTAGAGCCAACCCCGCAGGATCATAGCAAAAAAATTGGTGGGCCTTCATTTTATCTTAAAAATATGGGACCAGCCCATTTAGGGCCCAGGGGATCCCATCCCTCGTGCCGGGTATATTTAACTAAGGGGAGGGGGTGCGTAGCCCCCCTTCCTGAGCCTGTGAGTGCCCTTGGAACCCCATCTCCGAGGCCAATTATTTCTAAAAAGGGAAGGGTTCTGCATGGGCCCCCTCCCTGACCCAACTTAGTCCCCAGGTACCCCTTCCCCTAGGGCCAAAATGTAAAAATAAACTGGAGGACACCCTCTCAAAGCTTTAAAAGGACCCTGGGGACCCCATCCCCAGGGCAGTAACTCAACGTAATAGGTAGGGGAACCTAAGCCTTTAATCATGCCGGGGACCCCATCCCCTGGGCCTGGCACAGTGACTGTTTCCTAAGATGCTCAACCCTGAGACACAGTAGTTTTCCTGTCCATACTACCGCAGGCCGTGAAACATGTGTTTGCTCCCATCTGGCGAGAGCATTTTTAAATCTCCCACCAAACGGGAGCAAGCACTAAGTCTGTTCCCAGCTAGGTGCAGACTTGTGTTCTGTTTCCCTGCCCACACACCTGCATTGCTCCCGCCCAGAGGGAGCATGCAAAAAGCAGCTACTTTCTCTAGGAGGGAGCAATGTTGGCTCTGGCACCATGCAAGAAGCCAGTTGGGTCCACAGGGGATGGAGTCCACAAGGCCTACGCTGTGCCCTCCTCCCCTTTAATTATTATATTTGGTGCCCCAGGCAATGGGAAACCAAGGGACTAACAAGGCTTGGAGAGGGGGTCCATGCAGCACTCCTCCACTTTTGTATTGTTTTTGGCTCCGGGAATGGGGTCTTTGGGGCCTACTAAGGCTCAGTAGGGAGCCTGCACTACCCTTCCCATTGATTTCGGCCCGTGGCTGAGTTCCCTGGGGCCCTGGAATGCTCAGGGATGAGGGCCGCACACCTTCCTCCCTTGTTTAATTGTATTTGGCACTGGGTGATGGGATTCCTTTGGCCCTGGTTTCAAGGCTTGAAGAGGACATGCGGCCCCCCCTCCCATTTTTCATTGGAACTGGCCCCAGTGGATGTGGTCCCTAGCGCCAAATAAGGCTTAGATGGGGGGCTGCATGCCCGCTCACCTTACTGTGCATGTTATGGCTCTGGGACCAGAAGGCCAACTCTATGAAGAACACGCCAAAGGCTGTGCACAGCAATGGGTTGGCAGCCTGCTGGGGGTTTGGCTACAAGGCCTGGCAGCAGGCAAAACCTTGTGGCCACTCCCCCATTCAACATGGCCATAGGGGTGTGCAGCGTGGGGTTGGCTGCCTGTGGGAGGTCAGTGTTGTCATCAATGATGTAATTTGAGATGTCATAAGTGATGTAATATGTGAGGTCATGATCAGTGAATAGGGGGCATAGGTTATAAATAGCTCTGCTAAGAATAACTGGTGAATTATTGTGTCTTTTAGTTCAAAACATTAACGTTGTCATTGACATATGCACCTAACTATAACATCACTTTAGCCTTTGTTGTTTTCAGTGAAAATATATCTATCTATATATCTATCTAGCTGTGTAGCAAGAGTGAGGTCCCACCCTCACTGAAGGGAGATAGCACCCGCCCTGAGTTCGAAGTTTGAGGTGGGAGTCGTATGGTGAATTTTGGTCGAACTCCTGAGCCGCTGCCGATGAGTTTTTCCAGTCGACGAAGGAGTCGCAAGTTATTCAAACTTGGGGATGCCAGTTATTTATCTGACACCTGCGGGGAAAATATCATATCAAATCTGGCGGCCGTGGCGAAGGACATGGGCAATGGAAATGGCGATGAAAGCAATTGGACATTGGCTGAACGGAACATCAGAGCCCTCCAATTGGCCCGGTATTATCCAATGGCTGAAGTGGACAGAGTATAATTGTCCAATCTCATACTGTGTACCATGGACAAGCTTCACAGCATTGAAAAGGCGATGAACGCCGAAACGCGTCTGCTGTTAACAAATAAAGCCTGAAATGAGCCTGCGAGTGCCCCAAATTGTATCGGAGTTGCTGTGTAGCAAGAGTGAGGTCCCACCCTCACAGAAGGGAGATAGCACCCGCCCTGAGTTCGGAGTTTGAGGTGGGAGTCGTATGATGAATATATATATATATGTGCGGCTCACCTGGGGGCACCCTCTTTCTTCTCATATAATGCGGCCGGCCCGGTCTCGAGCTGCACTGCCGCTGATGGGAGCGGATCCGTTGCTGATGATTCGTTGGTGAATACGGAGCGGGAGCTGTGTGGTGGCATTAGGGTGAGCACCTGGCTGAGCAACCATAACAAACCATCTACACTACAACCTGCCATGCGGCCCACTTGGGAAATGGTGTTTGGACTTCCAGTCCCAGAATTCCTGCTATAGGCTCACCTGAGCGTGCCTTTAAATAGAAATAAAAGAAGGTCTGGAACTATGCCTCGCTGGTGGTTTGTAGAGCTGAACCCCTTAATGAAGAGCGCCTGCTCGAAACGCGTCGGGGAAGCGATGGACTCTTCCTACTCCCCCTGAATCCATGCTTACCTCCTGTGTGTGCGGCTCACCTGGGGGCACCCTCTTTCTTCTCATATAATGCGGCCGGCCCGGTCGCGAGCTGCACTGCCGCTGATGGGAGTGGATCCGTTGCTGATGATTCTTTGGTGAATACGGAGCGGGAGCTGTGTGGTGGCATTAGGGTGAGCACCTGGCTGAGCAACCATAACAAACCATCTACACTACAACCTGCCATGCGGCCCACTTGGGAAATGGTGTTTGGACTTCCAGTCCCAGAATTCCTGCTATAGGCTCACCTGAGCGTGCCTTTAAATAGAAATAAAAGAAGGTCTGGAACTATGCCTCGCTGGTGGTTTGTAGAGCTGAACCCCTTAATGAAGAGCGCCTGCTCGAAACGCGTCGGGGAAGCGATGGACTCTTCCTACTCCCCCTGAATCCATGCTTACCTCCTGTGTGTGCGGCTCACCTGGGGGCACCCTCTTTCTTCTCATATAATGCGGCCGGCCCGGTCGCGAGCTGCACTGCCGCTGATGGGAGTGGATCCGTTGCTGATGATTCGTTGGTGAATACGGAGCGGGAGCTGTGTGGTGGCATTAGGGTGAGCACCTGGCTGAGCAACCATAACAAACCATCTACACTACAACCTGCCATGCGGCCCACTTGGGAAATGGTGTTTGGACTTCCAGTCCCAGAATTCCTGCTATAGGCTCACCTGAGCGTGCCTTTAAATAGAAATAAAAGAAGGTCTGGAACTATGCCTCGCTGGTGGTTTGTAGAGCTGAACCCCTTGATGAAGAGCGCCTGCTCGAAATGCGTTTGGGGACGCGATGGACTCTTCCTACTCCCCCTGAATCCATGCTTACCTCCTGTGTGTGCGGCTCACCTGGGGGCACCCTCTTTCTTCTCATATAATGCGGCCGGCCCGGTCGCGAGCTGCACTGCTGCTGATGGGAGCGGATCCGTTGCTGATGATTCGTTGGTGAATACGGAGCGGGAGCTGTGTGGTGGCATTAGGGTGAGCACCTGGCTGAGCAACCATAACAAACCATCTACACTACAACCTGCCATGCGGCCCACTTGGGAAATGGTGTTTGGACTTCCAGTCCCAGAATTCCTGCTATAGGCTCACCTGAGCGTGCCTTTAAATAGAAATAAAAGAAGGTCTGGAACTATGCCTCGCTGGTGGTTTGTAGAGCTGAACCCCTTGATGAAGAGCGCCTGCTCGAAACGCGTCGGGGACGCGATGGACTCTTCCTACTCCCCCTGAATCCATGCTTACCTCCTGTGTGTGCGGCTCACCTGGGGGCACCCTCTTTCTTCTCATATAATGCGGCTGGCCCGGTCGCGAGCTGCACTGCCGCTGATGGGAGCGGATCCGTTGCTGATGATTCGTTGGTGAATACGGAGCGGGAGCTGTGTGGTGGCATTAGGGTGAGCACCTGGCTGAGCAGCCATAACAAACCATCTACACTACAACCTGCCATGCGGCCCACTTGGGAAATGGTGTTTGGACTTCCAGTCCCAGAATTCTTGCTATAGGCTCACCTGAGCGTGCCTTTAAATAGAAATAAAAGAAGGTCTGGAACTATGCCTCGCTGGTGGTTTGTAGAGCTGAACCCCTTGATGAAGAGCGCCTGCTCGAAACGCGTCGGGGACGCGATGGACTCTTCCTACTCCCCCTGAATCCATGCTTACCTCCTGTGTGTGCGGCTCACCTGGGGGCACCCTCTTTCTTCTCATATAATGCGGCCGGCCCGGTCGCGAGCTGCACTGCCGCTGATGGGAGCGGATCCGTTGCTGATGATTCGTTGGTGAATACGGAGCGGGAGCTGTGTGGTGGCATTAGGGTGAGCACCTGGCTGAGCAACCATAACAAACCATCTACACTACAACCTGCCATGCGGCCCACTTGGGAAATGGTGTTTGGACTTCCAGTCCCAGAATTCCTGCTATAGGCTCACCTGAGCGTGCCTTTAAATAGAAATTAAAGAAGGTCTGGAACTATGCCTCGCTGGTGGTTTGTAGAGCTGAACCCCTTGATGAAGAGCGCCTGCTCGAAACGCGTCAGGGACGCGATGGACTCTTCCTACTCCCCCTGAATCCATGCTTACCTCCTGTGTGTGCGGCCCACCTGGGGGCACCCTCTTTCTTCTCATATAATGCGTCCGGCCCGGTCGCGAGCTGCACTGCCGCTGATGGGAGCGGATCCGTTGCTGATGATTCGTTGGTGAATACGGAGCGGGAGCTGTGTGGTGGCATTAGGGTGAGCACCTGGCTGAGCAACCATAACAAACCATCTACACTGCAACCTGCCATGCGGCCCACTTGGGAAATGGTGTTTGGACTTCCAGTCCCAGAATTCCTGCTATAGGCTCACCTGAGCGTGCCTTTAAATAGAAATAAAAGAAGGTCTGGAACTATGCCTCGCTGGTGGTTTGTAGAGCTGAACCCCTTGATGAAGAGCGCCTGCTCGAAACGCGTCGGGGACGCGATGGACTCTTCCTACTCCCCCTGAATCCATGCTTACCTCCTGTGTGTGCGGCTCACCTGGGGGCACCCTCTTTCTTCTCATATAATGCGGCCGGCCCGGTCGCGAGCTGCACTGCCGCTGATGGGAGCGGATCCGTTGCTGATGATTCGTTGGTGAATACGGAGTGGGAGCTGTGTGGTGGCATTAGGGTGAGCACCTGGCTGAGCAACCATAACAAACCATCTACACTACAACCTGCCATGCGGCCCACTTGGGAAATGGTGTTTGGACTTCCAGTCCCAGAATTCCTGCTATAGGCTCACCTGAGCGTGCCTTTAAATAGAAATAAAAGAAGGTCTGGAACTATGCCTCGCTGGTGGTTTGTAGAGCTGAACCCTTTGATGAAGAGCGCCTGCTCGAAACGCGTCGGGGACGCAATGGACTCTTCCTACTCCCCCTGAATCCATGCTTACCTCCTGTGTGTGCGGCTCACCTGGGGGCACCCTCTTTCTTCTCATATATATATATATATATGTATACACAAACAAGTCCCACTGCATTCCACCACTCGAGGCTACAGACGGGGGGACTCCAAGGCTGCTGGTGATATACATTATTTATTGCTCGTTGCAAGTCATGACGCGTTTCAGTCACCTCATGTGACCTTGATCACATCAAAAACGCCCTGCGACAGTGTTAATTTTTAAAGAAAACCATTCTTTAACCATGTGACACTTCGTACAATAGGCATTGAAGACATACCATAAACGGGACACAGTTCAATAATCGGGTCATTTACATCATAAAAATATCTACAAAATTTTGCATATGGAATTAATCTAAAATTAATTTAACTGGTTGCAATTAGACCATCTTTATTATATATGGTATTTCGGGCTGCCAGCCAACACATTTATATTCTATATTGATTGCAGAAAACCCATAATGTCCATGCCATGGTTTGTACTTCTGAGTCGGACCCAGTTAAGGCCGATGCCAATATTAACAACTGGCTATCCGCTTCCCTGGACACTCTGATTCCTAAAAAGAGAGTTCAAAAGAGGGAGAAACGAGTTGGCTCGGCGCCGTGGTACTCTGTAGAACTGCGCACCCTCAGGAAGGGATGTAAAAGGATGGAGAGGTTATGGAGGAAGAACTGGGAAGTTCCTAGGAGAGAAGAATATCGTGCTGCAATGAGGGGCTATAAGTCTGCTCTGCGACTCGCGAAAGCCCTATTCTTTGAAGACCGTATCAAATCTGCCTCTAGCTCTTCCAGGGAGAGTTTCAAAGTGCTTAGAGAACTGCTTAAAGTTCCGGAGCCGGTTGCTACGCATGACAAACAAAAAAGCACGGAACTAGCGGAGTTCTTCCACACAAAAATTGAGAAGATCTTAAACTCCCTGCCTCAGCCCAGGCTATCTCAGGACTATGGCAAGCAGATTGGGGGAACTCAGGCCAGAGAGATCGTTTTCGACCTCGACACCTTTGGCCCAGTATCAGTGAGCGATGTCGCCAAAACTCTATCTTCGATTAAAAGTGGTTCCCCCATGGACCCGGTTCCCATGAAGTTCCTTAAACAGGTAACAGCGGCCATTGCAGCTCCCGTGACAGATCTAATGAACGCCTCTTTTATCCAGGGTTTGGTGCCACCCACTTGGAAAATGGCTGTTGTTAAGGCTCTTTTAAAAAAACCCAATCTGGATCCCACTGTCCTGTCGAACTTTAGGCCCATCTCGTTGCTGCCGGGCCTCGGCAAAATTGCTGAACGGTTGGTCAACAAGCAGCTGTCAGCCTTTTTGGAGTCGAATGGACTCCTTCGGCCATCTCAAACTGGATTCCGCCCAGGTCAGGGCACCGACACGGCCCTCGTGGCGGTCGTGGATGAAGCCAGACGGATCCTGGACTCAGGAGGATCAGTGGCAGTGATCCTCCTGGACCTCAGCGCGGCGTTTGACACCGTGAGCCATCAGTTGTTGATTCAACGGCTGGCTGAGGTAGGGGTGTCTGGGGTGGCTCTGCAGTGGCTGAGATCTTTTCTCTCGGATCGAACTTACCAGGTTTGGGATGGCTCGGAGAGATCCAAATCAATTCCCCTCCAGTGTGGAGTGCCACAGGGCTCCTCGTTGAGCCCTACATTTTTTAATGTTTATATGGCCCCCCTGGAGGACGTAGTATCCCCTTATGACATCAAAATCGTCAGCTATGCTGACGATACGCAGCTAGTTGTTTCCCTATCCCATCTGGCCGACAATCCGGACACCTTGAATTCCTGTCTGGTGGATGTTCATACTTGGATGGGAGAATCCTCCCTCAAGTTAAACGGCTCAAAGACGGAAATACTGCTGCTGGGGAGTAAAGCTACCCTTCTCCCCTCGCTCAGTTGGCCGGGCTGTATGGGTGAGCCCCCGGCCCCCAAAGAAGCAATTAAGAGCCTTGGAGTCTGGCTAGAACCGGACTTGTCATTTCGCACTCAAGCCAAGAAAACAGCAGGAGTGTGCTATGCTTTGCTTAGGTCGGCTCGGAAAATCTTTCCTCTTCTTCCGTTAACATCGAGGAAGCTGTTGATTCAGGGTCTTATAACATCTAGACTAGATTATAGCAACGCCATTTTCTTGGGCGCCCCTGAATCGACCTTCAAGATCCTTCAACAGGTCCAAAACGCAGCGGCAAGGCTGCTTATGGACATTCCGAGGACGCAATCAGCGAAACCGGCATTGAAGGCATTGCATTGGCTCCCAGTGCGGGAGAGAGTGACTTTTAAGGCACTTTGTACTGCCCATAAAATCCTCTCAGGGAAAGGCCCCCTCATTTTAAAAAACCTAGTTACGTCATACAAAGCAAGTAGAACGCTGCGATCAGAGAGGAAATATCTCTTGCTAGTTGCTAGAGTTAAAAAGGCCCGCACAGGCGGGAGAAGATTCTCATTTAACACGGCAAAGCTTTGGAACTCGCTTCCTCTAAAACTACGCGCTGAGCCCTGCACACTGCGTTTCCGCAAAGGTCTTAAAACCTTTTTGTTTCCCGGATAATGCGTCAATTCTGTCTCCCATTACCATCGGATGTTTGTCTGGAAGCGCCGGGATGCCCAAGGGTAGCTGCGCGCTATATAAGATTTTAAATAATAATAATAATAATACTAAAGTGCTAATAGTGAATAGATATTAAGTTACAAAGTGCTGTGTGCTAAAAGTGCTAATTGAAACTTCCTATTAAAACCAATTAATAACCATTAAAAACAAAGGGATGATATTATAGCGGCCTAGAGGAGCTGATACTAATAGTTGGGTCTTAATGTATTAGGAATATTAATGTGTTTCCAATATATATATATAAGTTATATTTGAAAATTCATAGTCATTCGGTTACGACCCAGTGCATTGAAATCAAGCTGTCTATACAGAAGATTGCATTAATAGATATCTACTAAATAGCGATTATCTACAGCATCACTAATTACACTTATCAACATATCAGAATATTAACCATATCGCAAATAAATTCATAATGAGTAATTGCATAAATAATTGTGCATATCCTCGCTATTATTCAGAGCGGTTGGTGATTTGGAATCTAGTTCAAAATTAATCGTGTCTCAAGCTGGCGGAGCATTTTTTCTCTATTGCCTCCTCTTCTTAGAGGTGCTACTGCTCCAATTACAAAATATGTCAGGCAATTACGGTCATTATGATGTTCTGATTTAAAATGTCTGGCCACTGGATATGTAGGATCTGAATTAACAATTACCCTTAAGTGCTGCAGAATTCTTATGTGAACCTGTAGCTTCGTGCTACCCACACAGCCCACAGGTGCACTCAAGGACATATACTGTGAATTCTGTTCGACAATTGTAATTGCCCTTTAAAGCTATGGGTTCTGGACTAAACGGTGTGGTGTAGTGGGTGGTATTAATACCAAATTTAGGCACCCTACAAGAGCTCCATTTGAAAAACCCAATATATATATATATATATATATTCAAAGTATTGGAAAAGGTGAAATAAAGCAGCACATGTGGGATAAAACCTGTTCAAAACTATAAAATATCTGGGCCATTGACTCTCCCAGCACCCAAAAATAAGTCAAATGAATGTTGCTGCATTCTGCAAAACTAATTCAAAGATAAATCATCAATCACTTCAGGATGTACATATTTCTGGTAAAAATGAATAATATATTAAAAAGTAAGGAGAACTCATACTTACAGAGAGCGTTTTATTTTATGTGCCAGAAGAAGATGGCTTTCAGACATTCAACAGTTTAAATCGTTAAATTGTAAA